>NC_072481.1:75367251-76047966 GCF_027574615.1 Eptesicus fuscus
TTTATATGCTTTAAAAGTGATGATTTCAATGTGAAAGACAAAGAACATGCAGGTCAACCAAAAAAGTTTGAAGACCAACAATTACAAGCATTATTGGATAAAGTGTGTCAAAAACAACTTGCAGAAAGATTAAATGTTGCTCAGCAAATAATTTCCGATCATTTACAAGCAATGGGAAAGATTTTAAAGGAAGGAAAATGGGTGCCACGTCAACTGAACGAAAGACAAATGCAAAACCGAAAAGTCATCAGTAAAATGTTGCTTCAATGGCATGAAAGTCTTTTTGCATCGAATTGTGACTGGCGATGAAAAGTGGATTTATTTTGAGAATCCCAAATGCACAAACTCATGGTTGATCCAGGTCAACCATCAACATCGACTGCAAGGCCAAATCGCTTTGGAAAGAAGACAATGCTCTGTGTTTGGTGGGATCAGGAAGGTGTGGTGTATTATGAGCTTCTAAAACCAGGTGAAACCATTAATACTGATTGCTACTGACAACAAATAATCAATTTGAACTATGCTTTGATCGTGAAACAACTAGAATGTTCCAGAAGACACGGCAAAGTAATTTTGCTTCATGATGACACACCATCACACATTTCAAAACCAGTTAAAGACATGTTAAAAGATCTTGCCTGGGAAGTATTAACCCACCCGCCGTATTCACCAGACCTTGCTCCTTCAGATTACCACTTGTTCTGATCGATGGCACATGCACTTTCTGAGCAGCACTTCAAAACATACGAAGAAGTGGAAAATTGGGTCTCTGAATGGTTTGTCTCAAAGCAAGAAAAGTTCTATTGGGACGATATCCACAAATTACCTGAAAGATGGGGAAATATGTAGCTAGCAATGGACATTACTTTGAATAAAGCACTTTTGATGTTTCTCTTGAAATTATCGTGTTTTCTTTGATTACAAAATCCACATTATTAACCGGTACACCTACATACTATCCTGCCTCTTGCTCTTATTTCCCTCGATACTGTGGATACAGGATGGTGATGGGGGCAAAAGGGGATCTCTCGATGCTGTATATACAGGAATCAGGGTGCACAAACCCAGCACTGTGCTAAAAACTGGGGAATGCAGCAGTCAACAAAGATACATGGAGACTTGTTCTGATCTGAGACATCACTACATCTCAACAGCCTTTGACCACTTACAGTACTTGGGAAAGTAATCCAACAATAATTTTTTTCATATAACCCAGAGCACCTAGCCCCGTGTCTACTTACAGGAGGCAACTCTAGTTGACATTTGACCCTTACCATTTTCATTTTCCTAAAACTGCCAATGTCACTTGGCTTTTGTAGTGTCATTTCTTCTGGATATCCTCCTACATTGGCCTGACCATGCCTTTTTAAACTCTGCCACAGGATCCTTTCTCCTTTTCCATCACTCCAATGTTGGTGATTTCTAGACTTCTGTTCCTAGCCTTCCACTTTCTTTCTTCTGAATGATCTCATCAACACAGCTTTATCTATTACGAAAATGCTGGTTACTCCCAAGCATTTATCCCTCAATCTTCAGCTCCCTCCTGGGCTCTTGACTCAGTTTTTCTACAGCTTAGGGGCTCTCTCCTCAATTTTCTACACAAGCATTTCAAATTCAATTTGTCCAAAACTAAACTCATTATCACTTCCACCCAAATTCCTCCTTGTTCCCATTCTCCTATCTGGGTTAAGTACATCATCTTCTACTATGCCTTTAGCTAAGACACCAGAGAGCCATCTTTGACACTCATGCCTATGTTCCTCATCCTTCCTTCCAAGATCATAGTGAAAATTCTATCTTTTCAACATTGTTGAGTCCATATTATTGTTTCCATTGCTAGAGCAGCATGCCTTCGATTAGCATAACAGTACAGCACAGTGGTTCAGTACTGACTGGCTCAGGAATCACATGGCCCGAGTTTTCATCAAGGTTCTATCACTAACTGCATGACCACGGGGAAATTGCTGACATCCTTGAGCTTTAAGGTTTAAATAAACTAATATATGCAATGCCATCACAACAGTGCTTGGCAGGAAAGTAAAACTAAAAAATATTAGCCATTGATTTTATTACTATTACCATATTATTATTGGTATTTTACTGCCCCATTTATTACAGTGCTGGGCAGAAAACTGATAAATGGAAAAAAAAGAAAAAACAATCACTGCCTGGCTGGGGTGGCTCAGTGGTTGAGCATCGACCTATGAACCAGGAGGTCAGGGTTCAATTCCCCAGTCAGGGCACATGCCCAGGTTGTGGGCTCAATCCCAGTGTGGGGCATGCTGGAGGCAGCTGATTGATGATTCTCTCTCATAACTGATGATTCTATCTATCTCTCCATCTCCCTTCCTCTCTGAAATCAATAAAAAATATCTATAATAATAAAAGGGTAATATGCTAATTAGACCAGGCGTCCTTCCTTCCGGTCAAAGCCGCAGCAGGCGGGGGCCACAGCAAAGGCGGCAGAGGCCCCCCGGCCTTGGTGGCGGTGGGCAGGGGCTGGGGCCCGGGCCAAGGCCCTTGTATGAATTTCGTGCATTGGGCCTCTAGTATATATATATGTAAAGAGAATCATTAATATGTATTACAAGAATTGGTAGGAAAATTGCCACAGAGCAGAAACCGAGCATCTAGTCCCATTACGCATTAAAACAGTCTGCGTTTTTTAACCAGGCTTTTTCAGCATTGTAAATCCTGACATTTTTTATAGGAACAGATTAAAAATACTCATATTACATATTTGGCTAGGCTTTTGTGACAATATCATGACAATGCGTTAGTCCCCCAGGGTAGGAAAGGCACTCTGAAAGGAAAAATGCTTACCATTAGTATATGACTTCATAGATATAGGGTTTGACTCTTATGTGTACAACCAATGTTGAGGTAGAGAAAAATGTACAAATGGTTAAAGGAACATAGTGTCTCAGTTTCTGAAAGGAATAACACAATCATATTATACAGGAAGGATGTAAAATAGAAGGAGATTAGGAATGATGAGATTTCTCTCTTGACCAGACTAGAAGAAAAACAGAAAGCGAAATCAATAGAAAATTTACTTGTCTTCACACTACTGAATCAAATTTGGGGTAATCTCCAAATCATAAGGAATTTAGCAGATGATGTAAAAATCTTCCAAATATAAATATAACATGTTGCAAAAGAAAAAATCCATTTTTTTTTCTGTTGTGTAAGTGTTCCAATGATATGTATTCATTCTCCTGAAAAGCAGCAAGGGACAGAAGGGAAAATAAAAGAACTTCACTACCTCAGAAAGAAATATAAGAAAAGGTAAAACAGTGAACAAGACCTTAGGGACACCCAAAATAACCACCTAAAGATATTAGAAGTGATGAAATAAAGCCAGAAAATATCTCTGAGTGAAGTTATTTTCCCTAATTATTTTGGAGGTGGTCATTCGGTGAACAAAAACACATCTGGGAATGCATCTGAAAGAAACCTTAATTATCCAATCCTTGCTGAATCATTCTTTTTTATTTCAATTTCTTTTTCTTCTAATCTGACAAATATTGCTACTTGTGTCTCCAAGACACTAGTACTAAAACAAGATAGAAGAAAAAACAGAATAAAATACAACTTGAACATAACTTGTCTTTTATCAGATTGTGTTCCAGGACACATGGATGATGGGGACTAATGAAAGGAAGAAAAATAACTCGGGATGTTAATGATTTAGCATCATTTTCTGCAGACAGACTGGGAAAGTATGTCATAAGATAGGCTGGACAACATGAGATAAGTCAGTGACTCACTTCCAGAAGTCATCCTGCCAAGTGACCTAGCCCCGTGCCCTTGGGCCCCTTCACTGTCTGAGTACACAGTGGATAGGTCAGAGAACAAACCTTTCTCCGCAAGGCTGCTACTTCCCTCTAGTTCTCCCCACGAAAGTCCCCCTTAACCCCTCAGTGCTCATTAGTTACTGGTTGTTAGTTATTGGTTGTTAGTTATTGGTATGTGAATATATGGTTTATTTTGGAGAGTAATTGTGTAAAGACAATACTGCTCCACTGAGGTAGACAAATAAAGTCTATGTCCAAGGCCCTGGGAACCCAAATTACATCATCCTGACCATATCAAAGTGAAAATTCCTCTCACTGGGAAATAACTCTTTCAAAATTACACAAGAAAATAAAAATAATTCAAGCTTTATACTTCACTAGGCAATCTCTGGGTACAATAAACTCAAGGGTGTGCAAACAGACGCCACAATGCTAAAAGGGTTAATATTTTATCCACTGTAGATTGTACATTAACGAATGATATTGGCAAATCCTGAGCTGGATAATGTCATGGGATTAGAAGTCAACACAAAGATGCTACAGTAAGGTTTAACTTTCCATCTATGCTACTTGCAGGTAAAAATACAGTGCTCATGAATTCACAGTGTAGTTACTGAGTGAGGGAGATGGATCTGGTCTCCCAAGTTTAAGGTCTAGTTAACACAGACCAAAAGGCCACACTGGACTTCCAACAAAATGATTTGTGTAAACAGTTAGGTCCGAATAGATAAACTGCTTCATTTCTGGCCATTCTTACATCCTGCTTTCCCACAGTCCTGTGTGGATCTGAGGACTTGGGGATCTTTTACTTAGCATTAGAACATATAGTGGGAGAACTCTGCATGTTGTCATTTTTTAACATATGTGAATATATGGTTTATTTTGGAGAGTAATTGTGTAAAGACAATACTGCTCCACTGAGGTGGACAAATAAAGTCTATGTCCAAGGCCCTGGGAACCCAAATTACATCATCCTGACCATATCAAAGTGAAAATTCCTCTCACTGGGAAATAACTCTCAAAATTACACAAAAAAGTAAAAATAATTCAAGCTTTATACTCTTTTTATCCCAGGTATGTGCTTAAAAGATCAAAGAAGAGACAGTTAAGTGGCAGGTAATTAAAAAAGTAAATTTCTGAGGTATTTATTAAAAATTATAAAAACATGAATCTAAAACTAGAATTGCACCTCTTGCTTTGTTTTAGGTAGGTGTTTTTTTTTTTTTTTTCATATCCCTACAAATCCCATTTTATATTTCCAGAAATCATCTTATCCACTTAAATAAAAACAGCAAATTTCTTAGTTAATTTTCTGACTGATAAATGCATCTGACTATAATAATTTAAGTCATATGATTGTCTGCTCTGGCCTACTGTCTTCAATTAGTGTATTAAGTAATTTAGACACTTTTCTTTGCAAAGGTTGCATGATTTAATAAACTCCCATAGGCCTCAACATGTGCCAGCTCTGCTAGGTTATCTCCAATCCAGCTGCTGTTATGATAACAGTTGCCAACTTTCAAACAAATGAAGGGAATAATGAATCAGCTTCAAGTTGGCTCGTATGTAAACTTATATTGCTCCCAGTAATAACTCGGGCCAATTTCAACTATAAAGAAAATTAATTAAAAAGATTTCACCTCCACTGTTTGAGAAACATGGCACCAGGCATGCTGCTGAATTAGCGTTTATGAGCCCGAAGCTTCAGGGAAACTCCCATAGTTTGGATTTTAGTCTTAAGTGCTATAGGTTTTTTTAAAGACTGAATTTTTTGAGGAAACAGATTAGAAAATACCTGGTCCTTAATTGATAAGATGACTATTTAAGAAGCCTCACACTGCTGGGAAAAAATAAGGGCTTATCACACAAAAAAAGGCTTGAAAGACTTCTGAGGAGGAAAGGACATGTGAATGAAAAGGGGCCCATTTATACAGGAGCTGAAAACCAGGAGAGAGAGCACCCCTCGCAGGGCTGTAGGCCAGGGCCACTGTAGGGCACAGTGGGAAGCATAAAACAGGGCGACATGAGAGTGCTAGACCCTTTTTCTAAGAATGACAATACTGTATTGAATTTCAATAAACTGGACAAAACAGTTTTTGTGCTGGATCTGTTATCCAGACTAGTGGTTCTATAGAACCACTGAAACTCTGGTGTTTCCAATAAGCACTAATCTGTTTGGCACAAAGTCATAGTATTTTTATAGAAAGAAATAAGCAGAATATCAGACCAGAGGTCTGTTTAAAATATGCAATTTATTTCTAAATGTCCATTCTAGTTGAAAATTATTCCCTGGGTGGGTTCACGTCCTTGAGAGGACAGGGAAACTCTTCCACTAGCGAGCAAAGCTGGGTCATAGTGTCCTCACAGGAGTGAGGGTATGTTACAAGCAACAACGGGATGGACTGAACTAAATATACAGTATTTTGGCTGATGAACTGTATAAAACTAGTCAAGGATTAGCATATTGGTAGTGATAATACGATTTATTTTTTTTCCAAAGGGTACTAGTAATTATTCTCAGTCATCAGCTATCTATATCAGATATATTTTATTGGCTGCATGCTACAGTCTTTCAATACATCTTATAGATTATAAAATTACAACTAAGTGTGAAATTGTATACCATGATTGCTTCTGCCCTCACTGCATATACGTAATGCAGAGTTGAAAGAAAGAAAAACAAAGCCCTCTTGGGGATGTTAAGTGGTTAGACCATACTCCACAATTCCAGTGATTCACAGCACTTGAAACTGAAACTGTGGATCAATGGATGTGGGATGGGTGTCTTCTCTAGGCATCTCCAATATCCTCTCCTGGGATCGCTAGAGCTGGAAACACTGGAGATGCCTAAGTGGAGGACTTGGTTCTAGGATCTTCCACCCAGCTGAAATGGTTCAAGGAAAGCTCCATGGATGCCTCAGGGTAACTTGGAATCCAAAGAAAGGACTACGAGCTTAGCCCATAAATAAAGAAACTATTTTCTAATACTTTGACGTGCTCATCATTGACCTCTATATAGCTCATGGATGCTATTGAAACTGTTCAAGATGCAACAAATTTAACAGGTCCATCTTTGGAGCAACATAAAAGGCTAGAACTTGTTGTGAAATTGTTGCCCAGTGAAGTAGCCACAGTAGTTCCCCAAACAACTGAGTCAGCACTCACCCAAATGGAAGTAAAAGAGGTGCTGATTCCTTAACCTCACTGAATCATATGAATACAACAAACCATTTGGAAAGTGTTCTAGTCTATTCTGCACACAGGATGCATGTCTGCACTTGGCAAAACCTTGTGCAACAGGTATGAATTGTGTGCGTTATTTGCTACTGCTCTGGTAAACAAGAGACAAGAAATGTCACAGATGCAAGCGTGTGTTTTTTTCAATTTTGAAAACATTCTATTCACTAGTGCTGGCGTGCCCAAAAGGACTCTTACACGAGACAAGTTTACCTACAATAAGCAAGAATAAATGTAAAAAAGAGATACATGCCAACAATAGACAGATCCAATATAAAAATCCTATTCTTTAGCCTTGACCTCAGTTCTTTCTGTTCAAGATCAGAAAGTATGAGAGGTGGTAGAGATCAGTCATTCTTTCATCTTCTACTTTGGATGCTGTATATACCTAGAGATCATTATTCTGGAATCCTAGAATACATATACCTTCTATTCACTGGCTTGAATATTCAAACAATTAGCTATATTTGTCTGAATGCACACTGTCTTTATTTCAGGTGGTTAGAAAAATCAAGAAATGATTAGAGGCTAAACAAATTAGACAGACACATAAAGGAAAGGTGAGGAAGGAAGGAGAAAGAAAATAGAAGAAAAAGATTTTAAAAGATCTGTGTGTAGTCAGGATAAGTGACTAATAGACGGTGGAAAAAATAATTGCTTACAATTTATATAAAACCATCATAACCATAAAATACATGGTACAAAGGTACATAATTATAAACAAGAAGATGGAAATAAAAGTTGTCTTAATTAAGAAAAACAACAGAAGAAAAATATATGGAAGAAAATTATGGAAAGTAGGAAGATCCATGCCACAAATATGCCAGATAAATGACATATCCCCAGAGGGAGAATACTGCCCTCCATTTGAGAAAGTTCTATGACCTTGGCTGGCACTGCTGTTTCCTTGTATAATCACAGAAGGCATTCAATGTTGGTGATGATGAGAAGGAGTTTTGAAGAATATAATTATGGACTGCAAGTGTTTTTGTGGAAACAAAATGATCATTTATGCCTGAGATTGTGTAAAATGCCTTAATTTTGGTCAACAACAATTTGAACTTTAAAAAATTGAATCCCCACACCTCCTTATAAATTCACAATTCTTCAAGTAAAGCACAGGGATAGCATGTAAAAGCAAAGGCGTTCCAGATACTCTTCAAGAAATGCTACTTAGTAGAAAATTACTGTGTAGTAACATGATGTGGCCTACCTCCATGTCAAAACCAGCCTGCAAATTCAAAAAGCCACATGAAAGGAGATTTTAAGAAGAGCAAAGCTTAAAGCAGTTTTCCTCTAGTGGGTCAGGTATAAAAATGGTCACAATACACATTACCTTGGAAGCACTAGCAATCCTACACAAATTAACCTTGTATGATGTACAGATGGAAGGTGGAGAGAAAGCAAAAAACCACATCAAGGTGTCTAAGGATGCAACGGCTCTGAAAGCTTCAAAAATCTCACCTTTTCTCTAGTACCTTTAATTGTGGCTACAATAAGTGCATTTTGCCACATGCTTTGAAAAGAAAAAAGAAATGGCCATTTTCTTAAGTGCTAAGAGACTTACTTCTCTTTCAGAAAATCCACCACTCTCCTGAAGTCAGCCACGCAGTATTCTCTCTTCATTGCCATGAGCACGGCGTCCGAGGCGGACTGCACTGGTATGTGCAGGAAAGCATACACACGGGGGTGATTAAGGACTTTCGCCATTTCCTTTAAAAATATGGAAGGAGAAAACATTAATCACCTTACCATATCAGGGAATGGTTTCCTTTAGATCAGCACTCACAAGTGGAAGCAAATAAACACAGCTGAACACAGACGAGTCATGTAGGCTCTCAAAGTGAATGTCACCTGCAGTATGCTCTGATGACATTTGGGAATTTAATATTCCTTTTGGATGATTCCACTTCAGAGTTATTTCCCCACGTTCACCATTTCTCTTAGGTGACAAAACAGAGATAAACTCATGTAATGTCTAAAGAGTAAAAAGAATTTTGATATTTCAAAATAAACACTTCTCCTTTGCCTCATAGCAGCTTTATATTCTGCCTATTGCATTACTAGTAACAGGAGAAACAGCAATACAGGGGTGGGCAAAAGTAGGTTTACAGTTGTGAGTAAGTGAAACGAGTTTATTTTATTCCTGTATTATTATTAATTACTGTATTATTTTCCATATGAACAACTGTAAACCTGCTTTTGCCCCCCAACTGTATTAAGACAAACAGTTGGTCCCATATAATCCTGTGCACTTGAATAAAGTTTCCAAATTCAGGACACATCAACACTTTTATTTTTTTTTTAATGAAGGAGAAAAATTAATCTATAACTCACCCATTTCTTTTCCAGCTAGTTAATGAACACATTTTGTGAGAATTTACTATGCAAAAGGCAGAGAACCAGACAATGACACTTCCCTGGTCACTACTGACATCTACCTTTTAAAATGCCACCAAGTTTCAGAGAAGAGAAATAAGGGGAGAAGAGGATGAAGAATTTATCTTGCAAAGTTAAGGAGAGCAAATTTGAGTGAAACAAATTAGAAAACCCAGAGATTGTTTCAAAATTCCTCCAAGGATACAAAGGGAGGAGGAAAAAGAGTAATGAAAGGAAAGCTGTAGTAATATAACCGTCTCCGCAAACAATGAGGAATATAGCTGATTTAGCCCAACTCTACTGTTCCAAGCAGTGTCCTCATCAGTGGGAGGACAGGAAAGCAGGTGGAGGTGAAGGGGAAAAGGAGGGACAGAGGGAAGGAGAGGACAAAAAGAGTGCAAAGAATCCAATAGAGATAAAAAATGTCAAGAAAGGACCTTCTTTTTTAATAACTTGCATGTGTCCAATGGTTTTCAGTTCCCAAAGTTCTGTACTTTGACATGTTGTTTTATTTTATCCTTAGAACAATATTTTGAGAGATTTTATAAAGTCAAAGAGTCAGCTAATTCCATATGGTCATCTCCTAGTTATTCAGGGGTAAGTCATGTGTATATATCAACCATGCCCTCTGTTTCTCCATTTTCTTTCCATTGATTATGAAAATTGGCATTTTTACCAAAGTGGAAGAGCAATTAAATCTGTCACCTTCTTGGTAGCAGCTTAGTTGTTTTAAAAAATCTGTTTGGCTAAGAAATTCAAATAACCAGACAATATTACTCATGGATATCTTTTATCTACCTTCACTACCAGATTATACACTGAGTGGCCAGATTATTATGATCTCTGAACGCATAATAATCTGGCTACTCAGTGTATATCCTATATAATAAAAGGCTAATATGTAAATTGTCCCCTCAACCAGGAGTTCGACCAGCAGACAGGCCGGCCAACCGCCCATGTCCCCTCCCCCTGGCCAGGCTGGCTGGACCCCACCTGTGCACAAATTCATGCACCGGGCCTCTAATATATACAGTGTGTGTGTGTGTGTGTGTGTGTGTGTGTGTGTGTGTGTATATCATGCATGAGTAGGGTCCCCTACACGCTTTCGCTTTTCGCGGTGGAGCTGGGTGCCTGTCCGCGGAGGCTTCTGAAAGGCCTGGTGCCGGAGCAGACAGGCACCCAGCTCCCCCACTTTTGATGGTCCGTGGCCGCTGAGGGGGGGTACCCTGCTGTTGAGAGGCACATGGGGCGGGAGTCCCACCCCCTGCGCCTCTCAATGGCCGCTGAGGGGGGCTGCCGCGGACACCTGGCTACCCTGCCGTTGAGAGGTGCAGCTGGGTGTCTGCGGCAGGTCCCCTCAGCGGCCGCGGATGTGGCCGTTGAGAGGCACAGGGGGCGGGAGTCCCACCCCCTGCGCCTCTCAACAGCAGGGTAGCCCCCCTCAGTGGGAGTGGATCCATGCCTCTCAATGGCCGGACAGGCCACCCCGAGTTCCGCCCCCCAGCCTCCCGCCGCCCAATCATGGGCGTAGCTGAGTGATGGTAATTTACATGTTACTCTATTATTAGATAGGATATATATATATATATATATATATATATATATATATATACACACACACACACACACACACACACACACACACTGAGTGGCCAGATTAGATCATAATAATCTGGCCACTCAGTGTATAATATGCCTCACTATATTTGGTTACTATTTGTTTAATGTATTGGAACTGGAGTTGAAGAATTTCTTATTTAGCAGAAAAATAACTGATCAACAATTATCAGAAACTTCCCTTCACAGAACTGTTACAATCCTTGGCTGGGTATTTAGTCAGTAGGCCTTAGGGTAACACTGATCATGATGTACCCTATAGTAACTATGTTGGCCTTCTGCTATGGTTCTCTGCCTTTCACGCACTTCACACCTGAACATCCACATTCCCAAACAGTGGGGGGGAAATGAAACAAAAAACTTGAGAAATAAAATTTCACTCTTAATACCTGTGCCTTGGTTTTCTCATCTGTAAAATGGAAAACAGTGGTAATCTCCACCTCAGAGGGCTACTGGACTACAGTGAAAATAAAATAATTTAGTATGTGCTTATATATAACACTCAATATGTAAATGACCTAATATTGCCCTAGATGGTTTGGCTCAGTGGATAGAGCACCGGCTGGGGACTGAAGGGTCCTGGGTGCAATTCCGGTCAAGGCACAAACCTCAGTTGCAGGCTCCACCCCAGCCTGGGCCCTGGTCAGGGTGTGTGCAGGAAGCAACCAATTGATATATTTCTCTCACATCGATGTTTCTCTCTGTCTTTCCCTCTCTCTTCCACTCTCTAAAAGTCAATGGAAAAATATCCTTGGGTGAGGATTAAAACAAACAAAAAATGATCTAATCTTCTTATTCCTTGGAGAGTATGTAAAATTCATGGGAACACATTTTCATACACATTAATGGAAACCCATCAATAAGTAGAACAGCTTTTCAATAAGCTACTTCCCTTAACTAGTAAGTGAAGGAGAGGTCATTTGTATTGATCTACATAAAATAAATTTGAAGGGTGTCTCCATGCAAACATGACCCCAACCAGAAAGGGTAGTGTAGTTTCTCTAGAAACACACAGGGTGGCCTATGGCTATAAACAGGAACTCACCGGAGGGAGCCTGCCCTCTTAGTGTGACCATTTACAAGCTAAACTGTTAAGAGGAAACAAGGAGGGTAAATGTGGTGGGTTTCCCCTTTGGATCTCAAAACTTCCCACTCATAACTGTATAATGGTAGGCACCAGAACAGAAAATGAAAATAAACTTGCCCTTCATTAAAGCCTACATTTTGCCTACTAAGAGTCATGTCTGCACATAATGTACACGAAAGAAACAAATTTTTTTTTTCTTCTATCCTGATCTCATTCAGCACTGTTGGTTCAAGATAACCTTTGATCTCTTCACCTGTCCAAATTCTCCTGTTTGAAGGTTCAGTTTATAGCTAAGGTTCTCTCATGCAAGGGATGCCTTCTCTGTGATGCCTCTCATGCAAGGGATGCCTTCTCCTCTGTGATTCCTCCTGTATAACCTGTTCCTAGAGTTACCACGAGCTCCCTTGCTTCTGCTCTGCAATATGATGACCGATTTCTAAGATGGAGCAGGGGTTATGCTTTCATCCTCTCTCTGGACCTCTACAATGGCTGGAACTGTTCAAGTGCAACTCCAAACTTATAAAGATATATGGGTTAGAACCGCATCAGTATACATAGAAAGAGGTCTAAAATATAATTGATATTTGATAGGAAGACAAATTTTCAATTAGTAATTGGCTAAAGCAGGTAAACAAGCACATATTCAAGCCGGTAAATAAGCATGTAATCAGCCTGCCTTGATTTTTGGAATAAGTTAAAAATTATACGTAAATATACAAGTCAATATATACATAAGTAAAACTCAAACACTTCATTGGTTCTATTTCTAAAAGGAGCTTCAGATTGGATTCACAGTGTACTGTCATATGAAAATGATGTATGGGGTCCAGGTTCATCAGAAAGAAAGGGGCACTTAGTTCAAGTGTGGCTAACAGAAGAATGGCAGCCCTGAGCAACCTGAGCTCTGACCTGGGGGAGAGAGTCTGAGTACACAGGTAAGTGTGCATGCAAACAGTATCTATTTTAATATAAGGACATTTATAATTTAAGGGTTGATGTATCAAGGCTGCTTAGAATACAGATGGTGACCATTTTATATGTAAGGACCAGAGAATGGCTAACCAGATTACCAAAACAGTAGTGTTTCTAACTAGTGCTTTTACGTTGAGCTCTCCTATTACAAACTGGTAATGATCTCAAGGTTTGCCACATTTTTATAAACTTAAAAAGCAAAGAAAAAATAATGAATTGAATGAAAACAGGCTTAATTTTAAAAAGAAACCCTTTGTATGGGAACATTTTTCTTTAAATGTTAAGTTTCATTTTTATTGCCCTGCAGTCATCAAATTAATCATCATATTCGACCTAGTTTCGAATATAAACACTACCAGCTTAACAAAGTCCCTCAGTGTGTGAGAGTTATAAAACATATTAATACTTTCATTCAGATGTCTCTGCATTCCCATTGATAATTACCAATCAAAAAGCTCTCTCAGCTGATAGCTTTGTTAGGAAGTATATGCATATTTAAAATGCTAAACTTTACGCTGTCATGTTGTTTTCAAGAAACCTAAGGTACATGACTAAGAAAGACAATACTCAAAAAACAGAAACTATACCATTACCTTTAAGCATTTTTAAAATAGCCTGAGATAAAATTCACATATCATAAAATTCACCCATAAAAAGTATGCAATTAAATTAAACTACATTTATAGGATGGCACAACCCTCACCACAGTCTAATTTTAGAATATTTTCATTCCCCCAAAACAAACCCTGTACCCACTAGCAGTTTCTTATAGATGTCCCTCAGTCTACAATTCTTTTCCCCCAGCCCTAAACAACCAACCACTAGTTTACTTTCTAGCTCTATAAAGTGCTATTCTGGACATTTCATATAAATAGAATCATACAATATGTCTTTTGTAGCTGGCTTCTTTTACTTATAATGTTTTCAAGGGTCATCCATGTTAAACTATGTAATTTATTTAATTTTTTCAATTAAATGGAAGAGGATTTTAGAATTTATTAAATATGTCATTTCATGCAAAACTATTATCTTGATTAGAAGAATGGGGGTAGGGCTATAAATGAAAAAGTTTTATGGTTCCCATTGTTTTTTGTTTTATTGTGGTAAAATATATGTAACATAAAATTCACCATTTTGATTGTTTTGGGGTATATAATTCAGTGACATTAAGTACATACAGAAGTTGTGCAATCATCACCACCATTCATATCCAGAACTTTTTCATCATCCCAAATTGAAACTCTCTATCCATTAAACAATAACTCCCAATGTCTGCTTCCTCTTAGCTCTTTACTTTCTGTCTCTATGAATGTCACTATTCTAGGTACCTCCTATAAATGAAGTCAGACAATATTTATCCTTTTGTGTCTGGCTTATTTCACTTAGCATGTTTTCAAAGTTCATCCCTGCTGTAGCAATATTATTATTTTAAATATCACTTTTCCAGGCAGTTGGTAGGCAGTTCTATTGTCAATGCCAGAGCACTTACACTTCTATTAGCACTTATTTCCCCGTCCTGCAATTTCACTGTACATGCTCATATCCCAAGGGTATACTTGTTTGTCTGTCTCTCCCCATTTTGTTGATCAATTCCTTGTCTTTAAAATACTTAAGTTATATAGTTGAATGAATGAATGACTGCAAGACCCAATCACTTAATCAACATAGAGGAAGTTCTACAAAGACTTCTAGTTCAAGGTCTAAGTAGCACAAAATGCTTGTGCTCCAGGACATCCTATTTCTAGAGTCACTTTCAACACTCCCAGAACATACAAGTCAAGATAAAGTAAGTCATATTTTAAACATTATTTCATTAATGACACTGTAACTGCCACTAAGTGAATTGCCAACACCTACATTTACTCTCAGCAATCTAAAAATGTATGATCATTAGTGGCATCAGGAAGTGAATTAGGAGCATGAGAACCTATGTTCCAAATGAAAAGGTTAGATATTGTGAACAGATGCCAATTTAAATGTGATCTATAACTTTATTATAACAAAAAATTCACTTCCAAAATGCAAAGAGTTAACATTTTCAGTTATCTGCATTAAAGTAAGTTGAGACAAATGTTCTATTAGCTTTCACAGAAATGCTAAAGGATTTTGATGTTCCTTTACCATTACCACTTCACCTCAGTGTCAGAGTCAATAAGCAGACACTATATTATGGAGATAAAAGTACACATTAATACTAATGTCAAAATCCTAAGAGTTGTAATTATACACACATTTATTTTCAACGGATATTATTCACTTTAGTTTTAAATTATGATTCTGCTCTGCTAAGGCCAAGAAATCAGGAGAGTTTCTGTATCCTCCTTCTGGTCATAGTTACATGAATCTATACATGTAAAAACTCATGAAACTGAACACACATAAAAAAGTCAATTTTACTGTGTCTAATTTTAAAATGAAAACAGTAACATCGGTGGTGATTCAAACATTATATAATACTAGAGGCCCGGTGCACGAAATTCGTGCACGGGTGGAGGGTGTCCCTCAGCCAGGCCTGCACCCTCTCCAATCTGGGACCCCTTGAGGGATGTCCAAGGGCCAATTTAGATCGGGCCTAAACGGGTGGTCAGACATCCCTCTCACAATCCAGGACTGCTGGCTCCCAACCACTCGCCTGCCTCTGCCTGATTGCCCTTAACCGCTTATGCCTGCCAGCCTGATCACCCCTAACCAATGTACTGCCAGCCTGATCAACGTCTAACTGCTCCCCTGCTGGCCCGATTGCCCCTAACTGTCCTCCCCTGCAGGCCTGGCCCCCCCAACTGCCCTCCCTTGCAGGCCCGGTCACCCCTAACTGCCCTCCCTGCTGGCCTGATCACGCACAACTGCCCTCCCCTGCAGGCCTGGTCTCCCCCAACTGCCCTCCTCTGCTGGCCCAGTCACCCCTAACTGCCCTCCCTGCAGGCCCTGGTCCCCCCAACTGCCATCCCCTGCCAGCCTGGTCCCCCCAACTGCCCTCCACTGCTGGCCTGGTCACCCCCAACTGCCCTCCCCTGCTGGCCTGGTCACCCCCAACTGTCTTCCCTTGCAGGCCTGGGTCCCCCACCTCCCGCAACTGTCCTCCCCTGCAGGCCTGCTCCCCCCACTACTGCCCTCCCCTGATGGCCTGGTCTCCCCCAACTGCCCTCCTCTACTGTCCTGGTCACCCCTAACTGCCCTCCCTGCTGATCTGATCACCCACAACTGCCCTCCTCTGCAGACCTGGTCCCCCCAAACTGCCCTCCTCTGTTGGCCTGGTCTCCCCCAACTGCCTTCCTCTGCTGGCCCAGTCACCCCTAACTGCCCTCCCTGCTGGCCTGGACCCCCCCCAACTGCCCTCCCTGCAGGCCTGATCCCCCCCAACTGCCCTCCTCTGCAGGCCTGGTCCCCCCCCCAACTACTCTCCCCTGCAGTCCTGCCCCCCCCCAACTGCCCTGCCCTGCAGTCCTGTTCCCCCCCAACTGCCCTCCCTTGCTGGCCTGGTCTCCTCCAACTGCCCTCCTCTGCCAGCCTTGTCAACCCGAACTGCCCACTAGTGCCCTCCCCTGCCAGCCATCTTGTGGCAGCCATCTTGTGTCCACATGGGGGCAGCCATCTTTGACCACATGGGGGCAGCCATCATGTGTCTTGGAGTGATGGTCAATTTGCATATTACTCTTTTATTAGATAGGATGAGCAAGTACATGTATAGTAAACATATAGTTGCCTTTTTTTTTCTCATTAAAAAAAGACTGAAAGACTGAGTCTACTAAACACTAAAAGAACAAGTTAAAAAAAAAAACTACACTTCTAATTACCTGATCAATTTAATGGGGAAAGTACAACCCAGTTAGACTGAGCATTCAGCTCAGATAATTCTATTGGCTTCTCTTAGACATGATATAACTAATAAAGGAATCTAATGGAAAGGTAGATGTTAAAGATTTCTTTTAAAATACTTAAAAATAAAATACTTAACTCATATATCTATTGTATGATTATCCACAATGAGGTTAGTTTTCGATGACTTTTTTTTCATGTGTTAGGCAGTACACAGTAGAAAAAATGTTCTAGTGCTGTAACTGCCCTAGTTAGGGCTGCTTGGTATGTAAAATTATGCAGCTAAGCAAGTATTTATTAAACATTAAACTATGGTTCTGGGGTTGGGAATACAAAGAGATCAACCTCCTCTGCATTTTATAAACATGCGAACACTCTGTGGGGCAATTTGTATATATCTCACCTGACCCCTCACTTGATGATCTAGGATATTTTTATTCTTTCTGTGGTAGCCTGTATCAGTGTTTGCCAACTATTCTGGTTTATCTTCTTGTGGGAGTGTTAGAATCACAGCCGCATTATACTCAGGAGTAGCTGTGTAATATGCAACAGCCAATGAAATGTGGGCAGAAGTGACAGTCTCTGTTTCTGGGCAGAAGGTTTAAACCTGTGGTTCTCCATGTCTCTTTTTCCTCCCTCTTCCACAGTCTAGGTTCTGAAGTGGAGACAACTTAAACAGAGCTTCAACCAACCCATGACCATATGTGGCATGAGCAAGACAAACATCATTGTCATAGCCACTGAGAATTTTAAGATCATTTGCTATCCAGCATAGCCTAAAGCATTCTACAAGTTCATTGTCATTTTATGAAAGGAGAAACTAACATTCAGAGGCATCGAAAACACTACGTGCAATGAAGAGAAATAAGTGGAATAACTGGATTAGAACCTAAGTGTATCAGATTGCAACGTCTTTTTTCTTAACCAACTTTCAATAAATACTGGAATGGAAATGCATGCTGATTACAAAGAAGAACAGGGAGGAAGACATTTACTATTATATGGACAACAGGAGGTTTCACCCCAAATGGTATTAAATTCTAAATGATAAAAAATTTCCAGGCAAACTACAACAGGCTACACATAACATACCCTAGTATGTGAGATACAAGGCTGTATATTTTGTAAAATAATCCAGTGACCTGTCATACCAGTTCTGCCCTTTTTTGCCTAATAATATCAATTATATATAGAATGAGAAAAACTAATCATAGTTAAGACAATCACTATCAAAAGAAAAATTCATTGCTCTCACTATCACCTTGGAACAATTAGATTATAAAATTATAACTGATACTATCTAGTGGGTTTAGAAAAAGTGAGATGATTTTCAAAGACCAAAATATTAACCTAATAATATTTCCTGACAACACATCTTTCAATGCAAGCTCAATTTCTTGAAAAATAAAAGAAAACCTTTCTTCTAAGCAGTTCCCAAATTTCCTAGGCACTTACTCTCAAGGGGCTCATAATGCTGCCATATTAACATAACAGGAGAAAAAAAATCTGAATATGAAAACAACAAACAAAGGAGAACCAGAGATAAAAATCATCAAAACATCTGAGAATCACTCCTGAAGAAGTTATTACTATTAGAGCAATGTTGTCCCTGGAGCTAAGATGAGAGTGGGAAAAACAGACATGAAAGAAATGTCTTTGTTCAAAAAGAACATAAAATGAGAATAAAATTAAAAGGGGGGAAAAAAGGATGGGCTATTCTTTCCCCACTCCCAAATTCATTGTAAAGTAAGGGAATTCTTAAAAGCCCTTTAAGAATTTGGTCTTAAAAGCAAGGACCATAAGCAGTCATTTAATTAGAAAGATTATTTCAGGAACCACCAAAGCTCCAAGCCCTTTCCAAATCACATTAGTGGTGCAATAGTAATAGTAATCCTATATAATAAAAGCCTAATATGCTAAGTGTCCGGTCATCCATTCAATCAATCAAAGTGTGATATGCTAATGATATGGTAAGTCTGCTCAACCACTCGCTATGATGTGCACTGACCACCAGGGGGAAGATGCTGCGACCGGTAGGTTAGCTTGCTGCTGGGGTCCAGTCGATTGGGACTGAGCGAGATGGGCCAGACATGCCCTGGAGACTTCCCACGGTCCCTCCCCGGCTGGCCAATCTCCCACACCCCTCCCCAGCCCTGATCGTGCACCAATGGGATCCCTCGGCCTGGCCTGCACCCTCCCGCTATCAGGGACTCCTAGGGGGATGTTGGAGAGCCAGTTTCAGCCCTGCAGGACCCCACTGGTGCATGAATTCATGTACCAGGCCTCTAATAATAATAATAGCTTAGCATCCTTATGTGCTAAACACTGCTGAGTTGCACTCATTATTTCACTTAAATTTCTAAACAAAGCTAGAAAGTAGTTGTTATTATTGTAAAAGCTAGTTAATATTAATATTGGAAGAGAGCAAAGGGGAGGCCAGGCATTATAAGCATGGTCACCTGGGCAGCTTCACCAGGAAGCTACAGCTTCACACTCCCCAGGGAACCACTGGTCCATTCCCTGCAGATCACTGGGGGAAGGTGTCCAACAAAGGGGACATGGGCACATAGGCAGTGATGTCAGGGTGAGATAGGGAAGGTGCTTGTATGTCAGGGTAGGGAAGGTGCTTGTATGTCAGTCTGGCCTAGGGAACAATGAATTGGCTAGGGGGTGGATCCCCATCAGAAGCTCACAAAGGAAGTTCCGGGTTGAAATCACCAAAGAGTTCCCTCTCTCTTGTTGTTCGCTCTTGTATTCTCTTGCTCTGTGACCTGCACATACCTGTTCTCTCCATAGCCATATGGCGTTAAGCAGCCACATGATATATGATTGTGCAGACCTCACACACAATGGACTGTAGCTGGGAACATGAGCTAAAGTTACCCAGATGCTGGACTGGACTTTAACATGGAGCAGAAACTCTGGGCAGCGGCCTTAACTCTGGCCCTGCTGCAGACAGATTGGACTTCTTCCCTGGTCAGACAGACAGAGATGGGACCTTGGAGGGAAACCTCCTTAAATTTTACATCATTAATAAAACTTTCCACAAAAGCCCATCCTTCCGTGGGGACCTCAGGAAATTATTTTCCTTCGGCACCCCAGGAATTCCACTTCCACTGATAACAGTTTTACTCTAAGACTCAAGAGAAGGTAACTACCTTACCCAAGGCACAATGGTAGAACTGAAATGTAAACATGGTTACCCTGACTCTAGAAAGGTACCAGAATATGCCACCCTAAAATATGCCTCCCTGGCTTATGAATTATTTTGAGCTAAAAAGCTCTAAAAGCAGGGCTTGTTTTCCTTCTGTAATAATAATAATAATAATAATAATAATAATAACAACAACAACAACAATATTTAAAAATGGAATTTTGGGGATAAAAATGAATATATGAAAATTCCAAGTTAGGAAGGGGGGGACTCTTTACAACTCTTACCAATGATGAAGTTAAGACTAAGTCTGCATGACAAACCTCAATAAACATTCTTGTTTACCATGCTCTTCCTGGTCACCTTCCTGTAACTTGTCTCCCTGTCCTTAATGCCTCAAATGCTTTTTCTTTTGTTTTAGCATAAAATGGTATATGAACCCAAGTTCCAAACACCACTTTAGGTTACTGATATCTGGGTGCAATCTCTGTGTGATGCACATGTCAAAAGTCTTCAGCTTTTCTCTTATTAATCTGTTTTGGCCAGTCTAACTTACAGAATCCCACCTGAAGAACCTAAGAAAGCTAGAAGAAATATTGTTTTTCTTCCTGACACTGCTCCATTAACGTAGCATCTCTCCTGTGGACTGATCTATGATCCTCCTGAAACCTAAAGTCATTCCTGAGGAACTGCACAAACTAATTCACGTGAGATTTATAACCGATCATCCTGGGAGTAGGGTTGGAAAGAAGTAGCAGAGAATAGTTTCCCCAAAACAAGACATAAGTAAGTATCAAGCACAATTTAAATTTTGCTAGTTTGCAAAATTCCCCTCAAGTTGGATTTATTATAAATGTGTGGATTTTTTCAAATGTCTCAAAATGCATGAATTGTAAGGCTCTTATTACTTCACTTGAAATTAGAAAATAAATTAATAGGATCTTTGCAGTCTTTTGCTACTAAAAAATATGGATTTTGAATTCAAACTGATAAACGGGTATATAATTTTTACATAGCAACAAAGAAGGACATATTGACTTCTTATTCTACTTTAATTGTTTCCACTTGGTAAAGTTGGCTTCACATGTCAGTTCTTTAATTGGAACTGAAATTAAAACATTACTGCATGGTAGGCTAGCTTGTCTAAGAACACCTTGTCAGAATATTTCTGAGATTCTAACCTGCTGCTTTTTTAGACACCATGACTCCAAGGTTATACGATTAGGTACTTAACTAGCATGTAAAGAGAGATCAGGAAAAGCCTCCAGTTGATGAGCTAAATTTACATTTTAGGACTTGAGCTACTTTTAAAATGTCCTGTTATTTTTTAATCAAATGAAAGTTAAAATTATATGCAAAGTATGTGGCCTCTACAAATACAAAAATCTGATGCAATTTTTGTGTGCACAATTCTGTCTAATGATAATAGAATCAATCATTTATACATAAGTGTTTTCAGATCTAAATTTTGCCATTTTATAAGATTGATTTTTTTTAAAAGATAGCAGAGCAGGCTTTGAACTTCATCTTTCTAATCATCAAATGTGTTATACATTATTAATGCTTGATGCTAACCTCACATAAGAACTGGATAAACATGGGTCTAAATAACAATGATTAAAGAAAATATGTACCATATTAGATGCTAAGAATTTCCTTCTGTCTTAGGTAAAAAAACAATGACTTCAAAATCAAACACTGTCTTTTTAAATATTTCCAAATTAGCTACAGATTAAGAATAGTAAAAATAGGTAGGAAAAGAAAGAACTATGTCAAAGCTGAGTTGAACAAAATGTGCAATATGCTGAAGTGAACCAGGATGGAGGGTGAGGGTAATCATGAACAGCTCTCTATATAATGTGTGGCTTGTTTCTTTGGTCCCATCCTCATAGGACACTAATTAAGCTCTCCAAAGAATTAACCAAATGGGCACAGTTTATAGAGAGTATCTAGAAAGAACTGGATACTATTCTGAAATGGTGTCGCTGAAGAAATGGTATCAAGGAGTGGGAGAAGATGAGGAAATGTACTCCAAGTACAAAGGCTGCCCTGAGTAAAATTAATAGTCTGAAATGTCTTCAGCTGAGTGAAATGATGAAAGGAAAATCCAATCCTTTAAAGGTATAAGAATTACCTATTAAAACTACTCATTAAAGTGTAAAACAGCCCTAGTTGGTTTCTCTCAGTGGATAGATCTTTGGCCTGCAAACTGAAGAGTCCTTGGTTTGATTCTGGTTAAGGGCACATGCTCGGGGTTGTGGGCTCAATCTCCAGTAGGGGGAGTGCAGGAGGCAGTCAATCAATGATTCTTTCTCATTATTGATGTTTCTATCTCTCCCTCTCCCTTCCTCTCTAAAATCAATATATTTTTTATTTTTATTTTTTAATAAATCTTTATTGTTCAGATTATTACAATTGTTCCTCTTTTTTTCCCCCATAGCTCCCCTCCACCAGTTCCCACCCAACCCCCTGCCCTTACCACCCCACTGTCCTCATCCATAGGTGTACGATTTTTGTCCAGTCTCTTCCCACACCTCCCACACCCTTTTCCCCCTGAGAATTGTCAGTCCACTCTCTTTCTATGCCCCTGATTCTATTATATTCACCAGTTTATTCTGTTCGTCAGATTGTTTATTCACTTGATTTTTAGATTCACTTGTTGATAGATATGTATTTGTCGTCACTATGTTGTTCATAATTTTTATCTTTACCTTTTTCTTTTTCTTCCTCTTCTTAAAGAATACCCTTCAGCATTTCATATAATACTGGTTTGGTGGTGATGAACTCCTTTAGCTCTTTCTTGTCTGTGAAGCTCTTTATCTGACCTTCAATTCTGAATGATAGCTTTGCTGTGTAGAGTAATCTTGGTTGTAGTTTCTTGCTATTCATCACTTTGAATATTTCTTGGCACTCCCTTCTGGCCTGCATAGTTTCTGTTGAGAAATCAGCAGACAGTAGTATGGATACTCCCTTGTAGGTAACTAACTGTTTTTCTCTTGCTGCTTTTAAGATTCTCTCTCTGTCTTTTGCCCTTGGCATTTTAATTATGATGTGTCTTGGTGTGGTCCTCTTTGGATTCCTTTTGTTTGGGGTTCTCTGTGCTTCCTGAACTTGTAAATCTATTTCTTTCACCAGGTAGGGGAAGTTTTCTGTCATTATTTCTTCAAATAGGTTTTCAGTATCTTGCTCTCTCTCTTCTTCTGGCACCCCCACAATTCGGATGTTGGTACGCTTGAAGTTGTCCCAGAGGCTCCCTACACTATCTTCATATTTTTGGATTCTTTTTTCTTTTTGCTTTTCTGGTTGGGTGCTTTTTGCTTCTTCATATTTCAAATCTTTGACTTGATTCTTGCGATCCTCTAGCCTGCTGTTGGATCTCTGTATATTATTCTTTATTTCAGTCAGTGTATGCTTAATTTCTAGTTGGTCCTCTTTCATATCCTTGAGGGTCTCACTAAGTTCCTTGGAGGTTTCTAGAAGATTCTTGAGTAACCTAATAACTGTGGTTTTGAACTCTATATCCAGTAGTTTGCTTTCATCCATTTCTTTCATTTGTGACATGTTTCTTTGTCTCCGCATTTTGGCTGCTTCCCTGTGTTGATATAGTGGCTTTGTGTGCTAGGTGTCCTATAGGGCCCAGTGGCTCAGCCTCCCCAATTACCTGAGGTGGACACTCTTGGTGCACCCCTTTGTGGGCTGTGTGCATAGTCTTGTTGTAGTTAAGCCTTGATTGCTGTTGGTATCACTGGGAGGAATTGACCTCCAGGCCAACTGGCTGTGAGGATCAGTTGTGTCTACAATGGAAGAACTTCTGTGCTGGAGACACCCTTATGGGGCAAGACTTGCTTCAGTGGGGCTTTGGTGCTCACTGAGTCTGCCCCCTGAGTGTGTCTCTTATGGATGTGAAGAGTTGTAATCTGGATGGGCTCACTCTGACCACTGGGTACACTAGCTCTTGGATCTCCTAGGAGGTGCAAAGTCAGCCACTGCCTGAGGCCACCCAGCAGGAGCTACAGAGAGATCTGCAGATTCCTCCTCTTTGTTTGAGGTTTGGAGGTGCCCAGATGAGGCTGAGCTGTGAAGCAATGCAAGCTGCTGTCCAGCCTTGGGCCTTCTTTTGGAGGCTCTAGGGCTCTCTGACCCAGCTGAAGTTTGTTAGGTTTTAGATTGCAAAAGGCCAGGCCATTCATATGACAAAGCCTCTGCGCACAGCTTGAGTAGGGTTGTAAATTGGGTGGCGCGGGGTCTCAGGAAATCACCAGGGCAGAGCAAAGAGCAATGGCTGACCGTCAGCCCTGCCCTGAAGAGGTCCCCATGTCTCTGTGTCCCGTGGCAATGTGCAGGAACAATGATCGCGGCAAGCACCTCTTAGAGAAAGCCACCCTCGTGTTCCTGCCCAATGCCAGACAGTCCAGTTTCTCCCCGTATGAGTCTGGGTCTCCAGAGTCCCGACCAGAACTGGAGTTCAGAGCAGTCGGGAGCTTGTATCTCCCTCCCAATTGAAAAAGACAACAGCAATCAGAGCCCAGATAGCTCAGTCGGTAGAGCATCAGAAAAAGACAACAGCATACTCAGTTGCCAGCCCATTTCTGCGCGCGTCTCCATACCTCTGCACTTCACCTCCGCAACTCCGCAACTCCTCCCAGTCTCAGTGCGCTTTTCTCTTTCCTTCTAGTTGTATAATTTCCACTCAGCCAGCCTTCCCGTGGTTCTGGATGATACTCGTTTTGTCTTTTAGTTGTAGTTTTGATGTGGTTGTGCGAGGTAGCAAGTTCAGGTGTTTACCTATGCCGCCATCTTGGTTCCTCCCTCAATATATTTTTCAAAAGTGTAAAATAAATGAGATACTCCCATTTGGATGTTTAATTTTTTTTTCCTTACTAAACTATAGAATGACTGTCTACAATCAATGAATACACACACACACACACACACACACACACACACACATACACACACACATAAAATAACTCAGTATGTTTGAATGGAAAAAGCAAATGTGGTAATACCATGGAATATTATTCAGCCACAAAAAAATAAATAAATTCCTGCCATTTGCAACAACCTGGATAGACATTCAGGATATGATGCTAAGTGAAATAAGTCAAGTAGAGAAAGACAAATATTGTATGATCTTACTTAAATGTGGACCTAAAACAAAACAAGAAAAAAACAAGCTCACAGATACAGAGAACAGATTGGTGGTTGCCAAATGCAGAGGTTTGGGAAGTGGGCAAAATGGGTGAAGATGGTCAAAGGTACAAACTTCTAGTTATGAAATAAGTAAGTCCTGGGATTGTATGTATAGCATACAGACTAGATTTAATAACACTATTGTGCATATTTGAAAGATGCTAAAAGAGTAGATCTTAAAGTCCTCATCACAAGAAAAATAAATTTGTAAATATGTGTGGTGAGGGATGTTAACTAGACATTGTGGTAATCATCCTATCTAATAAAGAGGGAATATGCTAATTGACCCTCACACCATTGCAAAGATGGCAGCACTCACAGCCAATAAGAAGGGAATATGCTAATTGACTGCCCCACACTCAAAGATGGCGGTGCCCACAGCCAATAAGGAGGGAATATGCTAATTGACTGCCACGCCTTCAAAGATGGCGGCGCCCACAGCCAATAAGGAGGGAATATGCTAATTGGCTGCCACGCCTTCAAAGATGGCGGCGCCCACAGCCAATAAGGAGGGAATATGCTAATTGGCTGCCCTGCCCTCAAAGATGGCAGTGCCCACAGCCAATAAGGAGGGAATATGCTAACTGACTGTCCCGCCCTCAAAGATGGCAGTGCCCACAGCCAATAAGGAGGGAATATGCTAACTGACTGTCTCGCCCTCAAAGATGGCAGCACCCACAGCAAATAAGGAGGGAATGTGCTAATTGTCTGCCCCGTACTCAAAGATGGCGATGCCCACAGCCAATAAGGAAGGAATATGCTAATTGACTGTCACACCCTCAAAGATGGCAGCGCCCACAGTCACAAGATGGTGGCGCCCAGTTCCCTCAGCTCCACGCGCCTGCTTCCAGAGTCCCCCAGTCCCCTCAGCCACCCAGCCACCCAGGGCCGGCCCAAGGTGCAGGCAAGCCTTGGATGGCGGCTGCCCAGCCGCCCAGGGCCATCCGAGGCTCAGGTAACCAGGGCCAGCTGAGCCTTACACTGCCAGCAGTGGCAGCAGCAGAGGTGTGATGCGGGCATCGCCTTCCCATGATTGCTGGTCGCCTCCTACCCCGAGGGCTCCTGAACTGTGAGAGGGAGCAGGACGGGCTCAGGGACACGCCCTCAGAGCATGAATTTTCATACACTGGGCCTCTAGTCCTATATAATATAAAAGGCCAATATTCAAATTGACCAAATGGTGGAACAACTAGTTGCTGTGATGCGCACTGACCACTAGGGGGGCAGATACTTAATGCAAGAGCTGCCCCATGGTGGTCAGTGTTCTCCCACAGGGGAAGTGCTGCTCAGCCAGAAGCCCTGAGCCGGGCTCACGGCTGGCAAGCACAGCGGTGGTGGCGGAAGCCTCTCCCACCTCCACAGCAGCGCTAAGGATGTCTGACTGATGGCTTAGGTGGGGAGTGGCCCTAAGCCGTGAGTCGGACATCCCCCAAGGGCTCCTGGACTACAAGAGGGAGCAGGCCGAGTTGAGGGCCCGCCCCTAGAGTGCACAAATTTCATGCACCAGGCCTCTAGTCTATATATCCTATATAATAAAGAGGTAATATGCAAATTGACCATCACACACTCACAAGATGGCTGCCTACAACCAGGCCAGCAGGGGGGTTAATGAGGGACAACGAAACGACTGAATAAGCAGGCTGTGTGGGGCGACCAGGCAGGCAGTGGGGATAGTGAGAGATGACCAAACCACTGAACAAGCAGGCTACATGAGGCAACCAGCCCTGTAGGGGTGTTAATGAGGGATGACCAAATGACTGAACAAGCAGGCTGCATGGGGTAACCAGGCGGGCGGGGGAGGGGCAGTTAGGGGCAACCAGGCAGGTGGGGGGGTGCAGTTGGGGGTGATTGGGCTGGCAGGGGGGGAGGGGCAGTGAGGGGCAACTAGGCCAGCAGGGGAGGCAGTTGGGGGTGACCAGGCCAGATGGGGGGGCAGTTAGGGGTGACCAGGGGCAGTTGGGGGCGATCAGGCCAGCATGGGGGAGCAGTAAGGGGTGACCAAGCTAGGAGAGGGAGGCAGTTGGGGGTGACCAGGCCAGCAGGGGGAACAGTAAGAGGTGACCAGGCCGGTCGGGGGGCAATTAGGGATAACCAGGCTGGTGGGGGGGTGCAGTTGGGGTGATCAGGCCTGCAGGGGGGCAGTTGGGGGCAACTGGGCTGGCAGGGGAGCAGTGAGGGGCAACTAGGTTGGCAGGGTGGGCAGTTGGGGGTGACCAGGCCAGATGGGGGGGCAGTTAGGGACAACCAGGCCGGCAGAGGGGGGGCAGTTGGGGGTGATCAGGCCAGCAGGGGGGACAGTAAGAGGCAACCAGGATGGTGGGGGGACAGTTAGGACCCACCAGGCCGGCAGGGAGGGGGCAGATGGGGGTAACCAGGCCAGCAGGGGATCAGTTAGGGGTGATCAGGTTGGCATGCAGAGGCAGTGAGCGGCGATCAGGCCAGCACGGGGGGCAGTTAGGGGCGACCAGGCAGGCAGGCAGGTGAGCGAGGTCAGGCCTAAACCAGCAGTCGGACATCTCCCAAGGGGTCCCGAATTGGAGAGGGTGCAGGCTGGGCTGAGGGGATGCCCCCTGTGTACAAATTTCATGCACCAGGACTCTAGTACTGATATAAAAGCCTAAATGACCGTTTGACTGGTAGCTATGACATGCACTGACCACCAGGGGTCAGACTCTCAATGCATAGTCATAGAAATATGGAACAGAATGATGAATCTCAGAAGGAAGGGGGAAGAGGGGAGGGTGGGAAGAGATTAACCAAAGATCTTATACGCATACTAGAGGCCCAGTGGCCTGTGTTGATCAGGCTGAAACCAGCCCGGTGCATGGATTCATGCACTGGTGGGGGTCCCTCAGCCTGGTGGTGCACCAGTCGGGTCCCTTGGCCTGGCCTATGGGGATCAGGCTGAAACCGGCCGTCCAACATCCCCCAAGGGGTCCTGGATTGCAAGAGGGCGCAAGCCAGGCTGAGGGACCCCACCAGTGCACGAATCCATGCACCGGGCCTCTAGTTTAAAAATATATACAAATACAAAATTATTATGTTATACACCTGAAACTAATATAATGCTATATCAATTAAAAAATATAAACTCAGTATTTCCTTACCAGAGTACTGTAACCATTTTCTGATTAGTTACAGAGCTTTAAAATCTCTAAATTTCTCATCATTTATTAGCTATGTGTTTCTTATATTAGTTGACCCTCAGAAGTCTCTGATATTTTGCCATAACTATCTCCTGAATGCAACTTTGCACTGCCCAGGTCACATGCTTCTTTCTTACAAACCATAGGGTAGATGTGCGTCTCTGAATGGGAGTAGAGTATTCCTGGAAGGAAATAAACTAGCAGGCTAGGGTCATTTAAAAATGAATCCATTTCCAGATCTTCAATTTCCATTTGTACTCTTTCCTAAAATTGATGTATCTGTGGTAAAAGGCTTCATGCTGAGTCTTCTTTCACACCTCCCTCTCACCTTCATTGAACATCTTCAAGTCACCAAACAATTAGTGAAGCTGCCCTTTATGATGCTATTTTATGTTCCCATACCTGCCACCCTCACCTTCCATTTCATTAAAGATTGCATGTAAAATAAATTTTTATACGTATGCTTAATAAACATTCTTACTGTTTTGATAATATCTACACATATAAAAACCTAAGTGACAGTTCGACCATTCACTATGACACGCACTGACCACAAGGGGGAAGACGCTCAATGCAGGAGCTGACCCCTGGTGGTCAGTGCACTCCCACAGTGGGAATGCTGCTCAGCTGATTGATGGGCGCCAGACACTGGGGTCATGGCTGGCGAGCACCGCTATGGTGGCACAAACCTCTCCCGTGGATACTCCCCCTGAGCGCCTCTTCCCCATCCGGACCAGGACCAGGATCGGGACCAGCATCGGGACTGACTGGGTGCGAGCCCGCGGCCACTTCTCGGTCATGAGTGTGCTGGTATCACCCTAGGACGGGCGCGTGGAGACCACAGTGGAGCGAGCCTACCAAGCAGTGGCAGGCGCAGCGGGGCCGGGATGAGCAGGAGCGGTGCAGCGCCTGGCCCAGGTTCGGGCTCCTCCCCAGCTGCCTGCCGCTTCATGCACTACTATATCCCTCGGGGGATGTTGGACTGCTGGTTTTGGCCAGATCCCCGCAGGGAACCGAGGGAACCAACCAGTGCACGATGGGCCTCTAGTAAGTAATCCTATCTAATAATAGACAGATATGCAAATGGACCATACCTCCGACACATCCACAATCCACGCCCACCATCCAATCAGAGCGAGTATGCAAATTAACCCAAACCAAGATGGCTACAGCCACAGAGAGCAAGGTTTCCTAGGTAACAGAGGAAGCCAAGCTTTCCACCTGCCCTGGCCAGGCCTAAGCCTCCACTCAAGCTACAAAGTTTCAATTATAGAAGGTAAACAAATTCAAACAAATGGCGGCAGAATGGAGCTTGAGAGAGCAGGCCAGGGTTGCCGCCGGCAACAGGGGAAGCAAAGCTTTCTGCACACCCTGGCCGGGCCCACCCGCTTAAGACAACAAAGTTTCAATTATAACCCCAACACAAATGGCTGCTGGCCGCCTCGGAGGGAGCCCCAGGCTTGGCTCCGCTCCAGGCTACAAAGTTTCAATTGTAGAAGGAAAATAAATTCCAGATACCAGGGCCTCCGCTTGGGTTGCCAGGGGGCGTGACTGGCCTGCAAACCACCACAGGCCCCTTGCTCAGGCCGCCCCACACCCCAAGGGAACCCCCATCTGATCCCGGACGCCCTTCAGGGCAAACCAGCTGGCCCCCACCCCTGTACCAGGCCTCTATCCTATCTAATAAAAGAGTACTATGCAGATTGATCATCTCTGCAACACACAATATAGCTACCCCCATGTGGTCAAAGATCCTGCCCCCATGTGGACACAAGATGGCCACCACAAGATGGCCAGCAGGAGAGGGCAGTTGGGAGGCACCCGGCCTGCAAGGGAGGGCAGTTGAGAGGGACCAGGCTTGCAAGGGAGGACAGTTGGAGGTGATCAACCCTGCAGGAGAGGGCAGTTAGGGGTGACCAGGCCGGCAGAGGAGGAAAGTTGGGGGCAAACAGGCTGGCAGCAGAGTGGTTAGGGGGTGATAGGCTGGCAGGCAGAAGCGGTTAGGGGCAATCAGGAAGGCAGGCAGGCAAGCAGTTGGGAGCCAGCAGTCCACCGGGATCGGGCCTAAACGGGCAGTCGGACATCCCTCAAGGGATCCCATACTGGAGAGGGTACAGGCTGGGCTGAGGGACAACCCCCTCCCGTGCACGAATTTCGTGCACCAGGCCTCTAGTAATTCAATAAAAAGTGCTTTTAAAAATAGAGACCAGCCAGTGTGGCTAAGTGGTTGTGTGTCAACCCATGAACCAGGAGGTGGAGGTTTGATTTCCAGGTCAGGGCACATGCCTGGGTTGCAAGCTCAATACCCAGTAGGAGGCGTGTAAGAGGCAGCTGATCGATGATTCTTTCTCATCATTGATGTTTCTATCTCTCTCCCCCTCTCCCTTCCTCACTCTGAAATCAATAAAAACTTACAAAATATTTTTTAAAATGTGGTCACAATATTGTTTTTCAATGTCAATAAAAAATGTATAAAGTGGCATATGTCTTCAAATATTATTTTGGGGTAACACCAAGCAAAAGTTTAATACCACTCACTGGTCTGCCACACAAAGTTCTAACACCTTAGCCTAGCACTCTTGCTCCTAGAATTCAGGCTTTCCAATCTTGTTTCCCATTAATGGCTTTCCTCCCTCTTAACATTGACCAACTCCAAAGAAACATATTTCCATTTAAAAGAGACCTATTGTTTGCCCAGCCAGGCTTAGACTTTCACCCTAGTTCAAGTGTCATCCTCAGCCTAGAATGCAGCCCCCCACCTCTAAGCTACCACTGCCTGCTAAACCCATCCACACCGCAATCATTAATTCTTCCTGTGTTCTCCAATGTACACATAGAACTAATCATTTCTTTCTGATTCCATTTACAGCGCTTTGTACCTCTACTAGGCAATTACAATATTCTACATCTTAATTAATACCACCCCCCATTCCCTCACTACATTGTACATAAAAAAAATATCTGATATCTTTTTGTTGAGTTGAGTTGAAAATAAGCTCATTTCACTGAGAGCCAATGTGTTTAAGTGAGACAAAGACTCAGCATTCACAATTCTTATTTTGGGATTTTCAATGACCTGGTATGTGCTTCCAGGTAAACCTCAACTTTAGACAGTTTATACCTAAATTTCTGCAGTTTAAGCTTGAAGACCATACCCCTATTTTTTCAAGTGTACAGCTGATAATTTTTGGTAAATTTGTATAGTAGTACAACCATCAACAAAATTCAATTTTCAAAGTTATTTCTTAAAAATTGAGATATAACTGACATATAACATTATATTAATTTAATATAATAACACTAGAGGTCCGGTGCATGAATTCACGCACAGGTGGGGTCCGGCCATCCCGTCCCGATCAGGGCTGATCGGGGGTGGGGCCGGCAGTGGGAAGGGGCTGCGGGTGGTTGGCTGGCTGGCCCTGCTCCCTGGTCGAACTCCCAGTTGAGGGGACAATTTGCATATCAGCCTTTTATTATATAGGGTAATAATTTGATATTTGAATATATTGGAAAATGATCACCACAGTCCAATGAACATCCCTCACCACAAATAGTTATAAGTTTATTTTTCTTGTGGTGAGAAATTTTAAGATCTACTCTCTTAGCAGCTTTCTAATATACAATATGGTATTGTTAACTATAGTCTCCATGCTGTACATTATATCCTCAGAGCTTATTCACTTTATAACAGGAAGTTTGTATCTTTGACCATCTTTACCTATTTTGCTCGTACCCCCAAAAGCCCACCTGTGGTAATCACCAATCTGCTCTCTCTATAAGCTCTTTCCCTCCCCCGCCCCCCAGTAATCCCACATATAAGTGAGATCATATAGTATTTGTCCTTTTCTGCCTGATTTATAGTACGTAGCATAATACCCTCTACGCCCATCCAGGTTGTCAAAAATGGCAAGATTCCTTCTTTTATATGGCTAACTAGTATTCCATTAGATATATATACCACATCCTCTTTACCCATTTATCCACCGATGAACATCTTAACATTTTATACAAGAAAATTTTTAATGAAAGATTAACCAAAATAATTTGTCATCATTTGTAAATATGAAAGACTAATTATGCGTACTCCTAAATTATAGTAGCCTAAAATCAAAACCCTTAAGATAAACAAGATAGTACTAGGAGAGTATATAACAAAGCAAATTAGTTGAGGAGTGAAGGATATTGCTCAAACACTATGGTAATCTAGTCCCTAAACTTATCTTAGGCTTCCTGCCCAAATAAGATTTTCTAAACAACAACCAATAATAAAATGATTACATTCACTTTTGTCTCTACAACAACAACCAATAATAAAATGATTACACTCACTTTAATTTTTTAATGAAGACTAAAATGTGTAACATGACAGAAAAACCCCCACTGACTACTTCAAAAAGAATCCTATATAATAAAAGCCTAATATGCTAAGTGTCCAGTCCACTGGCCAGCCGTTCAACCAATCAAAGTGTAATATGCTAATGATATGCTAAGGCCACTCAAACGCTCGCTATGACATGCAGTGACCACCAGGGGACAGAAGTCGACCAGTCGACCAGTTGCTATGACGTGCACTGACCACCAGGGGGCAGACACTCCAACCAGTAGGTTAGCTTGCTGCTGGGGTCGGGCCAATCAGGACTGAACAAGACAGGCCAGACAAGCCCTGGAGCCCTCCCGTGGCCCCTCCCCGGCTGGCCATGGCCAACCTTCCGTGTCCCTCCCTGGCCCTGATTGTGCACTGGTGGGGTCCCTTGGCCTGGCCTGTGCCCTCTCACAATCTGGGACCCCTCGGGGGATGTCGGAGGGCCCGATCCCATGTGACACACAAATTCGTGCACTGGGCCTCGAGTATACTATATTTCATCACTCAGTAATAAAACTAGTAACTAACATCTATTTCCTGTTTATATTTTCACAAAGCATTTTGCATTACCAGATAAAATTATATATTCTGCAGTAAGAAGAAATACAATATAAGGCCTCCTGTAGTCCCATCTGGATGTAATAAAGGAATCAGATTTTGAAATGGCAAGGCTGCGAAAGGAAACTTCTACCTTTAATCATAACAGAAACAGCTGATTGCCCTTTTTCCTACACTGTGGCACCTACTAATAACTGTAAGAAAAACACCAGCCACATGTGAAACTCTGAATCAGTGCAGGATCTGAAGAGCCACAAACTGGATGAATTTGTTTCAAGCTGACTACAAAATCCAGTCCAAAGTTGAACCTTTGCAACATTATATGTGGAATGTCCTTTAGGATTTTGATTACGTAGTGGCAGAGTAACCACATCTGTGATACATTACAAAACCAAAGTAGTTGCCAGTGAAGTTTTAGTATTTTATTTTTTAAGAACGTAACATTTTTGGTTTAGTAATTCCTATATTGTATCAGTAGTATAAAATTTAGACTCACTTCATGTCTTTGAACCTGTAACTACTTATTTTTCTTTGGAAGAAATTAATTTATTAGGTTATTAATTTATTAATTAGATATGTAAGGAAATAAGACATATTAATTAACTTTAAGTGCCTTCTTAAAAAAATCACAGAAGAAAAACTTGGAAAGAACCTAAGAGAAATACAGATTAAACTCCCCTGCCACCACTGCTCGGTTCACACAAAGACAAAGATTTAGAAGGACCACATGACTCACCCCAGGTCACAGTTATATAGAATTAGGGTTAGAACCCAGGTCTTCAGATTTACAGAACAATGCCCTCTTAAACACAACACATAAGAATTTATAATAAAATATTTTCCTTACAGAGTTATCTAAATTATACCAGAATGCATTGTAACAGAATATGTGGTTCAGTTATTCAATCTACCATCATATAAACACATCTAACATAAATAAAACCTTTATATTCTGAACTCTTTCATTCTCTTGAATAGCCATTACATCAACTACCCATTGGAAAAACTGACTCACTATCAATCCCAAACACTTCTCTTTCTCGGGAGAATATTATAACTGGGTCATCTGTTGAAGGTTCTTTACTACTTCACATTCAAAAGTCTACTTAAGAGAATAGTGGCAACTCTCACACAAGACTGACATTTTATTAAAGCCAGACATATGCCTACCCTATGGCCCAGCAATTCCACTCCTAAGTATATACCCCAGAGAAATGACTATACATGTCCACAAAAGGACACACATGATAATGTTCACGTAAGCTTTCCTCATAATAATTGAAATTTGGAGATCATCCTAATGGTCACCAGGAGAATGGCTGAACAAATGGTAGTATATTCACATGATGGAGCATTTCACAACAACAGAAAGAAGTGAATTCCCAATACACAGAACAAAGTGGATGACTGTCACAGACATTCTGTTGGGCAAGAGACAAGACGGCAGCACTACAGCAGAGACAGCAGAGGCCCGGGTGAACACTGACTACCTCCAGCTCTACCCACAGTCACTAGTTGCCTGTGTGCCCCCCTCCCCTGACAGCCTTGGAAAGTCTCTCTTCCACCATGAGATCCACTTCACGCCCTCACTAGATAGCTTTCTCCTTCCCTATGAGGAGTCAGGACTTCAGGTTGCTCTATTAATCATGAGATTTGTGATGAGAAAATATGTAAAGGGTGGAAAGCTCTAACCAAAAGACACCTCTGCATGGGGAAATAAAAAACATATTCTGTACTTTCAGATATGATGCAGTTTATATAAAATTCCAAAATCCTTATATAATAACATTAATAACAGCTAGTAACCACTGAGCACCTCCTATGTGCCAGGTACTATTCTAAGCATTCTACATATATTACTTCATTATCCTAACAATGTTACTCTATTCCAGGCTAAGACAAAATCTTAAATTAATATTATCTTACTAGAGGCCCGGTGCATGAAATTCGTGCAAGGGGGGGTGTCCCTCAGCCCAACCTGCACCCTCTCCAATCTGGGACCCCTCGAGGAATGTCCCTCTCACAATCCAGGACTGCTGGCTCCCAACCGCTCACCTGCCTGTCTGATTACACCTAACCGCTTCTGCCTGCTAGCCTGATCACCCCCTAACCACTCTCCTGCCAGTCTGATCGATGCCTAACTGCTCCCCTGCCAACCTGGTCGCCCCCAACTACCCTCCCCTGCAGGCCTGGTCGCAACCAACTGCCCTCCCCTGCAGACCTGGTTGCCCCCAACTGCCCTCCCAGGCCTGGTTGCCCCCAACTGCCCTCCCCTGCTGGCCTGGTCCCCCCCAACTGCCCTCCCCTGCTGGCCCGGTCACCCCTAACTTCCCTCCCTTGCCAGCCTGATAGCCCCCAACTCCCCTCCCCTGCTGGCCCAGTCACCCCTAACTTCCCTCCCTTGCCAGCCTGATTGCACCCAACTGCCCTCCCCTGCAGGCCTGGTCCCCCGCAACTGTCCTCCCCTGCTGGCCTGATCGCCCCCAACTGCCCTCCCCCACAGGCCATCTTGTGTCCACATGGGGGCAGCCATCTTTGACCACATGGGGGCGGCCATCTTGTATGTTGGAGTGATGGTCCATTTGCATATTACCTCTTTATTATATAGGATAAAGCATTCTTGATACATTATTCTTTGTTCAGGGTAACTGCTATTATGCTGCCCGTATTCATAGCTGAAAACATTAAAACACAGAGAAATGTGAAAATTTGTCCAGTGTCCTACACAAATCAGCAATACAACAGAGACTATACAAAAATGGCCCTTGCCTGAGCCAGTTTGTCTCAGTGGATAGAGCATTGGCCCACAGACTGAAGGGTCACGGGTTTGATTCCAGTCAAGGGCTCAAACCTCAGTTGCAGGCTTGATACTCAGCCCCAGTCAGGGCTTGTGCGGGAGGCAACCAATCAATGTGTCTCTCTCACACTGATGTTATTCTCTCTCTGTATCTCCCCATTTCTTCCACTCTAAAAATCAATGGAAAAATATCCTCGGGTGAGGATTAACAACAACAAAATAGGCCCTGGCTGTGCCAGTGTGGCTCAGTGGTTGAGCGTCAACCCATGAAACAGGAGGTCACAGTTTGATTCCCAGTCAGGGCACATGCCATTGTTGCCGGGTCAATCCCTGTAGAGGATGTGCAGGAGGCAGCCGGTCAATGATTCTCTCTCTCCTTCTCCCCTCCTCTCTTAAACTAACAAAAAAATATTTTAAAAAAATGGCTCTGACAACCAGAAATGCCCAGTTTTGTTTTCATAAATCTTTTTAAAATTCTAAAATCAAGAATGCTTTAAGACAAAAGAGGCCCATAAGATATACCACACTGAGATCCATGTATTAACTCATTGATATAATATACCTGAAAGTGAGGAAATAAATGGAAGTGAAAGTAGGCTAGATTCATGGTAAGAGCAAGAGGAACAGAAGCAAGTTATTGTTTATCCTGCTTTATTTTGTAAACTTCTTTCCAGATATAGTAAGGACTCTGAGAAGGAGAGACGCAAGAAACTGATTGGCTTCCACTGATGAAACTGAGAGTACACAAAGAAAGAGCAGCTGGTGCCTAGGAGACTTACAAAGGCAAAGAGAGTGCACCACGCCCGGAATGATGGAGGGTGATGCTACAGGGATGTGTTTGAGGCCTCCTGGAGTCAGCCACCAGCATGATCTCCAATTGCTCTCCAGAGCCATGTTTGGGAAGCAAGAAGAGTCTATATGCAGAACAATCATTCCTTGAACAACGGAGAGATCTTTGTGAAGTGGTTTTCTGTAAATTTCACTTTTACACTGCCTTATTTACAATATGAAAAGCATTTGCAAGTGGGGAGGGCCATGATTTCCAAAAGAAATGTGTTTCTCTCAAGTGCTGGGTAGAAGATGCAAGTCAAGCAAATGATTCCCTGTGCTCCCAATAAAAATAGAAAGCCTTTCTGTTCCAGGACTCTCTGACACAGGGTTATATAATGTGATACAACAACTGTCAATGTAAGAGTTTACACCAAATACCAGATCATGAAATGGCACAACAATTTTTTGAAATGTGTGTTTTTTTCTTTTAAGTTCTAAGTCACATCAAGTAAAATGAGTTTGGAAAGATTTTAAAAGGCTCAGAATTAGAGTTCAAATGGAAAATTTAAAATCTATCTGGTTCAGCTCAATCCCTTCAAAATGATGCTCCCTTTTCAGAAAATCTCAGATGTGGAGGGAATGATCATGAGTTAAGAAATTTGCCAGATTAATGACAAAACTGATTCAGACACGGGTCTTTTATTTCTGTGAGCACTTCATGACTCACAGTTAGAAGGATAACAAATAAAAACACCATAAAGATATTTTTAACAAAAATGCTGGTAATAAAACTGAAGCACTTTAAAATCTGTATTTCTTTCATGATAATAAAACAAATTTACTGCAGAATTTGAAATGACTCTTTAATTCCAGGAATTAAATATTCTTGCAATAACAATATTTTTAAGTAGTTTAATGCAAATTTTAGAGTTTATAACTATTAATTGCAAGTTTGGTATCTTTTTAATTTAGTAAAGCAGCATCAACAGCAAACACCTACTTCCTGATTAACAAATGCCTAATCTACTGATGTACAAAGACTGTACCGGTGATAGAACACAGCACGGTAATGGGGATATCATCTATTAAGAAAACAAGCATTTTTATGATCTGAGACCAATAGCAGCTTCACCAACATAAAAGATAGTAATCAGGGAAGTTGAATTATCTATCAAAATAGAAATGACAAAATAATATTTAATATGGTTTTGAATTTTCAAAACCAGTTAAAAAACACAGGGAGGCAACTATTGTCTTCTATGTGGTGCCCAGAGCTTTGAGTATCTAATGAGGCATACATTTTAGTCCATAAATATCTGTGATTTCTGTGAGGGTGATGTTTGCTACAGGTCACTGAGAGACTCAATTAATAGTGATCTTTTGCTGTCCATCTCTGCTAATGACATGAGCTCTTCCTCAAAAGCTTTATGAGGGCAGATGGCCCATAAGTGACTGATGGCACCTTTGACATGGAACACAAAAATTCAGCAAGAAAACTGACTCAACCCCACACTAATGGCCTGACATATAGAGGCAGCTCATTTCAAGGCATAGATAATCTTTACTGTCCTGGCTGGTGTGACTCGGTTGGTTGGGCATCACCCCGGGTACCAAAAGGTTGCTGGTTTGATTCCTGGTCAGGACACATGCCTGGGTTGAGGGCCTGATCCCCTGTACAATCAATCAATCTCTCTTTCTCTCTCTCTCTCTCTCTCTCTCTCTCTCTCTCTCTCTCCCTCTCTTTCTAAAAAATCCAATTTTAAAAAATAATATTTACTAGCTTCAGCAGGAATGGCAGAATAAAGATCTCAGAAAATCCTCTCCTCCATAAGAGCAATGAGGTCAGTGACAAAAATGGTTAGAATCAATTTTTTTCAGAACTCTGAATATTAACTGAAGGCTTGCAGCAATCTGGAGAGCATTTTTAAAAATGGAGGACTCTAAGGACAGTGGACTCTGTATCATTTTAAACCTGCCCTTTTCTCACCTTCACTCCCCAGTTCTCTGGTAGCCTTGAAAATCAACAGCTTCCAATTATGGTGCAAATCAACAACCTGGCAGCCACTGGAGGGGGCAGAAGAGGGTTGGAGCTCTCTCTAGGCCCCTTTCTCAGAAAACTGGCATTATTTGACCTGGTTCCACGCAAGACTTCACACATGGGGCTTGCTTGTTTAACTTGACCTGGCACCCAATGAGAGCAGCCTTTTCCCCAGGAGTAATTGTCAAAAATAATCAGCTGTAATTGTTTAACATCATGGCTGCCTCAGGCTATGAATAACAGGGCAAATAATAAGCAAACAAAAAGCTTACAGAGAAAAGCTAAGGAATGTGATGTCCAGAGGGGGCTTTGAGAAACAGAGCCATATTTCTGGAAATCTAGAAGGCCTTGTGTATACTTAGGGCTGTGTGTATGTCCAGGTTGTACACATGCTGTGTCAAGACCTGGGCCCTTGGCTTTCACCTCTGGCTAAACCTACACAAGCAGGGAGTGAAGGTAAGGATAGAGTGTAAGCAACCTGGCTGAGCAGTAAAGGCATGCTCCAATATGTGCCTAGGGCAAAGACTGAGAAACCTATTGGTTCCAGCCATTTAAGGAAATCTCTGTCCCATCATTAGCTGACCACTAAGCTATTTGTGTAAAGACTTCACTGGCCATACATAACAAAGACTACAGATTTTACTGAATTAAGAAAAGTCACTGATTAAACAACAAACAAAATCCTAAAGAGAGAGAAGTATCTGATTTCCAGAGCTGCCATGTTATGTTCAAATGTATATTCAGTGGTCTAGTTTTCAACAACAAAAATATAAAACGAGGTCAATAGAAACTGTCATGGCAAAAGTTCAGATATTGGACTGATTAGACAACATCTTTAAGTCGTCTTTTTAAATATGTTCAAAGAAATAAAGAAAACCATGCTTAAAGAATTAAAGGAAAGCATGAATATGATGTCTCATCCAATAAAGAATATCAATGAGAGAGAAATTAGAAAATAACCAGATAATAATTCTAGTATAAAAAGTACAAGAATTAAAATTTAAAAATTCACTGGATGTGCTGAGCAAAAGATGTAGGCTGGAAGAAGAAAGTAAACAAACATGAAGGCAGGTCAATTGAGGTTACTTGGTCTGAGGAACAGAAATAAAAAAGAATGAATAAAAATGAACAGTATATCAGAGAGCTGTGGGACACCATAAAGTATAACAACATACACATAATGTGTATTCCAGAAGGAAAGGAAAAAAAAGGCAGAAAAAATATTTGAAGAATAGCCAAAACTCACAAATATAAAGAAAAACATTAACCTACACACATCCTAGAAGCTCTACGGACTCTACGTAGGATAAACTCAAAGAGTTCTACCTCTAGACATTTCACAATCAAACTGTTGCAAGACAAAGAAAAAATCCTGATAACAGCAAGAGAGAAGGAGTGTATCATGTGTCCTCAATAAGATCAACAGTTGATTTTTCATCAGAAATCAGAGAGGCCAGAAGGCAGTGGGATAACATACAGACATACCTCATTTTATTGGTCTTTGCTTTTTTAGACCTCAGAAGTTGATTTTTTTTTTTTTTAATAAATTGAAGGCAAGACCCTTCACCAGCAAAAAGAGTACGTCTCACTTTAATGTGATACTTGCTTTATTGGGATGGTCTAGAACCAAACATGCAAAATCTTTGATATTTCAAAAAAATAGTATTATTTTGAAATAGGGTCTTTGTAGATATAATAAAGTTTAAATGAGGTCATGCTGAATTAGGGTGGGCCCTAATCCAATCCAATTATTCATATACTTATAAGAAGAGAAATTTTGGACACAGAGACAGAAAAAAAAAATCAAAACAAATAGCAACAAAATATGAAAACTAAAACAGATTGCAGTGATGTGTCCACCAGCAAAGAATGCCAAAGATTGCCAGCAACCATCAGAAGCTAGGAGAGAAAAATTGAACAGGTTCTCCTCAGAGCCTCAAGAAAGGAACTTCCCTAGTCAACGGTGTGATTTTGGACCTCTGGCCTCCAAAACTGTGAAAGAATAAATTTCTGTTTGTTATTTTAAGCCACTCGGTTTGCGGTACTTTGTTAGAGCCACCTGAGGAAACTAATATAGAGGCAGTGATAGAGGAATAAAGAAACAAAAGTAACTAGGATCTGTAGAGGTAGAAAAAAATGAAGGCTGAAAATATAGTAACAAATCAATTAAAAGATTAATGTCTGAAATTTCAATTGATCAAAATGTAGGCTGATGTTCCATATGACACTATATAACAACAGTTGCTATAAAACTTACTTTTAAAAATTTTAACATGTAACTCTAAAAGTTAATTATTTGTTGCCATATATTAGAAACAGACTTATCCACAATATTTTCTCTAATCAAACAATGCTTTAAATGTAGCAAACTTTTTACAATGTTTTTAAAAACATACACATACAAATACATGTGATAAAAAGAAAGAGAATAGGATTTCCATCCCCTACCCCACCCCCAAATAATGAGAAATTGGAGAATTTTCAACATTACTCTTAACAGCTCACTTTTCTCTGGCCCACATGTAGCACCTTCTGATGCTAACAATGCTTTTCAGGCCTTGGCAGGGTAGCTCGTTTGGTTAGAATGTCATTCCAATATGCCAAGGTTGCAAGTTAGATCTCTGGTCAGGGCACATACAAGAATCAACCAATGGATGCATAAATAAGTAAACAACAAATCGTCGTTTCTCTCTCTCTCTCTCTCTCTCTCTCTCTCTCTCTCTCTCTCTCTCAACTTTTCTCCCTGTCTTTAAAATCAATCAATTAAAAATTTTAAAAAAGATTTAGTATACATGGTCCATTCATGCCCATTATATTCTATTCAATAATTCTTCCACAACACATGCAAATAAAGGAGTTTTTAACAATATTTTAAAACATTTATGTTTCCAATTTAGGATACAACTATTATTTCCTGTTAAATGACATTAAAGAATTCTGAACTTGAATTTTGAAAGCTTAACATCTTCAGTGGATTATTTTTATGATAGGCAAGGGAAGATGTGGGGGAAAGGACAGATGCACATTGTACCTGAGAACAGCAAACAATTTAGAAGGTTAGAAATGAATAGAAGCAAACTAAGAAACTGCACTTTACTTTCTGAAAAACATGCAGAATGTACCTCAACTATTCTTTGAACCATTAACTTCATTACCAACCTTTCTGTTCTACACCATGAATCACCTGAAAATTCCATTACGGACCTGATATAAAATATGAGAATTTCATTTTACTAAGTGCTGAATTAGCAAGTGCCTTAGGTAACCCTTCATAGGCTATCAGAGCAAAGAAATCAATACAGAAATGATCCTAGAATGAGAAGAAAAGTGTAGAGGAAACGATGCTGATTGCCTCATGTGTTAGCCATCCTCTGTGCTTATGAAGGAAAGTCAAAGGCAGCTTTTCAATGGCTTGAGCAGAACTGACTTCCTAAATTAATGAGAAAGATAAAACCCACAGCTGGTGTGCTGTGGAGTTTGAACTACACTAATTTTGACAGGTGACACGAAACCTTCTCAGTCACTCCTGTAAAAAAATTAAGGATTCAGGGGAATGGCAATGTGAGATGCCTTTAAGATGAAAATTAAACCACATACATATCTAATGCCCTCCTTTATAAATAGAAATGTACCCTAAACTTCTAAAAGATGAAATAGGAATATTTGTATGCCACAGTTGGGATATGTAAATTTCCAGACTTCTCAAGTATTCTTGAATTACATTAGAATTACATACATGTGTGTGTGTGTGTGTGTGTGTGTGTTCTGCTTTGTTAAAAAAATATATACACAGAGAGACATGGCTCCAGATATCTGACTATGACGTCAGTTTCTTTATATATTTTTTACTGATTTCAGAGAGGAAGGGAGGAGAGATAGAAACATCAATTATGAGAGAGAATCATCGATCGGCTGCCTCCTGCACACACACACCCCTCATCCCTCCCCAGGGATCAAACCCATAACTTGGGCATGTGCCCTGACCAAGAATTAAATCGTGACCTCCTGGTTCATAGGTCGATGCTCAACACTGAGCCATACTGGCCGGACTGACATCAGGTTCTTTATAAAGCATTTGCAGAGTCTTTTTCACTCATCATCTTGACACATGTTTTATCTCTTTGTGATTTTCCTCTCAGAAAAAATGACCATCTCTTTTAGGAATGAATATCCATATGTCACTGGATTTTGTGAGCAATATTCAATAACTTAGGTCAATGGCAAGAGAAAAAATTATATTAGTGATTGAGAAATTCAGACAGTTTTTACCACAAAGTGGACTAACATACTCTATGATAACCAAAGGTGATTTAACCATTTATATTCTTACACGGGGTCTAGACTCCCATGGATGGTTGTTAGTAATTTAGAAATTGGAACTGAGAGCACAGTGAAGCCCACAGGGTAGGTCCCTGTATAAATTATTGATGGTCATATAAAAATATTTTTTAAAAAGGCATTTTCCATTGTGCTCCCCAGGAAGACAGAGGTACCCAATATGTTCAACATGAGACCCATTAATCCACAAAATAGTTCATTTACCCTGAAAACATATCTGGGATGCTAAAAATAAAGTTCCTGATGAAGCTGAGACTGTGTCTGTGAGTGCAGCAACAACGAGTAATCTCTTGAGATCGAGTCTGTTTATGATTTTTTTTCTGGGTCCTCTGGCCTGCATGTAATCAGGAGGCTTTGAGGCTCAGAAATAAGAAGCAATAAGTCAGAGAGAGACAAATGACATATGATCTCACTTATATGTGGAATCTAATGAACAAAATAAACTGACAAAGTAGAAACAGAGGCATGGATACATGGAACAGACGGACAGCTTTCAGAGGGTATGGGGGTTGGGTGGCTGGATGAAAGAAGGTGAAGGAATTAGCCAAGAAACATGTATACATAACACACAGACACAGACAACAGGGTGGTGATAGCTAGAGGGGAAAGGGGTGGGGCCTGGGTGGAGGTGGACAAAGGGAGCAAAATGGGGACAGAAAGACTTTGCTTAGGGTGATGGGTGCACGATGCAGTGCACAGATGATGTTTCATTGTGTTGTACACTTGAAACCTGTAAGGTCATCCCAATAAATTCAATTAGAAAAGAAAAAAAGAAGCAATAAACTTTGTAAATTTTTCTGAGGGCTGCTGAGTTCAAGAAAAGCTTAGGCTTTTTGAGCAAAGCTAGGGTTGGGGCTGAACAAGTGAACAAGTAAGGATCGAAGGAGCGAACAGACTGCAGAGTTGGAATGGGGGCTGGAGCTGCAAGCACGCTTATGGAGAGCAGCATGTTAATTTCATCGTTTATCACAAATAGTCACGTCACTGGACAAACAGGGCTGGGCATTTCTTCCATCCTTAGGTTGGCTTCCGGAGGAGCTGCTCCCAGATGTCAGAATTAGGTTCCCAGTTAAGCCTAATAAACTTTTTATTATGGATATGGATATCCTTTTAATATCTGATGAAGGTTTTCTCCCCCCAAATTTTCAGATAGGCACAAACTTTGGTTTCCAGTTTCAGAGGTTCACTGATCTCTTGAAATCAATTCATAAATGCCAGGTTAAGAATGAAGTAAAGTGCTAATGATTATAATCAGCAAGAAACCCAGTGCCAACAGTCTGATCAAAACACACACTGATATATCCCAAAAGCTATATGTGGACGGAAGAAATAAAGCATTTTTCCTTTCCATTTCCTTGCTCAACATAAATCATCTAGCATTTCCTTCTTTGCATCAAAGGGGGGAAATAGTTTGTATACAACAATACAAAATCGGTTTGCATATTTTACTATTATTCTGGAAAGTATAAACCTTAAGGGGAAAATGAAAGACCCCATGTGAACCACTGACTTCAGTTTGGAAATGCTATATTGCTTTGATGAAACATAAGCACAGCAGGGACAGAGTTTGTTCTTATTTTAAAACTATGAGGCATTTTTTTAGGTCTGCCAAGCCAAACATACTATTAGTGATCATAAATTACCATGCAGCAAAAGTCCTTGACAAATATTATTGTCTTTTGCCCGATAAATTAATTTCGCTAAATATACACTTAGGTTAGAGTATAAGGTCAATTAACTAGAAGTAAACATACAAAAATCAAGGCTAGTGAGAAACTGATTTGTTGTAGTTATTATAAGACTGCTCAACCAAAAACAGATGGAACATTTAAAATATCACTATTTATGATTAACCTTATATAACACACACACACACACACACACACACACACACACACACACATATAGTATAAATATACTTAATATAAATCTTGTAGAAAACTATATATTTTAATTCACGCTAAATAAAATATAGTATAATACTAATGTGAATGTTTTTAATATGTTTTTATGAACTTCAGAGAGAGGAAGGGAGAGGGAGAGAGAGCAACATCAAAGAAAGAAACATCAATCGGCTGCCTCCTGTACGCCCCCTACTGGGAATTGAGCCCACAACTAGGGCATGTATCCAGACCTGGCATCAAACCTGGGTCTCTGGGTGCATGGGACGATGCTCAACCAAATGAGCCACACCAGTTGGGATCAATGCAAATATAAGTTTCAATATTTTTCAACCATATTTTACAGGGTAATATAAATTTAAAAATAATTTGCTTTATTCATAATTTGAAGTAAAAGTCCTTAATAACAAGCATTTGTGCTCCAGATTAAGCAACTTATTTCTGTGTACCTGTTTGTTCACACACTGAAGTTCTGACAAGAATTTAAGACATACTGGAATCTTAAAGGGAGATAACAGCTATTTTTAATTATTCACAACACAGGGAAAATCAGAACAGCTTAGAGAAATAAAATCCTCAGATACTTTCCATAAGCCTTACTGGTCAACAGTTTCACTATCTTTTTCCTACTATCCAATCCAAACAACTAAAAGCAAGACAAGTAACCCGGTTTTCATTTCTCCTCCTTGACCATTCACTGCTGACTTTTCTGATGGAGCTTATAGAAAGCAGTGAACACTAAGAAGCAGAGCAATAAAGATGCTAAGGGACTAGATAACCTACAACTTCGATAATCATACAATGATCTCAGCTGCTCTAAGTAGTCTGAAAGATTATATCTACCACTGATATTTTAGCAGAGCAAATAAAACGCATCCCTTAGTCACAGAAATGTGACTCATAATTAAGAAACACTTATGACAACCATCCACAAATTCCTCCCAAACTAGATTATTGGCACAGATATGAGGATACTTCAAACTATAAAAGCATGTAGTCAAGAAACAACTAAAGTTAGAGCTACCGCATCAATTAATATACATTTAGTAAGTGCACATTATCACAGGCACTGAAATGCGGAGATGAACAAGACAGCCTCTCCCCAAAATGACCAGTTTTGTTGAATGTACATGTAAGTAAGTGATCACGGCACCCCATGAGGAGTGCAGCAGTGATATCTGGGACAGAGTGAAAAAGCAGAAAAGGAACCTGGGAGCATCTGGGAAGGCTTCATGGAAGAAGTGGTGTAATAGAAAACATTTTAGAGGCAGACAAGATTAGAAACAATTCAGCTGCTACCTAGTTATGTAATTTGGTCAATTATTAAAGCTTTCTAAGACATGGCTTCTTAACAAAATGAGGATAATATCTCTGCAGCTAGTTTATTATAAGAAGGGAAAAAGATATTGTGTGTAAATCAGTCGACATGGTTTCTTAATAATAATAAGCACTCAATATACTGTGCTGATATTATTATTATTATTATTATTGTTGTTCAGTATTAAAGAAAGTTACTAGTGAAGTCTGGTGCCCCGGTAGCAATAGCCATTGTATCACTGTCACTGGCCTCATCACACCTTGTTGATTTCACGTGTATTATGATCAGTCTGAATTAAACCTCAGCTATGCGCCACCTACAACTGGGTGGGAAAAACTAAGCAAAGTCATTTCAAGAGTAGTGAAATTCATAAGCCATCTACTTTCTAAAAGGTCAGAGATCATTGAAGAAAAGTATGCCAGGGTTTTTACCTTGAGTGCTATTATTAGGAAGGTAAACACACAGGGAAAATATCTCTTATTTGCCACTAAATGACAATTATATTAGCCTAAACACATAATGGCAATTATTAGTATATCTGATTAACACATTATTACCAACTGTTAACATGTGGTAAGTATGGAAAGAGAAAAATTTGAAGTAAAACTTTCAGGAGTAAAAAATGGCAAAAAAACAACAACAACCACACACACACACACACACACACACACACACACACACACACACACACGAGGCATCATCAGGGTACTAAAGGGAGGAGAGCTGAGATATGATGGAAGAAGCATCCTAAGGACCTGGATTTCATGCTAAAGAGCTTACGTTTAGCCCGTGGGTAATAGACAGGCATTATAGGCTTTAAGATGAGGCAAACTATTTTAATCTATTATTTTACCTACTAGAGGCCCAGTGCATGGATTTGTGCACTGGTGGGTCCCTTGGCCTGACCTGCAGGGATTGGGTGAAACTGGCCCTCCAACATCCCCAGAGGGGTCCCAGATTGTGAGAGGGCACAGGCCAGGCCGAGGGACCACACCAGTGCATGGATCCGGGCCTCTAGTATGCATATAAGGTCTTTGGTTAATCTCTTCCTGCCCTGCACCTGCCCCCTTCCCTCTGAGATTCATCAGTTTGTTACATGTTTCCATGCCTGTGCATTGAGCGTCTGCCCCCTGGTGGTTAGTGTGCGTCATAGCTACCGGTTGAAAGGTCAAACAGTCTAATGGTTGCTTAGGCTTTTATATATATAGATTGTTTCTATTTTATACCTAAATTTAGTGTTGCATAAGCTCATTATTATGTCTCTTCAATTCCAGGGAGTTTTTCATACATACTTGCGATATCTCTTTGTCAGCTATGTAGTCATTTAAAATGAATCCCATGTTGTTACACACAGTGATATGTTAACAATAGGTTTTGTAGATGTTCCTGACACTTGACTACTTGCCTGCCTGTTAGGGATTAAGAATTCTCCCTCCCTTCCATTTATTCACTACACATTCATTCAATACCTACTATATAATATGCCACATATAATATTAGATTCTTGATAAAACCTTAAAAGTGCATCCTATAATATGCATATAACTATAGTATACATTTTCTGTTCCTATAAAGATGTAACAATGTGTATTATCAATAGATCTATTTTTTCCACACTACTCTTAAATGGTGATAGAAACTGGTATTTTTCTTTAAATGATTACACCTTTAAACTGTTCAATAAAAAAAAAAAAAAGTAAGCTGGTAAAAGGGTTTAAAAAACATCTCAAGCGTCAGGTGAATGGGAAGGGAACAGAATGAAGCAGGAAAACAGCCCAGTGAAGTGCCCTATAATTAACGTCTGAGATTGAAGTATCTTCCAGAAACACCAATGTAATTCTCAAGGAAGCCTCCCTGTAAGGGCATTAAAGCACCAGTAGTTATTTCAAAAGTGGGTTCCTTCTTCCCTACAGGTCAACATAATCACCACCTGTCACTCACTGGTGTTATTTTTTTGTTTTGTTTTCATCTTGTCTCCTTTTTTTTTTTTTTTTTTTTCTTATTGGTGAACTCTCTTCAGCGCTCTTTAGATAAGCTGGGTAATTTCTTTAGAGTGGTCTAAGCTCAGCAAGAGGAAAACGGGGAAATATAATGTATTGGCAGTGCAAGGCCAGGTTCATCAGGCTGGGCTCCCTTCCCTAACGCCCTTGCTTGATGGGGAGCCGGTGAAGCCTCTGGCGATTGGTGACCTGCCCCATCAGGTAGAATGTGCCTGTGAACATGGAAAACTCTGGGCTCTTCCACTCCGAGGAGAACACCAAGGTAGGAAGGTTTCCTCAAAGCTCTGACTTCCCAATGGTGTGGGTCTTTAATTTGTGGACAGCTTCGCTTGTTTCATTTTCATTTGTCTCCTTTGGATAGCTTTCTCCCTAGGTGTGGCACACGGAACTGCTTATAAAGTACACAAGAATGGGTGGCTTTCTTTGGGACAAACTTTCACCCTTGAAGCTCATTTACTTTGCCATCTTCTGTTACCTCTTCTGGCCAGAAGGTTAAGGCCTCACAATTTATTTTATGAAGAAGGCTCTTCTTTTGTTCTTTCGTTTATTCACTCATTTATTGATCCATTTCTGGGTGGGGTAGAACCAGAGATTGATATGACAAGGACCTTAACCCAGGCAAATGACAACATAGGAGGAAAGGCCAACGTTATAAATATCTTACAGCAAGAATTTAAAAAGGGTAACGTCACGGCAATCAGAGCTGATCATTCTAACCACAGTCTATGAATTAAACATCTGGTATTTTTCCAGGTAAAATGTAAGGCTGTAGTTATCATCTTCTGTTGATTTTTTAGACACTCTCCTGGAGCATCTATCCAGAGGTCAACAACTAGCACTACTTTAGGTGCTGAGCTATAAATATGCTGTCGATTTCTGCAATCTTGCAATTAATTAAAGTGCTGGATTTACTCCAAGAGGTATTTGGTTAGTCATCTCAGAGCCAATAAACGATTTCCCCCTGTGTTTACTCCTTACCTCAACTTCTCTGACGAAGTACTATGGTTCCCTTGATCCTTGACAGAACTGTTTATTGACTATGTATTTACAGGGCTTAATTCCCTTCCTTTCCACCACAGATCTAGTTCATGTCCTGGTTTTCATGAAGCATGTTTCATATCTACTGAAAACATAGCAAGACTGCAGTAGTCTCAGCATATTTGATTCTTACAGATAATCACTTGATTTTTCAAGTGTTGAATCAGAAAGTTAAGTAAAAATTGACATGCCTGTAACTAATTTGTAAATAGCAAATTATATTTGCCCTATATTGTCCAAAGTACCAAACTTAACATATAAATTGCATACCTTTATTAAAAAACCTGGCTAGGAAAATGTAAACAGCAAAACTAAAATTGCTAAATTTCTTCATGACGATTTATAATTAACAATCAGGTTGCTAGCAACTCTGTTTTCAGAATATCTAAAATCCGCTGTTGATATTAGAGAGGCTTTTCAGCAACAACCTTAACAAGTATAGGTCTCAAATCAAATCAACAGAAACAATCTTTGAATATTCATTTGCATTTATGCATTAAATTTCAGCAACTACACTAGCTTTTAAATTGGGGGAATGTTATTTTTCTGCATAAACTAACTGCAAAGAACACAACTGATTAAAAATATGTGACTTGTGTTTATACTTTGCACATGACTTTCCAACAGCAATTATTAAATTTAGGCCTAAAATAATTATTTTATTCACTATATTAGTCATGGATTCTAGCATGTGCCCTTTCATTTAAATGACTGCTTCCTGTACATACTAATTGCTCATGTATTGTGGCATTTGTCATCAGGAACCACAGCTACTTGTGCACATGTCCAGTTTTCTAGTTTGACGGTAAGATACTTGAAGGGAGGCATCCTGAAAAATGAAACCAGGTATCTCACTTTATTACAAATCCCTTTTTCACAGTGATTATAAGAGAAGCAAATGGAAGACTACCAACTCCATGTCTCTTTGATGCTACTCACTCCAAACTGTCTCCTGACAAAGGGATGAAATTCCTAACACCCTCAGACTTACAGTACAGTATCCGTACTGACGGGGCTAACAGTCGTAACATAGGCAATGTGAGGTTCCCTGTTAGCTGCAAAATTAATGCAATGTATTAGCAGCCCTAAACTAGACAAGGGTTCTAAATGGAGGAATTGAGGCAAATTTATGCAATGGAAAACTGAAGGGCTGCAAAAAAAGAAACAAAGACCTGTGACAAGTGCTGGAAAAGCCAGGCAACAGTAATTAACGGGGAAGAAGCAAAACAAGATGTGCAGACTGACAAAGAAGGGGACTTGAAATTCTCAATTCATCCTTGGTAACGTGGGACCACACACACAAAAAATGTGAAAGTGGTTTTAAATGAAGCTCATGTGATAATGCCGAGGCTGCCACGCTGTCTGGGTTGGTTTTTGTCGGTGTCGGCATGGAAATGGGGTGCTTTTCCTTACCTCCAGATGCTCTAAAATATAGGGCGGATTTGTCATGCCCAGCCTCAGCATTGCTCCCTCAGGAATCACTTCAACCAGCTTCCACAGCAGTGTGGGGAGATCAGTGCCAATATCTCTGCCATAAGCCCCTGTGTCTTCACTGGTCAACCATATCTCGCAAACACCCTCTGTGAATCAAAGGAGATAATGAACAAATCTGTTGCAGAGCTGTTTCCTTCATCATACAGCTGCTCACTCTTTTTAATGCACTACTTCTCAGCATTATTATGCAGGCAGTCTGGGTATTCAGTTGCAGAAAAAAAAGCAGCTTATCCCATGGCAGCACTGGGTTATTAAGTTCATTTTATGAACACCAGAGAGTTACAACAATGCTGTAAATTATCAGTGCGTCCTATGGAGTGATTAACATTCACAGCCAATCAGTTCAACCCTGTTTCCTCCAAAGCACTTTGATCAAGACTAAGGCTGCAGTACCATCACAGAGAAAACCTACTTTATTGAACAACAGAAGCCCCAGAACTGAACAGTCGCTCTACAGAATAGGTACTATCAGCAGTTACCTCACTAATCAGCCTGTCACCAACCCAAGGAAAAATGTCAAGTGTGGTTAAGGTTTAGCTCACAAATTATTAATTATGAGGCATCCATTTCTCCTGTAGTAACTATTCTAATTTGACTTCTTTAGTCAATTAAGAACAGAATGCAGGGCTTTGTTCAAAGAAGTTGGTTGCTGTATAAGTATTTGTGTTAGGAAACCTGCTGACTGACAGTTTGCATCCTATTTCCCATCCATCAGACCTCAGGAAAATGTCTACATGTTTTGTTGCTGTTGTTGTTGTAAACAATCCTGACTTCAAATAACACAGCCTACAATAACTTCCTTCTAAAAATCGAAAGGAAATGCTTTTGGATAACCTACTATTAATTAAAATGAATAACACAGAGTTAGCAAGAGTTACCCAGGTTTGCATGGCACACAGAATGTTTCTGAATGCACATTCAATTAAAGGATTAGCCTATTTGAAAAGGCCAAATGATTCACAAGTCTCAACAAACAATAAAATGGGCCTGTGAAATGTGTTCACGCTCAAGTGATTTGTTGCTGCTGCAGAACCTCAACACATATACAAGGCACACAAAGAAAGACCACAGCCTCAACCAGAAGTATACGTTTCTGGAAAGAATCTTAAAACTATAATTTTAAATCATCTTTAGTTGATGGAACAGAAGAGTTTCAAAAATACATTAAATATTCCTAGCCAAGGACAGACAACAAATAAAACACATGGCTTTTATGTGAATATAAACTGAAAACTAATAGAATATGGGAGCAAAAAGCAAAGAACTTCCCTCTCCTTAATGTGTTCCACAGAGGGAGAAACATACATGAAGTTAAGATCTCCAATCACTATTCTTTCCTTTTGAATAAGAGATGTAGTTATTAATCAAAAAACTAGCCAACCCACACAAAAACATGTTCCCTTTTCCCCACTTGTCTTTTTGAGACATGCACATCCTCACCCATACCTAAACAACACAGGAAATACAAGGATAGAAATAGGATTTTCGTTTCCTGAAATTAAAGAAACAACTATCACAGAAAACAGGATATAACAACAAAAACAAAAAAGCTCCATTTAAAAAGTTGGAGATGTTTTTAGTATTTGAAAAGCAGTTGTGTTATGAATATATGGGTTTTCTTAAATTAAATTAAATACATAGTTCCAGAAAGTAATACACCTTTGTTTAGTTTTCCTCATATAATAAAGAAAATGTATCCTCAGAAGAAACAGTCTAACATGTGTATAGGTTCCCTGTGTAGTCTTATAATTTTATAAATATTCTTTGTCCATGGAGTAAATACTGTTCTATTAAAAAAAAAAACACGGATTGCAATTAGTGGCATCATCTTTATTTTAATTTTACATATGCCATCAGACACTGGACTCATACAACCTTTTTTCTTTTAAATCTTATCACAAAATCCACTCCAGGAAAAGAGATGGCTAAGTAACAACATAAACAGATTTTAAAACACTCTGAAAGAGGTTATAAAAACAGGACATTATCCATGATTTTCCAGTTACTGGCATTTGAGCAACACAATATGAATATTTTAAAATGAACAGAATAATTTTAATTTATAATTTTTCCATCCAAATGGTTCCACGTTACGCCTTATGTAGAGAGAGCAAGTTCCTGGAACAGTGCCTTGCTGTTGCTAGATGAATATAGAAGGGGAAAAATCACTATGAATAGGAATGGAAATAACATCCAAGCAGAAATAGCAGCCAGCTCTCAAGCTGCATAGGTGGGGACCAATAGCCCCCTGGTGGGCTGAAACTTCAAATTAAATCACATAAAGAGGAAGCAGCTGTAACACTAAATCAGCAACAACAGGAATAATGGTCTTGATGTCTCCAAGATCAAGGCTGCTAAAGTGCTCTATATAATAGCAACCTGGCTTAAAACACAATGAAATGGGAGAACGTGTGCAAAATGTGAAACCCGTGGACTCAGGGAGAATTGTGCCTGGCCAATTCAATCCAAAAATTTGTCAAAGATGATTTTGCTCTTAATCAATGTGAGAGAGTACAGATTTTGTAAGGTTATATTTCAAGCATGAATGCTAATGAGAGCTGATCCCTCAAATACTTAGGATAGAGAGAGTCATTTCACACTAAAGGTGAAGCTAAATATGGAACCCCATCTGACATCCTTTTCCCTGGGAAGTCTTGTGATTACTCACAGGGCAAGCAGTTCCTGTCAGGTCAGCTTGCATATGAATTCACCAGGGAAACCGAAGGCTGGAGTCTGTAATCACTAATGGATATGGGGACACATGCATGCTTCTATCTGCACACTTAATTGGCTATACTGTGGACAGAAGTGCTTGCCTAAACAGCTTCATTCCTTAAGGACTTCAGTTATGAGCTCTATTCCTTTGCACATTCATTTCTTTATTCATCCATCAGACATTTATTAGGCCGTTACCTACTATGTGCCCTGCAGCAATTCCAGCTCATGACAGATATGGATTCATCATTAAACTTCTGTGATCTAAGATTGGCTGTTATCCAGGAGCTGGCAAGGGGACAGTGACAGACATCCTGGGGACTTCACATACATCACTGATGGAGGTGGTGGAGGGGGTGGGTATTGAAGAACACAGCCTTAGAAACCAAAATGAAGGGTGAGCTGGAAGTGGATATGACGTCAGCCCCAATGAGATAGGCCCCGTCTGCAGTATAATGTGGACTTTGATTAATACATGTCAGAAAAACAAACACATGGAAATGAAAAAGAGAAGCAAGCAGGAAGAACTGAGATAAGAGAAGTGAATACCCAGTAAAACCTCCCATGTCTGTAAAAATAAATATATGCAAAAAAAGAGAAAGTAATGGCTGGAAAAAGTGGGAGACAAAAATTAGCTTTTAAAGCATCCAAGGGGAAATTTTACTTTTTCCTAAAATTGTTCATCTGCCTGAATTTTGTTCATTTTTCTTAAATTGTTCAGTCTCTGACTTCTAAGGAACCTTAGGTTCATCTGATCTTTTATCCTTTTGTTTTGTTAATTTTGGTAAAAGAAAAGCAAATACTATGAAGAAATGAAATGCATCTTGCAAGGTAAAAAACAACAACACAAAAACCTTTAGAAAGCTTACTTATTAGGATCAGTTATCATTTTACCCATGAATTTACTGATCAACCTAGAGTTGAAACACATTGCTATTTCCCCCTGAACAGAGAACAACCTCAACAGCTGGATTCTGATCTTTGTTCCATAGTAATTTGAGATGACAGAGGATGGAAAAGTAGGAGACATAAAATATAATTTTCTCAACAAAATAGTCTCACAACAAAGAAAATCCTTTTTGAAAAATCAAACTTTGCCAAAACTCAATTTCAAAAGATCATGATTCACTATAATTTTCCTGTGTATGAGTTTTATTGCAATAAATTAAAATACTGGTAAAGATTGATTTCATCTGGTCCAAGGAGTGATATTTCTCTAGTAGCTCTTGCTCTATCATGGTGAAAAATTTCCACCATAATATGTTGCTGCAAATATTTCATCATGAGTAGAGTCTAAAAATAAAGACTACAAAAATATGAAAACTGTAAACTATAATTAGTGGGATCAATCATTAAAGATGGCAAGAAAATTAAATCAAATAAACATAATAAAGAAAAACACCCCCAAATCTGCTAAACCTTTCTTCCTCAGAAGATGTGTTGCCCCCCTTCTCCTGTCTTCTGCTCTGCCCGCCCCCCCTGCCCTCCCCTTCCTCCTCTCAATTCCACCTATTACCACCCCAGTCCAGCCTTTATGCTCCATTTTCTTCAAAGGCCAATAAGGAATATAAGTTAAACATACATTATGTTATATTTATGCATGTGCATTAAATTTTCAGATCTTAATTTCTGATGCTTTTTTTAAAGGGTCACAGTGCATATTAACTAGATTTTTATAGGCTCATTCTTCTTAAAAATAATCTTAGAAAATTCATAAATAAATATGACCCTCTGTTTAAACACTTCAAAGGTCATGAAAATTTATTCAATGGAGATGTTTCTAAGTAATAATATCTATTTATAGGCATCTTCTAGTTATTTAGCTTATTTATTTAATAGCAAATTAGACAATGGTCCCTTCTAATCCTATTACTAGACATCAAGAGTTTTATGTTTTCCTGTCAGATAAAAAAGGATTTAAATGACAATTTTATTAAAGATTGCCTCTTAAGTGGACCAACTAGGGATATCTTATAAATATATAACAATGATATATAACTGATGAAAACCCAATTAATAGGCCACCATATTAGATAATTATTCATTACCTAATTCTTCAATTATGTCATGTTTATACTATTTTTACAAACTTAAAAGAATTATTAGTGACCCAAATTATTTTTTACTCTAATGTTTTCTTTTGAACAATGTTGAATTTAGAGGAAAGTTTCAAGAGTCCAACATGAATAACCATCACTCCTTCACTTGGACTCATGTATAGCATTTTGTCACATTTGTGAGCACTCAATCTCTCCACACCCACAAGCACATGGTATTTTGTATGTTCTTCCCCCCTGAACCCTTTTGAGAATTAGTTGCAGACATGATAGCACTTTAAATCTAAATAAATCAGTGCATATATCTTCTAAGATTAAGAACATTCTCACCCATAATCACAACATAATTACTGTTCTTGACTATCTTTGAACAACACTTTCACTGTAGTCAGATTGACTCAATTTTGTTTCCTTGTGCAATTCACTTAGGCAATGAGGAAATAATCCTATTAGGCAATGAGAAAATGAATTTTCTTTGGACAATATGGAAATGCAGCTTGAATGTTGCAAGGAGTGTTGCATGGTCTCCTTTAACTTCTGCACAGATTAATGTAAAAGTTACCCTACAGGAGTAGCTGGAGAGCACAGCAAATTAATACAAGTCGTTTTATTTAGAAGTAAGACTTCCCAATTACAGATAAATTCAGAAAGATCAATCACTCATAAAATAATTAAACTTTAAAATTATCCTTTTATTGCTTTAATAACAAGAGTTAAAAAGGAGACAGAATTTCCAGAGCATCTGACATCTGTGATTATAGTGATACAAAGAAACAAACTTGTTGGCATAATTGATAATGTTGTAACTAAACAAAAACAACCTGTTTAAATTATTTCTTTTGAAAGGTCATAATTAGGAAGAATATTGTTTATTTCCATGCTTCTACAAGAATTTGGAAATAATGGAAAACAAAACAAACACCACAAAAGGAAGGCACTCTTTCTGAAAACAAGGTGTCTGATTCTCCAGTGTCCAAAATCTGCAATAAGCCTCAATGAGGCAGATTATCCTGAATACCACAGTGTGTTTGTTCCATACATGGGAGAAATACAGACAACAGTGTCTATGAATGGGCCCTCTGATGTTTCAGGCAGGATGCCGGAAGAGATGATATTTTGTCTTTAAAAAAAATCACAACAAGATCAACTTCTAATAGACCCAGCATTACAGATACAAAAGGATATAGGAAGAAGAAAAAAGAAAATAGCTGGAAACTTTTGACGCAGAGCTTTTTCCTCAGTAAAGATAAATATTGCTGATCATGGTGATTATAGTAATTTATCTAGATTCCAAGACTAACTTAGAGAGTTATAGAATAGTTTAGAGGGAAAAGGAAACTAAAGAAGCAAAGGTTTTTGCATTGTTTGAGCCATTGAACTCAACTACAGAATGAAGAACAAATAGAACTTAAATATTAAAAGAACACATTACTTTAATTAATGACTAACACTTTATGATCCTAAAAATCTTTCTCAAAAGTGAACTCCACCAAATCTACAGTCAAATATGACCTGAAAATCTTAGTTCCAATTAGGGAAATTTGACTTTGAACATAAAACTTGTACATTATCATTGCAAGTATTTAAACAGCAAATACAGTTTTTAACTTTTACATTATATTCTCATGTTCAGTTGGAAGGTGCATCATAAATATAGCTTGGTTGTCCTAATACAAAGAAAACATCATTCATTCATTCATTCATTCATTCATCCGTTCTCCTTCTAACAAGTATTTGTTATTACTTTGTGCCAGATACGTTCTAGGTCTTAGAGACAAGGTCTTGGCTCTTGTGAAATTTATTCAAGTGAGAAAGACAATGAACTAAGATTAATAATATAAATCAAGTAAAAATAAGTGCTAATAAAAATTTTTAAAGCAGGATAAAAGGAATGAGATAAAGTGGTTGGGAAAGGACATTGCTATTTTTGACACAGAATAATCGAGGAAGACTCACAATCACACGACACCTGAATGAACCAAGGTAGTAAGCCACATAGATCAGTATGAGAAGGAAGAGTGCTGGAAGCAGAAGGAATATAAGTACAAAGATGCAGCATGAGCATGATTATAATTCCCACGAAACCACAAAGAGGTCAGTGTGGTTGGGATGAGGTGAGCGAGGGGTGAAAAAGAATTATAAGATGGGAGCCAGTGGTGACAAACGTTGTTGCAAGAGGGCAGAGCTAGGAGAACAAAAATTACATGTTGACAACCTATTCACTGTCATATGTGATGCATATGCAATATGTATATTATATTTACTAGTGAAAGCTCTCAATAACTCCATGTTTTAAGATACTCTCATGCTCTAGCTCATGAATATTTAATACAGTTTTAGAATCCTCAAAGCACTAGATTTGGTATATAAGAAGAAACAGATAAAGAAATAACAGAGCATGAAATTGTTCAGTCTTTCTAAAAAGAATTCATTTCTTTCATTCTTTTTTGAAGGGGGTATATATTACAATTGACTGAAATGAGTGAAACAAGACTAATAAATTTAAATAGAAACAAGTAAAAGAAATCTGAGACCATTAAACATTTATGCTTTCTAGTTGGTAGCACCTATAGGGAACTGAAGTGGTACCAGTCTTTTATATCTCCTCCTTTTTCTTCTTCCTTCTTTCCACCCAACAGAGCTTAAGTACTACTCTTGGGCCCCAACTTCTCACTTAGCATCAATTAAGTTGACATCCAAAAAACTAACATTTACAACAAACTCAAAGAGTCTTCGAAGAGGTTGAACCACTGCTATAACTTCTGAAGGAAGGACAAATAGGAATAAGTAAAATAGAATCCTCTTATGAGGCAGGAAGAAGAAAGAAAAAGTCATTAAAGTTCATTAAAGAAAAAAGTAGCTCACTCTCCAAGATCTACTATGCACACACCAATTAACTATAATCCTATCTAATAATAGAATACAATAATGTAAATTACCATCACTCCGCTACGCCAATGATTGGGCGGCGGGAGGCTGGGGGGCGGGACTCGGGGTGGCCTATCCGGACATTGAGAGGCACAGATCCGCTGCCACTGAGGGGGGCTACCCTGCTGTTGAGAGGCGCAGGGGGCGGGACTCCCACCCCCTGTGCCTCTCAACAGCCAGATCAGCGGCCTCTGAGGGGGCCTGCCGCGGACACCCAGCTGCGCCTCTCAGCGGCAGGGTAGCCAGGTGTCCGCAGCAGCCCCCCTGAGCGCCTCTCAACAACAGGATAGCCCCCCTCAGCGGCCGTGGACCATCAAAAGCGTGGGAGCTGGGTGCCTGTCTGCTCCGGCACCAGGCCTTTCAGAAGCCTCCGCTGAGCCAGAGGCTTCTGAAAGGCCTGGTGCACCAGTGGACAGGCATCCAGCTCCACCGCGAAAAGCGAAAGCGTGTAGGGGACCCTACACGTGCATGATTCAATCATGCACTGGGCCTCTAGTAATAGAATAATTCAGATCAGTTTTACTCTTTTTAACTACTATAATTGGCAACTGACCCAAAAGTAGGTTAGTTAAAATAGTCTTATAAGAATAACCTGTGCACTTTAAAAGTTTGGAAGTATTAAGAAGATGGTAGTTGTTCCTTAACAAAAATTAGAATAATCAGAATAGAAAGTTCTGATACATACCTGAGATATCAAGAATTTAATAATCAGCTACTTCTTCAATTTAAAATTTCTATGAACAAAGCACTAAAACACCTGCAGGTGGTATTAATAAAAGGTGATTTTAATATTGATTATAATAGAATAACATATACCAATAACCAACTCTACAACTTGATAACCCAGCTACGGTAATCAAAATTATATGTACCAACAGGTTCATTTCTGAGGAGGAATGTGTGATATCCAGTAAAAATTATGGAGTCTGGCCATGTTAATGACAACACAAAATTTTAATTAAAAGGAAATATTGTGAGGACTTCCATTTCTGCATACAAAGGATTAACTGTTACAGAATTGCTTTAATGCTATAAACAACTAGAAAATTTGATTAAATATACATGAAGCCATCAGACAGGAATAACAGGCAGTGCAGGGTGTGATTCTTTAGAGAAGCAAACAAGGTGAGTCCTATGATTGCCCATCTTACTACCTGGAGGCATTTTCTAAGGCCACAGTGCAGAAGAGCGGAACCAAACAGAGCCTGATGATCTTGCTAAGTTGAGGAGACAGAGATTGCAGTACAAAAAGCTATAGTTTACAGGGTTAAATATTTACGAAGCAAAAGTTGCACAGAGATGAGCAGAGGGTTCCTCCCATTTTTAGTTGAGTACTATCTGGGCATGCATAAGAGGAAACTAAATCCCATGGCTGGGGAAAGAATCACAGGAAAGCAGTGGACCAAACAATTCCTAAAAGTCATACAGGACCAAGAGTTTGTGTTCCCGCAAGACAAGAGAAAGACATAGAATACATAAGTCGTTAGATAAAGTCCTTAGGAGTGTATATGCCCTAGTGGTGGAGGAAAATTCATGTTAAACTAGAAGCTGCTCTGAACCTATACTAACAGACCTTATAAGAATGCCTCAAAAGATCAAACTAATTTCAAATAACTCTATAACAGAACAAAGTCTAAAAGTCTTATTTAAAGGAACGTAACAAAATCCAATGTTCAACAAGATGAAATTCAAAATGCCTGGCATCCAAACAAAAATTCACAGGCATTCAGACAAGAAAGAAAATGACGATGGTAATGATCGGGAGAAAACTCAATCAGTCAGAACAGAGTCATAAGTGACAGAAATGATGAAATTAGCAGAAAAGGATATTAAAAGAGGTATTGTAAATGGGGTCCATGTGTTCAGAAAATATGAAGGTGATGAGAAAAGAAATAGATGTTTGAAAAAAGACACAATTCAGGAGATGAAGTTAAAGACCCAGTAATAAAAATTATCCAAAAGGAAGCAAAGAAAGAAAGAATACTGAGAATAAGAATGAACAGAGAAGAACAATATCAAGCCAACCAACATATGCATTAGATTCCCTGAAATAATGAATTTTCCAAATTTGATAAAAACTATAAACCATAAATTCAAAAAACTCAAACTCAGTAGAATAAACAAAAATAAAACCACCCCCAAACACATTATAAACAAATGGCTTTTTAAAAAAAAAAAAGTAATAAAGAGAAAATTTTAAAAACAATTAGGGTGGAGAAGATGTTGTACACAGGCACAAAGATAAGAATAACATAAACTTCTTGTAAGAAACTATGCAAACCAGAATGGAATGGAGAGACATCCTGAAAACACTGAAACACTGTCCTAGAATTTTGTATTCCATGAAAATAGGAAAATAGCTATTCAATTTGAGGGAAAAATAAAAAAGTGAGACAAATAAAACTGAGAGAATTTCTTACTAAGAGACCACTACTCTAAATAATAAGAAAGAAAAGTCTTTAAATACAAGAAAATGTATTCTAGATGGGGGTGAGGGGTGGGGAGAAAGCACTAGATGATACATAAAGGGAAGAGCAAGACCAGAAATGTTAAATGTGTGGGTATATATAAAAGCTATTTTTTTCTCACTTCTTATCTCTTTAAACTATAATTGACTATTTTAGGCAAAAACCAACAACAATAACAATATAGTTGGGGGTCTACAATTCATGCAAAAAATGACAATAGCACAAAGAATATGAGGAAGGAGGAAATGAAAGTATACAACTATAAGATTGTGAAGGTGGAATGTAGTAAGTTAAGCATGTATATTTAAACCACAGAGCAACTATGAATGCATGAATGAATGAATGAATCAATTAATAAAACAGAGAGGTATAGCTAACAAGGCAACAGTGAAGACAAAATGGAATCACAATACTCAATTCGGAAAAAGGCAGAAAAAGAGGAGAGAAAGAGCATTGAAATGCTGGGAATTATAATGAATCATTAACTCTAGAGGAGACAGGAAGTGGAATAGAGCATAGAGGCTTCAACATTATCTTTAATTCTTTTTTTTATTAAAAAAGTCTAAATTAAATGTGATAAAATATTAGGGCTTAACACAGTTGGTGAATTTTTAAAATGATGCTTCTTTCTATAGATTTTTATATCCTGAAATTATACTTTAAAATTTGAATGACAAGTAATAATTCCTGTAATTAAATAAATATTGGTAAAGTCTCTCTTTTTTGTTTTAGAAAGAAGCTAAATCAACCAATGAAGTCTGTGTGTTTTAAAATAAGTGGTTCTCACCCTGCCGGTGTGGCTCAGTGTTTGAGCATCGACCTATGGACCAGGAGGTCATGATTTGATTCCCAGGCAGGGCACATGCCTGGGTGGTAGGCTCGATCCCCAGCAGGGGCCGTGCAGGAGGGAGCCAACCAATAATTCTCTCTCATCATTGATGTTTCTGTCTCTCTCTCCCTCTCTCTTTCTCTCTGAAATCAATAAAGAAATATATTTAAAATAAGTGGTTCTACAAGAATAATTAAGTACAATGACCTTTATTAAATTTTGTTATGTGAGGCTAATCTAGATAGCTAATATTAGGCATTTAAAAATAGAATGCTAACTCTCCTCTGGCCTGAAGGGAAAACAATGACATTTTAAAATAGCTGTGGTACATCTACACAATGGAATACTATGCTGCAGAAAAAAGAAGGAACTCCTACCATTTGCAATAGCATGGATGGAACTGGAGAGCATTATGCTAAGCGAAATAAGCCAGTCAGAGAAAGATAAATATCACATGATCTCACTCATTTGTGGAATATAATGAACAACATAAACTGATGAACAAAAACAGATCCAGAGACAGAGAAGCATCGATCAGACTTTCAAACCTCAGAGGGAAGGTAGGGGAGGGTGGGGGTAAGGGGGAGAGAGCCACCAAAGGACTTGTATGCATGCATATAAGCCTAACTAATGGACACAGACTCCAGGGGGGGTGAGGGCATAAGTGGGGGGTTGGGGAGGGCAATGGGGGGATAAGGACACATACGTAATACCTTAATCAATAAAAAAAGGATTCCATTAAAAACAACAACAAGCAAACAAACAAAAAATATGCTTTAAATGGGTGTCTACATTCAAAATTCTACTCCCACCAAGAGATGAAACATCTCTAGCCCTGACTCGAGAAATGCTGATTGAGACCTGCCACTGTGTGTCAAGTAGTCACAGCCATGCCTAGAACCACAATGCTCTCCCATACTAAGACTGCAACTCTGAAAGCTATGTATTTATTTTACTCGTGTCACTGGGACTAGCCTGTTTTTAATCCACTTACTGATCGTTGGTTTTTTCAGACTACTGTACCAGTACCACAGTCCATATAATGCTTTGAACATCACTAGCATTCAGTAAATAATAACCAGCTTTACTATTAAAAATAAATTTAAAAACAAGCAATGAATCTAGACTATGGAAATCTCTATTGAACATAGAACTGCTGTCAGTGACACTAAAAGCTATTTACATAAAAGGCCCTCAAATTACAAAATATGCAAATTATCTTTATGCAAGAATGTACCAAATATTCTAAGATTCAGAGTGCTTAAAAAATTCACCGAACTGGGATGATTTCAGATTAAAGAAAATAAGGACTGTGTAATTATATACACTTACCTTGACAAATAGAAAGCAATCTGTGATTAGAACATAGCAATTAGTTACAAAATGCTTCACATGGATTTAATTACCCATCAGTCTACATGTAGCTTAATTACTTTTATCTCATTGCATCAGTAAAAGATTTCTGCCTGAGGCAACTGCCAGTCATATATTTATAAGGCTTCTAGACTTTACAGTGAATACATTATAACATGCAGGCAAATGTGCTGAAGTTACAGTTGCAGAGGCATTCTTCATTTTGAGTCTCTGGTTTTACCCATAAATATCTCATTGCTTTCTTAGGGTCCACTATCATCTAGCTTTCACAGTGATGGTGTCACCTATTTGGCTAAATAACATTGTTGACATAAACATCACCTCTGTTTATCCTAATCTTGTAAGAGCTAGAAGGAAAGACCTTTAAAACCAAAACAATTATTTTATTGCCCTGGGGCAAAGGATACTATATTCTCATGGGTAAGGTAAACACTTAAATTCAAAAAGGAGATGAGCCCTTTTCAGACAGCTGTAAGTTCAGAAAGATGGTGGCTTCACTGAATGGATGTTTAGTGATTCAGAGTGGGAATTTTTCTCTCTTTAGGAAGACAACTCCATAGTCCTAAAATTCAGCCAACCAAGGTTTGATTCCTAGCTCCTTTGGGGAAGTTATTTAATTGACCTGAGAATAAATAATAACCATCTTAATTTAACATAATTGCTAAATTCAATAACACAAAAAAAGATGGCTAGTGGAGGGTGGCTCATAGCAAATCCTATATAACAAAAGGCTAATATGCAAATTGACCAAACAGTGGAACTAGCAGTCGCTATGACATGCACTGACCACCAGGGGGCAGATGCTCAATGTAGGAGCTGCCCCCTGGTGATCAGTGCACTCCAACAGGGGAAGCACCGCTCAGCCAGAAGCCTCTAGTCCTATATAATAAAAGGGTAATATGCAAATTGACCCTAACAGCAGAACGACCAGGAATGACCAGTCGCTGTGACGTGCACTGACCACCAGGGGGCAGACACTTAACACAGGAGCTGCCCCCTGGTGGTCAGTGTGCTTCCACAGGGGGAGCGCCGCTCAGCCAGAAGCCGGCTCATGGCTGGCCAGCGCAGCGGCGGTGGCAGTAGCCTCTCCCGCCTCGGTGGCAGTGCTAAGGATGTCCAACTAACAGCTTAGGCCTGCTCCCTTAATCAGACATCCCTGCAGGGCTGCTAAAGGGATATCTGACTGCCAGCTTAGGCCTGAACCCCCCGGGCAGCGGGCCTAAGCTGTCAGTCGGACATCCCCCAAGGGGTCCCAGACTGCGAGAGGGCACAGGCTGGGTTGAGGGATCCCCCTCTAGTATAAAATAAAAATTAATAGAATTTACTGGGTTCCACCAGAAGGGACCTGTGAGGATAACATTATTTCATCAGAAAAAAGGGGTTCTTCGGATGGAGCTCAGTAGAAAATACTCTCCCTCCATTTTTCTTTAGAGAAACACTTTTGGTGTTGATTCGGAAATTAGATTCTCTAAGAAGTGAGAGTTTTGGCATTAGGGGAATCTGACTTCATCCTACTTAAACCATTTTAAAAACCCTTCTGTAAGATAGGCAGGTCTCTAAGCCAGATGGTGTTGTGTCATCTGAGCTTAGAGAGATCTATGGAGGGTTCCTTTAGGGCTCATAAGTCATCAGGAGTCACTCTGGAATTTTTTTTACCCAAACCAGAGTTGCTTTTGTTTCTGTTCAAATATAAACAAAATTGATAAGAAAAAGATTCTCAAGTAGTACTGTGCTTAAGAATCACCTAGAAAGCATTTAAAAAGTCAGGTGAGAGGCAGGGTGGGCAAGATTCTAATAAAGGATTCTGCGGTGATATCCAAGACTGTGTAACCTGGTGATATGACAACCACACTAAGAGAAACGCTAGGTTAGGGCTCACGAGAATGTATGGCAACAAGTTAAACATATTTAACTATTAAAATCCTAAAAAAAACCCAAAAAACAAAAAAAAAACAGAATATATTTTTGCACCTTAAAAATTTGTTAAATTCCTCCTTGAATTTAGTTAACACTCACACTATGATTTTGAGCTCCCCAATTACTGATCCCCAAAAGGAATGCAGGTTCCACATTCTTAAAAAGAGCTTGCAAATGGCTCATGTGTCACAAGGACACAAGGAACCAAAGTCGCACCTGATGGTCTCAAGGGTCCAGCTTTTGAGGTGAGCCCAGCTGATCTGCAGAATGATGAATTTGCATCTAGAAAGCTCAAGCTAACTACTGAGGATGTTCAGGGCAAAAACTGCCTGACTAATTTCCACGACATGGATCTTACCGTGACAAAATGTGCTCCATGGTCAAAAAATTGCAGACCATTCCCTGGCCCATGTAGCTCAGTTGGCTAGAGCATCGTCCTGTGCACCAAAGGGTCATGGGTTTGATTCCTGGTCAGGGTACATACCCAGGTTGTAGGTTCAATCACCAGTCAGGGCACATGTGGGAGGCAACAGATGGATGTTTCCCACATCAACGTTTCTCTCTCTCTCCCTTCCTCTCTCTTCCAAATTAATGAAAACATATAATCGGGTGAAGATTTTTTTAAAAAGGCACACCATGATTGAAGCTCATGTTGAAGTCAAGACCACCAATGGTTTATTTGCTTTGTCTATTCTGTGTTGATTTTACTAAAAAATACAATAATACGATTCAGAAGACGTCTTAGGCTCAGCATCAACAGGTCTGCCAAATGCATAAGATGATGGAAATCATGACTGAGAGGTGCAAACAAATTGACTCCAACTAGCAGCGGGAAGACATAGGAAGGCTGGCCAATCTATTTATCCAATCCATGTTTTTGTTAAAAAGGTCAAAATACTGAGGAAGCCCAAGTCTGAAATGGGAAAACTCATGAAACTTCAAGGTGAAGGTAGCAGTTCTGGAAAAGCTACTGGGGATGAAGCAGGTGCCAAAGGTGAATGAACTGATGGATATGAGCCCTCAGCCCAAGAACCTGTTTAAAATTCAGACACAGCCGAAACCGGTTTGGCTCAATGGATAGAGCGTCGGTCTGCGGACTGAGGGGTCCCAGGTTCGATTCCGGTCAAGGGCATGTACATTGGCTGCAGGCACATCCCTGGTAGGGGGTGTGCAGGAGGCAGCTGGTCGATGTTTCTCTCTCATCGATGTTTCTAGCTCTCTATCCCTCTCCCTTCATCTCTGTAAAAAATCAATAAAATATATTTAAAAAAAAATAAAATAAAAAATACAATTCAGACACAATGGTGACAAACAAACAAACCTATTTGCGGTTATGTTTTATTCATGTAGATGCCTCCAGCTCTTCACACAAAGACTTTATAGCACATAATAAATACTCAATTAATATTTGCTAAAGGAAGGAAAAGGATGGGGCAGGAAGGAGGGAAATGCTTCAAATGTTTAACCTAGGCAAAGCCAAATTTTCAAAAAATATTTTTCTACTATTCTTGTGGGTAGGAAATCATTTTTCAGAAAGTTTTCTAAATATAATCAGATGCCACAGAAACAGATACCACCACGCATTTTCAGAAAGAACGTATTTGCTCTTTCATCTCTTTGTGTAGCTTGTCCCAGTTCACACCCAGCAACAGAACAGCTTTGTCTGCAGAGGGCCAGCTGCTAGACCAGGGTTGGCCTCTCGCTGGCCAGTGACAATGAGCACAGTAATGGCTCTTAGGCCTTGTCTGTAAAATGGCCATGGTGACACTGGATGGTTCCAATCAATGACAGGACATTTTCCACTGAAAAAAACAGCAACATCGGACCTGATACCTGGCACAAGGGCAATTACCACACACAGTTACTTCTCTAAGTTGAAGTAGCTCCAAAGATAAACTGCAACTAGAAAAATATTAAATATACATCAATAAATGTACCCCCCTATGAACAGAATGGTGGCTCATGTCAGAGAAAGCTTTAGAGTCAGCTTGGTCAGAATTCTCGCTCCACCATTCTTTAGCTAGGTCGCCTTGGTGGAGCTACCTACATCTCTGAGCTTACGTTTTCTCAGCTGTAAGATGAAGACAATTATTCCATACCTCAGAGGGCTGATGGAATAAGAGAATCCATACAAAGCAGTTCCCACTCTGCCTGGCACACAGTAAACAACAAACACTAGCAACTGTTACTATTATGCGAGACACCAAAGTAACAACGAGGAGATAAGGATCCATCCCAGACATAGGATGTTTTTGTTTTTTTGTGTTTTTTTGCTGGAGCAGGAGCCGTTGCTTTTGGAAATTGGAAATAACAGTATGTGTAGTAAGACATTAGAGTTACTCTGGAATTTCCATTTGGAGAAGAAAACTACTTCTGTGATAGTAAAGTTACAATAAAAAGGATAATTGTGGCATAGCCTGTTCAGACCTAAATGTAGAAATTGCCCCGTTTGCAAATGGGAACTACCCAAGCACAGAAATAGAGCTTGATGCAGGGCTTTAAAAACAATAAAGTTAATTAAAAGAAAAAAAATACTTTTTATAGAGTTCAAAAACAAGTTAATTTTTTCTCAAATTCACGTTTATAGTGTTAACAGTCAAGGAGTTAAAAAGTAATGAAATAAATGCTTAAAACCACTTTGACCGACTTCTATTATAAGAAGCTTTCTGAGTCTGCTTTTTAACTCATTAAGTGTTTTTCAAGTTAGGTTTGTTGTCTCAATGCAGCTTTTCATGGTGATTTTGTCAAGAAAGAAGTTCAGAAGTCACTTACACTTTTGATTTGGAAAATCTAAATCATCTTGATGAAATTTCTTTTCTTATAAACCAACATTACAAAGATGAATTTAAATTAAAGAAAAATAAAAAAATATAGTTTAAGTATTAAAACAAGTACTAAAATCAATAAACCAGGAGCTGACACCCTTTAAAAGAACCCATGTGCCAAATCCCTGGGCCTTTTTTCTTTATATTCTTGGGGGTTGAAGGAGGAGACATGGACGTGAATGGGCTTTTGGATGATGTGCAGAACGGGGCCATCAGAAGCCCTTCTGCCAGTGGCGAGAACACACCTGCCATTGACCTCGGACATGGACAGGGGCAGATCTTCAGGGCTGGTGTCAGCCAACAAAAATTAAACATGAAAAATCAGCCCAGGTACCGCTTCCTACACACACACACACACACACACACACACACACACACACACACACACACTTTTGATAATTATGAATGGAAAAGAAAAAGCCACACATACAGCAAAAATCACTGCTACGAACATCAAAATACAGAAAGATTATTAAAGGTTAAACAGGAAATATCCAAGCTGTCATTCCTCCCTGAGTGCCTTCCCTTTACAAGCATCTCCATCTCACTGCCTTCTTGCCTCCCTTTCTCTCCCTACTACTGCTCTTGCATGGGGACCATTTCTGCTCTTCTGGGTTTACCCTTCCATTTTTACCTCCACTGTGCTGCATTAGAGACTGCTTTCATTGCCATAGCGGCTAGCCTTTATTGCCAGGAGAGTGGGTTAGTACCTTTATATGTCCCCTCCCCGGAGAAGACCTAAAGTAGCCCCAAAGAAAACCCAGCGAATGAGTGGCTGCATACATTAAAGCCATCTGTTGTCACCATCTGCCCAGGAAAGTTATCCCACTAAGCCTGGCCCTTGAAGTGATGATCCTCTCTATGTCTACTGGGAACCCTCCATATTGTCTGGAACTGTCAGGGTTCATTCTAACAAATGTTAGGAGAAGGAGAGGCTACATCTCCACTGTATCGTGTTAAAACTAGGCAGGGGGAGGAGGCATTACTTTCACTTACAAGATGGAATGAATATCGACTGGCTTCTATAAATAACTTCTTCAAGTGAAGATGGAACTCAAAACAATATCCCTGAGATATTATGAATCCAGGCCTCTAGCTACATGTATTTTGGGTTGAATATATTTTTTGCATGGAAAAGATTCATAATTTTTTCAACTCCAGATTCTGAACTTCCAACTTTTAAAAAATAATAGAAACCTCAGGGACGGTCTATAGTAGATGAAAAGATTTTAATTGTAGCACTTCCAATGTTGTCTCACTTTAAATAAGTCACTTGGTTTTGCTGAATCGCAGTTTCTTTATCTGGAAAACAGGAGATTAGACCAGATTATTTCACTCAACTTTCGGGGTTAGAGATCCCCTTTGACACTGATGGAAGTCATGGATCCCTTTCCAAAGACAAGGCACATGCAACATTTTACTTGATGTATCAGGGGATTCATAGATTCTTAGATATACATCTGTGGAGAAATTCCTGGACTTTATGCTAAAATATGATGCTCACTTAGTGCACACAACAAACCATTTTCTTAAATGAAGATACATAATTTTTACCACTAGAAAATCAATTTATTCATACTCCCCACTTAATAGCTATTGGATAATTCCTTGAAAAATATAAGTTTAATGAGATTCTGAAATTACACACCTGCTCATGGAACCCACATATACCCATTCATTTGGTATAATTGTAAAATAATCACTCTATCAGCCAAGAATGGCCACTTTTGATTGGCAAATGACTGAAATACAACAAGAGTCATAATTTCTCTGGCTTGAGACTTTCAAAGCTTTTACCAAACATTAATAAAATTGTTATTCTAAGCAGCCATCTCTGAAAAGAAGATTTTCAAAAATAATAATTTCCCTTTTACATCAAACATAGGCTGTTCACTTAGAAAAAAAATGAATAAATCTGGTTAAGAAAGAAGCATCTCAACTGTCAACAGTCAAGTGATACAGTTATATATAATCTTCCAAGATTTTAATAAAATTAATGTATTTAATTTTTATATTCAATAAAACTCTTATTAAAAACAGTAGCTTTTATGACGACTATCAAAGAAGGTAATATAATTAAAAATGTATAGTTCTTTGAAGTTTTACTAGGAGACACCATTCTGAGGGACTTAGAAATAATCATCATTCCTGGATTCAGGCTTATTAGTTACCATGACAAGTAGCAAAAAGTAAAGCCAAAAGCACATCCTTCATTTAGGAACTCTAGGACATGATTCCCAAAGTACCTTCCACGTTCTAGAATTCTAGCGTCTAAGACATATCTTCTTATCAACATAAGTCAAAAATTTGATTTTCGACTTATCTTTGCTACTATGGGTAAAAATCGATGAAAAAGCAATAGTAATGCAAAAGAGGTATACTCCTATTGAATTATTAATAGGCAATACAACTGTAAATGTTTTTGTTCACCATTCTTCACTGCCCTCGCAAACAATTTCAAAATGGGAGCTGCTGAAGCATGAAGACTGTTTGCAGCCATTGCTTTCTGAAATCACAGCGCTGGGAATTGGTGGAATTCTTACCACCTTGGTTATTATCAGGCATTGTGAACTTTCTTTGAAAGCAGACTATAAATTCACAAGGGGGGTCCTTTTCCTTCAATCAAGGAAATGTTTAAAATGACCCCCATCTGCCATTTTAATGTATTCTTCTCAGAGACTGCCATAAATATTTAATATAAAAAGGCACCGTTTAAGCACAATGAATAGCTTATGAAATTAAAGTTGGCTGATGAATTACACTGTAAATAATGACAAAGAAAATATGAGCAGCATTACTAATTTCACTTATTTCTCTTGACATTTCTTAAGAAATATTCAAAAAATACTTAGATATGAAGGTCAACTTAATTGGCATGAAAGGGTGACTAACTCTATAGAACCATTAAACTCTTGACTCTATATCTAACATCTAGGTACTGTACCCCCACTGAAACAATAGCATATTGATTTTCCATTTCTTAAGAAGTCTCACTTAACCTGCTAACTACTTTCACAAAAAGTCACAGAAGTAGGAGGATACATTGCATCTAGTCCCTGGCTTAGTCTTTTGTATTCAAACAGGAATCAACACCTAACAGTTTACTTTTCTATGGAAGACATTCAGCACTCATTTACTAAATGAGTGCACACAGTTATTATCAGATACAATTATATACTGAATTCAAAATTGCTGAGAAAATATGCTTTTTCTTTCTGGTATTATTACAACAACAAACCTGCATATTTTCCACTCTCATTAATATCCAGAAAAAATCCCTTATTCTTGGTGTGTGTGTGTGTGTGTGTGTGTGTGTGTGTGTGTTAATGAATAGCTGTTATTTCTTCTCCTCTTAACTCCTAATCTCTCAATTCTTCCATTTAAATCAAACAATTTCAATTTCTTTTAATTTTTCTCAGAGGTCTCTTTTTCTAACACATTTTCAATGAATTTCTCCAGAGAGTAATAGAAGTATTATTTCTCAATACTTACAAAGTTTAGCCAAAGTAATGTTAACTCTTACAAGAACAACATATCCTTGACATAATGAGTGTGCTGCCCAGATATCCCTGTGGGTTAGGGCCAACCCTTAATTCTAAACAGCTTCATAGTTCAACATACTATATACCTATGGATGTTTTCGACCAAAACTTACACAGTTAAACAATTTCTCCCATATTGATGTCATGCATCAATACCCTTTGTATGTTTTTACTAAGTAAAATGCAATATTGTTCCACACTAAGTATATCATCTGTAAAAAATCATCCTCAGGCTATCAAAAGAGCTCTGTAGATTATTCTTCAATATGAATGCATTTTCCTAAAATTCTTATGGGAAAAATATACTGGGAATTCTCAACATTTTCATTTATGTAAAGATAGTTAATTTAATGGTTTCCCTATTTTTATATGGACTATTGTTCCATCATAAAAGAGAGAAACAAAATTGATTGGAAGTATTCTGCAAAATGTCATAGTACTCACTAATTAATATAATTGGCTTGGTATTTTGACAATTGGTTGAGGTTCTACTATCTCCTCAATCTTTATCATTAGTATGATTTATAGATGTGTCTATTTAAAAGATGATTACTTTATATAATGGAATCTAAGACATTTAAATTCCTTTTAAAATCACCTTTTAATAACTTTTAGTTTGCCTTAATAATATATTTTTTACTCAAATACCATTACACCCAATAAGTATTCTTATGCCTAATACTTAAGATATATAACAAACATAAATTATGCTATTCATTAATTTTAATAGATATCTCAAATGGTATATAGCTACAGCTTAAATTACAAACCATTTGATAAATGATGGAAGTTTCTGTGCATTATTTAGACTCACTAAAACAAACTTTGTAATGAACAAAAGCTTCCTAAGTGAGAGTTCTTGCCTGAATAAAGTCAAAATATAAACCTCAACCCCTATTTTTCTATTCTCACCTCAATCTTAAGTTGTTCTGAAAAAGCATGGAGTTAAGTCAAACAATTAAAGTCTTATGTTGAATGAGATGAATGTAATGCACAGGGAAAATAAGCAATCCTCAGTTTACCCTCACCATTCTTTCACTATAGCAGCTTGCCTGTTCTTTTCCACAATATCGCACACACGCATGCTGCTAGATATACAAAGACTCAAAATCTTCCATTTAGACACAGTCCCCTCCTTAATGCTCCTGTATTTCTTGGGTGAGATAATTATTTTGTTAAGTTCTTCCCTCATCCCCACATGACCTTCCCAGCAATCAGGATTACTTTAAGAGAGTAAAGAAGGAAAAATTTCAAAATGGGGATTTCTTTATAGCCTAAAATATTTAAAAGACTTTACGTCTGCATGTTGAATATGTGACTCATTACAGCAAGTACAAAGGGCATTTTGAATGTTGGTGAGGCAATGACTTATTCAGGATGGGCCACAGGGCCACTCTACTTAGACTCTGAGATCAGGATTAGGATAAGCAATTAAAGATTACTAAGAAAGATACCTTAGTCTCCTTCTGTTTCATTTAAAATTACTCTGAAGCATCAACTTGAAATAGACCTAAAAAGCCATGAGCAAGTCTCCTAACTCTCTCAGCCTTGTGCTCTTTCTAAGACAGGGATAACAACTTGTCTTATTGGGTGTTGTAAGGCTCAAGATCATTCAAGTAAAACATCTAGCACAATGACAGGAAATAGTCATCATTAAATAAATGAAAACTGTTTTTACTATTACCATTTTATTTTTTAATAGAACATTTTGAGAAGGAACCTTTCTATTACAGTTGGATGAGGGGGCTTTGACTAAGATAACCCTTTGAATCTCAAGAAACAGCACATACAGTTTGCTCATTATTAAAGCAACACTGTCTCCTGATTGCCGTATTCCCAAACTACTGGGTAAGTAAAACTATCAATATTCCCATAAATCTACTAAGCAAAGAGTGTCTGAATAAAAATGTCATAGGTCCACAGTTTCTGGAGGTATATTTTCATACTAAGTGCTCTCTGAGGCATAAAGCTCACTAGTAATTGGAAATTTAGCATCATTATTTTAATACTAACTAAATAGAAGTGTGGATGGCAGTACATAATCCTAAAAACAATAAAAATATTTTTATTTGGTCCATCTTACCTAATAATAGACAAATATGTAAAGTGACCATACCTTCGCTATGCCCACAGCCAATCAGAGTGAGTGAGTATGCAAATTAACTCACCAAAGATGGCGGTTAATTTGCATACGAAGGCAGGGCAGGCAGCACCATGGCCTGCTTCCGGGGGTATGGGTCCATGGGGCGGAGGAGGCCCTGCGGGCAGCGCCAGACACTGTCCACAAGGTACCCATCGGGGAGGCGGTGGGGTGGGCAGCGCCAGACGGCACAGGAGGGGTCGGGGTCCATTACAAGCCCCAGGAGGGGCAGCACCTGCCTAGCCGCTCCCCGGGGGTCCCTGGGAAGATCGCCGCCCGGAGAGGCAAGGCCGGACCCACCAAGCCGCTCCCTGGGGGTCCCTGGGAAGATCGCTGCCCCGGGGAGGCGAAGCCAGACGCGCCAAGCCACTCTCATGGGTCCCTGGGAAGATCGCTGCCCCGGAGAGGCAAGACCAAACCCGCCAAGCCGCTCCCTGGGGGTCCCTGGGAAGATCACTGCCCAGGGGAGGCGAGGCCAGACCCTAGCCCCTCCAGGGGTCCCTGGGCACATTGCAGGCATGGGGTTGCTGAGAATCATAGCTTCATGGAGACCTAGGGCAGGGATCTGCCTCATCTGCAGAGAGACAGAGGTTCTGCAGTGGCCCCAAGACGTGGGTGGGCCCAGCCAGGGATCAAGGGGCATGGAAGGACTCCTGGCAGAGGGGCAAGGACCCTCACCCCTGAGGTGGGGGTTGAGGGGTGGAGCCACCTCAGTGGAGGGATGCTGCACTGCAGGGTACTGGACTGACTGACGTGATTCAGAGAAGCTCCCAGTGCAAATGGGCCTCGCTCAGGCGGCCTTCACACTTCAGAGGCAGTGACTCCTGCTCCTGCCTTGACCCAAAAGCAAGCCCACGGTGCCCTGCCCCATGGCAGAGCATGCCTAGGCAGTGAGTGCGAAGCCTTCCACCTGCTCCGGAGAAGCGGGGGCAGTAAAGAATGGGGGACAAGGGATGGGGAGAGGAAAGAATGTGGAGCATCCGCAATGAAGAGGTGCTCAAGAAAGAGGCTCGGAAGCCTGACTGGAAGGTTTATTCTGTTTGCTGGGCGACTGCCCCTTAGGAAGCGCAAAGAGCATGGCTCTGAGGGCTTCCTGTGTGCTGAGTCAAGTGCCACAGCCAACTGGAATTGGCCTCAGTTTCCTGGTCTGTAAAATGGATGAAGCATGTCCCAGTGCCTTCACTGAGCTTTGATGGCCAATTGACATACTATATAAAGAAAATGAGGGAAGAAGTGAGAAAGAAAAGGAAGGACAAAAAACACAAAAGAAAGACTGAAAGGAACCTGTAAACCCATTGTCACTTAAATAGAGAATATAGTCAATAGTGTTGTAATGATGGTATGATGCCAGGTGGGTACTAGAAATATTGGGGAACACTTTGTAAAGTATATGATTGTCTAACCACTATTCTATAACTAATATAAAACCTGAAACCAATACAAAATAATATTGAATGTAAAGAAATGAAAATTGGAGTGAAATTTTTATAAATTTCAAAGTTTAAATAAAAGCTATAAAGGAAGGAAGGGGAGAATAAAAATAGTATTTTTCATTTTACCACTTCATTAAAAAGACAGTTGTCTTTATATGGTGCTTTTATACTTTTATACTTTTCTAAGTCCTTATCTCATTTTAATTTCCGGGCAACTTAAAGACAAGATAATTATTCCCTCCACTATTCAAAGAAAGAAAATCTTGGTGTCTGGTCCTAATGATTCAATTATCAAGCCCTTATTGTAAAGCAGGGTTAGTAAAATTTTCTGTGCAGGGTCATATCTATACTAATAAAAGCCTTGGGGGTGATCAGGCCAGCAGGGGAGGGTATTTGGGGACAATCAGGCCCGCAGAGGAACAGTTAGGTGTCAATCAGGCCAGCAAGAAAGCAGTTAGGGGACAATCAGGCAGGCAGGTGAGTGGTTAGGAGCCAGGGGTCCCGGATTGTGAGAGGGATGTCCAACTGCAGGTTTAGGCTCGATTTTGGGCCTAAACCTGCAGTTGGACATCCCCCGAGGGGTCTCATATTGGAGAGGGTGCAGGCTGGGCTGAGGGACACCCTCCCCAGTGCATGAATTTCGTGCACCAGGCCTCTAGTTTTATACATAATAGACAAAACCTGATTCTTTGAAAGTTTTTAAGATCATATGGAAATATGACAAAGGGAAGTCAGAATCAGAAAATAGTACTGAATACTCTCAACAATAAAGATAAGTAAAAAATTTCTAAAACAAACAAAAAAATTAGATATATTTCAACTTGTCAATCAAGCATGAATCTAACCTATTCTACTGACTTCACTACCTTTGATCACTATCCTCACCTTGTCTTGGGAGTTAGCTTTTTCTATAGTGGCTCAAACCTTCATCTTGAACTCGGTCTTCACTTCACATTTATAGGCCTACATTTATAGGTCTAGTCCTAAAACCGATTATCATTCTTTCAATTATGAGCCCAGACCCTGCCCTCTGCTCTTACATGTCACTAAAAAAACAGCCAGGCCCAAATTTAGTCTGGACATCCTAATAGCATATTCCACAGTGCTGAGAACTGATACAATTCAAGCTTGCAGTTATAAGGAATGGCAGCAGATTCTGAGTAATCACACAGAAAAGGAATTTATTAAATAAACTAGAGGCCCAGTGCATGATTGAATCATGCACATGTAGGGTCCCCTACACGCTTTCCCTTTCGATCACGTGGAGCTGGGTGCCTGTCCGCTGATGCGCCAGGCGCTGGAGGCTTCTGAAAGGCCTGGTGCCTGAGTGGACAGGCACCCAGCTCCCACGCTTTCCTTTCGATCGCTGGTGCACCAGGCCTTTCAGAAGCCTCTAGCATGGCGGAGGCTTCTGAAAGGCCTGCTGCCTGAGCGGACAGGCACTCAGCTCCCCCACTTTTGATGGTCCGCGCAGTGGGACGTCAGCTCGCTGCCCCAGAGGCCCCTTCTGTGCCGCAGCACAGCCATGGCGCAGATGCTGAGCTCATGCCGCTGCTGGCGACACAGCTCAGCGTCCCACCGCCCAATCAGCTACCCCGGCCACCCCAAGTCCCGCCCCCCCGCGCCTCCTGGCCAATCATGGGCACAGCGAAGGTACGGTCAATTTGCATATTTGTCTATTATTAGGTAGGATACTGAGAATGAGCTTAATACTAAGCTTCCAGATACAAAGAAGTGCAAAACAGGCCTGAAGAGAAAACAGTGCTTCTGCTGCAAACTCGGCCCCCCAGCAGCTGGCTGCAGCTGCTGCCACTCAGGCTAGCAAACATGGATTCTGGGTGGAGCCTCCATCCTCAGCTTGCTCACTTCTGAATTGGTTTATTGATGGGATCTAGGTCACATGCCTGTGCCCTATGAGAAAGGAGCTAGTTTTCTGAGTTCCGTCTTGGGGGGTGATTATCATGATGGTAGAAGTACCCTGGATTACAGGGAAAGTGTTCAAAAAGTGATGGGCAGCCAAAAAACACAACGAAGGCCAACTAAAGAAAGTTCCAAATTGCTAAAACCCAATTAACACCCAAGTAGAGAAGAAAATTACTACTCTCCATCCCTTCATCCTAGAAAAGAGATGTGTTTATAAAATAATTAAATCATAAATATGGTAAAAAAAAAAATATGGTTTGGCTATAGCAATGTCTCCAATCATGATTTAAGTATTTTTTTTTATTGTTTAAAGTATTACATATAGTAGTACATATATATCCTTTTTCCCCCCCATTGACCTTTCCCCAGCTCCCCTTCCCCCTGTCGCATGCCCTCATCCCACTCCCCCAGTGTCTTGTGTCCATTGGTTGTGCTTATATGCATGCATACAAGTCCTTCGGTTGATCTCTTTCCCCCCCTCCCCAACACTCCCCAGCCTTCCCTCTGTAATTTGACACGCTTCAATGCTTTCTGCCTCTGTATCTATCTTTTTGTTCATCAGGTTATAATGTTCTTTATTTTCCATAAATGAGTGATATCATGTGGTATTTTTCTTTTATTGCCTGGCTTATTTCACTTAACATAATGCTCTCCAGATCCATCCATGCTGCTGCAAATGGTAAGAATTCCTTCTTTTTTATAGCAGTGTAGTATTCCATTATATAGATGTACCATAGTTTTCTAATCCACTCATCTGCTGATGGGCATTTAGGCTGTTTCCAAATCTTACTACAAATAGTGAAGATGAAAACTCTGTAATGTTTCTAACTGCCTCATGCCAACTTCTGCAATCTCTACTCACTATGCTTTACCTTTTCAAATTGTGTAGGCACAGCTGATGCTTTAGGCCCCCATACTGACTATGACACACCTTGATTAATTCTGCCCCCTTTTACCCCCTCCTTTTCCTTCTAGCTTCAGTAGTGCAATGGCTACTGACATGTTAATTATTCCTGAGTTCTCATAGAAAACCACTTTCATCATTAACCATGTATATTTAAGTAGAACCACCTTTGTCATATAAACTTTGTCATGACTCAAAAAAGGAAAAATTCCAGGATATGTTACACATAACATTGCTATTGGACAATACGGAAGGGCAGGAATATCCATGAAAAATAAGTATTGGAAGTCTTGCTTGGATAAACACCTTGTATGGATAAACACAATGAAGAAGATGGGCGGATTACTGTTTCTTAATGTCTCATTTAGCATCATTTTATGTAGCCTCCCATGTGCAAACTATATTTAGGAATAGGAAGAGGCATAAAGAGACTGAAAAGTGAAGTAAAAGAAATATCACCTCCAAGCTCAAGTCCCAAAACAAATAATATGCAATTATATGCCTTAAAAATGATTAGAAGGATACACAGAAACTTCACAGTATTTATAGAGAACTAGGGGCCCGGTGCACAAAATTTGTGCATGGGGGGGTGTCCCTCAGCCCAGCCTTCTCCCATGGGGAGCGGGCCTAAGCTGCAGTCTGGCCTCCCTCTGTGGGAGGCAACCGGGCTGATCAGGGGAAGACGCCAGCCCCATCACCCCGATGCTGCAGCCACTGCCAGCCACCACAGCCACCAAGGTGTTTTCATCAACACAGACTCCAGTCCCTTCACCATGAAAAAATGACAACTTTCTTTAGGCATTTTCAAGATGTGTCTTTCATAGGATATGACATTTCTTTCTTTTTTTAATTTTTTTATCCTCACCTGAGGATATGTTTTCATTGCTTTTTAGAGAGTGTGGAAGAGAGAAGGAAAGACAGAGAGAAACATCAATGTGAGAGGGACACTTTGATTGGTTGCCTCCTGCATGAGCCCTGACCTGGGCCCCGGTCAGGGAGGAGCCTGCAACCTAGGTACATGCCATTGATCAGAATCGAACCCGGACCCTGTGATCAGCAGGCCGAGGCATTATCCACTGAGCCAAACTGGCTAGGGCAGAATAAGACATTTCTTAGCCCTCCAGCAGCAGACCTTCATTTTTTCCTCCAGGAGTGTGGTGTAAAAACCCTAGATCACCTTTTTGGATTCTTATTACCCAAGTTACCAAGAAAATTACCAGTGGCATACAGGGAGCTTAGCCAATGAGCGGTCAGAAAAGGTGTTTCCTCTGCAGCTCGTGCACAGAGGCAGGACTGCTGGAAAGTCGAGGCTGGTACACACCCCCGTCTCCGGGCCTGCTCAAGCCTCCGCCATGGCTTGGGCAGGGCCCCCCCACCCCCTGCTCCACTCAAGCCTCCACTTCGGCTTGGGCAAGGCCCCCCAGCTCCACTCAAACCTCCGCTGTGGCTTGGGCAGGGCCTCCCGGCTCCGATCAAGCCTGTGCTGCGGCTTGGGCAGGCCCCCCCTGGCTCCGCTCCGGCCCTGCTCAAGCCTCTGCTGCCCCGCCCCCAGCCGCTCAGCGCCAAGGCCCGTAGGCCAGGAGTGGCCCAAGGATGCTCCCGGGACCCAGGCTGCTGGGTGCCTATGTATGCAAATTAACCCACCATCTTTGTCAGGTTAATTTGCATACTCACTCCTGACTGTCTGGTGGGCATCAAGGAGGTATGGTCAATTTGCATCTTTCTCTTTTATTAGTGTAGATGAGCATGTTTTATACTTCTCCAATTAAGAGGAAAATAAGCAGACTTGCTTATTGAAGAATAGTCTCCCAAATATAACTAAACTCATAATCATGTTCCAACAAAATTCAATTCAAAATTGTTATGATTCTAATTTTTAAAATACTATATTTATAAGTACCTTTTACTGAAGAAAGTTTTAAATCAGATAAAGCTTGTGATATTTGAATGGCATATTAAATCTCTTTTAAAAATATGTGTGGTCAGATATAGGCAACCTCTTTCCCCACTGCTTTTCAACACTGTATTGGAAGTACTAGCTAATGCAATAAGTCAAGAAAAGGAAATAATCACAGCATCAATTATTAAGACTAGGAAATTGACATTGTTATCATTCTATTAACTCAACTATAGCTCTTATCTGGACTCTACCAGTTTTTCCATGAACTCACTTTTTTGGGGGGTAAGGGGTAGGAGTAAGAGGAAAGTTCTATAAATTTTACTACATAGATCCATGTAACCACCACCACAATCGACATGTAGATCTGCTCCGTCACACCCAAAATAACTCTCTGATGTTATCCTTTTAGTAATTACTCCTCCCACCCCTAACTCCTGGCAATCATTAATCTATTCTCCAGCTCTATAATTTTGTCATTTCAGGAATGTTCTATATAGACTCACACAGTATGTAATCATTTGAGATTGGCTTAAAAAAAACCTCAACATAATGCTCTTGAGATTCAATCAAGTTGCTGCATATATCAATACTGTGCTCTTTTTTTAAATTGCTCAGCAGTATTCCATTGTATGGATACACCATAATCTATTCATTTATTCACTTGTTGAAAGACATTTGGGTTGTTTCCAGTTTGGAGATTAAAGCCACCATAAACATTCATGTATAGTTTTTTGTGTAAATTTACATTTTCATAAATACCCAGAAGAGAGGCTACTGAGTCATATGTTATAATGATTAGTTCCTATGTGTCAACTTGGCTAATCTATGGTACATAGTTTTTTCACAGTCTAGATGTTGCTGTGAAAATATATTTTTTAGATGTGATTAACATTTAAAGCAGTAGCCTTTACTAGTAAGTAAAGCAGATAACCCTCCACAATATGGATGGGTCTCTTCCAATCAGTTGAAGGCCTTAATACAAAAGACTGAAGTTCCCAGAAAACTAAGGTATTCTACCGACAGACTGCCTTTAGATTCAAGACTATAACAGTGATTCCTGCCGGAATTTCTAGCCTGCTCTACAGAGTTCAGACTTGTCAGTCCCCACAATCAAGTGAGCCAATTCTTAAAATCAATCAATCAGTCAATCATTCAGTGTGTGTGTGTGTGTGTGTGTGTGTGTGTGTGTGTGTGTGTGTGTAATTTTCTCTTTTTCTCTGGAGACCTCTGACTAATACAATACCCTATGATTGGGAAGTAGGCAGGGATATCTGTTCTCAGCACTTCTTTTTAATCTTTCCCATTATTCAATAAGCTGATTTTCAAAATATGAATCAATTTATAATATATACAATTCTTTATATATAAATACATAAATATAAAAATACATTTATAATAAATATAGATACAGGCATATTGGCTAGCCAAAGATTAATAAGTTAATAGATTCAGTAAGTATGATATGAAAACATCTTATAAAGTCCATTAGTATTTCAGCAGGTAAATTCTGTAAGAAGTAAAACAGACTACCCTTTCTCCAATTTTACACCCACCCTGGTAAACTAAGTAGAAATATGTCCAGGCACATTGTGTGAGTTTGGAAGTGAGCAATACCTTAGATACACAAATGATACACAAATTTTGTCAATGTGGGTCCATAGTCATGCGAAAATCTACACTTTAAAAAGGTGGGAAAATTGACTATTACTTTAAATAACTATTAAAAACCTTTTTAGGGAACACTATATAACTACAGAATACTGTTAGGTTCTAAGCAGTAATAGCAGAAACATTTTAAAACCACTTTAAATAGTAGTGTTTTAGAAAATAATGCAGGAATAAACAGATAGCCTTAATCTCTCTGTCATGAAAACAGCCATTAAAAAATTCAACAAGCTTCTACTGAGCATCTATTAAGTTCTAGGCTCTTAGGAAACACCCATGAAGAAAACTTATAGTCTAAACTTTCATGGAATATACAATGGGTTGGTGTGGGGTGGAAGAAGAAGTAAATATATATATATATATATGTAATAAGTCATAAATCATAATAAATCCTTAAGAAGAAAAGTAGATCTGGGAAAGCAATTAAAAGATGGAGGTGTGGGTGGAGGTAGGTGCTATTTTAGAGAAGACGGACAGAGACAATATCTCTAAGAAGGTGACATCTGGGTGAAACATGGGCTATTTAAAGCTGGGGTGACCTGGGAAGATGAAAAGAGAGATCTTCAGATTTCATTCTTGATTACCTGCCTCATTCAGCTATTCCTGGATCAAGACTGTATCTAGAATCCTTCATGCCTTTTCCTTGGTTAGCAACTGAAGTCCTGACCAAACACAACATGTTCCTCATAAAACTACTCATCTGCAGAAATGAGAAGACCAGCTTCACCTCAAGAGGAGCTGGACTCTACCCCAGGCACAGTCCAGGAGGGCAAGCTCCTTCCCCACCCAGGCAGGGAAAAGCAATAGGGTTACCAACAGATGAAGGAAGAAGAAACAAATAGCAGCTACATAAAAGGTGGATGTTAAAGAGCGAACACTGAAAATTTTTATGAATTTAAAAGAAATAATAATAAAGTTGTCAAATAGTGTCCTGGTAAAAATCAACAACAGAAACGGGGCTTCTTCATGCGCTTTCATTCAACAGAAAATGGGAGTGGATCATGGTACATCCATCACGTGTGGTAGAAAATACAACTATCAAACTATTGGGTGGTCCTCTCAGAGGGAAGTTGTCAAATGCATCTGACTTTGATCTCTCATTCACAGAAATAGCCTGGAGAAACTTCTCCACCCCATAAAAATAATAAATCTCAAAAGCCACATACTGTGGAGGCCAGAAACCACCTCTGGTGAGAAATCCTGGTTTTCAATGTACTAAGTAAACATTAACTGTTAAAATGCTGAACCAGAAACATTACAGTGAAACCCAAAGGAAGAGAGTCTGTAACAAAAAATCTCAGGGGTTGAGGAAGACACAGAAGAGAAAGAGAGAGGTAGAATCTATATCATTTTTTACATCAGAAACCATTTAGGGAAGCTATTAAGCATTAATAAGAATGTAATATCCAGAAATTAAATTTGACTATGTCTATTCTAAGTTAAGGTCAAAATAAAAGAGAGCCTAAATAAAAATGTCTATAATAATATAAAAATCTTACTTGTATGAATTCTTTTAATTTTTGGTAAAACCCATGAACAATGATGATTTGGGTGATTTGCCCACATAAAAGATTACTGATTAATGTACACATATACAAAATTAGTATGTGAATCAATATATAATTTTAAAGCAAAAATAATTCCAACAAAATAAATAGCCTCTTTTCACTCATTGAGTCCTTTGTGAAGTTATACAACTGGCTAGCATCTCTCTTGTCAAGAAATAGTATAGAGCAGTGCTAGGAACCAGAGGACTTGGACCTGATTTTGGTTCCACCACTTGGTAGCTACTATTTGACAATGCCAAGACTCTCGTACTGAGCTTTGGTTTTCATCCATAAAGTACCTAAATGAATAGTACCTAACTCACTGGTTATCCTAAAGGTTAAATTAGATATACATAAAGTGTCTAAGGTTGTTATTACAAATATATATATATGTATATATATATAAGTATTATATATCAATTTTACAAATATATATGTATATATATATTATATATCAATTTTATATGTATATGTTTCATATAGTCCATATGTATATATAATACTGTTAAATATGAGCTCCTTCATCAATGACTCACTGTGTCAGCTAGGTAAGCCATTTACTCACTCTTGAGCTTTAATTTTTACATTTGTGAAGTGGAGATCACGCTACCTGTCCAGCCTGAATTCAAAAGATTATCCACCCAAATTAGCGAGGGAACTCATCAGCCCAATTTCTGTACTGCCACGTTTATCAGTTTGCGAGGGTTGCCTTTCAAAGTACTATAAACTGGTGGTTTAAACAACAGCAGTTCCTGTTCCGGAAGCTAGAGATCCAAGACCAGGTGTTGGCAGCATTGGTTCCTCCAATGGCTGTCAGGAAAATCTGATGCCTTGCTCCTAGCTTCCGGTGGGTTCCCGGAAATCTCTGGGGTTCCTTGTGGAAGCATCGCCCTGGTTGCTGCCTTTACCTTTGTATGGCATTCTCCATATTTGAGTGTCATCAACAACATTGTACTAGTATAAGGACAGCAGTCATATTGGATGACAGTCCATTCTAATAACTTCATTTTAACTCCATTACCTCTGTAAAGACACCATCACCAAATAAGGTCATGCATACTCTGAGAAATTGGGGGTTAGGACTTCAACATAAGAAATTTAGGGGGACACAATTTAACCCATATCACTATGCTTCGTTTAAAAGGCTGCAAATCAATGCACACACAGAGGGTGTGACATACCTACACTGGAAGTCCAAGAGAACTCTAACTCTTGGCTAGAATTCATTGGGCCCCCAGGCTACAAAGCTCAAATACAAGCAGCTGTATCTGCAACACAAATCTGTTTTCTCTACAGGCAGGGCTGCCACATGGAACACCCAAGTAAATCTGAATTTCAGATAAACAATGAACAAATTTTCAGTTATGTCCCATGAGCATCCTATATCTTTATTTGGTAAAGGGGGCACCCTACCCCCTGGTGGATTGCTGGTACATGCTGCACTGAGCTGGCTACTCAAGCTAGCTACTTAAAGTTCCCCCATAAGAATTGCCTGAGGTATCTGTTATGCACAGAAATTCCCAGGCTCCATCCCAGACCCACAAAATCAGACCCTCCACGGAAGGAGTCTGGAAAGCTATAGGTTTAACCAGTAGCCAGGATGATTCTTATAAAAGACACTAGGTAAACAATGGGTTAGATGAGGACAAAGAACTGTTGAAGAGCTATTAGTACAAAGAAGAATAAAGTAAAAACAGAATCGAGAAATAAACAGCTGGGAATAACAAACACCTTTCTAATTTAGTATATGGGAGTGTAGGAAATAGGACTAGATAACCACAAATAATTAATGCTTACCTTCTGGGGAGGTGGAGTTTGTGTGGTAATTGCATTAGTCAGACTGTTTTCCCCTGTGCTTACTCCACACCAGGTAGGACCCTGCTAAACCTCCAGTGCCCTGCAACCACGGCCACCTCTTGGTGGAAATGAGCACCTGCTCTTCGGCCCTCCTGGCACCGTCTGCTGGCTCTACCCGAGGCCTGCCCAGGAGCAAAGTCCCACTGCCTCGGGATTCTCAGCCTCCCTAAGACAGGGAAATCATCTTTCTCACTACAAGTGAGAATGTGAGGGCAGAACCCTGCCTGGTTTGTGGGTGGTCTGGCTACAGCTCAGTTTTGAAATATGTTTCAAATACAGGGTGCGGGGGGCAGGGGGGGGACAAGCAAAAACAAAGCATGTACCACATTGAAATAAAATCTGTGTTTTAAGCTGATTTTAAATAAAGCACCTAAAGCATTTAAATCAATCTCATTGACTGCATTTGCAATAATAGTTTAGATGTGACTAATGGCCATTTAAAGCAAAAAATATATTGGTTTACAAAACTAAATTATAGTGAGTAAATAAACACTTCTTGGATTAATTCTACAAGGTGCTAAACTGTGATATATTCTTCGGACAATCCGACCTGTTTTGGGTCCTTTCATCAATTCTGATTACCTAATCCCAAGCTTCTTCTTGTACTAGATGAAAAGATTTCTGAGCTCTGTGTAATTTGAACTTTGTCCTGTGGAGGCTTAAGTTCAACAAAAGCATTATACATATCACATCATAGACACAAATCACACAGTAACACACACCCATTTTTATAACTTTACAGGTTATTTTAGCTTTTGGATTTTAATGTACAGAGTTTGACTTTTTATTTAATAGAGTTTGGTTTATTAGGAAAGGATGTAGCAACAACAAAGGAGAAACAACCAGGAAACTTGAGAATTCATGACAACAGATCCAATGTCTAGTGCTCTTTCAGATGCATTTATAGTGAGATACCCAAGGATAAAATGACAAAAATGAGTAATATTCTTATGACCGAGGCTAAACCAGCATTTTCACTGAAAATATAACTGATAATTCCTCTGAGGAAAATAACCAAGAAATAAGAGTATTTAAATTTTAATAAAAATATCCTGTCACATTATAATTGCATCGAGACAGACATCAATGAAATCAGGCTTAAAATGTAATGCAGGGAGTCTATTTCATTACAAGGTTACTTAGGATAGAAGTGTTTATTATATAAGTTAACTTCAAGTCAATTGAAGGAAACTTTTTTCCCTCAAGCAGCAATTTTCAACTGGTGAGCTGCAAACATTTTTAAAACATGCAATACCTGACTATTTACTCAGGAGCACTGACTTTTTTCCCTTAGATTTTCAAATAGAAAATGACAACAGCCAACACAACAAGAGTCATCCAGTGTGAATGAATCAAAATTATACCTTTTCTTTTTTGGGGCAGATTAGCAAAAAAAATATGATATATTTTGGTGTGTAAGAATTTTAGTAACTATTTTAAGTGTGCCATAGATGAAAAAGTTTGAAAACTGCTGCCCTAAAGAACTGGTAATATTTGAAGGTTGAATAATGCTTCATAGTTTCTACATGTATTATTTCCTTTAATTTTCATCAGTAAAGAATGTAAGGATGAGAAAAATTAAATATTTACGTAAATATTTCTGACAAAGCAGTGTTACAATCCAGACTGAGTAGTGACGTCTGTGCAGCATGTTTTGTCACTGGCCCACCAATGAAGATTCAGGAAAGAATCCACTATAATTGTTTGATTAAATTTGTATTTATAATTCCTATCTTAAGTAAAATATGATATTTTTAATCAATACTAAATATTTTCAAGTAATTATACTTAGACCCATCCAAATCTGATAAATATAGACAGGACCCAATCCTTATTAAATTGATCTTACATATTCAAGTTTGTCATATGTCTTCTAATGAAAAAGACATTAACATTTCTTTTGTCTCCGTTCAATAATTCTGGCATTTGAAGCAGTAGGGAAAAATACCAACGTTCAGGAGCCCCGGTTATTCAGATTCCATATTCTGATAGCTGTTCTGTGTCAAGGGCTCGGCTAGAATCCCCAGAGTGCCCTTCCTGCATGGTTCTCAGTTAAAGCTGGCAGAGCAGGGATTCACATGAGATTTGCAAGCAGGAGTGAAGCAGCAGCCACTGCTCTCTGAATGAAGATCATCAGGATTAGAGGTGGTGACAGAAGTTGCCGAGATGTGGGCGGGTTCCAGCTTATCCTCACTATCTTCACTGTGCTTCCATCAATTCTGTCCTGTTACCAAGGCCCAAGGCTCAAGGCCCACCACGGAAAGCCTGGCAGCAAACCCACAGAGGCAGCTGCTACACAGAAGCACAGCTGCTCACAGCCCTCCATAAGCTTCCCTTTCACTGTCCACCTGGGTGGCTGGCCATCCTTAGCTTCTGACTCTGCTCCTCCAACTCCCACCTGGACCGCACCTGCCCCCACACTGTGGAGCTCTAATTCCTGTAGTAAATCCCTTATCCCACAACGCACAATGGTTCCACTTCCCTTGATCGACCCTTGACTAATACACACCCCTTCCAGACCACAATTGTGAGAGAATTAGCCAGTTTTCTTTTTTCTAATTATGATTTTTTTCTTCATAATCACTTTTAAGACTAAAACTCTAATCCTAAAAGGATGTATGTTTTTCGTGACAAATAAAGCAAGCCCAATTCTGCCAAATGATATAACTGCATAGGGGCTTCAAAGTTTATATGTTCCGAAAGGGTGGTTGTAAGCTCTTTCAAAATTTTTTTCTATCTTCTTTGTTACCAGAATTATCTCTTCTTCTCAGTTACTATGCACAACTATATGGAATATACAGTCATGATTGAGCAATCAAACTAAAGCATATAGGAGCAAAAAAAACCATATTATCTTTTCCAATAATTATGCAAGGGCACTGTAAAAGCAGCAAAGTTAAAAAAAGGAACATCAAGATCGATCTCTGAAGACTTCTAAAATGATGCATATTACTAATGCTCAATTATAAAGTCTCAAAGGAACTCAGGCTGAGTAAAGTAATGAACATGCATTTACCAATTCGAGCAGCACTTTATTCAAGAACACATTTCCAAATAATGTTGCTTGGTAGATTAAAGGAGATAGTGTTTCAAAGACTAATATCCACAGAAAAGCTTTGAAATCAAAATTAAGATAGTTAGCATTAAAGGTGTCTCTACATGTGTGTATAAAAGGGGGGAGGGAGGAGGGGCCGCATTTGGTTTTTCAAATACAGAATTTAGGCATAGTCTTTAGTGAACTGAACTAATAGACATGTTAAAAATAATTTGCTTTTTCCATCTACACATTCAAATTTGATCACTTTTCCTCAAAAATTTCCTTTAATTTTCATCAGTAAAGAATGTAAGGATGAGAAAAATTAAATATCTACATAAATATTTCTGACAAAGCAGTGTTAAAATCCAGCACCTATTAGAGCTATAGGCCATTTAGTCTATAGAATATGGTGACAACCACAGTACAAGATAGAGAAATGACTTGTGGGCAGAAAGCCCTGGTTCACTGAGCACATCACTACTTTCCTGCACCCCTGGGAGGGTTTCACCTCAGCACATCCTTCATCCATCCTCTGCTCAGACTGCCTAAATGGCCTGCTGTCATCCATTGCCAATGGCCATTCTTCTGTTATTGCCTTTTGGATTGCTTCTTCTTTTCGGTACCTCCCAATTTCGTATACCACACCTTTTAAAATATTATCATTTCTTTTCTCTCTATACTCCATTTCTTAGAGATTTCATCAATATCCATGGTTTTAATGTAATCTACATGTCAACAATTCTCAAAATTAGATCTCTAGCTCCAGTTCTTTTTCAAACTTCAGGTATGGCTATATATTTAACTGGCTCCTTGATAATTCCCTTTGATTTTTTACTGAGATTTCAAAATAACGTATCAGAACTTGAATTGCAGAACTTCTTAGCCAGATGTGTGCTTCTTCCAGTCTTCCACATACAGTACGGTATACCTTATCCATAAACCTGGGAACAATTAATGCCTCCCCTTCTTTGTCCTCACTCCTTATATCTAAATTCTGTTTGATCAGATCAATAAGCAGACCAGTGCATTTATCTGTATCTTGTGAATGTTTGTATGTATGCATGTATGTGTATCTGGAATCTGTCCACTTCTCTCCCTCTCCACTGCTATAGCGCCAGGTCAAATCATCACATGATTTCATCAAATAGCCTCTTTTTCAAAAAAAGATTCTGACCCCCCTCACCCCCACTGAGGGAAGGGATTTGATCATGCCATTTTATTTAGTTAGTTATAATTTTTTTCAATTACAGTTTACATTCACTATTATTTTGTATTAGTTTCAGGTGTACTGCACTTGGGTTGCTGCCTTAGGTTGGCTATTACAAATAACACTGAAATGAACATAGGAGTGCATATATTCTTTCAAATTAGTGTTTTGGGTTTTTTCATATATACCCAGAAGTAGAATCTCTGGGTCATAAGGCAGTTTCATTTTTAATTTTTTTTTTTTTAAATAAGTCTTATTGTTCAGATTATTAGTTGTTCCTCTTTTTTCTCTCCATATCTCCCCTCCACCCAGTTCCCATGCCCTTACCCCCCCATTGTCCTTGTCCATAGGTGTTCGATTTTTGTCCAGACTCGTCCCGCCCCCCCACACACACCCCCTACCCCCCAAGAATTGTCAGTCCACTCCCTTTCTATGCCCCTGATTATTCTGTTCATATTTTTTATTCACTCGATTTTTAGATTCACTTGTTGATAGATATGTATTTGTTGTCACTATGTTGTTCATAATTTTTATCTTTACTTTTTTCTTCTTCTTCCTCTTCTTAAAGAATACCCTTCAGCATTTCATGTAATACTGGTTTGGCAGTGATGAACTCCTTTAGCTTGTTCTTATCTGTGAAGCTCTTTATCTGACCTTCAATTCTTGGGATCCTCTAGTCTGCTGTTGGATCTCTGTATATTATTCTTTATTTCAGTCAGTGTATGCTTAATTTCTAATTGGTCCTTTTTCATATCCTTGAGGGTCTCACTAAGTTCCTTGGAAGTTTCTAAAAGATTCTTCAGTAACCTTATAACCGTGGTTTTGAACTCTATATCCAGTAGTTTGCTTTCATCCATTTCTTTCATTTGTGCCCTGTTTCTTTGTCTCTGCATTTTGGCTGCTTCCCTGTGTTGATAGAGTGGCTTTGTGTGCTAGGTGTCCTATAGGGCCCAGTGGCTCAGCCTCCCCAATTACCTGAGGTAGACACTCTTAGTGTTGTAGTTAAGCCTTGATTGCTGTTGGTATGACTGGGAGGAATTGATCTCCAGGCCAATCGGCTGTGAGGATCAGTTGTGTCTACAATGGGAGAACTTCTGTGCTGGAGACACCCTTATGGGGCAAGACTTGCTTCAGTGGGGCTTTGGTGCTCACTGAGTCTGCCCCATGAGTGTGTCTCTTATGGATGTGAAGAGTTGTAATCTGGATGGTCTCACTCTGACCACTGGGAACACTAGCTCTTGGATCTCCTAGGAGGTGCAAAGTCAGCCACTGCCTGAGGCCACCCAGCAGGAGCTACAGAGAGATCTGCAGATTCCTCCTCTTTGTTTGAGGTTTGGAGGTGCCCAGATGAGGCTCAGCTGTGAAGCAATGCAAGCTGCTATCCAGCCTTGGGCCTTCTTTTGGAGGTTCTAGGTCTCTGACCCAGATGAAGTTTGTTAGGTTTTAGACTGCAAAAGGCCAGGCCATTCATATGACAAAGCCTCTGCGCACAGCTTGGGTAGGGTTGTAAATTGGGTGGGCAGGGTCTCAGGAAATCACCAGGGCAGAGCAAAGAGCAATGGCTGACTGTCAGCCCTGCCCTGAAGAGGTCCCCATGTCTCTGTGTCCCGTGGCACTGTGCAGGAACAATGATCGCTGTGACCACCTCTGAGAGAAAGCCGCCCTCGTGTTCTGGCCTGATGCCAGACAGTCCAGTTTCTCCCTATGTGAGTCTGGGTCCCCAGAGTCTCGCCCGGTACTGGAATTCAGAGCAGTCGGGAATTTGTATCTCCCTCCCGATTGAGAAAGACCACAGCATACCCAGTTGCCAGCCCTTTTCCACGTGCGCCTCCATGCCTTCACTCTTTCGCACCTCTGCACCTTCTACCAGTCTAGATGCGCTTTTCTCTTTCCTTCTTGTTGTAGAACTTCCACTCAGCCAGCCTTCCCGTGGTTCTGGATGGTATCCATTTTTTCTTTTAGTTGTAGTTTTGATGTGGTTGTGCGAGACAGCAAGTTCAGGTGTTTACCAATGCCGCCATCTTGGCTCCTCTTCATTTTTAATTTTTTAATGAACCTCCATACTGTTTTCCATAATGGCTGCACCAAGCTGCATTCCCACCAGTACTGCACAGGGGTTCCTCCTTTTCTCTACATCCTCACCAATAGTTGTTTTTTGTTGATTTATTGATGATAGCCAATCTGATAGGTGTGCCAGATAGCTTCTTATCTTGTCCCTTCACTTACACTCTGGACCCCAACAATATGTTCTCTACACTGCAGCTAACAGTCTTTCAGAAATGCAAGTCAGATGACATCACCTCACTGACTCAAACCTTTTTTTGTCTTTGTTGTTAATCATCACCCAAGGATATTTTTCCATTAATTTTGTTTTTAGAGAGAGTGAAAGGGCAAGAGGGAGGGGGAAAAAGAGAGAAACATCCATGTGAGAGAAATATATCGATTGTTTGACTGGGGCTGGGGATAGAACCTGCAACCCAGGTATGTGCCCTTGACTGGAAATCAAACCCATGACCCTTCAGTGGGTAGGCTGACACTCTAATACTGACCAGTGCTCAAACCTTTGATATAACTTCCCATTGTTCTTAGGATAAAGTTCAAAATCCTTAACCTGGCCATTCATCATGGAAAACCTAATCCATTTAGAAGTCTGGATAGTGGTTCCTCTAGGTATGGGGTGGAGAATGTCGGGTCCGCGAAATCATTTGGTCTGGCCCTGCCAAGGTATTAGGGGTGAGTTAATTAAATGTTTGACCAAATATAACAGGCTAATTTTTAAGTAGATAATTTTGTATGACCTGAGAATGATGTTATAAATGTCCAAATGGCCCCTGGTAGAATAAAGGCTCCCTAACCCTGGGCTCTAGGCGAATGACCAGGGAATAGACACTGGTTTCTGAGTCGTTGGAATGCCCTGTTTCTTAATCTGAGTGCTGGTAACATGCTTCCTAATTTTTATTTCAGTTTATAAAAATTTTATCAAACTACACACTTAAGATTTGTGCATTTTTTGTATATATGTTACACTTGAATAAAAATATTAAACAAAAATTCAAGAAAAAAAAACAGACTCTGCAAATAAGGTAGCAATTACAAATAAAAGCTCCATTTTCAATGTGTGCATCACTGAAAGGGCTACTGGACATGCATTCTCCTAGAAGCAGTCTAGTCACACACTAGTCTGTCCACCTTCCCTTCTACTCTTCCTCCCACACAAAGCAACCACTCGTGAGGCTGTCCCCTCTGATTTCAAAGGCCACCTCGGTGCTCAGCTTTTAATATGTGAGTTCCAATGGACATTACCTCCTCATGAATATTATTCAAGAGGGCACATCCCATTGAAACTATTGTAAATTATATAAACCCTTTAGGATAATAAATTTTCATTTAATATTTAACTTTTAGGAAAAAAATAAGATCTACATAAATGATGAAACATTCTATCATGCCCTGGCTGGTGTTTCCAAGTGTTTAGAGTATCAGCCCAAGGACTGAAATGTCTTGGGTTTGATTCCCAATGAAGCGCACATACGGGGCTGCAGGTTTGATCCCAGGCCTTGGTCAGTCAGGTGTGCAGAGGCAACCAACTGATGTGTCTCTCACATCAATTTTTCTCTCTTTCTCTCTTTGGCCCTCTCCTTCCTCCCTTCCACTCTTTGTAAAAAAAAAACAAAAAACAAACAAAAACAAAAAAACAAAAACACAATGAAAAAAATATCCTCAGGTAAGGATTAACCAAAAGGGAAAAAGTTAGCTTTCTAAGAAAAAAAAATATTATACATTCTATCACATGTTCATAAAAGATTTCCTTAGGGAATGTTGCCCATTTTCTTACATTTTATAGCACATTATTTAGTCAGAAATACTATATATAGTAAGATTTTGAAAGAGAGAATTTGTGTTTTCCTTCTTTACCAAGAAATCCATGAGCAAAAACAAGGTGATTCAATGAAGAGAGTTGGAAATGACTCTAACCTACAGGTGTTGGTTAGAAGTGACATTTCTGACAGGGGAGCAGATGTTTAGGGGGAGCTCTTTGAATAAGCATACAGTTAATGACACTCAGCCTCATCATTAAATTTAACAGCAGCCTTTTTCACTCAAGTAGCCTATCTGTGATGTGCCCCGAGCAATATCTACTATGGTGCTGGTGCTTTAATTTGCATATTGCATTAGAGCATGCAATATTTAAAGTGAAAACATGGGAGGCCTTGTGACATTGCTGATTAGGATATAGGCTTTGAACCTCTCACAATTTACTAAAGAAGCAAAATTATTAGCACTGAAGTATATTACTACAACAGTTTGAAGACCATCTTTTAAATAGTAAAAGATATCAAAAAATGGTTCTCATAATATCACTTTACCTGAATTGTCTTGAAATCTGGCTTTAGTGTGATTTTAGGTATATGTTTTACCACTTTTCATGAGGTCTGGGCCAAACACTCAATATCTGAGCTAGAATGCCAAACTCTATAGGGGCATAAACTAAAAAGGAAAGAGCTATTTAATCTCAAACTTCCTCTAAATAAAAGTTATTGCAGGTAACATTTAAGGACTAGAATACTGACAGAGTCAAATGTAATCTTAAACTGTGTCCTAGGGTATTCAGAGCAGCATCTCCAGTCAGTTATCAGTACTTACAGCTAACACAGCTTGATCCTAAAGAGTCAATACATCTGTTGGTTGTGCTTATATGCATGCATACAAGTCCTTTGGTTGTTCTCTTACCGCCCCCACACCCCGCCCCCCGCCCCCGCCGCCCCCACGCAACACTCTCCTACCTTTCCGCTGTAGATTGACATTCTGTTTGATGCTTCTTTGCCTCTATCTATTTCTGTTCAATAGTTTATAATGTTTTTTACATTCTTTGGGGGGGGGTGTAAGGGGGAGGGCAAGTGCTGGGGGATAGGGGAGGCTGGGGGGAGGTCAATGGGGGAAAAAGAGACATATGTACTACTATTTGTAATACCTTAAACAATAAAATTTTAAAAAAAGAGTCAATATATACATTACACTGATCAAATCTCTGAGGAACTCTTTGCCTCCATTTCCTCATCAATAAAATGTGAATATCAATAACAACTCCACAGGGTTAATGTGAGAATATAACTGAAATTAACAATATGTAAACTGCTTAGCACAATACCTGGTAAATATTATAGCTCAAATAAAGGGTTTTAAAAAGCAGCAGCATTCTATTGACAAGACTACTGCAGCAGGAACAAGACACACTCTGCTCTGAAAACAGCACTCCATGGATGGGGTGAAGAGTGATGCGGGAGTTAAAGAATCAGAAGAGGAAGGAGTCCAGGGTCAGTGTCTGGGTTGTGCTGAGTGACCAGACTAGTTGTATAACACAGGCAAGTCACTTAGCCCCTCCTGCTCCCTATTTCTATACAAATAAAATGTGGAATTTCATAAGATGATGTCTAAAATACTCCTTGGCACTAATATTTTCCTAAGGAAAACTCTGGGAGCCATTTAATCTTAGTTTAAGCTACTTTGAGCAAACATAAATTAAGAGGAAATTGTTTTTAAAAGTTTCATCACAAGACTATTATAAAGAATTTTGTTGTTTATGAGATGACAAAATATTTACATGATTCATTTTACAAAACATTATTTTATGCAATAATTCTCATAATATTACTTAACGAAAATGTTTAGTTTATCAGTACTCTCATTTACTATTCCTAATCCTACTGAATACATAGTACTTAGAAAGAGCAATTGGGTTTCTAGCTCTTAGATTTCAAATGCCAAGAAACATAGTCATTAGACAAGAGTAAGCCACTTTAGAACAATTACAGTATTTCTATTAAAAAGAAGAACCTAGGGAAGTTGAAATTCCAGGCCACTCTCAGAAGGAGAGTCGTTTAGTGAATCTGCTCTAGCCATTCCTGTCTAGTCTGCCTAAAATCTCATTCAGGACAGCCCACTAGAGAGGCCTACAAAGAGGAAAAGAAGAGGCAGAGGGAAACTGAGCGGGTGAGGCAGAGGCACAGGCAGGAGAGAGGGAGGGAGGGAGGGAGAAGGAGAGGAGAAAACAGATTCAGAAATTTAATTTCATCAATTCATCAGACCTTCATTCATATAATCCAATTTTAAATGGATTGATTTTTCAGGTCTAAAGCTATTTAAGAGAAAAATGAATAAACAACAAAAACATCACAGCTACCAACATATCCTCCTCCTACCTGTGTAGTACAGATAGTACCACTAAGTGCTTTAACCATGTATTTTTAATTATTTTACATTTGGGGGGAGTTAATTTATGTCGATTCAGGAAGAAAAGATTATGTACATTCACTGTAAAAGTTCCATAGAATATAAAATAAGAACAACTAAATCCCTCTACTGAGAGATAACCACTTACATATTTTATTTCAATCAAGTCTTTTTTTCTATACACACATAGATACATCATTTTTCCCCTAAAGAATTGGGATAAGATTGTGGTCCCTTAACGTAAAAGTAGAGTTATCTAACTAGAAAACTGAAGATTTGGTAGAAAAGAGACACAAAATTAGAGTTATTTCTATGAAGACTTTCCTAACAAATATTTGCTTTTTCTATGTTGTAGATGTATGTTAGTTGAGGCAACTGACTGCTTCTAGATGCCAAAGGTCACAGAGGCCATACCTGTGGCCTCACTCTCAATCTGGTTGGAGCAAGGTTGACAGCCGCCCTTTAAGGGGCATGACATGCTGATGAATTCTTCACGTGAGCAAGCATCCTGCCATCCCACTGTGGGTTCTTCATTTCCAATGGAGGTTCGGAAATACAGCTGCTGTTCCGCTGGTGCTCCACCTGACTTAACTCGTTTCTGAATAACCCTCTGTAATGGAAGAGTATAGACTGTGGTCTTCTTAGAAACCAAGGCTCCAACCAGCAATATACGATCATCTAACTGACGTTTCTCCCCTCCTATCTTAAGGCTGATGGCATTAGGAGATTAGAAATATATGACCAATCTTCATCTTCATATGCCCTTTATATCTCCGTTTGGAGCTAAGGTCATCTTTTCCATAAAGAGAACCATGTCACCAGTGGAGAGCTGGTTGGTTGTTTAACACTTCAAGTTAATTGTCTGGGACCATTTTGAATCAACACCAGTAGTGTAGGAATCCTGGGAACAATAAACTTAATAATTAGTTCCCAAATTATTAGATACATTTAGTCAAGACAGCCACACTTCTCAAAACTCTACCTGGCAGATCACATATCTATCTTTTACACATAAGTCTCAAACAGAAACTTAAAAATTAACTTTTACCCACAGAAACTCTATGTCTAAAGTCTTTTCTATTTTCCCTTGGACATCAGCACTGAGTAAACAGTCATTTCTAAGACTATCCTCTGAACTCAAGAATATTTTATCCTGATTAGCTGCACATAGTAGAGTCCAAAGCCACAGCTTTCTTTGAGAGGAGAGGTTTATTTTGAGAAAGATGGGGAGACAGGGGAGGGAGAGAATTTTCATCCTGGAGATCCCTCCCACACACCAAACTCATCTTAGTAACATCTAGGAGCCTTGGTCTCCAACAATGGGATGCGGAAAGCTAAACTAAACTGAAATGTTAACTGTAAAAATGAAAGAACCACATTAATTTGATGAGTTCACATAACAAACCCAACTATGTATATATTTTATTTCTAAACCACAAAACCCAATCCATGGCTTTCCTTATTGATTTAAAATAATCTTTACTCTTTAACAGTAAAAACCACTCATCTAAGCAACTGGGAAAACATGCATTTTACATCAAATGGACAAAATATAAATAAATGTTTTACTTACTGATATGTTTGTACCAAGACTTTGTTATATATTCCCCTATAACCCACTTTTAAATTGCATAAAGTGATTTCAAAAGAAAAAGAGCCACTTTCAAACCTCGGTCTCTTAAATGTCATCTGTCAGTGTCCCCTTTCCACCATTGCCCAGAGCCCAAGTTCTCTCTGACAGCTCCAGGGATGTGGGGACCGTGCTGTAAGGGGCAGCATGCCAGAAGCTGCCGTGGAGCAAAGGAAATCAGACTTTCTGCTTCCTTCAAAAGGCCACTGGATTTAGAAAGCTGAGGAACACAATTTTAAGGAGTGGCTATCAATGAAAATATGCATATTTCCCAGGGTAATCATGCACCCGAGTGTGTGTTTGGACACAGTGATACTTGCATTAGGGTGGATTATTAAGAGAAGCCATTCTCTTTCTTTCCAGGAATAATTATAAACAGTAGCAGTTACATAAAGCTAAGGAGACAGAGACTTGACAGACCTCTCAGAACTGCCAATGTGAGCTGTTACTTGGAAATCCTGAAATCTATTAATAGAAATTTTCAACACAATGATGATAAACACCCGTTGAACAAATGCATCTCTAGCTATCCATCTGTCTGTCTCCGTATCTATCATCTTACACACACAAATACAAAAGAATACAAAGTCTCTGTGTTCATTCTTCTGATAGACGTTTTAGATTCTTATTTTCAAAGATAAGTAACTAAGAATATGGGGAAATGAAAATACTTACATTTGTGGAAGGAGTACATGAGAGCATTTAGGTAATATCCAGCAAAGTTAAAAAATAAGCATATTCATTAACCCAAAATTTCACATAAAGGCAATATACCTTGAAATAACTCTGACATGTGTATCCAAGAAATAAACTCAAAAATGTTCACTGCAATTAGATTGTTTGTAATTGGAAACAACTCAAATATCCATCACCAGATGAATGTTATAAATTCATATAATGTAATACTACAGAGATATTCAAATGAGTGAAGCAGATAAGATACACAGACCAACATGGATAGCTCTATAAAATAAAATGTTGAGCCCTAGATGGGTGGCTCAGTTGGCCGGAGCATCCTCTTATGCACTAATAGATTGCAGGTTCAATTCCCGGTCAGGGTACATACCTGGGTTGGGGATTCAATCTCTAGTCTGGATGCCTATAGGAGGATCAATCAATGTTTTTCTCTCTCCTCTCTCTCTCTCTAAAAAAAAAAAACAAGTCTATGGAACATATCCTCGAGTGAGGATTAAAAAATGTTGATTGAAAACAGAAAAGCTGAAAAATATTTTACAATATGAAACAATTTTTTAATATTATAAACTTATAAAACATGCACCCCCAACACACACACACACACACACACACACACACACACGATAAACACCAAATTCATGATAGTAGTTACTTCTGGTAAAGAAGCAGGAGCATAAAACCTGGTAGGAGATGACAGAAAATTCGACTTTATCTATAAACAATTTATTTCTGGAAAAAGAAATTCTAAAGAGCATGTGACAATACTAACTTCATTTTCTGTGGAAAATTCACCAGTTTTTGCTATATTATGCACTTTATCTGTTTTTGTCAAAACAAAAGTTAGAAAATATATAACAGTATAATAAAAAAATAGTGGTTATTTCTATAATTCAAGGGTTTATCTCTATACAGTAAAGTCAGTTATTACACATGTAACACTCAAACATGAAATAAAATCCTCCCCAAACTTTCCCAAATGGAAAAGTCTCATTCAGAAGAAGAGTCTTTACAGATTGATACTCAAAATTCTTCTTAAAAAACTGCTTAAATTTAAGTCTTTAAAAACTTAAGGCGTTAATAAGTGCTTTTCCCCCTGATGCCACTTGATGAATTATTTACTATATGTTTAAAGTACAACAAAAAAAGAGAGCATAATGCAAGATCAGAGGTTAAGTCTCCAAAGTTCCGATAATGACAAATTTACTGCTGTCAAGTTAGAAAGACTATTTAAATATGATAAGAAAAAAATTTTTGTTGACTATATGTACTAATTTACAAAATAATACTTGACTAAAAATAGTTAAGCTGACTTTTTAAAGAATTAAATAGTTGAGGTCAGTAATAAACTGAATGGGAAATTACTGCATGAGGCTTATGTCAAAATAACATTTTAGTTACTCTGTATGTAATCAATAAGCAAATGAACTACCAATATCCTTAACAATTCCAAACTCCCTTGATTAAAATGCATACATACGCCATTTTAAATGTCAAAACTACATGTCAAAATGATTGACACGTTTCTTTCCTATGTGTTTATATTTCATTTATAACTATACTACTTGAACGCTTTGATAAGGACTATTGTTATCATTAAATGTTAATTTCTGTTCTAGTAAGAAATGTTCAAAGTTATATACCCGAACTTTTTGCTCACATACTATACTATTACTAATATTAACCACTGACTCATTTGAGCATTTATCCCATGCCCAGCCTTTGCTAAAATCCCTTTGCATATGTTTGTTCATTTGATTCCCACCAAAACTCTATGAAGTGAGTTCTGTCATGATCCTCACTTTACAGATAGGCAACCAAGAATAGAGATGTTGAATAACTTATCAAAGTCATGTAGAATTATCAAGTAGAACAGTGATGCAGCTGACTGTACAAGTCAAGAACTTACTTAACTATTATACTGTACATGCTATCAGAAAGAAAACCCTAGAAATACTATAGATAAGTGTAGTTATGTGCTCAATAAAAAACTATGCAATAAGGCAAATAACACTTAAAGATTTACAATGACCCCCAGCCCCTCCCCACTCAAATAGTCCAGCCTTCACATATCCCATACACATCCTGTAACACATATTTCTATCATAAATAGTGACAAACAGTTGCTACAGGCATAAGATCCAAACTGAATGTGCCAAGAACCATTTAGTCACATGGCGGGGAGGCAGGTGCGCTGAACCCTACTGTTCTCTTGCTCTGAGGCCAGCAAAAGGCCAGCAAACACCGCAGGCAGCAGGCTGCAAACTGCATCCAGTACAGTGACTTCAATGAATCATGATCATCCACTGACTGCAGTCAAGTCCCAAAGAATTTAGTACCTTATTAAGATGTCCTAATTCACTTCTTTGGTGATGCCAAGTCCAAAACAACAGCTATTAAAAATGAGGCTGCACAAAGAGCTGCATATTTGGGATCATTCCAGACCCACTACAGGGTAATGTTATTCTGCTTCCAACAGCTGTTTCTCCTTACCTGAGGTGAGGCAGGTGCAGGACAAAAGAAGCAAATGACTCTGCACCTGCTCCTCAAATTCGACTCAGGTCCATCAGCAAAGCTGACCTCGCTGAGCCTGTCACCAGGAGCAGATGTTTTGTGGAGGACCAGGAGGTGCTCATCCACTTGACTTGGCCCCGGCTGAATTCATTCAATTTAACCAATCTGATCAGACTCTATTGACAGATGCTTAAGGCAACTGCTTCCTGAAAGTATGGTTTATCCAGAAAACCTGTCAGAAAATACTGGAACAAAATCTTAGCAGGACAACATAAAAGTGGATAGTTAGTATGAGGTAAAATACTCATACTAGTAAGAGAAAGAATCAATTTTTTTTAATGTTTTTATTTATTTCAGAGAGGAATGGAGAGGGAGAGATAGAAACATCAATGATGAGAGAGAATCATTGATCAGCTACCTCCTGGGGTTCGAGCCCACAACCTGGGCATGTGCCCTTGACCAGAATCGAACCTGGGACCCTTCAGTCTGCAGGCCAGTGCTCTATCCACTGAGCCAAACCAGCTAGGGCAGAAATAATCAATTTTAAAGTAAGAACTGCTTTATTCATGCTGGAGGTTTGTAAAGATGAAGGGTGATAAAGCATGTATTCTTGTTTTAACTTTTCATTATAGAAAATTTCAAGCATAGACACATGTAGACAGTACAGTATAATGAATCCTCGTGAACCAGCTTCAACAAACACATATAGCCCATGACCATCTATCCACATGCCCTCCACCCTCCCCCACCCCCTGCCAGGGATTTTTGAGGCAAATCATAGATATGTCATTTCAGCTATAAGCATTTCATTATTACCACAATCTAAAAAGTTTTAAAATAACTTTTAAATATCACCAGTATTCAGTTCTTCAGTTTTCCATTTTTCAAAGTTTGTTTGAATCAGGATCCATATACAGTCCACAAACAGGAATTATCTTTTAAAATCTTTTCGTCTGTAAGGTTCCCCTCTGTCTGTCCCGCTACCATCCCCTTCTCCCACCACCTCTCCTTTGTGGAAGAAACTCTATCTTGGATTCTGTAAAGTTTCCCAGAGCCTGAATTTTACTACCTGCCTCCCTAAAGTGTAATTTAGCATGTCCCCATGTCCTCTGTGTTATCTTAATCAAATTTGAGTTCAACTTTTTCGTAAGGTTTCCTCATGGGTGGTGGTTATAACAGAGTTACACAACCAACAAAAGTTGCAAAAGTGCTAAGGAAGAGGAAAGACACAAGCCAACAGCAACTCCAAGGATGCTACAGTAGCTGATAGCAGAAATGGGAAAAATATCTCCGGAGATAAGACTAAATTTAATACCAGAAAAATAAATGACCACTAAAAGCAGAGGAGCCCCATAAGCACATGAGAAACAAGCAGGATGTGTGGCAAGGGGTGAGGTGGGACAGTAGCACAAGTGACAAGCACACCATGGGGAGTGTCATGAACTCGCAAGAATGACAGGCTCGGCGTGCCCAGTGCTTGTGTCACAGCTCAAGCCAAAGCCTTCCAACACGACACAGCTGAAGATCTAGCGCTAGAGTTGGCAGGGAGATGAGAGAGGAAGGCTGCGGTACTGGACCGCCACTGCACCTCATTACTCTACTGCAGAAAGATCCCTTCCGACCCTCAAACAGAAGCCATTCTTTCCGTAACCCATATTGCAGCCAAGCAAATGACTGGGTCAAGCACGGGCTCTGAAACCAGACCTCTAGTTTAAAGAAAGACTGGCCTTGTCACCTTCTATCTTTGTAAGTGAGGGCAAGTTATTTGTCCTCTCCTGGCCTGTTTTGTCATCTGTCATATGAGATAATAACAGCACCGCCTTCTTTTGTGAGGATTCAACAAGGTAACACAAACAAAGCATTCAGAAGAGTGACTAGAATACAGTAACTGTATTATATATTCAATATTATCTCATTGTCTTTATTATCATTATGTTGAATTATTAAGCTATTAGTGGTCACCACGAAGAATTACAAGAGTACTTCTTTTCTGAAGCCTTTACCTACAATCTGAAAGCAATGTTTCCAAAAAATTCGGATGCAAACTACCTGATGTACTTGTTAGAAAGACAAATTTCATGATCTCCATCCCAGACCCATGGGGGCAGATTCTCCAGGAGAGGAGTGACGGAAATATATTTTGAACCACATTCCAGGTCATCTTTTTTTTAAACCATGTTAAAGAAACACTGGAGAGCAGAGAAGAAAAAAATGTAGATGTAACCAGAAGGTTCCGATATCTATATTTCTTTTCCATCTGATTGCTTGGAATTACAATGGACATTAATGGAAAAAACATGTTTTTATCAATACTCTTTCATTCCTGAATATATGTATAGGAATCGAATGATCTACAGCACAGGATTTCTTCCACATACATCACTAAGCACGTTTTTCTTCACAACAGCTTCCAGTGTTCAAATCTAGACACCACAGATTTTACCACTGGAGGGAAGTTCTTGAGAAAGGAAAGCTTCTGGGAACAACGCAGTGCAGCTTGCTTAGAGTCTACAAGTTGATAATTAAGCAATAAGAAACATCAAGACGTAGCTTAAAGCACTACTTATTAACATACATAGTGAGCACATTGTAAAACATCAGGCTGTAACTGCTCAAGGCCAGTGGTAACAGTCCCATGAAACAGAGTTGTTTTATGCCATCGTGTGATATCTTTGCAACCTAGAATTATTTTTTCTTTTATATCATTAACTATAGTTTTTTATTTGATGCAAATTTTACATGAAATGAAATCCACAGGTCTTAGGTGAGTTTTGACAAATGTAACCAAAACTTCTCTCAAGATATAGAGCATAAGCACCCATATGAAAAGTGACCCCATGCACTTATCAATCTCCACCACCCCCTTCAGCCCCCACTCCTGTCACATCCCTGCGGCAAGAAATATACTGAGCATATTTCCACCACAGATTAGTTTTACCTGTTCTAGAGATTCATATAAGTGGAATCATATACTGTGTATTTTTATATAATGCTTTTTTCACTCAGCATGTTTTTGAAATATATCTGTTATTGCTTACATCAGTAATTCCTTCCTCTTAATTGCTAAAATAATAATCCATTTTGTTTATCCATGCTTCTATTGAGGACAAATGTGCTATTTCCAATTTCTATGGCTATTATGAAACAAAATAGTGACCTGGTGCATGGATTCGTGCACATTGAAATGAAATTAATTAGAAGGTGGCTGATGAGGCGGGATTGGGCAAGGTGGGCTGGACATGCCCTGGAGCCAACCTCCCGAGGTCCCTCCCCAGTGTCTATGGAGTGAGTGGGGGGTCCCTCTGGCAGATGGGGTCCCTTGGTCTGGCCTGCGGGGATCGGGCTGAAACCAGCTCTCCGAATCCCCCAAGGGGTCCCAGAGTACAAGAGGGCACTCTGCAAAGTTGCTGTCCTACAGGGTGGTGAACGCAAACACAAGTGTGAGTAAACCAGATTCAGGGCTGACAGTGCCCCAACAACAACATAACCCATGGCCAAAGGTAGAATCGTGCAGTCCAGCGAAGAATTGGGCTCCCTCCTCTCTGGTTTCGTGGTGTGTCACCCGAGAACCACCGCTGCCAAGTCACTGCAGCTTGGCAGCTCCTGCATTGAGTGCCTGCCCCCTGGTGGTCAGTGCACATTATAATGACCGGTCAGATGGTCGGACACTTAGCATGTTAGCCTTTTATATACAGAGATAAGTATAAAGAGCTCCTTACAAGTTTTTGTGACCATTTGTTTTTCATTTCTCTTCAGTAAACAAGTAGAATTACTGGACATAGGACAAGTGTATGTTTACTTTTATAAGAAACTGTCAGGCCTTTTCCTAAGTGCTTGGAAACCCTAATACCCTGCAATAATATATGAACATTCCAGTTTCTCCCCAACCTTGCTAACAGCTAGTGTTGTCAATCTTTTAGATTTTGGCAATTGTACCAAATATATAATGGTAACTTATTGTAACCTGAGTTTGCATTTTCCTGGTGACTAATGATATTGAACACTTTGTAGTAGACTGATCAGTCCTATGTATGTCTTATTTTGTGAAGATCTGTCCAAATACTTTGTCCATTTTAGAATTCAGTTGTTTGTCTTTGTATTATCAAGATTTAAGAATTCTTATATGCTGGATATCAAATAAATATATTGTAAATATTTTCCAAATAAACATATTTGGAAAATATATTTGCCAAATAAATATATTGTAAATATTTTCTCCCAGTCTATGATTATTCATTTTAACAGTGTTTTTTAAAAAAATATTTTTTTTACATTTCAGTGATATCCTATATAATAAAGAGCTAATATGCTAATGGTTGTGACACCCTCATGCTGTAACGAGCGATCAGAAGGAGGCTGTGTGCGTGGCAGACATGGGTGGGCGGGGCTGCATGCATGGCGAGGAGCACACAGGTGGGCAGAGACGTGACGCTGCATCCCCTGCCGGTGGGCTTGACGGGGGTGGGGCTGGCAGGGGCTGGGTCTTGCCCAATGGGGGTGGGGGCGGCCGGGTCTGTATCTCTACCTTTTTAATGTGGACGGCTTTCATGCACTGGGCCATTAGTTTATTATATTCACAACATTGTGCAACTATTACCACTATTTCCAAAACTTTTCATCACCCCAAACAGAAACTCTGCATCCATTAAGCAATAACTCCCTATTCCTCACTCCCCTCAGCCTCTGGTAACTTGTAACCTATGCATTGTCTCTATGAATTTGTCTATTCTAGATATTTCACATAAGTGGGATCATATAATATTTGTCCTTTGGGGTCTACCTTATTTCACTTAGCCTAATGTTTTCCAGGTTCATCATGCTGTAGCATGTATCAGAACTTCATTCATTTTTATGGCTGAAAAATATTGAATTGTATGCATGTCACAATTTGTTTATCCATTCATCTGTTGATGAACATTTAAGTTGTTTCTACCTTTTAACTATTGTGAAAAATGCTGCAATTAACCTTGGTATACAAGTAGCTATTTGAGTCCCTGTTTCCAATTATTTTGGATACACACCTAGGAACAAAACTGCTGGGTCATATAGTAATTCTTTGTTTAACTTACTGAGGAAGAGCCACAGTACCTGCACCATTTTACGTTCCCACCCAACAATATATGAATGTTACAGTATCCCATGTCCTTCCCAACACTTATTATTTTCCATTTTATATATCACAGATGTAATAGCCAGTGTGAAATGATAACTCATTGTGGTTTTAATTTGCATTTTGCTAATGACTAAAAATGTTTTAAGCATCTTTTCATGGGTTTATCTTCTTTAATGAAATGTCTATTCAAGTATTTTGCCCATTTACTACTCAGGTTGTCTATATAGTGTTCAATTGTAGGAGTTCTTTATATATTCTAGATATTAAACTCTTTATCAATTTTATGATTTGAAGATATTTTCTCCCATTCTATTAATTGTCTTTCAGTTTCTCAAGAATGCCCTTTAATGCATGAAAGTTTTAAATTTTGATGAAATCTAACCTATTTTTTTCTTTTGCTGCTTATGCTTTTGGTGACATATCTAAGAATCCATTGCTAAATCCAAGGTCATGAAGATTTATCTTTATGTTTTCTTCTAAGAGTCTTATTGTTTTAGCTCTTTTTACATATGGAATAAGATGTAACTTTATTCTTTCGTATGAGGAAATCTAGTTTTCCATGGACCATCTGGTGAAGAGACTATTCCTTCCCTATTGAATGGACTTGGTACCCTTATCAAAAATCAGTTGACCATAGAAGTATGGGTTGATTTCTGGGCTATCAATTCTATTCCACTGATCTATATCTATCTGTATTATGGTATCACACTGTTTTGATCATTGTAGCTCTATACTAAGTTTTGAAGTTGAAAAGTATAAGTCTTCCAAATTGTTCTTTTTAAGATTGTTTTAGCTATGTTGGGCCCCTTACAATTCCACAAGAATTTGTGAATCAGCTTTTCCATTTCTACAAAAAAAAGGTCTTGGACTATTGATACAGATTGTGTTGAATCTGTACATTGCTTTGGCTAATACTGACATCTTTACAATGTTAAGTCATTCTATCCATGAACACTAATGTCTTCCCATTTAGGTCTTTTTAAATTTCTTTCAGTAATGTTTTGTATTTTTCAGTGTATCATTCTTTCACTTCCTTAGTTAAATTTATTCCTAGGTGTTTTAATCTTTTTAGATTGAAACTGTAAATGAAGCTGCTTTCTTTTTATTCTTTGTTAATCCTCAACTGAGGATATTTTTTCCATTGATTTTTAGAGAGAGAAAGGAAGGGAGAGAGCAAGGGAGGGAAGGTGAAAGAGAGAAAGTACACGTACAACATTGATGTGAGAAAGACACGTCAATTGGTTGCCTCCCGCATGCACCCTGACTAGGGCCAGGATCGAACCTGCACCCAGGTACATGCCCTTGACCAGGAATAGAACCCGTAACTCCGGTGAGAAGGCCAATGTCCCAACCACTGATCCATACCAGCCAGGGCTGAAGTTACTTTCTTAATTTACCTTTTGGATTCCTCATGGCTAGTGCATAGAAAAAAACATAAGCTGTTTTTTGTGTGTGTGTTGATCTTATAACCTACACCTTCCCTGAGTTCCTTTCTTAGCTTTAATTGCTTTCTTATAGATTCTTTGGGATAGTCTGTATATAGAAACATGTTATCTATGAACATGTTTTATTTCTTCCTTTCCAATTCTAATGCATTCTACTTCCTTATCCTGTCTAATTGCTCTGACTAGAGCCTCCAGTACAATGTTAAGTAGCAGTGGTGGAAGTGGGCATCCTTGTCTTATTCCTGTTCTTACGGGGGGGAAGCTTTCAGTCTTTCATCATTGAGTATGATGTTAGTTGAAGGATTTTCATAAATACCCTTTATTATGTTGAGGAAGTTCTCTTTTATTTTTATGTTTTTTAAAGTGTTTTTAACCATAAAGAGGTGTTCTATTTGTCAAATGCCTTTTCTGAAACAATTGAGATGATCTCGTGTGTGTTTTTCCTTCATTATTTACATTGTTGTATTTCCTTCATTGATGTATTTCATTGATCGATTTTCTATGTTTAATCACCATTGCATTCCTGGGATAAATCTCACTTGGTGGTGGTGCATAATCCTTTTAATATGCTATGAGATTCAACCTTCTACTATTTTTGCTGAGGATTTTTGCATCCATATTCTTAAGAGATACTCATCTATATTTCTAGTATCTTTTTCTGGCTTTGGTATTGGGGTAATTCTGGCCTCAGCAAATGAGTTAGACCAAGATCTCTCCTCTTCTATTTTGTGAAAGAGTGTGAGAAGGGTTGTATTAATTTTTCTTCAGACGTTTGGTAGAATTCACAGTGAAGCCCTTTCATCTTAGACTTTTCTTTACTGTGTATAATTAATTTTTCAACAAAGCCCTTTGAAAGATTCCTTCCTATCCTATCTAATAAAGAGGGAATATGCTAATTGACGTCATGCCCTCACAAAGATGGTGGCGCCCACAGCCAAGAAGGAGGGATATGCTAATTGACTGTCACGCCCCCAAAGATGGTGATGCCCACAGCCACAAGAGGGTGGCACCCAGTCCCCTCAGCCCCACAAGGGCGGCAGGCGCGAGGCACAGTGGAGCCCGCCCCCAGGCAGGTCCAGCCACTTCGCGCACCTGCCTCCAGAGTCCCCCAGTCCCCTCAGCCCCCCAGCCCTCCAGGGCCGGCCCGAGGCACAGGCAAGCCTCGGATGTCAGCTGCCCAGCTGCCCAGGGCTGGCCCAAGGCGCAGGCAAACCTGAGATGGTAGCTGCCCAACTGCCCAGAGCCGCCTGAGGCTCAGGTAACCAGGGCCGGTCGAGGCTTGCACTGCCAGCAGCAGCAGCGGCAGAGGTGTGATGGGGGCATTGGCTTCCCCTGATCGCCAGGTCACCTCCTGCCCCTGAGGGCTCCCAAACTGTGAGAGGGGGCAGGCTGGGCTGAGGGACCTGGCTCCAGTGCATGAATTTTCATGCACCGGGCCTCTAGTTACATTATAAAACTTTTCAAATATACAGAAAAAAATTGATATAGCTTTCAAATGAACCTCATATAACCACCACCTAGATTCTATGATAAACATTTTACTACAATTGCTTTAACACATAACTTTATCTCATTTTTTATGCATTTCAAAGAGGCAGACATCAGTACACTTCACTCCAAATACTTCAGTAAGCACACTATTAACTCAAGTAAGTTATTAAAACACTAGAGGCCCGGTGCACGAAATTCGTGCACCGGGGGGGGGGGTGGTCCCTCAGCCCAGCCTGCACCCTCTCCAATCTGGGACCCCTTGAGGGCAGTCGGACATCCCTCTCACAATCCAGAACTGCTGGCTCCTAACTGCTCGCCTGCCTGCCTTCCTGATTGCCCCTAACTACTTCTGCCTGCCTTCCTGATTGCCCCTAACCACTTCTGCCTGCCAGCCTGATCACCCCAACCACTCCCCTGCCAGCCTGATTGATGCCTAACTGCTCCCCTGCCAGCCTATTTGCCGCTAACTGCCCTCCCCTGCAGGCCTGGTCACCCCTAACTGCCCTCCCCTGCAGGCCTGGTTCCTCCCAACTGCTCTCCCCTGCAGGCCTGGGTCCCTCCCAACTGCCCTTCCCTGCAGGCCTGGTCGCCCCCAACTTCCCTCCTCTGCCGGCTTGGTCACCCCTAACTACCCTCTCCTGCTGGCCATCTTGTGTCCACAAGGGAGCAGGATCTTTGACCACATGGGGGCAGCCATCTTGTGTGTTGGAGTGATGGGCAATCTGCATATTACTCTTTTATTAGATAGGATAGAGGCCTGGTGCACAGGTGGGGGCCAGCTGGTTTGCTCTGAAGGGTGTCCCAGATCAGGGTGGGGGTTCCCTTGGGGCGTGGGGCAGCCTGGGCAAGGGCATGTGGTGGTTTGCAGGCTGGCCGCGCCCCCTGGCGACCCAAGCAGAGGCCCTAGTATCTGGGGTTTATTTATCTTCTACAATTGAAACTTTGTAGCCTGGAGCGGAGCCAAGCCTTCTGTTTGCTCTGTGGTGGCAGCCATTTCTGTTGGGACTTATGTATCTTCTATAATTGAAACTTTGTAGTCTTAAGTGGAGGCCTGGGCCCGCTAGGGTGTGCAGAAAGCTTGGCTTCCTCCATTGTCGGGGACCCTACCCTCCCTCCTGCTCTCTGTGGCGGTAGCCATCTTGGTTGGGTTTATTTGCATATTCATTCCTGATTGGATGGTGGGCGTGGCTTGTGGGCATGGCTTGTGGGTGTAGCGGAGTGATAGTTAATTTGCATATTACTCTTTTATTAGATAGGATTCCATTTCCAGTTGCATTAGCCACATTTCAATATTCACAGCCACATGTGGCTAGTGGCTACAAAAAGCAGTGGAGGAACAGATTCTGTCCGCACTCAAGGAGAGGGAAGCACATGAGGTATGCGTGGCAGAGACTGAGAATCCTATGGACCACATTTCAATTCTGCATGCCAGAGATGGGAAGGGAGCTGCTGGACTCAGTCACACTCGTTTTGACTAAAATTATAACAACTGGGCAAATAACACTTGCAAAAAAATGAGAAGAGGTTCATGCCTGTCACTCACACACAATTCCTCACAGCTCCATTTGCCATCCAGCCACCAACTGAGAGCTGGGTTTTGTCATTTCCTTCAGTATGGATTTGGGAAGGTCCTTTTGGAAGAATTATAGGTGAGGCCCCATATCAATCTCTGTCAGAACTCAAGGTGATTTTGTCTAAACCTCTCAAATGACTGTAGACTTCTCTTTTACCAAGGGTGAGCAAAGAAAACACAGAGCATATAAAAATTTTAGCAGCAAAAGAGAAAAGAAATAAAAATATCACACATGCACTAATTCTTATCAATGTAAAATGTAATCTTTTTCAGTGTTTTGAAACTTGTTCTTAACAACACACAAAAGGACAGACTTGAGAAATCAGAGGAAGCTACTGTGACACGAAAATGCATCAAGATAATTAAAGACCACATGAAAATAAAAAAAACTGGGGTGGAAAATCAGAAACTACCTTGGAAGTGTTCTCCCAGAAATCTGAATGTGAATGTATACAGTGGCTTTATTCACAACTGCCAAAATTTGTAAACAATTTAGAGGTCATTCAACTGCTGAACAGATAATCTAATCGTGGTACATTCACACAATGAATACTACTCGGCAATAAAAAGGAATGGACATGCAACAATATGGATGAATCTCAAACACATTTTGGTAAGTGAAAGAAGCCAAGTTCACAAGGCTACAGACTATATCATTGTGTTTATATGACATTCTGGAAAAGGCAGAACTATAGGAACATAACAAAAATTCCTGGCACCCTAGCTGGTTTGGCTCAGTAGAGAGCTTTGACTGTGGACTGAAAGGCCCCAAGTTCGATTAGGGTCAAGGGCACATGCCTGGGTTGCGCGCTCGATCCCCAGTTGGGGGTGTGCAGGAGGCAGCCATCAATGATTCTTTCTCATCATTGATGTTTCTATCTCTCTCCCTCTCCCTTCCTCTCGGAAATCAATAAAAAAATATATATATATATATATTTAAATTCCTGGCTATTAGCACTTGCAGTGAGAAGAGGGTTTGACTACAAAGGGACAGGATGTTTTTGTGGGTGGTACAACCATTTGGTATCTTGATTGTAGTGGGCAGTTACAACTTTCAAAAAGAATGAATTTTAAAGTATGTAAATAAAAGAATGTTTATGTACCTTGGAGGCAGAAATGGGAGATTTGAGATTGTATAAAAATGAGTTAGAGAGGGCAGAGTTAAGAAATAAAGCCACAATAAAAAGAGAAGAAACATCAACATGCTAGCAAGAGGGAAAACATTTCACAGAGAGTTGTCTTAAGAATAAGTTTTTCACAGAGAAAAACAGGAATAATATGGTTGTTTACCTAGAAACCCAAAAGGAGCAACTAAAAAGCTACCGGATTAATAATTAATAAGAAAGTTCAATAAAATGTCTGGATAAACATAGCAAAGTCAATAGCTTGCCCATCTACATGTGATAAAATTAGAAAATAAAACAAATAGAATAGATTCATAAGAAGAATCAGCTAAAAATAATTTGTAGGATATAGAATATATAATTAAAGCTTATAGATTTATGAATCCTATACATAGACTATATGCTTATAAATATATACAGTAGAGAAGGGATTATACACCAACAGAGAAAGGAGGTCTTGTTTCAGGGTTTCTGAAAGTATAGTCCTGGGCCAGCAGCATCATTACCATTTTAGAAATTATGAAATCATGAAAAGAAATGCAAATACTGCAGCTCTACTCCAAACCCACTGACTCTCAGATTCTAGGAATGGGTCCCAGCAGTCTGTGTTTTTCACAAGCCCTCCAGGTGATGGTGATGTTCCTGAAAGTTTGAGAACAAAGATGCTGATGTTGTTGGTTTGGGGTCACACTTGCAGAATCACCAGTGTACTTAAGGAACAGTGATGGGACAAAGGCTTAGCTATCTGGAGGACACCATATTAAATTTATCCAGAGGGATAAAGCATAATTAAGATGTCTGAATAGTGTCCCCAATCCTGCTGGAGATCCCTTGTCATGGAAGTTCCCAACCTACTCAGCTAAGTCATCTGTGAATGCTCTCCCACCCTCAGTTGCTCAGGTGTGCACACACCAATAATAACACATTTTACAATTTTTTAAGCCTGTGGGGAACTTATTTAGCAATCCTCCCCCTTTTATAAGATACAACTCAATTATTCAACTTTTAGATATTCAACTTTCAAGTATATCTTCAGAACCACATTATATATGAATTTGGGGGCTTTGTGTGTACTATATAAGCTCTAAGTCACAGAGAAATGTGTAAATAATAAACAAAAAACAATATCCAAATAATAAAAGGCTAATATGCAAATTGTCCCCTGGACCAGGAGTTCTACTGGGAATTCGACCAGGAGCTCGACCAGGGGGAGGGGCAACCAGCCAACTGCCCCATGGCCCCTCCCCCAAGCCAGCCCTGCTGATCGGCCCTGCCCACCTGGACCCTCCCATGCACGAATTCGTGCACCGGGCCTCTAGTTATAATATATTATGGCACCTTCGTTTTATACTGAAATATTGCAAAAACTGAAAGAATTTAGTTCTTTGATGGGATTAAAAAAACTCACAAGATGAAATATGTAGAACTATTACCTCATATTCCTAGGCTAAGTATCTGGGATCCTTGGCAAACTTTTTCAGGTTGATGCATTAAGGGAATTATTTATAGACATTTCAATATAATAAAACATGCCCCTGAGTCCTTCTCTGTGTGTGATGTGGAAGCACAGAATGTATTTATAAAAAATATAAAATAATAATAATGATTAAAGTCACAACCTCTGAGAAAATGAAAACTATCTTGGCAAACAAAACACTGTTTTCTGACAGAAAACCAATGGCAAAAACGGGGCAGACAGTCCTGCTCAGAACACCCAGGGAGACTGAAAGTGAACAAGGCAAGAGGCGCACATTTCAAATTCAGTGAAACAGAAAAGGAGGGAAGGCTGAAAATGGAACACAGATCATCAGTGTCTAAGTGTCATACCGTCATTCCAAAATGGACAGTCAGGGTAAACCTTTGATTGACTGTAGGAAAAGGCTCTATTAAAACTTTGGTCCCCTTCTTGGTTTTGGTAGGCTGCTTTCTCTCACTAAATATTACTCCAGATGCGGGCAAATAGCAGGGATCACTGCTCAGGACAGCAGCCAGTAGTCCAGGGACTCGGAGGTGACTTTCAGAACCAGAGAGGTAAGAAAAGTCAGAAGAGGTCAGGAGCAAGATGTCTAGGAATCCAGCAAAGATAGGAAGGAATTTGCTGATATCAAGTGTTAAAGAAGAATGGAGTTTACATTTCAAAATACAAGGCAGAGGCAACAGTAAGCCTAACCCCAAAATGTACACTTTTGCTTCCTGCACAAACCTCTGAATTTCAGGTTCTTCGACTATAAAGGCTGGAAAAATTAGTATCCCAAAAGGTTGTTTTGAATATTAAATAGCATAAAAATGGCTAAAATGCCCTGTACTTAACAGGCAAAGTATATTATTTATGGAGTTTTTTAAGCATATTTGAGCAGTTTTAAACCCAAGAGGAGTAGTCTGCTTCTCCTAACCAGGGAGGACCAATGATGTAAGCCCATTGGAGATTCTTACTGCACATTCCTCCCAGCATCACCGGGTTTTCTGCCCTTTTAGAGGCAGGCTCTGCCTGCGGGACCAGAGGCTTGCTGGTCACTGCATGGGAAGACGGCCCACCTGAAAATCAGTCTTAAGACTCTGCAGAAACCTCTCTAAACTCTTGGTACTGCAGCAATCACTGAGGAAAGAGGTTTAAGAACGGACAGCATTGCTATGGTTGGCTTTAAAGGTGATTGATTTATTTAACACCTGAAGGCGTCCAGGACAATAGTGTGAAGCTGTTGTGTGTGGGAATAAGGGCAGGTAGGTTCTAAGGTGGGTTAACAGAGAAAGGGCAGCTACAGATCAAAGTCGGAGGAGAACAGGAAGCAGCTTACTAGGTCAGAACAATAAGGATGTTCAATCTTGCTGTTCTCAGCTCCTGTCTATGTCTGGATCTCCTCTCTTTTCCACTATCAAAATTTTACTTAGAACCTATATAGCTGATACACTACATGGGATATGGACAAAAATACCTTCTGATCTAGCAGGAGGGACAAAACATAATATAAATAACTACAGTGGAATATAATTAAATTCATGATAGCATCGAGTAGAGAGAAATCATTTCGGGAAAGAGAAATCACTGCAAGTTCCAAAACCAACATGCAATTTGAGCATGGCCTGGAGGAAGGACGGATCAGCAAAGAGCCATCATCTTGGTAGGAAAGCCTGAGACACAGGGAAAAATGTAGGTAGGTGAGTTTGACAGGAGCAGCAGGAAGTGGGGTGGTTAGGGCTAAAGCTGGAAATAGAGACCACAAATGGCCTAAATTTCCAGGCTCAGAATCTGGGATTATAGCCACACAGAGCCAAACACAGACACTTCAAACATTCAAGGCTGAGTCAAAACAGGGTAAGTAAGAGATTCTGCTCCTAAGAGAAGGAAGGCTCAATTAACAGTAACCCCAATGTGCACATTTAAAATGAAAAACGAGGCATGAGTCACGGGGGGATGAGTAACAGTGAGAAATGCCCACAGAACCCATCCAGGGTCACAAGCAGGTCCTCTGAGTTCATACTGCAGTACAGATGAGGAAGCAGAATCGAGCCAGCCAGGGTCATCCACAGTGAGTCACTAGCAAATCAATGACACAGGTCTTAGTCCTAGGCAGTGAGCTCAGGCTGGCTGCACACTGGCTGGACAGGTACATGGTGGGCTGAGCCGGCCTGTCAGGAGACCTGAAAGTCCTGTGACGGTGGAAACAGTACAGCAATTGTAGGCAAAGAAAAATCAGAAAATTTCCAAATACTTTCACTATATTTGACTAAAAATTCCTTAACGCTGGTCAGGTCATAGATTGCAAAGGCTTGCACATGACATGCACAAATCTGCCGGGGTCAGAATCGCTACGCTCAATTCACAGTTGAGGCATTTGCATACCCCTGAGTCATAACTGTTGTTACAAATACATTTTTGGTGATGTGTTTTGTGCTCTGCACCACTGCCTGCAGGAAAGCTTCCCTAACCACACAGGTCTTCTCTATCGCACACAGATCAGACCACAATGCAAATGCCACTTATTGTCCTGTGTTCACAGAGGTCCACCCCATCCTCCCCAACCCCCATCAGAATGTCAGTTCTGCAAGGCCAGAAATATAACTGCTCCACTATGTCTTCCAGTGCCTAGCACACACTACAGTACATGCTAAATACATGGATTAATTGAATAAGTGTATTGACTTTGCTAGTATGTAAACTTATATTTAAAACTCTAATTCACTCATACGTGGGATATAAAACTAAAACTTGTGAACACAAACAACAGTGTGGTGGTTGCCAGAGGAAAGGGAGTAGGGGGAGAAAGGGGTTCTAATACATGGAGAAGATTTGACTTTGAGTGATCGGTACATGGTGTAAAATACAGATCTTGTAACATAGAAACCCATTACCTAAAACCTATATGATCATGTTGACCAATGTCACCCCAATAAATTTAATTTAAAAATAAAATAAAAACAAAACTCTAATTTGCATGATACAGGCAATGTAAAATTTAAGACACCAAAATGTTTCAATTCTGAAGCAAACAAAAAATTGTTACTAAGAAGTAATAAAACTATACTAACCACAAAAGTAATTTCATATCTGTTAAATGAATCTACTACCATTTGGACACATTATTACGTAGCAAATTCTAAACCTTCATATCTGTCTGTTGGTCATTATTCACAGTATCAATATCTTAACATGGTGTGGGAAATAACAGACTCCTGGATAGACTCATTCCCCAGAGAGGCAGTGACCAAAACCGGGCCATTGTTTTTCTCCATTTATTTACCTATTATTATGAGGCCTATAGAAAATGTATCACACTCAGGTGGGTTTCCAGTAAGTATGCATTGTCTTATCAATTCTATCAGGTGGATAGTATCCCTACGTTGCAGATGAGGGAACTATGGCTCAGAAAGTTTAAGCAATTTGTTTGGCAAGATTACTCACCTAAGAAGTGACAGTCTGGATTCACATACAGGTATGTGTGACTGCAAAGTTCAAATTCTTTCCAAGAATTTATCTCCTCTATGCTCACAATAAAAAGCTTTGAAAACTAAATACAAGAGAAAAACATACTAATGAATTTAACCTATAAAGTTTCTCAACAATGTACCAATATTGCCATTTTGCCTGAAACATGTGTGCTAGAGACGATTACTAGTTTGTTTTCTCTTTCTCAGGGATGACTCCACACTCAACAGCTGTGATATCCAGAATGTTCTGACACCTCAGCAGCAAGTAGTAGCGCCCAAGCTCCTCTGGTATTGGAACATCTGTATACATGTATATCGTTACTTCCTGCCCCACGTGGAAGAATCTCCTCTGCTTAAAATTGCAGTGACTTTTCTAATCACCAGTTCAGCCCTGTCAGTTTAAACTACAGGTTCTTATATTTATCAGCAGCAACTCGCCAGTATGCTCAGATCCTGAGTCAGCTTCAAAAACCCCAGCAGCAGCTGGTAAAAATGGAACGCTAATTCATTACAGATGGCAAAACACTGCCTACATTTTAATTTATTTACATTTTCAGAAATTTTGAATCTGCAGTTAGATTGCCAAATTATCTCAACATCTAAGTTTAGCCTTTTTCAATTCAGTCTGTGCTCAATAAAAATTAATGTTTATATGTTAAAAATTCTTTCAACAAGCCCAATTTGTCCTATATTTTCAAAGTTTTATTTTAAAAGCTTTTTGAGCTAGTGAGCTTTCTTTAAATTTCTTATTACACAGGTCACATGTAGAGATGGAACAATATTAGGCCTAAATCATAGCAAAAAATTTCTAACTGGACTATGATATATAAAAATAATTTTCATTATCTTTGTTATTATCCGCAATTGCTATGTCTAGTAATGTAAGACAAATAAGTTGTAAGATTATTAAATAGCTTTATAGACCCTATTTTTTCATTAGTTAAGGTGAAAAGGACAGAAAACACATTATTACTTAATTTTTAAAAGCTATGTGAACAGAGAAATACCCAAATTAAACGCTTAGCTAGTATTGCTGCCCCCTCCCGGAATCAACCTTCTAACCCTTACCCCTCCCCACCCCAGTCCACACACACACACACACACACACACACACACACACACACACTTCTCAAACAACAGTGAAGATGAAATATTTTAAATTTAAATACTGAAACATCTTCTAAGAGCTTCTACTCTTTGTCTTTTCTCTCTCTAAAAAAGACATAATTATCAGGTGATATATCATATTTCTCCTCAAATCCCCGGTGCTGCTGGGGAGCAAGTGACCTTGCAACCTACTTATTAAAAGAGCTAGAGAACACGCATTTTGAAAGTCTTTAACCCTCCTCCCATCACTTCAAAACGTCTCCATTTTTTTGACACTCACTCTCCTTTTCCCTTTTTGCATCAGAGTAGGAAGTATCCCAACCTTACTATCCTCTCCTGTCTCCTTTGAAAGGGCTCCCCATCATACAGGATCCATCTTTTCTTCTACTTCGGTTTTCCTGGTTGTGTGGAAATCTGCATAAAAGCCCCTAATGTAAAAATATTGCACCCTCCAGACAATTTCATCAGCTGCCACACTATTTTCCTTCTTCTTCCCATAGTTGGGGGCACCAGATCTACTTTATGGGTCTTAAGCAATCTCCCCCTGACCTGACTCCCAACCCCAATTATTTCCTCTGCCCAAATGCTCTTCGAGGCAATACAAACACACATAACTCTAAGTGGAATCAGTGCTTGTTTTAAAACTACAGCTCTTCCATCTGGGGCTGCCACCCTCAAGCCCCTTCTACGTGGAGTTCGGGGTCTACTACTCCTCTTGAATCTGCACACCCCAGCTACTTTGATTCCCCAGCCTCCCCTTTTCCTGCTCATTCCATTACAATCCAACTTCCGCTTCAGTCACTGACTAGGAACCTCTTCAAAGTTAAGAGAAGCCTGGTCACTTACATTTTTTAAGGTTTAAAGAATGTTAGAAATTAAGCAAGGTCAAAGCAGTGTTACAAGAATTGTAACATCAAACAAACCCACAGAAATAAATATAATGACTAAGGACCTTGGTAGATGGGGGCTGAGTCAACAGTCCTCCCACACCTACCTTTGATGGGCCCTGCTCGAAGCTACTGGTTGCAGTTCCCATCTGGGAGTAACACACAGTGGTCAAGATCATGGGCTGCAGTCTCCACTTCCTGGCTAAGTAATTGGGCAAGTTATTTACCAATTCTGTGACTCAGTCTTCTCATTTGTAAAAGGTTCTTACGGGATCATAATTATAAATATAATCTACTTAAAATAGTGTCTGGCATATAATAAGTTATGAATGTATAACATTATAAATTAGCTACCATTATTTCTATATGTAACAAGTTATATACATCAGTTACTATTATCACCATCACCATCTGAGTGCTTATAAAAGCAGACGTCCAGGCCCTGCCTTCTTCCTAGAAGCCCATAATAAAAAATTCCCAAATCTAATTTTTTACTAGCTCCCTAGGGCAGTCTATGCACACTGAAGTCTGGGAATGACTACTCTCATGAAGTTGTTTTCTTAGGATACTCAGTGAATTCCTAACTGTCACAGCAATGATTTCTTCTTAAACCTTATGCTGTCCAACCTCTGCAAGACAGCTGACACCTCTTCAGCTTTTAGCTCCAATGTTTGACTCCCAAATCTCCATTTAAACTTGAACCTAAATGAGCTTCAGATGAAAATTTGGAATTGATGGCTATATTTCTCTACAAAGAAAGACTTCCAACACTACTACACTGAGCCCAAGCCTAAGACAATCCTTTCCTCTAGCAAACAGCTCCCTAAAAATTCCATTTCCAATACTGACCAACCTTTTCCAATCAGTTGGACTATAAATCTGTCATTTGCAACTGTGGTGTGTGTGTGTGTGTGTGTGTGTGTGTGTGTGTGTGTGTGCGTGTGCGTGTGTGTGCGTGTGTGTGTGTGTGTGTTCTCATTCTCCAATTTTCCAAAATCTGTGTTCTAAAATACCCTTTAATTCTAACTCACGCTTTCCAAAGTTTCCAATGCCAGATCTCACCTGGGACATTTGAACAGCATTTAATGGTCTCTATTGTCTCTTAACATTTCAAATCCTTTTCTAATCGTCTGTCATATTACAAACTAAATTATTTCCCTAAAATACAGATTTGTTCCTGTGTTCTCCTTGGTTAAAAAAGAAAAGGGAAGTTTCTCTCTTTCAAAAGAAATCATGGCTAAGCTTCTTAGCTGTGGACCCCTTGTACACTGCCATGCACCCAGCTATTCAGACTGCACAGTGTTCCTGAATAAGCACGCATGTTCATCTCTCAGTATTTGGACATACTGTTTCTCCAGCCTAGAATGGAAATGTCCTTTCTCACATTAACATCTACCAAATCCTACATGTCTTTTGAAACCCAGCTTAAAGGCATCTCCTTTATGATCCTGAACCATCTTCAAAGCCAAAATTAACCTTCCTCTGCACTCTGATGACTCTTGCTAAATTAAGTTGTTATTCCTACAAAGCTTAATTTAATTGTTAGTTAGAAGAACAACTTTGATAATCAAAATAATATAATAATGAATTAGAATTTTAAAGAGATAATCAGAAAAGTGCATAGTAGGAAAAGTAAGTTTTTCAGAGTATTAAGAAAAGCACTGTTGTTTTTAAAATACACATTTTAAATTAAAATATTTCAGTAATACAAGTTGCCAAATATGTTTTTAAAACATATGTTCTTGTGACTACTCCCTTCTATAATTAAAGATATATAAAACTTTGCAACTGTAGTCCTAACCGGTTTGGCTCAGTGGATAGAACATCGGCCTGCAGACTGAAAGGTCCCAGGTTCGATTCCGGTCAAGGGCATGTACCTTGGTTGCGGGCACATCCCCAGTAGAAGGTATGCAGGAGGCAGCTGATCCATGTTTCTCTCTCATCGTTGTTTCTAATTCTCTATCCCCCTCCCTTCCTCTCTGTAAAAAATCAATAAAATATATTTTTAAAAAAACTTTGCAACTTTAATCTCTAAGGAATGCTTGAGTCTTTCTTGTTGCTCCAACTTTAGACAAAATAAATTCTAGATTTTAATTTAGGCATCTACTCAAGCTCAGGGCACATCATTTGAGAACTCCATGACTATTATGTTCTTAAGCATTCTTTGCTCACAGGTAAAGAGATAGATATTTTATTTGTAAACTAAGTGAATCTTCTAGATCTGTGACACATATATATTAGTATTCAACAGAAAAATATATTAATATTATGGAAAATTTGTATTCTAGTTCAAATAAAACAGTAAGTGGATTTGGAAGCATCATCAAGTAGCAAGGAACTGTTTGGTATAAAACTCAAAGTCAAATCTAATCTTAAAGGAGAGGATAAACATAGGATTAACATCGATGAGTCCACCAATCAGGGATCTTGGTCAAGGGCCAATACAACATAAATCTGCTTGTCAGAATCTTTTGGATTATTTTGTTGATGTTGATAAATGTGTTTATTAGCTTCTGCTGTTGTTATGCTGTTCTTCTGATGATTATTAGACATATAGTTGCATTTGTTATTTATACAGTGATAAAGAAACACATATATTACTATATCACAAAAATGTCCTTTCCATACACTGAAAATGATATTTCAATATAATTTGTTTTCTTTTAATCCCATATATTTTATTTTATACACTAGAGGCCCAGTGCACAAAATTCTTGCACGGCGGCGGGGGTGGGGGGGGGGGGTGTCCCTCAGCCCAGCCTGCACCCTCTCCAATCTGGGACCCCACAAGGGATGTCCGACTGCCCGTTTAGGCCCGATCCCGACGTGCCTCTCACAATCCAGGACTGTTGGCTCCCAACTGCTCACCTGCCTGCCTGCCTGAATGCCCCTAACCGCTTCTGCCTGCCAGCCTGATCACCCCCTAACCACTCCCCTGCCAGTCTGATCAATGCCTAACTGCTCCCATGCTGGCCTGACTGTCCCCAACTGCCCTCCCCAATATTTGCACCCATGGAAGCAAAAGCAAAAGAACTATTTATGAAACGAATATTTTCCATGAAATTTTTACTGTCAGAATCTTCATTTGTCATTAATCTTTTTAAATATGCTGGGTATTCTGGAAAATGTATATCATTTGGACAAACTTTACCTTTGCTACAACATCGAGTAAATTTCCCAATGGACGATTTTTCATCAGAGAAGTTTAGTGATAGACAAAATTGACATCTAACAGTCATTCCACCACAACTATGTTCGAGAATTGCATCCTCATGTACTCCATTTTTGCTGAGAAGGCAGTTCCTACCAGTATTGGTAGTACTTGTTGATGACTGTTCTCTAGACATATTCTGTCGTAGCCACCACCTTCTTACAACTTCAAAAGCACATTGGTCTTTAGACATTTTCTGTCAATGACGCCGGCTTTTTTCAGCTTCAGAGCCACGTTTTGCCAATAGTAGCTTTTCAGATACATTCTTTCCCAGGCGCCGCCTTCTTTCAAGATCAGACGCACATTGGTCTTCAGACATTTTCTGTCGATAACGCCAGCTTCTTTTGGCTGCAGAGCTACGTTGTATCAATAGTTGCTCTTTAGACATAGTCCCACCTCCCTGCTGTCACGGTCTGAGATGCAGATGAATGAGAGTCCTGGCTGTCAGGCCGCTGAGAGCTGTCTGACCAACGGCTGATTCTGTGGGGGGTGGGACTTCCTCCATGTTGTCAGAGTCTCCGTGGTGGCGATGACAAAGCAAGCATTCCACCCGGCCACTCCAGGCCCAGCCTGACCAGAGGCCCTCCATGGCCGGGCGCCCTCTGCAGCCAGGCGCAGAACACTTGCCTTGTTGCCGGGGCAATGACGCAAGCTTCCTCCCCAGCCCCCCAGCCGCTCCGTGCCTGCTGCCCAGAGGCCCCCCGCCAGGCTGCTCACACTGCCTTCTCTCAGCGGCTGCCCCCCCTGGACTGGGGGACTCCGGCAGGGCTGAGAGGACTGGGTGCCGCCATCTTGTGGCTATGGGCGCCGCCATCTTTGTGATTGAGTGATGGTCAATTTGCATATTCCCTCTTTATTAGATAGGAATTAAAAATATCATCCTGAAAAAGGATTTATAGGTATTTTTGTTCATTAAATATCTTGAAACTCTGTAGCTCATCCTTGTCTTTTAAGAACATGTGGACCCAGCTGGCATGGCTCAGTGGTTGAGCATCAACCTATGAACCAGGAAGTCATGGTTGGATTCCCAGTCAGGGCACATGCTCAAGTTACGCATTCAATCCCCAGCGTGGGGCATGTAGGTGGCAGCTGAGCAATGATTCTCTCTCATCATTGATGTCTCTCTCTCTCTCTCTCTCTCTCTCTCTCTCTCTCTTCCTCTCTGAAATCAATAAAATATATATACATATACTAAATTTTTTTTAAAACAACACGTTGTACTAGTAAATATAGGATAATTACTTATTCTTGTGTTTTCCTGTGTAACGGTTTCTGTGAAGAGAATCTAGAGTATAGGTCCTTCATCATATTTGTTGGTAAAAAAACTAACATCAGCAACCATCTACTGAGCGCCTGTGCACAGACCCTGTGCTAGGAATGAATTATCATGAATTCTCTCAACTTATGCAAGGTTATTACTTTTAGGTTATTGATTAAAAAAAACTAAGGCTTGGAAAGGTTAAATTACTTGCTCAGAGTCACATAGATAGCTCGTGGCCAAGTCAGGATTCAAATGTTTGACCTCACTACCCAGGCTTTTGCTAGCTCACAGCCTGGTAAATAGGTAAGCTAGCGAATGTCTACTGAATATATGAAAAAAAAAAAAAAATCCTGATATTTAACCCTTTGCACTCGCTTGCTTTTTTCTTGATTCCTTTATTCTAATGCTAACCGTGTCGAGTCACACTCGACATCCGAGTGCAAAAGGTTAAATGCTCTGAACACAAATGAGTAAACTTTAGGAGAGAAATAAAGTATTGTTGACATATTTGCTGTCCACCACTGCACTATACGTTAAATAATAACAACACAAATTCTCAAGAGATAACTTAGAAGGAATTTCACCCTCTTCTCATTTATTGCCCTAAATGAATTTATATAAACAGAAAGGAGAGGAAAATAAGATACATTTTATCAAACTTTAGGAGCCTTATTCAGGTAAATGTGGAAAAATTATTTGGACACTTTACAGTAGTAAATTGGTTATAAACTCTCTCCTTTCATGGAACCAGAGGTATCTGGACACCAGGCTGGGAATCACAGAAGGGACGACCTGATGGCAGCACTGGCATGGACAGAAAAGCTCTCCAAGGCGCTGTGCCACCACCCGGACAAATGCTGATGTGGGGACAGCACTGGGGGTGTTCCTGTCGTTTTTGGAAGAAGCTAACATGTTTTTCTCTCATTTTCCATTGAAGGAAAATCCATGGGAATGAAATGACAAAATGCATGGGGATTCTCTTGGTGGAAAATTTTAATAAAGGTATTTCTACTTAGACTGTGCTAATATTATATTTGCATTTACTAAAGAGATTGTGAAATCACAAAACTAACATCAGTTGAATGCAACCAGACTCCAGAAGACTGCCCAAATCATTCTGATGCACTGCACTGTTACAAAACATATAGTATAAAAAGTCGGCGATCAGATGAGCCACTTTGCTACTATTTGTGTTCCACAAATATATACTATAGACTCCATTAAAATATTCATATTAATAAAGAAAGCAGCCATATGTAAACTACCTACAGACCTTATGCTAGGTGCCTTAAATATATGATTCTTAATACCACATGAAAATATTCATAAAAAGTAACTAAGCAAGTTTAAAGCATTTTACTTTCTTATGAAATATACAAGCTCAAATACCATTTTCTTATTCCTTTTTCAAAAACCATTTTAACCATTCTCAAGTGTGCATTAAGTATATTTATACTGTTGTGCAACATAACCATCATTATCATTTCCTTATTCTTAAGCTTGACTTAAAAATCAGTTTTTGTTATATTTGAGGCAAAAACTACATCAGCCTGTAGAAATAAAACATACAATTTTTAACTGACCAAAAACTATACACTTAGCTATTTACTCTTTTAGATATACATTATATTTTATTTATAATTATTTTGGAGGATAAGGTACATTTGGCCAATGTGAACGGTTTATTCTCCTTTTTATTAAAACATAACTGCAAAAGTGGTGAATCATTTAGAATCAGATGGTCATGTTGACACTTAGCTTTTCTTCCACCCCCCCGCAAGAAAAACAAAACAAAACAAAAAAACGCTTAATGATTTAATATAGTTCACATAGCTGATTGTTATGTGAATAACATTACATCAGTACTACTGTTGAAAGCAACTCGCAACTAAAATGAGATGAGATACTGAACAGATGAAGTGCTGTTCAAAGTCAATGTAGCCCAGACTTAGGGGACAGAATTAATGAGAAAATGAGAATCTACCAGATGGTGCTGCAGGATTCCTCGCTGCACATCCGCCACCTCAAGCAGCTTCTATACATGCAAAGCCCCAGGGCCCCACCTGGTAGCAGCATAATTACCCTAAATGTGCACTTATGTTTCATTACACCTTGGCCATTACTATGTGCACTGATTACAAGTATCAATCCCTTTCATTTTCATACACCTCTGCAGTTCCACAGCATTCAACTGTGAAAACTCAGCACTCTAGTTGCTTCTAACATGCGGCCCATGCTGATAAAACCGCAGAGGGTAAATTATTTGTCACTCTACAGGGTGCCAATTCAGTCTGATAAGAATGACATCATCCCCATTTTACCAATAACAATGGCACTAACAAGAACTTGTAATCAACAAACCTCAGTCCTCTGCTAGCCCTGGCAGGTGCAACTCTTTTTATGCTAAAAATAAGCCAACATTAGCTTCCAGCTCAAAACTATTTCTTTTATCACAATGCTAAGCAGAAGTTGGCTTCCACAGGCAGTGCAGCTGCTGCCGCCGCCGCTTCTGCAGATGCCTGCATTAATTGTATCAAGGACATACTGAAATAAGTGCTTATTCAGCACAATGGCTATTGGGGAGCAGCTGGAGGCGCAAGACAAACTGTCTTGAAGAGAATGCACCAACCCAGTGTGTAAATTACAATGATGAAGCACAAAGAGAGTCTAAGTTTAAGGATCTAATATAGCTGCAGAACAGCATGAAACTTTAGTGTTATCCATGAAGTCCGAACCAAAGTATTTTCTAAATTAGAACAGACTGGTTCAGAGTGCACGGAAACAACTTTCAGAATGGGAGTAATATTTGCTACCCGTTCAACACAGCAGAAACAGTAAAGTCTTCATTAAAAATATCAACAGAGTTAATAGTGCTCTTCTATGTGTAAATCATAATGTAATTCCCCTTGTGTGTGTGTGTGTGTGTGTGTGTGTGTTTCAAACAATTAGCAATATAAGAATAACATTGTTTATTATACAGAAGCAACATGTGGCTCAATAGAGAAGACTGATTTGACTAGCTTTCTTCCACATCCCCTCACTACTCATTCATGCCAGTCTGTACATCAGTGTTATGTTCTTTAGTCGTCCCTTCCATTTTCTAACCTAGGCATTAGTAAGCTGAAATGACTTAATGGTGATTAAAGGCTATTCCAGGTTATAGGTAATTATAGAGCATTCAATCAGGCCAGTTTGGGTGGGGGCAGGTGAAATGGATCAATAAAGACACTGCTGAAATGAAATATACTCCTGGAGAGGAGTGTAATGTGAGGTGAGAAAAAGAGGCTAGGGCTGGATCAAGAAGTCCCAGACTCTGTCAGCCTGCACCGCAGCCTCCCCAGTAAGATCCTCTCTAGGAGTATCCTCTCTAGAGGGGCTGAGCAGGCCAGGCTCCTGCACTGGCTCTGAAACCTGCCTGAAAACGGATAGTGGGCCCAGTATTACATCAATATACCTAAACCTACCTGGCTTCTCGTGAGCATGACCAAACTGCTTTATATTTGCACCACAGACATCACTCGCTACAAAGGGAACACTTCAACCATGCACGTGTTTTTTGAACTTTCACAAAATGACCCATACTCCTGGTAAAGAATCACAGTTTGACAAATTTGAAATGACCACAAATCAAAACAACTCAGTACTTTCAAATTTTTCAAATATTCAATTAATACAGTAGATCCTCATTGTCCACAAATCTCCAAACTCACAAAGGTTATACCACTAATAACTGGCTCTCCTTTAGATGACATCCTGGAGACAGAAACAAAGATTTGGTAATTTACAACTGATAAATTGCAAGAGACTTATTCTATATGAGACTAAGATATAAATGCTGAACTCATGGCTAAACTGGCTCATCAGATAAATGACTTGAGCCTCAGAATACCACTGTTCAAACACAAATTAAAGCCTCAGAAAATGAAATCGCTTCTTTCCACACACTTCTGGTATCAAGAAATAATTAAAAATACAAATGGCAAGTCTTGAAGACCAAAGATCTACAATATGTCATTAATACATGGCAAGTACAGTTTGCTTTCATTTTAGCTAAGTGCAAAAATAGGATATTTTATTTACATGGAGAAACCAGGATGGATTTGTAGAAACAGTGTCAAGCACTTGTAGGCAATAATAACTGTACTTGTAACCAGTGCTGGGAACCAACACATCACTGCTTCAGAAATAACTTCCTTTTTTATGCAGCATTTCCTAACACAATTGCCATGATGCTAAAATGTATTACTGTCATAGTCAAACCATTATATCATCTGCAAGCCAATAAAATAACAATTAACAGCGTGTCTTCAAATGTATGTAGGTGAACTTTAAAAGTATCTAAACAATTTAATCACAATAGGCACACCTGAGCAAAACACATTCACTTAACCATGCCTTTACATCCTATAAAACAATATCCGTATGAATATTAGAAGAGTTAGAAAATATGAACTTTTAAAAGAAAAAGAACAAAATTCTGGTGTAAACCACAAAGCAAGATAGCCATGCCCCAAAGAGTTTTTTCTGAAACTGTTTTTTCCTTGAATGTATTTGGTATTTGACAGATATATTAGCTCTCGAGCATCATTTATCATGTTTATTTTAATAGGTTTCCCTTAGAACAGCTGCCTAAGATGCTAATCTTTTCTTTTTTCTTGGCCTTTTGTAAATATTTGAAATAGCTATTCATTAACAGTTGCACATTTATTCAGCCCTGTTGTATGGCTGGTGAACTGGAATTAGCTTTTCTTTTACTTTTTCTATCTGTTGGCCAGACTAGAGAAACCCTGCTGTTTGGGTTCAATCTGTCAAGGTTCAAATTGTCCTCCAACCAAGAGCTAATCAAGAGGGTCTGACCTGGTTAGCAAATAAACTAGGAACAAAAGTCGGTTTATTTTTTCTTTCTTGGGAGCACTCGTTCTCAGAAAGTAAAGCAAAACAAGTGTGTGACACAAATGCAAGGGCCTGATATTAAAAACAGGCGCAACTGGCAACTACAGAAGAACTCGATTAGCTTGGCATCTCCAGTGTTCAAGCTATAAGTGCATTTTTTATAGGAACTGGTTTTCAAATGCATTTCAGATTTAAATTCAGTCCTTTGAATGCAAGTCTGTGGCATGAGGAGAACACAGGTTTCAGGTGATCAAGCTACTCTGGTTGGCACGTTAGTAGAAATCTGACATTTCTTCATGGATCCCAAGCCTCTGATTGATAGGTACACGTCACAGAAGTCACCTTTCTGCATCACTGACATCATTACTATCTCCATTTCATGTACATTTCTAAAATATGAAATACAATTTTATTTTAAACACTTTAAATTTCCACACTTGAAGAGAATAGGTATTTTTATATATTACCAGAGTTAGTTTTAAATGTGTCTTTATGAACTACCTAATGAATGTACTTAAATGTATTCTAATTTAATAATAACACATATTAAAACATGTTCTCTTAGTATATTAAGGTTTCAAGACCCTAAAATTATTGCTTGGGTCTGATTTTTAACATTTTGTTGCTTTTAATAAAGATCTAGTCTTTTGAACAGCAATGACCAATGAAACTGAAAACCTGTGAAATGTGTGGTGCCACCATTCAAGAGCATTATGCTTGCAATTCCACTCAGGGCTTCTCTCAAAATGACCCAACTGATGAAATAAATTGCTACCATAATAAACTAAATTGCACTATATCAGCCAATGCATTTGCACAATCAGGTATTTGAGCACAGCACTCGCCCTGAGGGGCAGCATGCCTCAGTGCAAAGTGCACCGGCCCATCAGCCAGGAAATCTCTATTCCAACACTCCTCCTCAGATTTGCAGTGCACCCTCTCTGTGCTTCAGTACAACAGGAACAAACACCAGCACCTATAATTCATTCAGTGACTGTGAGGATGAAATGAAAAGCTAGAGGTGAAAGCACATTCTCACTTCTTAGATAATGTTATTAATATTTAAGGGCTCATAAAACAGCATAATGTCTGGACGAATTTATAATCATCCCTGTATTCATTTTTAAAAAATCACTCTCACAAATAAGAATAAAAATAAAACAAGGAATATAATCAGTAGCATGTACAGGTTCTATTTTATGTTTTTTTGGTGGCAGAATATAATAAATACTTTGCAGCATATAAAACACATTTTTTTTACTCAGGGATAGCAATTCTGCTTCTTGGAGTCCAGGTTTAAGAATAATCAGCAATATGGGGACAGATTATATGATTATGTGATTAGATGTCAAGAATTAGCTGATTCCCAATTTGAGAAATATCTTACCTAAAATACATTGGTTCAAGTCTCCATTTACTTTTCCTTTTACGTATTTAAATTACTCTGAACAAGCCAGCTATCTTTAAGCAACACCTTATATTTTAGTAAATTCTATATTATAGTGAAGAAAAATATATATTCGTTTCATAACTTGCTCTGAAGTCAGAATTATAAATTGCTAATTATTTCTTTTAATGTTTCAGCAGTCACTACAGAAAATATAAAATGTAAACAGCATTTCAGTCTCACAAATCCTCCACTTTACAGATACTTGAAAGATGTTTGTTAAATAAACAAATAATAGTAATAATAATAAGATTAAATTACATACTAACCTTGGCTAATGTATTAGGAAAAAAACTCAACCATTCTCCTCTATTTACTCAAAGTAAACTATTTTAAATGTCATCATTTTAAGTCAAGACATATATAATAAAATGAAAAATGTTAATCAATTTGGGCAAAACATTAAAGATTTTCAAAATTCACAGGGAGAGGTATATTTTTATATGATTGCAATATTTACAAACTTATAAAAAGCACTTACTGCTTGGAAATCTAGCTGCAAAAATAATATTGCTAAAAACATTCAAATGCTGGGGTAATGCAGTTAGAGAAATTATTTTTTCAATCTTTATTCCATTTATTCTCTACTTAACATAGTGCCAAGTTTCTCCTATCCCCCTTTTGTTACTAAAACTAATTACATAGTGAATTACATCTTCAAGTGGGTACTACTTTAAATGAAGGTCAGATCATTGTATATAAATTTCACGTCTAAAAAATAAAACATGCATGTAGCCAAAATGAACAAGTACAGATGCAAAAACAGAATTAAATTCACTTATACATTTTCTTCAACATTTTCTAAGTAAAGCATTTATTTTGTTTCAAGTATTATCTAGTTTGTCATTATTTGCAGATAGATAGATAGATAGATAGATAGATAGATAGATAGATAGATAGATAGAATGGGTGTACATCAATATTCACAAAAAATAGTTTTTACTGTGCCCAATCCTCTCCTAAATTACTTAACACCTGTGAACAATCTGTCTTTCTCTCATTACCAATCAAGGGTACTGGTTGACTATTCCTTCGAACTCCAGGATCCACAGCCAGACATTTAGAAGGTTCATTCTGAGAACATTCACTACTTCCAGTTGGTAAAGAGAAAATTTCCAGTTTACGGTTATGAGGATAATAAGGGCATGCATGCATTTAAAGCACACTTACTTGAACATTAATTGTGATATCACAATAAGTAAGACCCAAGCAGTCCTTATCAGAGGAGGTAAAGTCGAGGATATGAGCATTTAAACAAATCACTTTAAACCTGGCAACCACTATCACAGTTGTATGAAGAAAAAATGCTGTCACTGGAGAACAAATGTGGTGCAGAATGGTGAAAGATGATGGCTGAAAAATAGATTTAAGCCAAAATATGAAGGGTCATGAGTATCATGCCACCTCTAGGCCCTTTCTACTCAGTGTGATCAAAGGACCAGCAGTATCAGCATGACCTGGGGCTCAGAACACAGATTGACAGGCCCCACCCAAGACCTAGGAGACAAAATGTCAACAAAATCCCCAGGTCATCCGCATACACTTTAAATGTGAGAAGCACATTTACAGTCCAGTGTTTCTTTGCAGCAGCCCAGGCACAGGCATGTGAAAGCATGTGGATTTGTGCACAAATGCATAGAAGCATTAGAAAGAAAAATAAGTTAATTAAAATAGCAACAGCATTTTCTTAGGTAGTAACTTATTTTCTCCTGTTCCTCATCCTCCTTCTTGCCCTCTTATTATTTTTGTTAATAACAACAATAAGCAACCATTTATTAAGTATTCTCAAAGTATCACAGACTTAGCATTAAGTTATTTTGTTTAATATTCATGCTCTTTATCTGATAAGTATGCTTTATCCCTATTTTCTAGATGGGAAAATTGAGGCTGACAGAAAATAAACAGCTTTTGTTAAGCCACAGAGCTAATGAACTATGGAAGCAGAATTGAACCCATTCTGCTCTTAACCAAAATGCCAGAGCATTTTAGATTTTATCTGAATGACTGCTCTTAACACCCAGTGATATAATTGCTTACTGACTGAATTATAGACAATAAGGTACCCTTAATAGTTCCTGGTGATATGCCAGCAATTGTTCAAACCATAATCCTATTATTACCACCAGATTTAGTTTAATGAAAAACAATCCTGACTCTATTTGGTTAATCTTTATTATATTCTGTAAATATAATAAAGGCATTGTGACATTTTAATATTAAAATACATTTTAAAAAATATCTAATATTCTTGTTGCTACACAATACACAAAAAGTTAACGGCTTAAAACAATAATTGAGTATTGCTCACAATTATGCAATCTAGACAGTTCTGATCAATGTAGTGGCTGGAACATTCACTATGACTTCTTCACATCTCAGCTGAGCTGTGGAATATCTGTGGGCTGCCTATGCACCTCTCTTTGTCCATATGATACTGCCAGACCTCCTTACATGGTGGCTCAGGACTCTAACACCCCACATGAATGAGCCCCACTATGCAAGGGCTTACCAAACCTCTGCTTACATCATGTTTTCTAATGTTCCACTGGCCAAAGCAAGACACGTGGCCAACCGGACAGTCAATGTGGCAGGGGTATGCACAGAGCATGAATACTGGGAGACATGATTCAATAGAGACCACCATGTAATAGTCCACAAGGATTTTTCAATAGCTTATCCACATGCTATTACAAGAGAAGGAAACTGGAAATGTTGATTCTCCAGATCTGTTAAATCTTAGATTATTTTTAAATGCTTATAAAATCTATAAGCAGTCAACTAAGCTTAAATAGTTCACATATATTCAGTCCAAAAGTAGACTTGTCCATTGCACTAACAGACTGTAAACCATGAGTCAAGTCCAACACTTTTCAAGTGATAAGCAACATGGCCCCATTCTAACTGACTAGCTGGGATATTCTCCCATTTATTCTCCATGTAGTTGGTTGGGTTTATTTTCTCTCCACTTTTCTGGTTTAATGCTCTAACTTTGAATTCTGCCTCAGATCTCTTTGGTTTGATGACTTTCTGGACTTTTCTTCTGGGTTTGGACTTTGGGTTCCACCATATTTTTGGGTCCTGATAATCCTATTTATCAGGTAACACAGGAATGCACATGTGTGCATACTTGAGCACACACACACACACACACACCCGGATCAAGCATAGCTCATGAAACATTGCTACTATCCCTATTCCCAGTACTGAAGTCTGTCACTTCACACCCACTGGAGATGTTTATGAAAAGCAAATATGCTTTTCCTAATAAGATGAAGATGTAGAAAGGCATTTCTGTAGCTTATGTTGTTTATCCTTTGCTCTAAAACAGCAGACGTCATTATGAAGAATGTTTTTAAACAAATCTAAATTTCATAGAATTCTATTAATTTATAAGCTATAATTTTTTATTCATGCATTTTTTCAACAAATATTTATTATGGGCCCACTATATATCCTGTGCTGTGCCAAACTCTAAACTCCAGTGATGAATTAAACAGGCATTCTCACTAACTTCTCAGAATAAAGAAGAATAAAGAAAAAGGTGAAGGGCTTGAGAAGTACAGATTGGTATTTACAAAATAGTCATGGGGATGTCAAGTACAGCAACAGCATAGGGAATATAGTCAGTAATATTGTAATAACTGTGAACGATGCCAGTTGGGTACTGCAAATATCACAGGGAACACTTGGTAAAGTATATGATTGTCTAACCACTATGCTGGACACCTTAAACTAATACAAAATAATACTGAATGTAAACTAATTGAAAAAAACTTTTTTTTTAATTTTTAAAGAAATGAAGAAACAAGTAACTCTAAAGTAAAAATTACTATAAGTGCTTTGGAGGAAATAAACAGTGTGATATCCTATCTAATAAAGAAGGAATATGCAAATTGACTCACTCCACCACAAAGATGGCAGCGCCCACAGCCACAAGATGGCGGCGCCCAGTCCTCTCGGCCCCACCAAAGTCCCTCAGTCCCAGGGGGGTGGCCCCTGAGAGCGGGCAGCGTGAGCAGCCTGTCAGAATGCTTGCTTCGTCGCCGCAGTGACGAGGCAAGTGTTCCACACCCAGCCGCGAAGGGAGGGCCTCCCAGCCAGGCTGGGCGTAGAATGCTTGTGTTGTCGCCCAGTTGGGGGCCATGAGGCCAGCTGGGGAGGGCAGTTGTGGGGCATGAGGCCAGCCGGGGAGGGCAGTTGGGGGCCAAGAGGCTGGCAGGGGAGGGAAATTGGGGGTGATCAGGCCAGAGGGGGGGGGGGTGGCAGTTGGGGGCGAGAAGGCTGACAGGCAGAGTGGTTAGGGGCGATTGGGCAGGCAGACAGGTGAGCAGTTAGGAGCCAGCGGTCCTGGATTGCGAGAGGTTTAGGCCCGATCCCAAAGGGACATCCCCCGGCAGTCGGACATCCCCCAAGGGGTCCCAGATTGGAGAGGGTGTAGGCCAGGCTAAGGGACACCCCCCCCTCGTGCATGAATTTTGTGCACCGGGCCACTAATGGTAGAGAATAAAAGGGAAGAGACTCCCTTAAAAGTTTGGTCAGAGAAGGGCCCCTGTGAGGTGATATTTAAGCTGGTACTTTAATATGAAAGAGACAGGTGAAAACTTTCAGAAAAAGGGGAAGAGAAGGTGCTGTGTTCAAAGAGCTAAGGAAGAATAGCTTGGTGATAAAAGGTTGGGGACAGAGTGAGCAGGTGAGAGTGGAATGGAGAGTGGAATGGACAGCAGTCACGTGGGGCCTCACGGACTTGGATCCAAAGTGGAATTGTATTTTCCTACAAATGCAAACCACCCTTCCTGGACTGAAGCCTCTCCTCTTCTGAGAGGCCACCACTTAGTCTCCCAGCCCACAACTTTTCTTTCTACTCACATGTCCCCACTTCCCCCCTCCCCCGTGTCCATATGCCCTGAGCTGTCATTCCCAGCAGTGGTAAGAGATTTTTGAGTGGGTGGACAGGAGCTTAGTGGTGTCACTTATCCTCTTTAGGCTTCATGCTCCTCATCTGGAAATGAAAGGCTAAAGATAATAGCAAACGTGTCCTCCTAGGATGCAATTCTTTGATTTACTCATAAAGTTGTAACTGAAACTACAGGGATAGGCAGGAAACAAAAGAGGGAAAACCAGGTGGCTTCCAGATTTCTCATGAAGAAGTCTTCATGGTATAATTTATTATGTTAAAAGTAAATTCTCGCCGAAACCGGTTTGGCTCAGTGGATAGAGCGTCGGCCTGCAGACTCAAGGGTCCCAGGTTCGATTCCGGTCAAGGGCATGTACCTTGTTTGTGGGCACATCCCCAGTAGGGGGTGTGCAAGAGGCAGCTGATCGATGTTTCTCTCTCATCGATGTTTCTAACTCTATCCCTCTCTCTTCCTCTCTGTAAAAAATCAATTAAAAAAAAATTTAAAAAAAAAAAAAAAGTAAATTCTCAGAATATCAGGCTATTGTATGATGAAACAAAATTGATCAGTTCCAAACTTAGGAACAAATCAGTTTTAGTTTATCAAATGTTTCAAGTAGTGATGTATCTATTTCCCATATCTTAGTTAAGTAACAGTGTGACACTCTTCCTTCCTTGAAAGGCCCAATTCCAACTGCACAAAATAAAAGTGATACTCGAAAAGGGGAAAATCTATATAAATGTACAGATCAAAAAGAACTAGACTGCTGCCCTGGCTGGTATGCTCAGTGGTTAGAGTGTCGGCCCACACATGCACACGGAAGGGTTTTGGGATTTATTCCCAGTCAAGGGTCAAGGGCATATACCTGGGTTGCAGGTTTCATCCCCTACCCTGTCGGGGTGCATGCAGGAGGCAAGCAATCGATGCATCTTTCTCTCATAGATGTTTCTCTCTCTCTCTTTTCCCCCCCCCCCCCCCCCCCTTCTTTCCACTCTCTAAAAATCAATGGGAAAAAATCCTTGGGTAACAAACAAACAAAAAAAGAACAAGGCTCCTTTTAAAAAAGTACACGACATTGCCAGTTTTCAGCCTACCCCACAGAATCAGAATACCTTGAGGTGGAGCCTAGGAAACTGTACTTGAAAGCACCCCAATGTAACCTAATAAAAGGCCACACGTTATTTACATGAAAAATCAAGCCCAGGTTTTTACTTTATTTCCTTACATAAATAGTGCATTTCTTCTCCACTTCCACTGACTATTTTGATCAAATGACTTAGTGTATTTAATCCAAGAAAGTTATCTAGACAAAAGTTTCTAGAGTGGTCCTCACACACCTGCATCTGAGTTGTTATTTGCAGTGATTCATTTGAACATACAAATTCCTGGGCCTATGGCAGAACTACTGAATTGGGAATCTGGCCAGATGTCTGTATTTTGAACACACACTCCAGAGGTCTAGATATTATTTGTAGAAAAAGTAAAGTTTAAGACCCACGTCCAATAAATGATTACCACCTCACCATTGTTCACCTTCCTTAACTAAAATTCAACAAACCAAACAAATCTATGTGGACTGGATGGTCATCTAATCATTCATTCCTTCCCTTATTCATTCAATTCATTACTTCATCAGATCTTTCTCATTATTCTCCAACTAGAGGCCTGATGCACGAAATTCGTGCAAGAGTAGGCCTTCCTTCCCGCGGCTGCCGGCATCGGCTTCCCTCTGGTACCCAGGGCCCGGGCTTCTCTCAGGTCCCAGCTTTGTCCAGAATGACATCTGGTCTAATTAGCATATTACCCTTTTATTATTATAGATTATATTTTCACTGGTTAATCCCTCACCCCCAGGTTCTCACCTTTCTATTGTTGACAGTACCGGAGATGATTAACTAAAGGGCATATTTTTTTAAAGTCAGCAATCTAAATCAAACTTTTCTTTCTTATATTACAAATAACAAGAAATGTGCTGGAACTCACCAAGAGAAATAAAAAAAAATATATGTAACTGAGAGCACCAAATAAAAAGAAATAAAAAAATTTATAACCTCTGCAGAACAGCCAAGGTCTCACTAACAAACATTTTTTTTTTCATGCAGAAAATTGTGCTCACTGTACCTGACATTGTGCAAGTGTTTACTGCAATTTAATATCCACACAACCAAGAGAAGAAATTTAATAATTTTTCAGCTGGAATGAATTGACAGCCAGTGTTAGAAAACTGCAGACTCTGCAGAATCAATAAAAGCTGCTGGCATCATAAAGTAGTACTTTTGCCCAGAAAACATCTCACAAAGGTCAGGTTTACAAACCACCAGGTAGCGGTATCACTTTTACATCTTTCCAGGACTATTAAAATTCCATTAAACAACCTTCCAAAACTAACATGCAGCCTTTAAAGTTCACCAAAATAATCCCAGAGACAGACCAGCCTCAGTTCAAACTCTGAAAGCAAACCCTGGGTTAACTTTTGTCCCCTTGTCACAAAAAATCATTTGTAGAATTCTGTTTTGTAAAAGAAAAATATCAAAGCAAATACATATATATTTACTTATAACTGTAAACATGGCTCTAAGTGGATATACCCGTTTAGTGAAATGAAAGTTACCTGTTAACATCAGGAAATAATTTGCAAAGGTAATAATTTTTCTGATGCAAATCTTGGAAAACCACCACCACTAAATATCTGATGTCATAAAATCAAGCCTGTGTTATAAGACCCAGTACTCAATTGTGCCTGAAGAGCAGCTGACATGAAGCAAGATCTCCTGCCCACTTCAGTCATATAGCTTTTCCAGGCTGTGTTTTCATTAGAGGTTCCCAGTTGCACATGGAATTTCATCAGGCATAATCAATTCAGGATTAGCTACTCATTCCACATTTATTGAGCACCTACTAAACCCATCTACACACTGTCACAGATGCCTGATCCAATGCCCTCTGGCTCAGTCCTCCAGTGACCTAAACCCAGATGGAAGGAAAGGGGAACATGTGCTGGGAGGGTAATCTCTCTGCCTCTGAGCAGAGATGCATGGCAAGCCTCCCTCAGTACTTCAGTTTTCCTCCAAAGGGCATAAACTTCATTATCTGCTTATTTGATCTCAAACGCAGATGGATTTGCACTCAATCAAAACAGAATACAGGCACCTTGGGACCTTGACAGAGAGCAAAGACCTCTGCGGCCCTACTCAGTCCATGCCTGGCTGAAAGAACTAGGCTCACAGTGGAAAACAGGCGGCTATTTGTTCTCTAAGTCACTGATCTCCATGTTTTGAAAAATCACTTTCCTGAATCGGTAAAAAATTTTAAGAATAAGTATATTTTCTCAAACTCTGTTTATTTAAAAATGTATGGAATGAAATAATTAACAAGCAATAAAAGCTTAATCACATATAATAAAAATAATTTAATAATACATCTGAACACATATTTATTAGTTATACTCTATACTAGTGTACTAATATATTATGTACAGTACAAAATATATAAAAAAGAAAGAAAATTTTTAAGGAAGAGAAATACACACAAAGACAAATTCTAGTATCTTTGTCCTGTATCCAGAAGTATTACCTCACCGAATGACCTAGTGTGTGTGAGCACACCCCTGGGCTATTATTAGCCTCTGTAACGGGACTCCTTTCTGGTGCCCGATGGCTCAAGAAGTGAGGCTGATCACTAGAGAGTCACAAATACTTAGAATGTACTCCCAAGAAATCCTTTCCGGGTGCTACGTTTTTCCGGGCACGGGTGCAAGTTTTAACAAGGAATGCCAAAATATACAACTCTAAGAAACACAGTATGCGAATTTGAGTGCTAAAAGGATGCTGCTGAGACCTACTACATCTCTCAATACTCACTACACGAGTCCATGTGAACATTTTCTTTCAAATCTAAACTGTTTTGTTTGTTTGTTTTCCTTACAGAGAATAAACTTTCAAAAAGTTCAGTCAAAACTACCTATGGGACTATAGCCTAATTTCCTGTTTTCCCAGGTCTCGTTATTTTATTTATTATAATAAGTAAATATATATTAAATTTATTTGCATATTTGCAAGTTGTTTTGTAGAACACAATGGAGGGAAAGAATAGCAATCTCCAGTAACAGTGGGGTGTTAATTACTCTAGTTTTCCTAAGGATGGATACAAGAAGGTATTCCCGGAAGCCCCAAATTTGCTGTACTTTAGATTACATGTACTCTGAACTATGAAAACTCAGAGAATTTTGAGCAAATGTCATTCTGTAAAACAGCCTTAGGACGAAATCCTTGTTTCCCAAAGCAAAGACAAGCTGTTTACTCAATTATCAGCAAACATTACCCACTGGCCTATCTTATTGGAAGAAGTAATCAAAGGCTGATTATAATAATGTACCCTTATCCTTACTTTTCTATTTTTTTAAATATGTTTTTAATTGATTTCAGAGAGAGGAAGGGAGAGGGAGAAACATCAACTGGCTGCCTCCTGCACACCCCTATTGGGGATTGAGCCCGCAATCCACGCATGTGCCCTGACCGGGAATCGAACTGTGACTTCCTGGTTTATGGGTCAACATTCAACCACTGAGCCACACCAGCTGGATCTTATCCCTACTTTTCTAAAGAATGTGCCTATTAGCAGAAATATGAACTGCTTCGAAATACAGACTTAATAAATATTTGTTGAATGAATGGAAAAACAACAACTATATAATCCAATAGTTACTTCAGTTAAAGAGTCATTATTTGATTTCTTTCTTTCATAGACCTCCAGAATCATATCAACCTCAAGATTCAGAATGGCAAAAAGATTTCATCAGGAATATTCATTGTAACCACATGCCAGTGGCTAACAAGAACTATGTATTGAGAGGGAATCTGAGGAAGAGCTCTGGTTGACTAGAAAAGGAAACCAGGAGCTAGGGAAGGTGGAGAGGCAACACAAAGTTTCAATTATAGAAGATAAATAAATCCCAACAAAAATGGCTGCGGCCAAGAGCAAGGAGGAGGCTTGGGTTTCCCCGGCAATGGAGGAAGCTAAGTTCCTGGCCGGCGCAGGCCTCCACTCAAGGCTACAAAGTTTCAATTATAGAAGATTAATAAATCCCAGATCCCAGGGCCTCCACTTGGGTCGCCAGGGGGCGTGGCTGGCCTGCAAACCACCACAGGCCCCTCGCCCAGGCAGCCCCACACCCCAAGGGAACCCCCCACCCTGATCTGGGACAAAGCAAACCAGCTGGCCCCCACCCGTGCACCAGGCCTCTATCTTATCTAATATAAGAGTAATATGCAAATTGGCCGTCACTCCAACACACAAGATGGCTGCCCCCATGTGGTCAAAGATGGCTGCCCCCATGTGGACACAAGATGGCCAGCAGGGGAGGGCAGTTGGGAGGGATCAGGCCAGCAGGGGAGGGTAGTTGGGAGGGATCAGGCCAGCAGGGGAGGGCAGTTGGGAGGGACTAGGCCTGCAAGGGAGGGCAGTTGGAGGTGATCAAGCCTGCAGGGGAGGGCAGTTAGGGGTGACCAGGCCAGCAGAGGAGGGAAGTTGGGGGCAACCGGGCCTGCAGGGAAGAGCAGTTGGGGAGGGGGGGACCCAGGCCTGCAGGGGAGAGCAGTTGGGGGAGGGGGAACCAGGCCTGCAGGGGAGGGCAGTTAGGGACAATCAGGCTGGCAGGGGAGCAGTTAGGCATCTATCAAGCTGGCAGGGGAGTGGTTAGGGGGTGATCAGGCTGGCAGGCAGAAGCGGTTAGGGGCAATCAGGAAGGCAGGCAGGCGAGCAGTTGGGAGCCAGCAATCCTGGATTATGAGAGGGATTCCAGATTGGAGAGGGTGCAGGCTGGGCTGAGGGACACACCTGCCCCGTGCACGAATTTTGTGCACCAGGCCTCTAGTATATATATAAAAGCCTAAGTTACCATTCAACTGTTGGACTGGTAGCTATAATGCACACTGACCACCAGGGGGCAGACACTCAACACACAGGCATGGAAACATGGAACAGAGTGATGAATCTCAGAGGGAAGCGGGGAGGGGGGAGGGAGAAGGGCGGGAAGAGATTAACCAAAGATCTTATATGCATACTTAGAGGCCCGGTGCATGGATTCGTGCACCGGTGGGGTCCCTAGGCCTGGCCTGCTGGGATCGGGACCAATCTGTGCACCAGGCCTCCGACATCCCCTGAGGGGTCCTAGATTGCGAGAGGGCACAGGCCAGGCCAAGGGACCTCACCGGTACACAGACGGGCCTCTAGTTATAAATAAATCTATACTGGAACACAGCCACAACTATTCATTTATGTATTATCTATGGCTATTTGCATGCTACAAGGGCATAAATGAACAGTTGCAACAAAGACCTTATGCTCCACAAAGCCTAAAATATTTACTATCAGATCTTTAAGAAAATGTTAAGGAATACACCAGAGAAATACTAATCTAAACTGGCCAATTCAGATGGGATCCTAAAGGTTCCAAGGAAAGGCCTCAGAGAGTAAAAAAGAAAAAAAGGGGGGGAGGGGGAAGCTCATTAAGTAGGGCTCCACATCTACTCTAACCATGGCTGTACTGCTTTGACTTTTCAAATTTCATTTGAAGAGAGATTTGAAAACCAATGACTTAGAAATGAAGAAATCGAATAAATAAAAGGCAGTAAATTATACTCTGCTTTGCCATGGAAAGCTTTAACCAACCTTCTCCAAATCAAACTGATGAATCTCAGCTTTTTTAAACTGCGTATCTGATAAACAGCTATTTAGGCACCATGTCCCCTATCAAGTTATATACATTCATGCATTTATTTAGCTTGCCCATTAAAATTCTTTTATAATTTATATTTTAATATATTTTTGGGTTTTCCAAGAATCAAAACAGAAGAAAAGGCCAAGTAGAGACTATATTGCAAATTTCTATATATTAGCAGCTAAAGGCATTTCTAATTTATTATTCAATGTCTCTTAGAAAAGGATGTATAAAAATAATTCTTAGTGTTAATGGTCTAGAAACATGTACATTTCTCATTATAAACTACATACTTCCTTTTACACATGCATTTCAAATTCTATAAATCACACTATTTCATTATTCTTCTGAAGAGGCAGAATTTATCAGTTGGTAAAATCATCTTCCCTCGTTCCAAACTCAATACAGCATTTCATACAGCTTTTATTTTCATGATGAACTATTACATACAATCATTTAATGTAAGCTGCCTGAAATCCTCTTTTTGGAAGTTGACAATATACAAAAAAACATGTAAATTAACATTAGTAATCCTTTAGAAGAAATAAGATTTTTTCTATTTTATTTGAACATAGCACAAATGACAAAATAAAGGAATAAAATATATTTAAATAACTGCCTTATAAATAAATAGAATGCAATTATGGGTCTCTTTTTTATTTTAGATCAAAATCAATATATAGTAACCCTTACTAATTAATGGTGATCAGTCAAATTTGGCTTGATGCAAACCATTCAACTCAACAATCTGAAGTTTGCACAACAAAAAATCAAATATTGCTCATACCTCTTCAGATTTAAAAGAGCAGGAAGCAATGTTTTCCAGTTGCATTTTATAATTAATCTTATACACAATTTATGGTATCTTTATAAGCCTTGAAATAAAACAGAATTCATTTTTTTAATTTCAGCATTAATACTAAAATCACTATGCATCAAGAAATTTTCTCTCTGCTTTGAATATCTCACCTTAATTTCTTTACCTTCCTATAACCTTTTTATGCCACTTATCCTGCAGGGCTTTTTCAGATTTGTGAGGGACAAAAAAGTAGTAACACACAAATGAGATCTAGAAAAGCACAGGATAGCTATGAAAACAGCTCATCCATCATCTCTACATTTTGATTCCAGAGACAGCAATGAAAGGTGTTGTTTCCACACCACTCACCCAGCACACTTAAAAAGGTTTGTTCCATCACTTAGACCACTGAAACTGATTGATTAGCTGCTAGAGAAAAATCAATACAAATATGCTAGAAAACACTAGCTTGTAAATTCATTCTGGCCTCAACAAAGTCCTGGTCACTGCTTGACATGTTTTTCTAGATATCTAAAATGCAACCATGTCAAACCTGAGCCCTCAGTCCCCAGACACTGCCATGCCCAGGAATTTTTAAAGCCTAAATCTCGGCAGAGGTGAGGAAGTAAGGGGGAAGGTTTCCCAGCAGTCGGTTAAAACAGTGATATGATACCCAGAAGTCACCTGGTAAATCTTATACTCATATGCAGAACTGTCCACAAAAATGATAAACACACCAAAGAAGGTAAAAACAGTCAAAGAAAATGTCAAGGCGACTAGGTTCAGTGAGAGAAAAAGCAAAAAAGCCGGGAAATCAAACACACACACAAACACATATGTAAATGGTAAACAAAAATTTCTATTTCAAAACATAAATGATTGTGATTTCAATGCTATCCAATCAAAAGTTAACAAGTTGCCTTTCTCACTTTTCAGCACCTGAATGTATATTTTTAATGCTCTGAAAAACCACTTTGCATTCAGAATGATTTCACAAATCTCTTCTCAATGCTCCTTTACCTTTGGGTTAGCTCTTAGTCTCTTCAAATTCATTAGACTACTAAGAAATACATCTTATGAATACAAAATGTTTCATAAATATGCTATTCATAAAGAAATTGTGATCTCACTGCATCGTGACAGGTAACCTGGGTTGTAATCTCCATTCCACAATTTGTTTAGAGTTTTTAAAAAACACTTTGTATTTCTACAGTCATTAAAAATTTTAATTTAAAGAAAGAAAGCAAATGTAATTTTCAGGATGGGAAATTTAATTTCCACTGACTTTAAATGTAGTGCTAAAATTTAGTGGCAGCATACTTAAACTTTATATTTAACATAGTCTTTCAAAGAGTAATATTTATTCTTCTTTATTCATTATAGGACAGATAATGACATAATGACATAATGAAGAATATATGGGGTTGTGGTTCAAAAAATACTCCTAACACCTGAGTTATGAAAGGAACTAAATATGCAAACACTATAAAACTAAGAAAATGGGCTATTTCTTATCTTTACCTTCACAACTATTCTTCACAATTTTAAAGTTCCAAGATAGAAATTCAGTAAGACCATTAAAATCCCACTGTCCTTTGCAGAAAACAAAAGATAATAAACTAACTCAATGTCTTTAAAATGTGAGCTACAGACTGCTATTTACTATAGTAGAAAGGGATTATAAGGCCATTCTTAGCATGAATTTATTTTTCTAAAATTAAGAAAATAAAAGGTAATTGTCAAACTAAATAATTTCTATCTATAGAGACATTTTTCAGAAAACATATTTTGAAAATCTGTCATTTGATTCTAGTCATTAATGTTTGCTGTGGATGTTCCAATATTCTCACTCAAAATTAAGACTTCTCTTTCTGAATTAATTTTAAATTCCTTCAGTTTAAGTAATGTCTAAGGACACAGGCAATTACTTCACATAAGTTATCTCAAATGACACTAAACATCATAGTAATAAGAAGACCATGGCTCAGAGAGGTCATGTACCTTGTCAGATCATGTGGCTAGTAAGCAGCACACCACTGTTTCAAACTCTAACTCTCTTAAGCAAAGAGCATCAAATACTTGATAACTTAAAATTTTCCTAAATACAATGGCTTATCTAGAAAGTTATGACCTCAATATTTTAGTAACAGCACCACATATCAAGCAAATGAGCTCACCAGTCCAAAAACTAGCATTCAGTTTCAACTCTAATTTACAAATAACAAGACAACAGAAAAACCTTACAATACAAACATTCTATGATTGCAAATAGAAAGGCACATACGTATCTACTGATGGTGATTATGAAAGTAATCCTACCTAATAATAGACAAATATGCAAATTGACCGTACCTTCGCTATGCCCATGATTGGCCAGGAGGCGCGGGGGGGCGGGACTCGGGGTGGCCGGGGTAGCTGATTGGGCCGGCGGGACGCTGAGCTGCATTGCCAGCAGCGGCACGAGCTCAGCATCTGCGCCATGACTGTGCTGCGGCACAGAAGGGGCCTCTGGGGCAGCGAGCTGACTTCCCACCACGCGGACAATCAAAAGCGGGGGAGCTGGGTGCCTGTCCACTCAGGCACCAGGCCTTTCAGAAGCCTCCGCCACGCCAGAGGCTTCTGAAAGGCCTGGTGCACCAGTGATCGAAAGGAAAGCGTGGGAGCTGGGTGCCTGTCCACTCAGGCACCAGCGATCAAAAGGAAAGCGTGGGAGCTGGGTGCCTGTCCACTCAGGCACCAGGCCTTTCAGAAGCCTCCGCGGTGCCAGAGGCTTCGGAAAGGCCTGGTGCACCAGCGGACAGGCACCCAGCTCCCCGTGATCGAAAGCGAAAGCGTGTAGGGGACCCTACACGTGCATGATTCAATCATGCACTGGGCCTCTAGTACTAAATAAATATTTTCTAATACTTTCTCTAAAAATAGCCACTAAGTCACTCCCAACTTCTGAGATATAGTCTTTGAACCATTCACCTTAATTAGCCCAGCTCACTTGGATGTGTCAATGCTAACTGCCAATCAAAGCCTGACAGAACTAACACACTGTGTCTCTACTGCTCAGAGGGCATTTCTAAAGATAACCAGAGAGCTAAGTTTGTTGGATATGTTCAGAGTATTTCTATAAGCATTTTATAAATACTATGTTCACTCCTTCCTTTCCCGCCCCCAAGTCAGATATAATACATAAATGCATCTGTACTAAGTCATGAAGCAATCATATCAAAGCATTAGTATAGGTTATAGATGAGGATAGATATGAGGGAGCCCAGAGAATACTTTCACTTCCTACATGGTGATTTAACTGTTTTATATTTTTCAAACAAATTTTCAAAGTAAAATGAGAAGATTTTTAAGTTATATGTAGTTGTACTTAGAAATGCATAATGTTGAAAAAGTGCCTCAAAGAAACTAGTTTGTATGCCTTCCAATTTGTAGTGTTTGATGGATATATAATATAGTTTTAATATCTCCATTAACCAACAGATACATAAAAAAAAAACAAATACCATGTAAGAATGCCAGAAAAGGCATCATTTCTCAAGTATATTAGGTTTCTGTGCAAATTTTTGCCATTTTTGAAAAATCCTTAGGGTAGTTGTGTTACAAAAGACAATTGCCCAGACATTTTCTTAGATTAGATATCTAGTCTCACCCTAAAACAGAACATTGGCAACAGTCAGTGAGTTGCCTTTCATTTCTTGTTGAATGGAAATAGAAGAGTGGACTGAGCTAAGAATATAAAAATAGAAAAAAATTATTGGGAGGTGTTAACAAATCAACCAAGGTTATATTTCTCTCTGTTTTTAAGAGCATTCCAAATTCATGTTGATAAAAGCTTTACATAGACTAAATAAAGAAATGTGTTTGGAAAGAATACTTGCTAGGATTCAGGGTGTGAAGTACTGAACATAGCACTCAAAGTTACTCCCTCAAAGAAAAGCACATTGCCAATAACTATTAACCCACACGATTATGAGACCATGCATTATCTCATGTTGGGTGTAAAAGCACACTGATGCTATATACACACATCATAAATAAAGACAAAAGGGGAAGTTTATGGTTTAAGCAGTTATGTGTCAAACAACACAACTGTGACTCATGTAAAAGATAAGTCTTATTTTGTACAGAGAGATACCTAGACAATCACATTTTCCAGCAAGTGAAGAGTCAGAAGCAGCTGGCCACTCACACAGAGAATTGTTCTCTGTAGGGCTCCCTACCAGTACCACTCCTTACTGGCCCAATAGTCCTGTGAATAAGGAAAGCTCTCTTTATTGGATGATAGTAAAACCTACCTTCTCCTTCCAAGACTCTGGGAAAACTTTATTAGCTCAATTTTCTAAGGGTCCAGAAATGACCAAAGAAAGGGGTAGAAATCTTAAAAAGTGTATCACTCAGTTCACAAAAGCCTTAACACACATCAAAAGGTCATAGATTTCATTTTTATTTTTATTTTTTGTCTTTTCCATGGAATCTACAATAGGTGATAAAATTCAAATCATGTCACTTACCTTAGAGTCATAAAAAAATGAAAGAGTGGCTAGTAATGTGAATATTATAACTTGATTGAATCTATCAGATAAGCTGAAATATTTGTAAACTCTTCAGAAAGCTAAAAAAATCATGTATGTAAGTAAAACAAATTAGAAGACTACTACAATTTATTGAGAAGACTAAACTGGTACATAATTATAGACACTCTTACCTTGAAAAGACTGTTTGGCTCTGTCTACTAGTTCATCAATTGGATAACTGGCCAAGTTTCCTCTGGCGTGTTTAGTTTTGCAGTAGGTACAAGCATTGAGACACCTGTTCAAATGACAGCAATAAGTAAAGCTGAAATTTTAAAGACAGTGCACACTTAACACAAAGAAAACACACCAAAGTGCTATTTTAGTAACATTTGCAGTTTATATAAGAAATATAAGAAACAAATATCTACCATACTTCATATTTATGTTATTTCTACCAGGCACAGAAATTTCCAATTATGTTTCAACCATTCAAAAATGATTGTACAGCCCAGCTGGCATGGCTCAGTGGTTGAGCATCGACCTATGAACAAGAGGTCATGGTTCAATTCCTGGGTTGTGGGCTCGACCTCCAGTGTGGGGCGTGCAGGAGGCAGCTGATTAATGATTCTCTCCCATCATTGATGTTTCTATTTATCTCTCCTTCTCCCTGTCTGAAATCAATAAAAAAAAATTTTTTAAGAATAATTGTACAAATCACATAATATTACCTTCAAATGCAAATATCCATGTGGAACAAAGTTTACAATGATTACTCAAAAGAAATTCAAGATCCACACTGTTTGTAAACCACTGACATTTCTTTGGCTATTGTAACACTAAAATTTTAGTATCCCTTAAATATGCCATATTAATTGGAAATGAAAAAGCATATGCATTTAACTTTTAAGTGACATAATAATGAAGTCAACACAGCATTTTCATAAAAAATACATTCTTGGAAATTTTCACCTATTTTTCACTGTTTGAAATCAGAAAGAAATATTTAAACGTGTCCTATGTTTAGTTTTTCTCACTTTGAAATTTTAAAGCATTTGTAAAATGATCTTTTAAAACTTTGTTATTCATTATAGCAATTATTTACCATGTCTAAAGACTATTGAAAAATACTTCTATTTTTTAATTTTTCAAAACTAATGTTGTCATTCTACTTTTATTTACTTTTTAATTAATTAAATTTATCAACCTAGAGCAACTGAATCACTGAAGAGATTTGTGTGGCTTTTTGTTCAATGTTGAGCCTTATTTTGTGTTTTTTTTTAATCCTCATCAAAGGGTATGTTTTTATTTAATTGAGAGAGAGAGGAAGGGAGAGAAAGAGACAGAGGAACATCAGTATGAGAGAGAAACTTCAATCAATTGCCTCCCATACTGCCCTGACCTGGGATCGAACCTGAAACCTTTTTCGTATATGGGATGATGCTCCAACCAAACCAACTAACTCACTTGACTAGAACTTGAGCCTTATCTTTTTTACATAGGTCTATCTTCTATCCTATATAATAAAAGCCTAATATGCTAAGTGTCAGTTCAACCAATCAAAGCTTAATATGCTAATGATATGCTAAGGCCACTCAACCGCTCGCTATGATGTGCACTGACCACCAGAGGGCAGACAGTTGACCGGTCGACCAGTTGCTATGACATGCACTGACCACCAGGGGGAAGACAGTCGACCAGTAGGTTAGCTTGCTGCTGGGGTCCAGCTGACCGGGACTGAGCGAGATGGGCCAAACACACCCTGGAGCCCTCCCACAGTCCCTCTCCGGCTGGCCGACCTCCCGCGTCCCTCCCCGGCCCCAATTGTACACTGGTGGGGTCCCTAGGCCTGGCGTGTGCCCTCTCACAATTCGGGACCCCTCACAGGATGTCAGAGAGCTGGTTTCAACCCGATCCCGCAGGCCAGGCCGAGGGACCCCACTGGTGGACGAATTTGTGCACTGGGCCTCTAGTGTGTGTGTGTGTGTGTGTATGTGTATGTGTATATATATAAAAGGCTAATATGCAAAGTGTCCCCTCAGGAGTTCGACCGGGAGAACGGGAATTCGATAGCTCGCTATGATGTGCGCCGACGACCAGGGGGCAGCACGGAATATGGTGGGTAACCAGCAGCAGCAATGGGACATTGAGGGAATGAGGGAAGGACGAGGCAGGGAGGCGGGTGAAACTGCACGGTGGTGGTGCATGGGTGCCGAGGAAAGAAGGCGGGGAGGTGGAGAACTTGATAGGCCCTGATCACCAGCCATGCCTAGGGACCCTACCCATGCACAAATTCCGTGCACTGGGCCTCTAGTTTTATTATAAGTGCTTCTTTTATCTTATAATAAGAAAACTTATTTAAATGATATTTTTAAATTACAAGAGTAAAACCAAACTTTTAGTTTTTAAAATACTAAATCAAAAGAATATATGTTCACTGTAGTATTATTTACAATAGTCAAAATATGGAAATAGCCTAAGTGTCCATAGATGGATGCATGGATAAAGAAAAAATATGTGGTGTATTTATATATACAATGGAATATTATTGAGCCATAAAAAATAAGAAAATCCTGCCATTTGTGACAACATGGAAGGACCTCAAGAGCATTATGCTTAGTGAAGTAATTCAGATAGACAAAGATAAATACTATATAATCTTTCTTACATGTGAAATTTTAAAAACCTTATAGAAATAGAGAACAGATTAATGGTAGCCAGAGGGTGAAATTTATGGGGGGTGGGCAAATGGGTGAAGTTGGTCTAAAGGTACAAATTTCCACTTACAAGATAAATAAGTTCTGGGGATGTAACCTATAGTATGGTAACTATGATTATCAATACCATATTATATTTGAAAGGTGCTAAGAGATCTTAAAAATTCTTATCATAAGGGGAAAAATTGTAAGTATATAGGGCGATAGATGTTAACTAAACTTATTGTGGTAAACATTGCACAACATATACATATCTCAAATCATAATTTTGTACATCTTAAACTTATGCAATGTTATATGTCAACTATATCTCTGTAGAACTAGGGGTGGGAGTGAAAGGAGCTTGCTCCAGGCCTATAACTCAAATCTCAAGAGCTGAAATTCAAACCGGAACCTATCAAATTTCAAATTCCATTCTGTTTTCATACTAAGTTGCCTCCCCAGAATTAATGTGTATCAAACATCCTATCTACATACAAATGTAGATAAGATATAACCATAAGATAAGCAATCATCTGACATGAGATATAACATAACACAGCATATTTATTCAAAGATATGGCCAATACTTATCATTCTATGTATGAAGCTATTTGTTTAAAACATGTATTTCTCTCTTTTATTCTTTGGAAATTTAAGACTAGGCTTCTTGTCTATCGGCTGGCCCAAACCAGTTATTCTAACCTTGCTGTTCACAAGTTCTGGTTTTCATCCTCCTGCTGGCTCTTTGGTAAATTATATCACCTTGTTTGGCTTGCCATGTTTCTAAAATTCTATCCCTCAGGTTCTCAAAGCTGACTGCTCTCTCTGCCCTTCTCCTCACCTTAAGTGGCTCTGTGATCTACTGAATGCAGCAGACCCCACCATTCATTCACCTGTGATTCCCCATTGTGATTGGCATTCACTCAAGTTACCTCAGCACCCATCCAGGGAATCTCTTGATACTACGTACTTAGCTAGGTCTCCTAATTCCTAATGGAGAGCTCCATAAGTTAGGTGGACAATAGAAACCACTCCCATTTCTGACTTGGGCTATTTCTTAAACATAACTGTCTTAGGAGACATCAGCCTGGAGAAGGGGAAAGAAATAGAAAGAGAAGGGAAGCAAATTGTAACATAAATGAATTAACACATGCAAAGCACTTAGAATATAGTCTGCACCTAGTAAGTGATCAGTAGATGCTGTCCAATAGTTGGTTAATATGACTGTTCTAAACAATTCTGTAAGGAAATAATTATACAGTATCATGTTCCAGGTGTACTTAACTTTATAAAACAGATGTGTTACTGATAGTTTGGCTGAAATCAACTGTGGAAAACAAATCATATTTTCCTACTGGCTCGCTTAATAAAAGTGGAAATATATCCCCCATGGAAAATCACTCATGAAAATGTACTAAAAAGTTTAAATAAAACAAAGTGATACTTGGAAACATTTATAATAATGAAAATAAGCCACTAAGTACAAATATTACATTAAGAATTCAAAATATTCTTTACTAAACTGTTCCCTTGTGGTTAATTAGGGTTGTTGATGTGATATGTTTTTGAAGTTCTAAACTATTGTATAAAATGAGTTCATCCTTACTTGCAGTTATCAAAATATTTTATATTATTTCAATAAAGTAAAAATTTCTAAAAAGATTCTTTAAGCATGTTAAAATAGCACTAACCAAGCATTAAATCTGCTATGCCTTACGTTTAAAAAGGAAAGAGATTTGTTGTAATCCAAAGTTATATGCAGTACAAAATCAGAAAAGAATAAGTTTTTTTGATGCTATTTGGTTTAAAAATTTTTTCTCAATCATTAAAAATAATGATGACCAATCATTTCAACATGACAAGCCTTCACTAAAATAAAGAGATTCACCACAGAAACCACCACAGAGAGTTTCAGTTATCTGTAAACAATTAAATAATTGTCTACGAGTAACACTGAGCCAGTTTCTTCAACCGTCAGAAAACAAAAGATCTTTGAAGGTAGACTGTTGAAAGTCAAAACCAAAAAAGAGAATGGCTGTTGAAGTGCAAGGAAGATGCAAAACCCTGAACTGCCTTAGAGTGCTCTGACGGAAGAATAAAGCTAGTGCACCACTCTAATCTTTACACTGGTGATTATATGGCCACAGGCCAAGAAATAACTGAAAACCTCAAAAGCAGAGGCAGATTAGGCATTCGATTTAGAAATTTAACTCTGGAACCTTAAAAAGCATCTGTGGTAGAATATTTTTAAATTACAGAAACTAAACAAATAAAATAACAATGAATTTTCACAAATTAAAATATTTCAAAGGGTTCAAATGCATAATACATATAAACTTAGTAACTGAACCACAGAAAACAAATGAAAACAAAGTTTTAATAAATTCAGTTGTGTGTTTTTCTTTTAAAGAGCATCTTCAGATATCACAAGTTTTGGAATAATTTAAAAATCACAATTAAGCTTTTAAAAATTCACCAATACTGATTTTTTTTTTTACAAGAGAAAAAAGCCTGATTAGTGTACCAGTGAATTCTACTGAGCATATGGAGAAAAACAAATTCTAAACATTCTCACACTTTTACAAAAGTTGAAGAGGAAGAAATACTTCGTAACGCATTCTATGAAGGCAGAATTACCTTAATACCAAAGCCAGATAAAGACACTGCAAGTACAGACCAATACCTCTTATGCATACTGATTTGAAAATCCTCAACAAAATACTAACAAAAAGAATGCAGAAGCATATTAAAAGAATCAGACACCAAGACCAAGTGAGATGTACTCTTGGAATGCAAGAATGGTTCAAAGTACAAAAACTGATCAATGCAATATGCCACATCAACAGATTGAAAAAAAGAAACACATGATCATATTAATGCAGAAAAAGAATTTGACAAAATTCAACAGCCTTTCAGTATAAAAATAATCAAACTAGAAATAGAAAGAAACATCCTCAACTTAATAAAAGCTATATATAAAAAACCCATAGTGAACATCATACTCAATGATAAATGACTGAAGGCTTTTCCTCTAAGATCAGGAACAAAGCAAAGATGCCAACTTTCACCACTTCTACTCAACATAGTACTAGAAATTCTAGCCTGAGTAATTAGAAATAAAAAGAAACAAAATGCATTTAAATTAAAAAGACTTAAACTTATCTCTTTGCAAATGATATGCTCTTATATGTAGAAAAACCCATAATTATTTTTATAAAACCTGTTAGTATAAATGAATTCAGCAAAGTAGCAATATACAGAGTAAATACACACACACACACACACACACACACATTTGCATTTCTATTCACAAACAATGAAATACATATAAAAAGAAAGTCACAAAAGCAATTCCATTTAAAATAGCATTAAAAAGAATATAGTGCTTAGAAATTAACAATCAAAGAGGTGAAAATCTTATACAATAAAAACTACAAAGCACTGCTGGAAGAAATTGACATTGATGATAGCATAAATACATGGAAACACATCCCATATTCAATGATTGAGAGAAAATATTGTTAATCTATAAATCCTTGTGATACAAATCCAATATTTCCTGAAGAAATAGAAAAGTACATCCTAAAATTCATATAAAATTTGAAGAAACCCAAATAGCCAAAACAATATTAGAAAACAAAACAAAACTAGAGAACTTGCATTTCCTGACTTCAATGCTTTCTATAAAGGTACATTAATCAAAACAGTGTGATAATAGCCTAAACAGACATATAAGTCAATGGAATAAAATGGAGAGGCCTAAAATAAACCCTCAAGTACATGATCAAATGACTTTTGACAAGGGTGCCAAGATCATTTAATGAGATAAGGAGAGTCTTTTTAATAAATGATGCTGGAAAAACTGTATATTCACATGTAAAAGACTAAAATTTGACCCTTATCTAACACCATATACAAAAATTAACTCAAAATGGATCAAGAATCTATATGTAAGATCGAAAATAACAAAATTCTTAGAAAAAAATATAGGATAAAATTTTCATGACACTGGACTTGGAACAGGAAACAAAAGGAAAAACAGGTATACTGGACTTCAGGAAAATTTTTAAGTTTTTTACACCAAAAGAAACTATAAAACACAGTAAAAAGGCAACCCACAGAATCAGAGCTAATGTTTGCAAATCATATTATCTGATAAGGAATGATATCGAGAATAAACAGAGAACTCCAAAACGCACCAACAAAAAAAACAAATAATCAGACTCAAAAATGGGCCAAAGACTTGAATAGACACTTCTCTAAAGAAGATATATGAATAGTCATATGCACATGAAAACATACACAACAGCACTAATAATTAAGGAAATACAAATCAAAACTACAATTAGGTATCACCTCATACCTATTAGGGTGGCGAGTATCAAAAATCAAACTAAGTCCTGGCTGGTGTGTCTATTTGGTTAGAGCACTGGCCCAAGCACCAAGGGTTGTGGGTTCGATTCCAGGTCAAGGGCACATACCTGGGTTGCAGGTTTGATCCTTGCCCCAGTTGGGACGTGTGCAGGAGGCAACCAATGGATCTCTCTCTTTCTCTCTCTCTCTCTCTCTCTCTCTCTCTCTCCTTCCCTTCCACTCTCTCTAAAAATCAATGGAAACATTTTCCTTGGGTGAGGATTAACACACACACACAACAGAAGAATTGGCATATGTGTGGAGAAACTGGAACCCTTGTGCAGTGCTGGTGGGACTATAAAATGGTAAAGCAGCTGTGGAAAATAGTATGGTGCTTCCTCAAGAAATTAAAAGTAAAATTACCATATGATCCAGCTATTCAACTTCTTGGTATATAACCTAAAGAATTGAAAGCAGAGTCTTTAAGAGATTTGTGTAGTCATATTCATAGCAACAGTAGCAACAGCTCTGTGTATTCTTGATATCATTCCTTATCAGATAATATGATTTTAGCATTAGCTAAAATGTGGAATCAATCCAAGTGTCTATTGATGAATGAATGGATAAGCAAAACCATTGGAATATCATTACACCATTAAAATGAAGGAAATTCTGCAATATACTACTTTGGAACTTTGAGGATATTGTGCTAAGTGAAATACACCAATCATGAAAAGACAAAGACTCTGTGTTCCCATTTCTGTGAGGTATCTGGAGTCGTCCAATTCAGAGACAGAAAATAGAATGCTGGCCGCCAGGGCCTTGAGGGAGGGACAAATGGGAAGTCATTGTTTAATGGGTATAAAGTTTCAGTTTTACAAGATGAAAAGACTCATGGAATGGATGTTAGTGATGGTTGCACAACAATGTAAATGTACTGTATTTATTCATTCATTCATTCATTCCCTTATTTATTTTTAATATATTTTTATTGATTTCACAGAGGAAGGGAGAGGGAGAGAGAGAAACATCAATGATGAGAGAGAATCATTGATTGGCTGCCTCCTGCACACCCCCCAATGGGGACTGAGCCCGCAACCCAGGCATGTGCCTTGACTGGAATCAAACCTGGGACCCTTTAGTCTGCAGGCTGATGCTCTCTCTACCCACTAAGCCAAACCAACTAGGGCTAAATGTACTGTATTTAATACCCCTGAACTGTATACTTACAAATGGTTAAGATGGCAACTTTTGTTATGTGTCTTTTACCAAAAATTTTTAAAGTGAGAAAAGATCTATAATAATAAAAGGGTAATATGCTAATTAGACCGGACAACTTCTGGATGTCATTCCGGACGTCCTTCTTGATGAAGCTGGGGCCAGAGGGAAGCCAGCCCAGGTCCTGGGTGCCTGCAGGCGGCCCAAGGGAAGCAGCCAGAGGAGAGAAGGCCTAATCTTGCATGAATTTTCATGCATCGGGCCTCTAGTAATACATAACTATGTATGTGCTTAATATTCTTAGTGGATTACAATTTACTTAAAGAACAGGCATACATCTTACTATCTGCTGTAGCGTCTAACACAGTGCCTTATATACTACTAAAATAACAATAAATACTCAAAGTTATTAGTGATTTCAGAATAGACCAGAGAAGACATCAAGACAATACTTGGTTAGAGAGCCAGGAGCAGTTATAATTGTATTTTCTTGTGGGAAAAATCCAGTAAGATACAATGAGATAGGGAAAGGGAAGTCAGGAATGAAGAAGGCGCAGGACAATAATATGGATCTGCCAGGCAAAAGGATCGGTACTCTTGTCTTCCAGGCAGCTGGAAATAGGAAACTAAAGCTAAAAAACTAAAACTATAAAGCCAGGGACCTTACACAGGATATACACACAATACAGTGTGTACACCATGCCAAGTGGACTACCAACAAGAGAAATCAAAGGACCATAGTATCCATCAAGAACATCCATTTTTATTATAACTGTCTGTACTTTTTCCATCAGTAGTTCCCAGACTCTAAGATGTCAAAGAGCAATAAATTTAAAATGCACATACTTAAAACTGATCACCAAATAGGGTGCCAACTTTTTATTTTAGAGAAGTTAAATTACCCTGTAGTGCAATTATTTTATTAACAAACAGCTTATTTTAACACCAAAATGGGAGAAGAGTCATGATGAAGGACCACACATGTAGCTTCAGAAAAACTCACTTATTTTCCTTATATTTGTCATTTCACCAGAAGCCAGCAAAAATCCATCAAATTCTACAGAAATTACTATAGCAGATGATTCTATAATATCTTCCCAAGTTTCCTCACATTTCTATAACCTTTATAGAAAAATGTAAATAAAATAGCTTTGACTGAATATTAGCCTAAATCACTTAACATGTCAATTGATACAGACACAGAAGAAATATAACTAATAAGTAACAATAATAATTCCGGTTGGATTTTCAAAGCGTTCTATTTGTAGCTAGTGGTTTACTCCCTGGGAGACAAAGTCCCACACCCACAATAGCAACAACTGTTTCTGAATGTGTTTACCAAAATAGCATGGTGAAAGATGATGAAATTCTGTCAGCCATAAAGCACACACTTTTCTAAAAATGTTCTTCTGTTCCACCTACATTCTTATTTTTAGTTTTATAAAACAATGACAGTGGTACAAAAAATTAATGCTACAAAAAATTAATGCTTATACCTTGCAAAGACAGCAGTGGAGATAGCTGCATGCAATCACCAAATAATAGTTGCTAGTGAAACAAAAATACTTGATGGGCCATTAGAGCTGGAGACCCCATACAAAATGACTTTGTGCTACAGATTTGAATTAACTTATAAATATCCAAGCTGAAAAATAAACAGGGACTCTGAAGGCAACTATATATCTCCAACTGTGGTATAAATCATATATACACAAAAATACATGATTTATCCCTTTAAAATGTAATTCTGCCATGTAAGGCATATTCCCAATATACTATAAAGTTTAAAACACAGTAACAAATACCCTTTCAAAAATAATATAGCCACCAGGCCAGTGTGGCTCAGTGGTTGAACCAGGAGGTCACGGTTTGGTTCCCTGTCAGGGCACATGCTTGGATTTCAGGTTCAACCCCCAGTAGGGGGGTTGCAGGAGGCAGCAGATAAATGATTCTCTCTCGTCATTGATGTTTCTATATTTCTCTCCCTCTCAAATCAATAAAAACATTTTTTAAAGTGGTACTTTTATTATATGCCTGTAATGAAGCCAAATTTATGTAATGGTGATATTCAAAGTAACATTTATTTACTTCCTATGCCTTACAGTTAACACTTATCTGCTACTAAATTAAAGACTTACCTAAGAGTTAATTTACCAAAGGTTTGATTAACCACATGCTAAATACACCAACCAAAAACCTCTGACTATAGTTTAAAAGTAAAGGAGTCTTAGTGAGGAGAACTATTGTTTTCGCTTCCTCGGTGGTTTTGGAGGCTGACTTCTGCTGAGTAAAATCTCACAGGAAACACTGGCCAAAGCTAATTCTATAACATATAACAGGTACCACATTTTGGCGCCTGGGATAAAGGGTATTGTTCTAACATTGGTCAAAACATCCTGAAAGAAGTAAAAAAAAAAAAAAAAAAATTAAAAAAAAAATCTTACATCCCAATTATGTTGAAACTAGAAAGCAAATTTCAGATAATTCTCTAACCTGTGTGGGAAAATAAATTGTTTGGGTTGAATAATGGTGTAATTACATAATGAAGCGAGAGGAGGTGTTTTAAACTGAAATGGAAAAGTAGTGCCTAAGCATTTATGCAATTACCCACCATTTTAATTTCAACAAATTCTCCAATTTTGAGAGCTATAATTCTAATTAACATTATAATAATCTAAATAAAATTCAACCCTGTCTTTACCTTTAGAAAATAACTACCGAAAGCAAGGCCAAGAGAAAATACCACTTATCAGAGCTAAAATGAGGGAGCTAGCAGGTCCTTAATGCATGGCCAGTGGCAATCAAGCTGACTACCCAAACCTCCGTAGAGGAAAGCTTTTACTCAGGCCCCAGGTGCACAGTGGTTTAGTGTATCTTCTCCTTCATACACCTTACACCTTATTACTTGACTGATTGTAAGAATACCTACTGATTCAATAATAGCTCTTTACTGGGATGGGGTCGGGGGGGAATAAAGCCACTATACTCCATTAAATACTATAGAATTCAGTCCTTTATAAAGAACCATGATGTTTTCAGAAACATTAGGATGGAAAAGATAAACATTAATCACAAATGAAGAAAATATGTCAGTTTAAGAACTCAAACAGGAACACTAATGTTTCAGAGATGAGCAATATACCCAGTTGAGAAGAACTTCCTTCCCAAAAGGTGGTGATGTTTACAGGGTATAACCATGAAGGAACTGCCCTTTGACAGAGACAAAAGTGAATTGTAAGAAATCTCTGGCTACCCAGTAGGGCTAGACATACAGGCATACATCAAGGAATGAAAAGTTTCTTTCGTTTAAAAGAATCAGCCGGTGTAATACACTAAGAAAGTTTATCAAACTTTCAAATAAGATCAGGCCACGTACCTAAGTGCCCACCGTTCCCAAACTGTACAAAACAAATGACAGGAAATACTACTTATTAGCATTTCCAGGGTAGATTATTTTCCTATACTTAAATGTTATTTTATTGTTTTTCAACAGATCCTATTGAAAAATTCTTCCTCATATTTCCAAATACCTCCTGTCCTATTTGACTTCTTTTGTTCTAGATTACAGAAAATAATTTCATTTACGATTTATCAAGATGAAATCACTCCAGCCCTAGCTGGTTTGGCTCAATGAATAGAGCATCGGCCTGTGGACTGAAGGGTCCCGGGTTCAATTTTGGTCAAGGGCACATGCCCGGATTGTGGGCTCGACCCCCAGTAGGGGGCATGCAGGAGGCAGCCGATCAATGATTCTCTTTCATCACTGAAGTTTCTATCTCTTTCTCCCTCTCCCTTCCTCCCTGAAATCAATAAATATATATATATTTTTTAAATCTTTAAAAAAAAGATAAAATCATTCCAATTTGGCCTAATAATTCCATTTCTAGGGATTCTCGTAGATTGCTGATGACAGTTATAACTTTATCAAAGACAAATCTGCTAATATGTGTTAAAAGCTTCACAATGTTTTCTCCAATAACTCTATTTCTAATATAATAAATAAATATTTATTTTTAAAATAATCAATTTGTATACAATGTATGAAGAAATAATCTTTCCAAGTCCAGATTCTTAAAAACAAAACACTCTTGCTGGCATAATAACAAATGGTAAGCTAATAGTTACACAATGCTTACTGTGTGCAAGCACTATTTTAAGAACTTTTCATGTATTAAATCACTTTTAATTCTTCCAGCAACCTCATAAAATTTTTTTATTGTCCTTTTACAGATAAAGAAACTGAAACAGAATGAAACTGAGTAACTTATTTAAGGCTAGAAATGATTGCTGAGGTTAGGATTTGAAACTAAAAAGCCCTAGATCATACTATTTCAATATACAAAAATAAAAAATCTATATTAATATATGATTTCATTGATGCCCTAAGATCCATGACCAAGTATCAGATCCTAAGGCATCTAAATTTCACTATTATACACACACAAACACACACACACATATATATGTATGTATATATATATATATATATATTAAATAAAACATACATAACACATGGTAAATTGTCAAAGAAACTATATTTTTAGATCTTTATATTGCTGAGAAAATAACTTTCCCCTCACTTGTTAGCTACAAAAAAAGAAAGTTAACTTAAAACAGCTGTAGATGCATCTCCCCGCCCCCTTCGCCCCCTCCGTGGTAACTATTCATGAGATGCACACTCCAATTCTATTTCTTATCAACTGGAATGCCAGTCAACTTGCCAAAGAACATCTGCAGTTTAAGCTGACTTTCTAGATAAGATTAACTTAGTGGTGCTGCCTTATAAAGAGGAAATATTTTTATAATATGTAAATTTATTACATTTGTAGAATATAATGACTGAAATTCAGCATAACAGTCTTTGTAACTCAATCATTGATTTGATTTACTTCAAGGCTTTTCTTTTCCCACTGCCATTTCTTAAGAGCACCTCCAAATTCATGACACAGTTGCTCAACCAATTCACTACCAAAATATGCAAGTGTGGCCTGTCCATAAGAAATACACTCTCACTTTTTCTTTCAATCTGTTATTGGTGGCGTTCTTGGGGTGCCACGAGGAAAAGAATTTCCTGAAACCACCCACAGGAGGATGGGGTTTTGTGCAAAGCTTTATTTTAAAATTAAGGGGGTTCCCCTCCAAGTTCCCATCCCCATCCATCACACAATGGAAGAAGTCCAATCTTGTCTTCAGCAGAGCCAGAATGAAGGCCACTGCCCAGTATTTATTCTCCATATTAAAGTTCAGCATCCTATTAGCTTAGCTTGTGTCCACAACTGCAGTCTACTGTGTATGGGGTCCGCATGGCCATGGGCCAGGAGGATGCTTAAGGCCACATGGCTCTGAGGAGAGAATAGGGGAGTGCATGGGTGAGTGCGGGTGATGCAGCAAGAGCAAGAGATAGGGGACTCCTAGGGAATTTTTAGATTTACAATATTTTGCATGCTTCTGATGGGGTCCACCTCCTAGCCAGCCCATTGCTCCCCAGGCTAGACTGACAAGCAAGCACCTGCCCTACATCACCCAACTTCACTGGCATGTGCCCATTTCTCCCTTTGTTCTATCCCTTCCCCCAGTGAACTGCAGGGAATAGACTGATCTAATACATAGAAACAATCACAAAGGAACAGCAAAAAAGAAATAGCCCCCATTCGAAAGAATAGGAGGAATCACCAGAAAAGGAAATAAACAAAATAGAGGCAAGCAATTTGTCAGAGAAAGACTTCAGAGCAATGGTTATAAGGACGCTGAAAAGGATGAAAGACAAACATGTGTAAGAATCTAGAGGAAATGAAGAATGACTTAGCTACAATAAAGAACACAATGCGAAGTTTCAACAGTAGACTAGAAGAAGCTGAGGATGGCATCAGCAAGTTGGAAGACAAGGTAGTAAAAACCACCCAAGCACAGCAGCAACTGGAAAGAAACTTAAAAAGCAGAATGAGAGCATAAGAGAGCTTTGGGACAACATGAAATGAAACAACATCTGCATAATAGGGGTGCCAGAAGGAGAGAAAGTGGAGTTAAGGAATAGAAAACCTGTTTGAAAAAATAATGACAAAAAACTTCCCTGATGTTGGGGAAAAAAAGCCACACAAGTCCAAAAAGCACACAGAGTCCCAAACAAGATGAACCCAAAAAGTCCAACACCAAAGCACATCATAATTAAACTGGCAAACATCAATGACAAACTAAGAATCTTAAAGGCTGCCAGAGAAAGACAGAAAGTTACCTACAAGGGAACTCCCATTAGACTATCAACTGATTTCTCAACAGAAACACATAAGGCCAGAAGGGAATAGAATGCAATATATAAAGTGATGCAAAGCAAGGGAATGAATCCAAGAATACTATACACAGCAAAGCTATCATTCAAAATTGAAGGTGAAATCAGGAGCTTCACAGACAAAAATGGGCTAAGAAAGTTTATTACCACCAAGCCAGCAATGCAAGAAATGCTAAAGGGATTGCTGTAAAAAGAAGAAATAGAAAGAGAATAAGGAACACAGGCATAAATAATAAAAATGGCGACAAACAAGTACCTATCTATATATATAGAAACGTAAGCAACTGTTAGGACCGGTCGACCGAATGACCGGTCGACCGGTCGCTATGATGCGCACTGACCACCAGGGGGCAGACACTCAACGCAGGAGCTGCTCCCTGGTAGTCAGTGCGCTCCCACAGCCAACCTCCCACATTCCCTCCCCTCGGCTGGCCTCAATCAGCCCCAATCAGGACTGGGCGAGACAGCCCCCATCAGCCCCAATTGCCAGCCAGGCCAAGAGACCCCACCCGTGCACGAATTTGTGCACTGGGCCTCTAGTCAATAATAACCTTAAACGTAAATGGATTAAATGCTACCAATCAAAAGACATAGGGTAGCTGAATGGATAAGAAAATATGACCCATATATTTGCTGTCTACAAGAAACCCACCTCAGAACAAAGGACTCACACAGACTGATAGTGAAGGGATGGGAAAAAACTTTTTAGGCAAATGGAAATGAGAAAAAAGCTGGGGTAGCAATACCTATATCTGACAAAATAGACCACAAAGTGAAGGCCATAACAAGAGATAAAGAGGGCCATTTCATGATATTAAAGGGAGCAATTCAACAAGAGGATCTGTAGCAGCAATATCTTTACAAACACAGCTCCTAGGACAATGAAAACTAAGGAGAAAATAAACAAATGGATCTAAATATATAAAAGCCTAAGAGACCGTTATGACCAAACAACTGAATGACAGGTCACTATGATGCGCACTGACCACCAGGGGGCAGACACTCAACACAGGAGCTGCCCTCTGGTGGTCAGTGCACTCCCACAGCCAACCTCCCGAAGCCGGCCAACCTCCCGCGGTCCCTCCCCCTGACTGGCTGGCCCCCCAGATCAGCCCAATGGGGGGTCGGCTGGCCAACCTCTCACAGCCCCTCCCCCCAGCCAGCCAGCCCCTATGAGCCCCGATCACTGACCAGGCTGAGGGACCCCACCAGGGCACAAATTCATACTATGCCTCTGGTATCAAAATAAAAAGCTTCTACACAGAAAAAGAAACCATCAACAAAACATTAAGAGAGCCCACTGCATGGGAGAACATATTTATCAATGCTATCTCTGATAAGAGTTTAATCTCCAAAATTTACAGGGAACTCATACAACTTAACAAAAGGAAGATAAACAATCCAATCAAAAAAGGGGCTAAGGACCTAAATAGACACTTTAAAAAAAAGAGGACATACAGAAGGCCAAGAGACATATGAAAACGTGCTCAAAGTCACTAATTATCTGAGAGATGCAAATCAAAACGACAATGAAGTACCATCTCACACCTGTCAGATTGGCTATCATCAACAAATCAACAAACGACAAGTGCTGGCGAGGATATGAAGAAAAAGGAACCCTCTTGCACTGTTGGTGGGAATGCAGACTGGTGTAGCCACTGTGGAGAACAGTATGGAGTTTCCTCAAAAAAATTAAAAATATAACTCCCATTTGATCCAGTAATCCACCTTCTAGGAATATATCCCAAGAAAACAGAAACACTAATCAGAAGGGATATATGCACCCCTATGTTCATAGTAGCACAATTTACAATAGCTAAGATTTGGAAACAGCCTAAGTGCCCATCAGCAGATGAGTGGATAAAAAAACAATGATATATCTACACAAAGGAATACTATGCTGCTATAAAGAAGAAGGAACTCTTACCATTTGCAACAGCATGGATGGACCTGGAGAGCAGTATGCTAAGTGAAATAAGCCAGTTGGAGAAAGATAAATATCACATGATCTCACTCATTTGTGGAATATAATGAACAACATAAACTGATGAACAAAAATAGAGCCAGAGTCACAGAAGCATCCAACAGAACGTCCAACCTAAGAGGGAAGGCAGGGGATGGGGGAAGGGGGAAGAGATCAACCAAAGGACTTGTATGCATGCATATGGGCATAACCAATGGACACAGACAGTAGTGGGGTGAGGGCATGTGCTGGGAGGTGGGAGCAGCTGGGGAGAGGTCAATGGGGGAAAAGGGAGACATGAAATACTTTAAACAATAAAGAATTTAAATTTTTTTAAAAAGTGGATTGCTTTGAGGTTTTAATTAAATGTAATACCTGATTCTCAAGAAAAAGGTACACAACACAAAATTCTACAGACATAATTCTGGGATTATAAAATGGTTAGCCACTGAGAAAAACATTATGCCAGTTCCTCAAAAACAGAATTATAATATGATTTAGCAATTACACTTCTGGGTATATACACAAAAGAACTGAAAGCCGAGGCTAAAACAGATATTTGTATATCAATGTTCATAGCAGTATTCTGTATAGTATTCAAAATAGCCTAAAAGTAAAAATAACCCAAATGTCCTTCAATAGGGAATACAATATGCAAAATGTGGTAGATATGTACAATAGAATGTTACTCAGACTTAAAACAATTCTGATACATGCTTCATGGATGAACTGGAGAAACAAATATTATAATATCCCACTTATATGAAGTACCTAGAGTAGTCAAGTTCATAAAGACAGAAAGTAGAATGGTGGTTGCCAGGGGCTGGAGGAGGTGAGATGGTGAGATGGGAATGAGGAGTTATTGTTTAATGGGTACAGAGAGGTTGGGATGATAAAAGAGTTCTAGAGATGGATGGTGGTGATAATTGCACAAAAATATGAATGTACTTAATGCCACTAAACTGTATAAGTAAAATTGTTAAAATGATAAATTTATGTTATACTAGAGGCCCGATGTATGAAATTTGTGCAAGGGGCTCAGCTCCTGCCGCCGCCTCAGCTGCCTCTGCCTCAGCCCTGCGGCCTTAGCCTTTTCTGGAAGGTTGTCCAGGAGGACGTCCAGTCTAATTAGCATATTATGCTTTTATTATTATAGATGTATTTTACTACAATAAAAAGTAAAAGATTGGTTAATTATAATAATGTATCATTAAAGCTTCAATATGAAAGTAAAGTTCTAGACAATTGCAAGAGTTCAAAGATCACCTAAAGGTCAACAATGAATCCCAAGTTATAAATTCCTGCCAAATCTCAACACAAATATAATGAAATAGGAACCACAGTAATTTTATAGAAATTAGCTTTCTGTGATCCCTAAAATGATTGCCAACAAAATCCCATGCTTAAATATAATAAAAGTTTATTTAAAAAGCAGAAATTTTCTCCCACTCTGAAGTTGTCTTTCCCACACTAAAATAGACCAACAGCAATTCCACATTTGTTGTTTGTATTTCATCACTGTTTTCAGACAGAACAAGAGATTTGCTGCCTACACACCATTTCTCAGCATCAACACCCATTTTCTTATGCAATTTTAAGTTCTGTTGGCAGGTTAAGGACATTTTTTCCAACCACAAACAAAAACTTCTTTTGATACTCTAAGTGAACGTTCAAGAAAATGTTCCCAATAAAAAAAATAAGACTATTTAAAACAATAATGTGGAAGTGTATCAACAGTCAAGAAAACTTAATAAAAAATTAAGTTCTCAATATAAGACATATAACACTTGGTAGCTACTTTGTTGAAAATCAGCTGTCCTTATGTCTTCAACTAGGAACTTATTATTAGCAAATGCTAAAAGACTACAGAATGAGAAAAAGATAGAAACCACATTACTTAGGCTTCCATAACTCCATGGACAACTTTCCTATTTTTTAATGATTAAAATACTACTTTGCAATATAATGAAAAGTGCTTAGCTTCAATTGTCCATTTCTTTAAAATTATATATAAAAAGTGATTTGTACTGGAAATTTTTAGCTTTAAAAAATGTAAATCCTAGTATTTACGTTTAATATGTACTAGGATTATCTATAAAAATAAAAGCGTAATATGCTAATTAGACTGGACAGCCGAATGACCTTCCAGAAGTCCTTCCAGATGACCTTCCGGACAAAGCCGGGGCTGTGAGGGCCAAGCCCCTTGCACAAATTTCATGCATCGGGCCTCTAGTCATTAATAAAATTTTGTGATTATTAATAAACCATTTGTCAATTAGACAATCACAAGGATGACCAGTGATAACTAAGTCTTGGCGCTATTGTACGGACTTTACATATATTAAGTTAATCCTGAAAACGAGCTTATGCAGTAGGTACTACTATTATTCCTTATATTACAGAGAGGAAAATGAGGCACAGAGAAATAATGTGATTTCACAAACATCACACACTCAGTTAAGTGGTGGGGCTAATATATAAGCCCAGACAGTCCAGCTCTCACATCCATTCCCCTAGCCATTACACATACTACTGGTCATAATACATTGGGGAAATGAAGATTATTTTGATAATGCTGAACAAGCTCTTCAGTAACAGAAAACATTTCAGTTGTCTTTTTGATCATAGGATTGTTTTTTAAACTTAAATAAAAATGAGACACTGCACTTGAGAGTGTAATTCACAGGATTAAACACATTAATGTACTATCCATGATCAAGGAGGAAGTAAGTCACAGAGACTGAGGGCTACAGTTTATCTTTTATCTTTTTCTAAATATGTAACCAATATATGAGTATAAAAAAATTATTAATCCTACAGGATTGGTGGTTTACCCAACTAAAATATAATTATATTAGCCTATAAAGGAATGAAAAGTACAGATGACTAATCAACCTTTATAAACAGACAAACAGTTGAGATTTTTAACACATTAGCTAGCAGATGCTGAGGTATAGGTAAGTTGTCCAAAACAATTAAGAGGTTTGGAGGGAGGACATAGTTCATGATAGTATGACTCACATGTGTCTCACAGCAAAATAAAAACCACCAGACGTTTATCTCTTAAAAACAAAAGACACTGAGTCTGGCACCAGCCTGCCAAGCAAGAAATACCACATGCAAGTCAGACACTCATGTGCTGGTTAAAAATAAAATCGAGAGATAGGCACATGATGAGTGATGGCTTCTAAACCTGACCTTCTCTAAAATAAACAATTCCATTTATAACTCACACACACACACCAAAAATTCAAAACACCTGGAAAAAAAACAAGTTTCTCAAAAGATTCAAGAAAGATAAACAAAAAGGAAACTTCATAAGTAAGAGCATAAAATATCTTACAGAAACTACTGTATTTAGGAAGGGAAAAAGTAATAGCTTTTGTCACCCTGACTGGATTCCTTCAGCAGGTTTCCCTCTTCCCTGTATGAACATGAGCCCAATGAGGCCAACCACTCTCTCCTCAAAGCTGACTGGCCGCATCCACTGGTATGGCCAACTGGCTTTGCAGGCATGTCAAACTTGAGGCCGGCGGCCCACATGCCGCTAGTTTGACATGGTACAGAGTCTTACTCTAACTCCAGCTCCTATTGGAAAGGAGAAAGACTGCCGATAGAAGGAAGGTTGCTACATCTATTTAAATGTGAATTCTATTTGAAGAGGAGGACATTAAATAATTACATATAGCAAGAAAAACTCTTCTGGTCCTATCTGTGAATAAAGTTAATCCCCCACAAATTTAATACAATGAAATGCAGTAATCTCCCCAAAATGATCTAAAAAAATAGAACGAAAAGAAGCTATAAACCCAACAAAGAAATGCCTTAACAATATACTGCAGAGGGCCTAAGGGTGTCTGCCTATGCAGCTGTCCATATTTACAATTTGGCAATAATTTCATTAAGTCAGAACTAATAGTCAACTTGAGTTAGTATCTGTAAACTGGGACCATTTAAAAATTCATTAATTAGACTTGTATTGTAAGCAACAGTTTTTAAAGTATTTACCGTAAATACAGCCTGTCACTAAGGAATATGCTTTCATGTCACGAATACTGCCAAGAGGAATCAAGCCACACTTTAAAAGTTTGTGAGAACTGTCATAAAAGCACTGGGTGTGACACACGTAATATTACTTACAACTAAGGTACCAAAACGAAAAACAAAACAAAACAACCAACCCGACAAAAGTTTCTAAGTACTTATTCTATGTCTGTGTGTATCTTGTTTTAGACCAAATCCTTAACAAGGCAGCCCTGGTCACATTTGAGCAGCAGATTTATAGCTCTAGCTCTATCTACTCGGCTTCTCACTTATAACCCCAAGAACCCTGCAGTCTCATCAGAGTCCAGTTTGAAAACTTCCCTCTTTGAATCATGTTCAAATTACTATCCTGTCATTTAAATCATACACACTTGCTGAGCATATAAAAGGTATATGGAGAATAAAAGTAATTAAACTACAATAATAAAAAAGAAAATGATCCAGGAGAGGAGGAATGGCAAGTATCAAATTAAAGGAAAAGGAGACTAAGAAGAGGACCAATCTGGAAACTAAGGAAAGGGGATAAAAAATGGAAGGAATAATCAACAACTTCAGATTCTATCAAGAGGTCAAGATTTGATTCATCCTCTCTCTACCCTATTCATTAGAAGAAATGGTAGGAAACAGCAGAAATATAACATTAAATTCAGCTAGAATTACTAATTTATTACAGCCTATCTGCTAGAAGAGCTTAATACATCTTGCTTCTTTTAACAATTATGAAATAACAGACCATTTTAATAGCCAAGATTTTTTAAACCAGATCTCTTCTTGATAGATGTCTCCAATAAGTGCATTATACTTGTACGTATGGGCCTCTTGATAACAGATTGTAAGGTGGGCCCATAATCTGCCTCCTGGTATTCATGGCCTTGTATCATCTCTTCCCCTTAAGTGTGGTGGGATCTATAACTTACTTCTAGTCAATTAAATATGGCAAAAGTAATAAGTGATATCTTACACTTATTACATTAACTAGAGGCCCGGTGCATGATAATTCGTGCAGGGGTGGGGTGGGGGGGGTGTTCCTCAGCCCAGCCTGCACCCTCTCCACTCTGGGACCCCTTGAGAAATGTCCGACCGCCCATTTAGGCCCGATACCCTATAGGATCGGGCCTAAATGGGCGGTTGGACATCCCTCTCACAATCCAGGACTGCTGGCTCCCAACTGCTCACCTGCCTCTGCCTGATTGCCCCTAACTGCTTCTGCCTGCCAGCCTGATCACCCCCTAACCACTCCCCTGCCAGCCTGATCAATGCCTAACTGCTCCCCAGCTGGCCCGATTGCCCCTAACTGCCCCCCCCCCAGCCAGCCTGGTCACCCCTAACTGCCCTCCCCTGCCAGTCTGGTCCCCCCCAACTGCCCTCTCCTGCAGGCCTGGTCTCCCCCAACTGTCCTCCTCTACTGGCCCAGTCACCCCTAACTGCCCTCCCTGCTGGCCTGAACACCCACAACTGCCCTCCCCTGCAGGCTTGGGTCCCCCCCCCCCAACTGCCCTCCCCTGCTGACCTGGTCTCCCCCAACTGCCCTCCTCTGCTGGCCTGGTCACCCCTAACTGCCCACAACTGTCCTCCCCTGCAGGACATCTTGTGGCAGGCATCTTGTGTCCACATGGGGGCAGCCATCTTTGACCACATGGGGGCAGCCATCTTGTGTCTTGGAGTGATGGTCAATTTGCATATTACTCTTTTATTAGATAGGATTACATTATACAGGAGTGGGCAAAAAGTTAGGTCTATAGTTGTTCATATGGAAAATAATACAATAAATAATAACACAAGAATAAACTGTGTTTCTTGCACTTACTACTGTAAATCTACTTTTGTCCACCCCTGTATGACACCTATCTTGCTGGCTTTGAAAAAGCTGCTACATTGTAAGTTCCCTATGAAGAGGGACACATGGCCAGGAACTGGGAGTGGCCTTTGACGAGCAGCCAGCAAGAAACTGAGGCCCTCAATCCAGGGCCTGCAAGGAACTCAATGCTCCCAACAATTATGTGAGCTTAGAAGACAATCCTTCCCCAGTCAAACTTTCGGATGGAAACTCAGCCCTCACAGACACCTTGATCACAGCCTTTCAGAGGACACTAAACTGTGCCCAGAGTGCTGACTCCTGACTTTCAAACATGGTGAAATGATAAATATGTGCTATTTTAAGTGGCTATGTTTGCGGTGATATGTCATACCGTCACCCCTTGGTGTCTGAAGGGGACTGGTTGCAGGACACCCCACAGACACCAAAATCCACAAATGCTCAAGCCCCTTATACAAAATGGTATTATATTAGCATATAACTTATGCACATGTTCCTACATACTGTAAATCACCTCTAGATTAACTTATAATACCTTAAAAATAGTTGTGATATTGTACTAGAGGCCCAGTGCACGAAATTCGTGCATGGCGGGGGGGAGCCTTCAGCTCAGCCTGCACCCTCTCCAATCCAGGACCCGACCCCTTGGGATTTCCGACTGCCAGTTTAGGCCCGATTCCGGGGATCGTGCCTAAACCGGCAGTCAGACATCCCTCTCACAATCCTGGACTGCTGGCTCCTAATCTCTCACCTGCCTCCCTGCCTGGTCGCCCCTAACTGCCCCCCCCTGCCGGCTGGATCGCCCCTCTCTGCTTCTGCATGCCAGCCTGATCGTCCCTAACTGGCCCCCCTGCCGGCCTGGTCGCCCCAAACTGGCCCCTGCTGCTGGCCTGGTCACCCCCAACTGCCTCCTCCCTGCCGGCCTGGTCATCCCCAACTACCCCCGCACCGGCCTAGCCGCCCCTCACTGCCCCCCTCCTACCGGCCTGGTCACCCCCAACTGCACCCACCCCCACTGGCCTGGTTGCCTCTTACTGCCCCCCCCCTGCTGGCCTGATTGCCCCACGCAGCCTGCTGTTCAGTCGTTTGGTCGTCCCTCACTACCCCCCCCTCCGCCGGCCTGTTTGCCCCACGCAGCCTGCTTGTTCAGTCATTTGGTTGTCCCTCACTAACCCCCCTGCCAGCCTGGTCATAGGCAGCCATCTTGTGAGGGTCAATTTGCATATTACCTCTTTATTATATTGGATTGTTTAGGGATAATAACCAAAAACAGTCTGTGCGGTACAGATGCAACCATCACAGGCCTAAATACATAGTACATGACAGCAACAATGTAACTCCTGCCTCCTGCTCCCCCACCCCACCCCCACCCCCCGTGAATATTTTCAATCTGAGGTTGGTCGACTTTATGGTTGCAGAACACAGGGCCAACTGTACAGCAATAGAGAACTAATACAGGGCCTTTAGAATTTTCAAACCATCTATTTAGATATTCACTTGACAGAAGAACATGGCCTTTCTGGTTCACATACTTTGAGCTACACCACAGACCACAAAACCTAAAACATGGCAAGAGCAGCAGCAGCAGCAGTGGATGCAGCCCCTTTGGTAAATCTATCCCATGCTTGGCTCCACTTGAGGGTAGACTCAGAGGCAATCTCAAAACTTACAAAATAACCATCTATCTTAGACAACCACAAAAGTACCTTAAAGCACAGTTTTCTAAATTGTGGGTTGAATTAGCATTTTATTTTGTAATTATCAAAATAGGATAGCAAATACTAAAGTGCACCACATGTAAACATTTGTTAGATCAAATGAATTTAATTGTATAGTTACTGCAAACCTATTTTGCATAAAATATTATGTCATCAGTTAGAAGAGTCTAATAGGAAAGAATAAGACATGTACCAGTAATCTATATATATAAAACCCTAATATGCAAATAGACCAAATGGTGAAACAACTGAACAACCAAAAAACCAGTAGCTCTGATGTGCACTGACCACCAGGGGGCGCGCACAGAACACGGCAGACATAGGCAACGGCGGGATGGTGAAGCAGGTGAGCAGGGGCGCCAGACCAAGGAGGGGCACTGGTCACTGTCATTGGGGCGAGCCTCTGGTGGTTACTGAAAATTCTTTGTTCTCCCATGCCACAGTCCCACCTGGTGCTCACACCTGCAGCGGGCACCAGCCCTGCTCATACCCGCTGCCAGTGCCGGTGCCACCGCTTGCACCCACTGCCAGCACTGGCCCCACTCGCACCCACAGCTGGTGTTGGAGCTGCCACTCACACCTGCTGCCGGCACCCGGAGCTGGTCCCGATCATCCCTGAGGGCTTCTCCACCTCCCCCTGCTCCTGAGGGGCGATCAGGGCAGAAGCTGCTGTTTCCCCCTGCTGCTGGTGCTGGCCCCAATGGCTCTGTGCCGTCAGTGGGTGCAAGCAAGGCCAGCGCCATCAGCGCATGGGAGCGGAGGTGGCGGGAGCAGGGCTGCAGGCAGAGAGGGAACTGGGGGCCACAGCGGGAGGGGCCGGGCGGGGACGCGGAGGATGGGCCAAGACCTGCCTCTGTGCCCACCGCAGCCTCACAGCCCATGGTTCCTTTCAAGGTGCACGAATGCGTGCACTGGGCCCCTAGTCTATATATATAAAAGGCTAATATGCTAAGTGTCCCTCTGCCCATCCGACCGGTCACTATGATGCACACTGACCACCAGGGGCACTCAACTCAGGAGCTGCCGTGACATGCACTGGCCATTTACAGAGAAATGGCACTGTGGACCTGGTGCCTACAAAGCAACACTCAGCTTCCCCCAAGTGGGAGACCGGCCCCACCACCAACCCGGAGCAACAGCCCACCAAATTGCAGCCGACGCTGCTGAGACCCCATGTCACAAAATGCGGCCCACAGCCCAGCACAGCCCGGAAACGGTGGCTGTGGGTGCTGGGTAATGACGTCACATAGCATCACCCAGCTTCCTCTCCCTAGTGACTAGCCTCCTTGGAGCTTCTTCAGCCCAGGAACACTACTTGCTTTATAGCCAGGTGCAAACATTTTACACTTTAACCAAATGTCTGTGAAGCATTTTCCTGTGCCTCATCTCATTTGATCCTCACAGAAGACCTGGAGTAGGTAGATAGGATTCTATTTTCTTTTCATTAGCCAGAAAACAGAGATTTAGAAAGCTTAGAAACTTGACCCAACTCAAAAGAAATGAGAATTGGTAGACCTTGAAAATGACTTCAGGTTTTCTCACTGTGCAGAATATAGTCAAATACTGCTGCAGTTAAATATTTTACCCTTTGTTCTCCCTGCGTGATCTACAATAATAATCTGCTTCATGTTGATATTTACTGCTGTGTTGCCGACTATTTCCTGAAAGAGAAGTTGGGGTGCTTCACTGGACTGGAAAAAGTTTAGCTAAATCAGAAAGCAGGTCTAATTAAGCAAGTTTATTCTATATCTATAAAAGGCTAAGTTGACTCACACATGCACTATACATATAAAGCTCTCACTGGCGCCAATCACATGCGTGTGTTTTGATCTGTCATTGTCAATAGTGAATTTTGTTGACACTTCTATTATAAAGGGCGAATAGCGATATTAAAATATTTCTTCTAATTAATTTCTTTTCAATATGCATGAATTCGTGCACCAGGCCACTAGTGTATATAAGGAACAAGATGACAAGAAACACAGGAATGGCCAAATCAAAGGAGGGAAGACCATAACTGGAAAGGGGAACCAGGAAAGATCTCATGGACTTTCCCGTCCATCATTTTAAAACAGTCTGTTCATAAGGAGGCAGGATTTTACAAGTGTGTACTGGGGGTAGGGAGAGGAATGACACTTTCTCCAGAGGGAAACAACAGCAAACTTCCCAGAGAGACTGGGGGTGGGGAGAGGGGAAGAATCATAGTGTGAGTGTAGGGAAAAGCAGGGGTGGTAAAGATAGAGTCAGACTGAGAGAAGATGGAGCACCCCGTTGAGAAGTTTGCATTTTATTTTATTAGAGATCCATAGTAAAATGTTCAATACACTGGGTCAGAGAAAATAATGTTCTTTGCCTTTCGGCCCTGTTTTGTGATTCTGTAACTGCTACCTGAGAAGAAGTCTAAGACTAGGATGTCATGGATGGAGAGAGGGACTGAATGAGGGACTGAATGAGGGTCTAAAATACTTCAATTCCATTAATCACTTGTAGAACTTCCTTCTCAATTCTGCCGGCTTATATTCTATAAATAAATTAATTCTGTCAAGATAAGTCAATACTGATTCATGACCAAACACGTTCTTATTGTTCACTGTTTTCATCAACATTATTTCATTGTAACAACTTTTGAAATGGTATTATGAGCTATACTGTAAAACACATAAGACCATAAACTCGGCTTAGTGCTCTATATCAGGAATTGGGAAACTTTTCCTGAAGACTAGGAATGTACATATTTTAGGCTTTGAGGGCCACACAGTTCTCAACCACTCAGTTCTGATGCTCCTCAGCAGTTAGCCACAGACATTCCACTGTGAATTGGGGCTGTGCTGCAATTAAATTCTATTCACAAAATGGGTCAACAGGCTGGGGTTGGCCTATAGGCCACTGATTGCTGACCTGGATCTGTATTTTCTTTCATTAATTTATTTTCACATAAAAGAGTAAAATGTAACTCTTTCCCAAACATTGGAGTTATAATGGTGTAATTTTATCAATGCTTACTGAAGTTGTATCATGTTAGGTACCAAGCTAAGTTTATTACCTCCAACCTATCAGAACAATTTCCATAAATGCATGTGATCATCCAGAAGAAAATCTCATCAGCTTCATCATCAAAATGCTCCCAAATCTGCCCTAGCAGGTTTTGCTCAGTGGATAGAGCATCGGTCTGCGGACTGAAGGGTCCCAGGTTCTATTCCGGTCAAGGGCATGTACCTTGGTTGCGGGCACATCCCCAGTGGAGGGTGTGCAGGAGGCAACTGATTGATGTTTCTCTCTCATCGATGTTTCTAACTCTCTATCCCTCTCCCTTCCTCTCTGTAAAAAAAAAACTCAATAAAATATATATATTTTTAAAAATGCTCCCAAATCCAACCTCTTTTCACCTTTCCCATCACCACTTGAGCCACCCATTCAGTTATTACCCACCAAGCTCATACACTGAGCCAGGCTCTGTCCAAGGCACCTGGGAAATATTACAGAGCAAAACCAAGATAAATCATTGCTCTGGGGAGCTCACATTCTTGCAAATGATGAATGTCAATAAATAATAAACCTAATAAGCAAGTAAAGGATACAGTATGTTAGAAAGTGAGACATGCTACAGAATAAATACACACACACACACACACACACACACACACACGGAGCACAGGGATGCCAGGAATAAGCAAGTAAAGGATACAGTATGTTAGAAAGTGAGACATGCTACAGAATACACACACACACACACACACACACACACGGCGCACAAGGATGCCAGGGCAGGGTAACAGTGGCAATTTTAAATAGTGTGGCCAGTTGAGGCCTAAGATATCTGTTCCAGATCGGAATCCTCCAGGAGGGGCTCACACCAGGAATGTGCAGCCATCACCTCGCACCCGGACAATTACAGCAGCTTCCTATTCTCTCTTCTTCCATCCTGGCTCCACTTCAGGAGATTTCCCACACCACAGCCAAGCAATACCTCTCAAATGTCCCTCAGGTCACCCAATACCCTGCTCATGCCAGTGCACACAGTGAATCCAATCCAAAGCCTGACTGGGTTCATGATTACCCAACCTCATGTCTGTCCTCTCCACTCCACCCACACTGGCTTCCTTTCGGTTCCAGGACACACTCCTGCCATCCCAAGGCCTCCTGCCTCTGCCTGAGATGCTCTTGTCCAGTATCTGCATGGCTCTCTCTCCCTCCATTGGCTCTGCATTTCCTCAACCTGCTTGATTTCCCTCATTATACTTATCACTAATGAGTTTGCACAGAATAGCCTTTTGTTTCCCTGTTTCTCTCACTAGGAACTAAACTTCATGAAGACAGGGATTTCGTCCCGAACATGACTTCCCTAACGCCTCAACAGTGTCTGGCACATAAACATTCGGAATGAACACGTGAACACGGTACAATTTTATAAAAGAGGAATCAGAGCTTTCCCAAGGACACAGTCAAAGGGTGACTAACCAGGACTTGAGCCTCAGATTGTTGGAAACCAGAGGCAGCACTGCTCACAGACAGCCTCTTAGGGCACGTCCTGGTGGAACATGAAGCAGAGCAGTCAATAATAAAGCGACACACAGACAGCGCTAACGCACGTGAGAGCAAGTTATCCGTGAGGTTAGAAACACCAGCCTGGTGTTTCACTAGCTTTGTGCCCTTAAGCAAATAACTTCCTTAATCATTCTTTGCCTCATCTATAAATTCAGAATGAATCCCTACCTCACAGCACTGGTGGGAAGAATAAACAAGTTAACATCTGTAACTTACTTAGAAAAGGCCTGCAATAGTACAAGTACTCATTAACTGTTTGTTCGGTTTTTATTTTTTTAAACATTTTAATAAATATACTCCTTCACCCATCTCTCCCACTGCCACCTCCCCACTCTGGCAAATACCAATTTGTTTTCTGTATCTATGAGTTTATTTTTTTAGATTTCACATATAGATGAAATCATACAGTATATATCTTTCTCTGCCTGACTTATTTCATTTAACATAATGCCCTCAAGGTTTCATTCTGAATAATATTCATATACATATATATATATATATATATATACATACATGTATATATATGTATATATATATATATATCTCACATTTTCTTTATACTCATTCATCTACTGATAGACACTTAAATTGTTTCCACAACTTCACTATTGTGAATAATGTTACAATGAACATAAGGGTGCAAATGTATTTTCGAGTTAATGTTTCATTTTCTTCAAATAAACACCCAGAATTGGGATTGCTGGATCACATGGTAGTTACACTTTTAATTTTTTTGAGGAACTTCCATACTGTTTTCCATAGTGGCTGCATCAATTTACATTCCTACCAATATTGTACATGGGTTCCATCATCATCATCATCATCATCATCATCGCACAAATGGCTTCCAGGCACGAACACTTGACTCCAACTAGATTGAATACACTGATGTAATCATGGCAGCAAAAAGAGGTGTGAGTAGTCAGAAGCCTACGCCCTCTTGTGAAGAGATGAGAAGGTGATAATGCTGTCAATACATTTTTAGGCCTATGACCTTGTGCTTATTTTGGGAATTCTGGGGAGCACCCAGAGGAAGCACGTACAGCTCTTGGAGGAAATCCACTGCCCCCCCATGTCAGGCTGCCCCCTGGACTTTGGCCCTGTGAAGTGGCATTCCCCAGGCAGAGGAGGCCTCTACTGGATGGGAAGGCTGGAGGTACCAAGCAGCCACCATATCTGCATGGAGTCACCCATAGGGTCAGGTGAGGCCGGTACCTGTGGGGATGGCTCATAAATATCTTGTTAAATATTAAACAAAAATAGTGACTTCATTTTTTGACATGGTATTTACTCTTCCCTTCCTATTTCTATAATTAAATAATCCATTTTAAAGCAGAATATAAATATAATATTCATATACATTTTTAAAAGTCTTCACATATTATTTTCAAGTACAGAAAAGAATCTCATTTGTTTAAAAGCATCTCACAGCTTTTAATATAGCATAAGATTAATGTGTGTCATGATTTTTAGATCACTTCATGCTTGAATACCTTAAGATATCTAGTTAGGTGGTGTTTTCTGTCACTAGAGGTGTGAAGCAAAGCTTGGGTATCAATGTGAACATCAGGAATACAGGAGACAGAGGCCTAAATGTATAAAAACAAATATACAGTGGCCAACAATTAATTTCATACCACTTCTTTTAAAAATTGAAAATCATGGTATTCATAGAGGCTTAGGTCAGAAAAAACCTAAAAGGCACACCTATCAGATTCTCAAAAAATACACTCTAATTCTTTTACCTATCAAATTAAAAGAGATGTATGCTTATAAGCCATCTGAAACTGTTTAGAACAGACCAAATGACAGTCATCTTGGCCAAACTATCCATTACTACAGGCAAAAAATATGGACTATAGATAAACATTTAAGCATTAAAAATATGAGAAAATAAAAAGGAAAACATATAAATCAAAGTTCTGTAACAATGTGTGCTACTTACATGGATGGAGCAAAAATTGAAAACAATATTTAAAAATGATACCATCAGAAATTGGTCTAAACGACCAGATCAAGTGAATAATTTGTAAACACAAATAACTCTAGTTCAACCAAATGATTGTTTTTTAAAAATGTATTTTTATTGATTTCAGATAGGAAGAGAGAGATAGAAACATCAATGATGAGATAGAATCATTGATTGGCTGCCTCCTGCACTCCTCCGAATGGGGATCCAGCCTACAACCCAGGCATGTGCCCTGACCAGGAATCAAACCATGACCTCCTGATTCATAGGTTGAGCCACACCACTAGGGCCCAAATGATTGTTTTAATATAGAGCATAAACCTACCATGCACTTGCATCATCCATAAACTGAAGAAACAAATACTCGTAAATCAGTCAATAATATTCAGAGAATGAAGAGATTTTAAAAACATTCTGTAAAACCTAAGTTCTACAAATATGCAATGATCTAAATGTATCACAAGGGGGTGGACAAAGAACCTCCCTTACTGCTCACTAGGGTACCACACGATCTCATATTGAGTTCACAGCAACAGTGGCTCTTTAAAAAATATATGCCATACTGGTATAGCATAACATATTTATGAGAATTTTACTATGAAGTGTGAAATGTTTATGCAAATTGAATGCCTCTGCTCTAACAAAGACTACTCTTTCATTCTAATGAATTGTTATAAAGCTGATGCCCTGGGTGGGCAATTACATAATTGTTCTTCTTCACTTTCAGTGGTCATAATACAGAGCTACAATTTTTTAAAGTTATTAATTTCACAAATAGGAGACAGAGAGGTAACATTAGCTTAAATTAAATAATAAGAACTTTATCACTCATCTTAAAGACAAAACACTCAGACAAAAAAGGTAGCTGGTTGATACTGGGTTGCTGATAATCTGATGGTATAATAATTTGAGTTTATTGCTCCACAGTCCATGAGTAATGACTGAGGCACAAATGTGAGAAGCATGACATTACTACTAGAGAAGTTTATAGGATTCAATCCAGAAACATGTCCTCAGGTGAAAAATTGCTAACTCTAGTTTGAGACATGTTGTCAAAGATCACAAGCTAACCCTGATTGTGGCATCGTGACAGTGTAACATTTGGTCCCACAAGACCAAACAAGAGATTGGAAAGCTCTGAAATAAGCCATCAACATAGAATGATGCACTAGTCTGAGGAAGGCACCTTTGGGGAAAGCTGACACCATGACAGGCACAACGATGTAAATGACTACTTCATAAAGAGGACAGATGGGACAGGGCGTGAGGAGGCAGGGCCCAGAGCAGAGCTGCTTTGAGAGCCAGGCACCTCAGGTTGTGCGCATGTCCATCCTATCTGCCATTCTTTTCACACAGTATTCTACACATCAAGTGATCTTTCTTCACACACAAAAAAAAACCCTATGATAGAGTCCTGTTGATGTAAACCATAAAAATCCTTACTATAACAGTTCTTTCCTGGATCACACAAGCTGATGAGAGAAATGGTGCACGTGTGTGCTAGCGGGAGATGGAGGGCAACTTTGCCTTCAAACAATAGCTAGTCAATTCTTTTTAGATAGGTTTTAAAACCCCTAAAAGTCCCCATATTATCTAATCCAATAACATAAAACAAATCAGTAGCAGTTTGAAAATAAGCATGACATCTACTTTCCCTGATCTTCTGACAAATAGAACTGTTTAAAACCAGTAATTGCTATGAAAAAATAGTGTATGGCTGACTATTTAAATAATTAAAAGAAAAATAAACTATAAGGAAAAATTCTACTTTGCCTCTTCAGCCTGGGTTGTCTCACAGAAGACTTTATAGAAGGTGTTTATACTATCTCCTGTCTCTACACTGAAGCCCACATATACATGTACCAATAAAAAGATCTAGTGCTCTAAGCAAAACCCTGGACAGTGGGGCCTAAATTCTAGTTCCAATTATGGCAAAACTAGTGATATGATTTTGTTTTCATTTTTCCAATATTTAAAATGGGTGTAATACTTACCTTCCAGAGTTCTACGAGATTAAGCAAAAATAACATAAGTAATGTAACACTGTGAATTATATATAATATCCTCAATGAATGTTGCATTGTGGCCCATATCCTGCCTTCCATAACCCTTTATCTAGATCAGTGATTTTCAACCGGTGTGGTACAATAACTTTTCAACATTTCTCACCTGATGACTTTTCCCTTAGATTATCAAATCAAATAATGCCAACAGTCAACACAACAATAGCCATCAGGTATGAATGAATCAAAATTATACCTATGTTTTGTCAGATCAGCAAAAAATATATTTTTTGTAGTACTGCAGAATTTTAGTAATTAGTTTATGTGTGTCGTGAGATGAGAATGGTTGAAAATTGCTGACCTAGACTAATGAAATGTGAAGTGTTAAACAGTAAATACTCATTAATTGATCATAGTAAAGAATCACCATTGATTCTTGAGATATAAAAAAATAGCACTGGAGATGATAAATCAACATTTCTTAAAGAATTACAGAGATGACTAGAGAATGTTATAGGATATGTGAGGGCCAGGATGGATATCATGAATAAGGTCTAGGAATAGCTTGTTAATCGAACAACAAGGACCCACTCAAGCCATCAGTATAATTTTTTTAGCTTTCTGATGACATGATTTGATTAACTCTATTTGCTTTCCTATAATTCTTAATTTAGGTTTGAAAAAAACCACTTTCATGGAATTCACTTATATCTAATACAATTAAATGATTTTCAAAAATGGTATAAGAATGATCATTCTCATCTTCTAAAATTAACTGAGGTTTGCCCTAGCTGGTTTGGCTCAGTGAATAGAGCATCAGCCTGCTGAATGAAGGGTCCTGGGTTTGATTCCCATCAAGGGCACATGCCTGGGTTGTAGGCTCGATCCCCAGTAGGGGGCGTGCAGAAGGCAGCTGATTGATGATTCTCTCTCATCATTGATGTTTCTATCTCTCTCTATCGTTTCCTCTCTGAAATCAATAAAAATATATTTTTAAAAAGTTAATTGAGGTTTAGGCTTTTAAAAAATTTAATGAGCTCTGCTTCTCTTTTCTTCAATGATGCTTCATTAGGTAATGATGGAAATTTATGTTTATGAGTAAACTGTAAGTATAGCTAGCTGCTAGCGCATCACAATGCTGATGTGCTAGTAGGGATTCTGCCCAGCAGTAGACCCTAACATTAATTAAGAGAAATAAAAGCACAAAAAAGGCCGTGAAATAAATAGAAGGGGGAATAACAATGGAATACTGAAGTGGGTTAAACAGTGTAACCCCAAAATTCATGCCCACTAAAAACCTGTGAGGGTGACCTTATTTGAAAACAGAATCTTTGCAGATATAATCAAGTTAAAATAAAGTCAAACTGGGTTAGGATGGGTCCTCGTAAGAACAGGAACATGTAGACAAAGACACAAAGGAAAGAAGGCCCTGTGAAGGTGCATGCAGGGATTCGAGTTATGTTCAGAGGGACATGGCCCTGCCTACACTTTGGTTTTAGATTTCTTGCCTCTGGAACTGCGAGAGAGAAATTTCTGTTATTTTAAGCCACCAGTTTGTGGTACTTTGTTATGACAGCCCAAGGAAACTAATACAAGTATGAACCCAGAATTTGATCTCAACTGTGATAAATTCAATGCAATTATATGCATACCAACACTGAAATGTTACCAGACCGTTAACAATAGCTATCTCAGGGTGGGACCCTCACTGATTTTTATCCTATTATTTGTGCTTCTTCCAATTTTCTAAGCCCTTTTTAAATAAACATGTTTGCTTTTAAAATCAGAAAAAAAAAGCCAATAAAGATGACTTTATAAAAACTGTACAAACACTAAACTAATCAGGAAGCAATGCATAAAGTAAAAACATGCAAAATTTGAAAGGGCAAGGAAGAAATAACCATCAAAACAGACAAGTTTTAAAAATTCGAAACTACTCTCCACCAACTTATGTAAATGATTTTGGAAATCTAGATGCAATGGATACTTTTCCAGAAAAATACACTTTACCAAACTGACCCCAGAAAAGACAGGAAGACAAAAATATTCAATTACTAGATCAGAAAAAAGAAATCTAAAGTATGCCTTCCTCCACTGAAGCTTTAAAGATCAGATGGTACTATACAAACTACTCCAAAAACAAAATAACAAGGAAATTAGCCAATGCTTTTCTTAGTAAACAAACATAACAGTAATTCTGTAATCTAAGAAAGAATCCTACAACCATTCTCAGGAATACCAATGGAAACATGCTACATAAAACACTATAAAGACTTTTGCTTCCAGCCAAATGGACTGGTAAGAAATCATATGTATTATGTGGTTTTCATAATATAAAACACTAAAATGTAGAACAATTGAGTCATAGGGGAAAGGAGGATTTAATAATAGAATACTGCTATAAGGTTCTAAAACTGTATCTAAAGTGGTATAATATTACTTGAAGGTAAAATGAAGTAACTTAAATATAAATACTATAAGCTGTAGAGCAGCTACTAAGAAAATAAAACAAAATAATGAAAGAGAATAATAAAAAATTCACATTTCAGGAAAAAGAAAAGGGAAAAGGAAACCAAAAGCACATGTGATGAATAGAAAACAGCAAATGCAAGAATTAAATCTAATACACCAATAACCACTTTAAATGTAAATGGTCTAAACACACCAATAAAAAGATGAGGTCAGAATTTCCCTGATATAAAAGCTACTCTTCAAGAAAACTATGAACCAACATTTCCCATGAACATATATTTAAAAATTGTTTGCAAAATTTTAGCAAATTGAATTAAAAAATTCATAAAATAGTACATCAAAATCAAGTGGAATTTATAACAGCAACTCAAAGTTGATTTAACATTTAAAAATCTATCAATGAAATTTTCCATATTACCACACTAAAAAGAAGATGCATATGATCAGCTCAATAAATAAAGAAAAGGCATTTGACAAAACTAATTTATGGTTAAAATTCTTATCAAATTAGTAACCGAATCAAACTTCCTCAATCACATAAGACCCATAATTAACATCATACTAAATGGAGAAAAAACCAATATTTTCTACCTGATATCAGAATACTAGATAGCATTCCTATCTTTCTATTCTACTCTAGGCTAGAGGTTCTAGCCAGCACAATAAGGCAAGAAAAATAATCTAAATATTTTACTTTATTTAAAGTAAATAAAGTAAAACATTATTTGCAGACAACATATCTATGTAAGAAAGTCTAAGAAATCTATAAATAAACACTAAACCTAATAATTTTAGCAAAATGGTAAGATACACACAGAGATCAACTAAATGTCTATAGAATAGTAATGAACATATGTAAGTTGACATTGTTTAAAATGCCATTTATAACAACATAATCAAAAAAGAAATACTTAAGGACAATTTAAACAAAATATGTGTAAGACCTGTTAACAAAAACTATAAAACACCATCAACATTTAAAAAGATCTAATTCAATGAAGAAATATACCATGATTGTGGATTAGAAAACTCAATATTGTAAAGATGTCAATTCTCCCCCCAAATGACCTATAAATTCAGTATAATCTTTTTATTTAATTTTTAAATTTTTTTTATTGTTTAAAGTATTACACATAGTTCAGTATAATCTTATTCACAATCACAAAAAGGCCTTTTTGGTAAAAACTGAAAAGGTGATTCTAAAACTTATAGATATATAATTAATTTATGAGAGTATAACTGATTTTTTAAAACAAGAATAAAGCTGGAAGACAAACTATGTGATTTCAAGCAAGCCTAATGAACACAATGTGGCATTGGTGCAAAGAAAGACTATATAATTTTTTAGGGGAAGAAAATAAAGATTAAAAAAACCTATATACTAGGTGGACCGGTTAATAATGCGATTTTTTTTTCAATAGATGGAGTTACACATATGTTGATATATATGCAATTTGATATGTATGCTCTTTTGTTGTATTGATAACAAGCTTCAAAACTTGATATGTCAAATTTGCTGAAGGTGTTAACATCATAAATATTTTCACACTTAAAAATGTCAAATTTCGTGCCAAAAAAAGAGCATTTGTGGGAAGTTATAATTCATTACTTTATTTTTGAAGAAAAGTGTGGCTGAATACTTCGGGAAGCTTATGGTGAACCTGCTCCATCTCAAGATACTTGTGAACACTGGTTTAAACGCTTTAAAAGTGATGATTTCGATATGAAAGACAAAGAATATCCAGATCAACCGAAAAAGTTTGAAGACCAACAATTACAAGCATTATTAGATGAAGATGTGTGTCAAACTCAAAAACAACTTGCAGAAAGGTTAAACGTTCCTCAGCAAACAATTTTCGATCATTTACAAGCAATGGGAAAGATTTTAAAGGAAGGAAAATGGGTGCCACATCAACTGAACTAAAGACAAATGGAAAACCGAAAAGTCATCCGTAAAATGTTGTTTCAATGGCACAAGAGAAAGTCTTTTTGGTATCGAATTGTGACTAACGATGAAAAGTGGATTTATTTTGAGAATCCCAAATGCACAAAAGCATAGGTTGATTCAGGTCAACCATCAACATTGACTGCAAGGCCAAATCGTTTTGGAAAGAAAACAATGCTCTGTGTTTAGTAGGATCAGGAAGGTATGGTGTATCATATGAGCTTCTAAAACCAGGCAAAAGCATTAATACTGATCACTACTGACAACAAATAATCAATTTGAACCACGCTTTGATCTTGAAATGACCAAAATGTGCCAGAAGACACAGCAAAGTAATTTTGCTTCATGATGAGGCACCATCACACACTTTAAAACCAGTTAAAGACACGTTACAAGATCTTGCCTGGGAAGTATTAACCCACCCGCCGTATTCACCAGACCTTGCTCCTTCAGATTACCACTTGTTCTGATCGATGGCACAAGCACTTTCTGAGCAGCACTTCAAAACGTACGAAGAAGTGGAAAATTGGGTCTCTGAATGGTTTGCCTCAGAACAAGAAAAGTTCTATTGGGACGGTATCCACAAATTACCTGAAAGATGGGGGAAATGTGTAGATAGCGATGGACATTACTTTGAATAAAGCACTTTTGATGTTTCTCTTGAAATTATCGTGTTTTCTTTGATTACAAAATCTGCATTATTAACCGGTACACCTGGTATATAAAAGCCTAAGTGACCATTCGACCATTCGACCGGTAGCTATGATGCACAATGCTCAATGAACAGGCATAGAAACAGACTGATGAATCTCAGAGGGAAGCGGGGGGAGGGGAGGGCGGGAAGAGATTAATCAAAGATCTTATATGCATACTAGAGGCCTGGTGAATGGATGCATGCACTGGTGGGGTCTCTCAGCCTGGCCTGTTGGGATCGGGCTAAAACCAGCAGTCCCAACATCCCCCAAGGAGTCCCAGATTGCAAGAGGGCACAGGCCAGGCCTAGGGACCCCACCGGTGCATGAATCCATGCACCAGGCCTCTAGTATGAATAATAAAATGGCAATAAATATATATCTATCAACAATTGAATCTAAAAATCAAAATAAACATAAGAGGAATCTAATGAACAAAATAAACTGATGAGTAAAATAGAACCAGAGACATGGAAACACGGAACAGACTGATGAATCTTAGAGGGAAGAGATTAACCAAAGGAATTATATGCATATATGCATAACCCATAGACATATACAATAGGGTGGTGAAGGCCTGGGAGGTGAGGGGTGCAGGAACCAGGTAAAAGGGAACCAGTATGCTATAATTTAAAAAGTAGTGAAAAACAGAGGCTGGATCCTTGCTCTGGACCAAGGCTGCTGAAATGCCTAATACAGGTGAGGGTAAAAAGAAGCTATATATTAGGGTAGGGAGGGTAGGCTTCCTGATGAGATGAAGATGCTGTACCTGCTATGTCCCTTGCCCTTGATCCTTCTATGAATCAAAATAGAAGCAGTATTAGATTAAAGTCAGTTGAGTCTTGTGAGTCTAACTAGGACACATGACCAGTGCTGTGGTGGTGCATACATCAACCAAAAGCAATGTGTAGAGCCTCTTTGGGTCCTGATTCAAAAGAAACAATTGTAAAGATGGTGGTGGAAGGAGGAGAGGGAGAAGAAGAATGAACAAGGGCATTAACCATGAAAGTTTGGAGCCTTGGTGTTTATTGACAGTAAGGAAATCTATTAAAATTTAGGTATGACAATGGTATTGGGTCTCTCCTTCCCTCCCCCTCCCCCTCCTCCTCCTTCTCCTCCTCTTCTTCCTCCTCTTCTTCTTCTTCTTCTTCTTCTTCTTCTTCTTCTTCTTCTTCTTCTTCTTCTTCTTCTTCTTCTTCTTCTTCTTCTTTCTCTCTCTCTCTCTCTCTCTCTCTCTCTCTCTCTCTCTCTCTCCATAAAGGAAAAATAACAGCCAAGATTTTTTCTGCAGATATACATAATTGATGTATTCACCAATTAAATAACACAATGTCTCAAATTTGCTTTGAAATAATCCAGCTGTGCTATGGCAAGAAAGGGACAGGAGATGGTGGAAGACAGATGAAATAATATAGATTGCTCATCAGTTGGTAATTATTGCAGTCTGGTGAGTACTTGAGGATTCATGACACTGTCCTCTCTTTTCTATATATTTAAAATCTTCCATAATTTAAAAAAATAAAAGAAATGTAGAAGATTAAAAGGTATAAAAATCGGATACAAAATAAAGGATGACCATCAGTCTGTAGGGATGTCCATTTGTAAGTTTAGATCCATCTTTATACTGACTTGCTGCTTCCCTTCCTATCTTATATTTATTAAACTTTTTATATTATAAAATTAAAATACTAAACATACTAAATATTCCTGAGTGATTTCCATTCATGAGACCTCAAAAATAAAAGCATCTTTCTGCAGGGAGTTACATGTATTTTAACATAAAAAAATCAGCTAAGAATAAAATAAAAAGTATGGATGAGCCAAACCAATACCCAATTTTTTGTCACTTTTATAATCTTCAAAAAGTAGAACAACTCATTTATAAGTGTCTCCTACCTTCCTTTATAAATTCATTTATTCTCCAACTGATAATTCTCTATTTTGCTGATTTTATTGAGTTCAACTGAACAAATATTTACTGAGTATTCACTAGAATGAAGCATTCTTGTGAGAACAACCAAAACCAGAAAGCAGAGAAGTATGTTGCCTCTTCAGGCCAATACTTCATCCCTATGTACTCCAGATACAAAAAGTATTCCTAATACATCAAACATAAACTCTCTGCTTAGTTAGCTAACAAAGAGACATACCTATTCAGCATATTTGTTTTCTAAAGTTGGTTTCAAAAAAAGTCAAAACTCATTAGTAATATGAAGTAAGACATCTTTATCATATTATTTTAAACTATAAAAATAAAAAATGGCCCCTGCATGCTGACTAATAACCTGAAATACACACTGTACTAAGAAAGGAGCATGTGTGTGTGTGTGTGTGTAAAGAAGGAATGACCCTGAGTGGTGGTTGGGACTGGAAGCTCCAGCTGAATAATCTTAATTAGGAAATACTGACCTTAGATGTCTGTTACAGTAAGTTGTTTTGGAAAGAGTCCTCAGGCAAAAAGATCACAGATTTTGTTATGCTTTCCACTGTAAACAAGTTTTTGCTTTCCCCCTGATAAAAACACTGTGGTTTCTACAAGCAACACTGATGGAGCCAAAGTGCATGGATGCTTTTTGCCCTCAAAACAAATCTTCTGAATTCTACTTCCAATTGTGTAGTTGAGAATTAAAGTTATATACAGTGAGATACTCCCCTTAGTATAAAATCAAAGAACAGAAGTTAGTTACTTAGTGACTAGAGTCTGGATTTCAGGAACTCGGTGAAAATCAGCGTTGCTTCACAACAGAAAACATAGTAGAAAAAAATCATTTATTTTCTAAAGGAATACAGAATGCACTAAAAACCACACCCATGGTTTCTATTCCTATCTCATGCTAATGACAGCACATCTAGCCACAGTCTCTCTCCTACAAGCGAGACTCAAATTTTCAACTGACTGCTGAAACTCTCCCATAGGCATCTCAAACACAAGTCTAAAATCCAACTACTAACCCTTGCCTCACCATCAATCTCTTCTCTCTAACTCCCTGTCTATAAGAAGAGTGCCACAATATCCCAGCCCAAAACTGGGCATAATTCCTCCCAGTTTCCCTCACATGATTTCTGCATTCGATCAACTTCAAAGGCGTGGCAAACTTTTTCTATGAAGGGCTAGCTAGTAAATATTTTTCCATGGCGGGCTTTCCAACACAGTTATTATGTATGTATATAATGAGAGAAAACAAATTTCCATAACCTTTTTCTTGACAAAATTCAAAATATAATAATAAGAGTAGTACTACTGTTTCTGTAATATAAGTCTATTGATGAGAATAATATTTTACTTAACTTGGGTTCAAAGTTAATGTCCCCTATCATCAACATTAGTTACAAATGTTCCTCCGTTAATACTGAAATGTAATGAGATTTTACTTATTTCATCTTTGAAATGTCTTTTCACACAGATGGGTAATGGCAAATACTGGTGGCAGCACGCGAGCATGTGATCTTAACTGAGCAGTCATCACTGGGAAAGGTCTACAGAACTCTTTCCTGATATTTGCCTTTTAGCACCCCATTAGAGTGTAGATTTTAGGAAGGTTAGGTAGAAGTTCGTCACTGTACACTTGGACTTTGAAGTATGAAAATTTCCTTTGCTCTGGCATTGAGGTCTAAAAAGTGCTGCTAGAACTGGTTTGAGCTCAGAAAATGTATCTGCTACAAATTTGCTGAGGATGAAGAGCTTGCTTCTTCGTGTAAGCTTTGACGATGCAAACATTAGTTGTTATCGAAATGACTTTACAGCAACATGTATTTTACATATAAATTACATTTCATCTTTTCATTTTAGGTTAACTTTATTAAGAAATATTATCAAATCTTTACCAAAACCTAACTTCCAAAGCCATTTAGTGTCCAGTTACAGTAACTGAAAGTGGTTCTTCTCATTCAGGAAGATTTTAATTCTAAACCCTGACTAAAAAAAAAAAAAAAAAATCACAGTAAAATTCTGATACTGCTAAGTCACCAGCTGCTGTGTAATAAGGCAAGTCAAGAAACTTAGCTTCAGTTTCTGACAAAAATTTATGGAACTGACAATGGCTAAGTCTGTGAGGAAGAAAATGAAGTTCACCAATATCACCACTGGTTCAATAAAATACTACAGATTCAAATTTTTTCCTCAAAGTATCAGCAGATGAATAATACAATGAATAAATATACTATTTAAAAATCCTACATCTTCCCAATTTTAAATTTGTCTAAGATTTTTTCCAGTTTTACACATATTTTTATCATCATCAGTTGTAACACATCTTAGCAGATTCCACTTCAGCTTGTATTAAATGCCACACAGGCTATTCAGAGAGGCTAATTCTTCTGTCACTTCATACTCATCATTGATTACTTTAATAAACAACAATTGAGCAGTATTGGAAACATCTGTTGACTAATAAAAACAAAGAAAACCATTTGAAATAATTGTTGTTTTATTTTTTAACTAGCTACTAATGTTGCTTTCCATGTCCTCAACTCTTTGAGCAACTGCTCTTACCTAATGTCTAATAAAGAAGTTTCCTTTCACAGGACACAACTTTTTTAGCGGGTACAATCAAACCATGGTTTAATTAAAACTCTACTGATAAGTGGTTTTTTTTGCTTGGCTAACAGAATTGCCAATCAGAAACTCAATTTAGTTGCAGCCTCATTTTCATTTTTCACTTTTGTAAAGACATTCTTCTTTGAACAAATATTCCATTTAAACTGTCTAATTTTCCTGTGAATTGGGAATACTGTGATGAATTCTTAGTCTAAAATGTTAAGGCATTTTATATTCTTTCAGCACAGTTAGGCATGTCATTGCATAGTAAACAGAATGCTTTGCCATATAATTTGATAACAAAATAATCCACACTCCACTCTGCCTTAAAAATGACATGTTCAAAATATACTTTGTCTTCTTTTGTTTTGTAATGATGGGTATGCCCTGGTAATAAAAAATAAAGTAAAATAAAAACAGCAATCCACATCCACTCAAAACACTGTTGAGTTAGTTATCACTACAATTTTAATGTGTTGAACAGCAATGCGATCATTGAAATCGCCTGTTCCAGGGCCCCAAGATCACCCACATATTTGCTGACGCATTAGGATTTGAAGAAGTCAGGAGACCGCTGTGCTCCTCAGTCGGCAAGAAAAAAGGACGTAACCAGTAACCAGGGGAAGACCTGAGGAACCATTCATAGGCTTCCTAGGTTCTTCCTTCCCCGCAGGGGCCATACCGACCACAATCCTTTGTCCAGCAGTGGCGTGCAGTAACATACAGGTCGTGTGTTGGACTAGGACAGTCTGCTTGAGACTCAGACTGCAGAGCTGTTATTCTGGGCTGGTCACAGAGGCACAATGACTAGTCACAACTATCAAAACTGCAGACTTCCAGAAGGAAAAAATACAAGTGTTAATGACCCCTGGCAGACAAAACATTCTTATGAACACAAGTAAAATTCTAAAGCCAGGCTTACGGGTGCCAGAAGAGGGTCAACCCACTCTCCTTACCCCAACCCCAACCAGGACCTTCTAAAGAGGGCAGCCTGGACTCTTATGTTAACTCATTCTTGCTCAGTGCCACATATACTCTCTGTCACAACTATTCAACTCCACCCCTGTAGCATGAAATGCAGTCACAGACAATATAAAAAATTGAGTATGGCTCTTTCCCAGTGGAACTTTATTTATGGCCTTGATATCTGAATTTCATATACTAGTAATTTTTATGTGTCACAAATATTACTCTCCTTTGGTTATTTTCCCTAGCTGTTTAAAAATGCAGAAACCATTCTTGGATCACAGCTGTACCAATAAAGTAGTGGCTAGATTTGGCCAGCAGGCTGCAGTTTTCCAATTCCTGAACTAACCAACCACCTCGTTCTTAATCCCAATTACTCTTGCCTCTCTTCTTTCAGTGTCTCTTCCTGAGTTCGTACTACCATATTTCTCCTCTAAATTATTACAATTGACTCCCAAATGCTTCTTTATTCATCACTGTGCCCTTATACCTAGCATATCGTAGCTGGCACACAGTATGCAGTCCAGACATTTTTTACTGAATGACTATAGTGCAATTCCCAAACCTTACGGTAATTCAGCCCAACTGGTTTATCAATAAGGAATTACTAGCATTAAAGGTATTTTCCAAATAAGTGGTCACTATTTAATGGTATGGTGTAGTTATATACAAAGATTTAACAGGATACAAGACACATAAATAGAGTGGAAAATATAATCCTGGAAAATTTTCCACAAATGGTCTAAATATGACATTTCATTTTTTCCTAAACAAGATTAAAAAACTGAAGTTCATTCACCTTTTTTCTAGCACTCAATTGCCTTTGAGGTAGAGGGCATACATTTTTTCTTCTAAGTGCTTCCACTCTATGTTCTTGAGTCCATATGCACCAGAAATTTATTCTACCAAATAGCCTTGCTTCTCCTTAAGTTTCTCTTTTGCCAGTAGCTATTTCTACTGAATATAAAATTATCTCCTATCTCCCTTATGAGGATATTTCAGGAAGTAGTTTTTTTTTATTTTCTGTTTGTTTGTTTGTTTGTTTATTGTATAGGCTGTATAGGATGTCATGTACAGATTATAAATATGCTTTATCAGTATTTTAGGAGGTGAATAGAATGACCTGCTAAAGAAAAATAACTCATTCACACTTTTTAAGAGTTAACACCAAGTACTGCAGTGGTAAAGAAACATATCTCTAAAGAAAATATTATTTTACTAAGTATATTGTGTAAGAGCACACTTAAAATCCATAACACATTTAAGAATAAAACCACAAAATTGGCTAAAGTAATCTATCATTTTCATCACTCCATGGAAAGAGAAAAGGAGGAGAGGGAGGGGGTGAGAGAGAGAGAAGTTTACAGCTTTTTTCTTAATATAGCCAATACAAAATATTTACCAACACTTCCTTATAAATCAAGGGGGTTACTATACTTACATTAAGAATATTTATGTATTATCTAGGCCAAAGTTTTTTAATAGAGATATGAGTTTCACAGGTAAGAAATCACTGACTAAAATGTATTCAGAGATGTAGTTAATATTACATAATAAGATATTTATGAGGACAATGAGAGTAACTCCTTATTGATAAACCAGTTGGACTGAATTACCTGTAATGTTAATTTTCTACATTATATCTTCCATTGTCTTACTTGTACCCCATGACAAGCATTTAAGAGCACTAAATGGATTATAAATATTTTCTGTGAAGAGTCAGTTAATGTGTGAAACTAGGTGATTCAAAATAAATAATCATAGATATGTTAGCCATAAGTGTGTATCACGTCCCAATAACTGCCATAGGAGGCCTGGATTTAAAAAAAAAAAAAAAGAAGGAAGAGGAGAGAGGAGGGGAGAGGAGAGAAGAGGAAAGCAAATAAAATGTTCTCTGGAAGCCTATTAGCAAAATGGCTAACAGTTTATTCTTGTATTATTACTTAGTAATTATTGTATTCTCCATATGAACAACTGTAAACCTACTTTTGCCCACCCTGTGTGTGTTATGGGGTGTTTGCCAAGCAGCTATTGCTGCCATTAAAAAAAAAAAAAAAAAAAAAACACAATCAAATAATCAAAGAAGCTTTCTTTGAAATAGCCAAAAACTGGAATCAACACTGTTGTCACCAGACAAAAGGACAAACAAATCATGACACAGGCATGCAGTAGAATACTACTCAGCAAAATAAAGGAATTAGCTTTTAGTACATGCAAAAGCATAGATGAAAATCAAAATGCAAATCCAAAGAACCCCAACAAAACCATTACTAACTGCATTATACAATCAATGTAAAATGACAGAAAATGCACACAAATCTATAGTTAAAGAAAGCAGATCAGTGGTTACCTGAGGCAAGAGGGTCTGAGAGTGGGAAGGGGAGGAATTTCACAGGTGTACAAAGAAACTTTGAGGGTGACATATATGTTCATCATATTTAGTGCAGTGATGTTTTCATATATATGATGAAACACTTCTCAAATGCTCCTGCCTGGCTTCTTTCATTCTTTTAATACTTAATATGAAATTAAACATGTTTCAAGTATGTCATTATTTTTTCTTCCCTTTTCCCCTAAAAAATGTTCTATTTTCATCTACCATCCTAGCATCTTCCTTAGAATATAAAGGAAAGAAAAATCAGAAGGGAGAAGAAAGGTAAGAAAGGCAGGAGAGAGTGTAAGTATATATATAATGGCCCAACAGCTCCAGCAGGGCTGAATACTCCTAGATACTGTAGGAATCCATGCTGTTGATTTCCCACCATTACATATTTTCAGAGTCAGCCCCTGCGAAAGAGAGATTTGCAATTCTTCCAAATATACGGTTAAGATTATTAAATGGTGAAATGAGGACCTGATTACAACTGGCAGTATATGTATGGAAAGTTAAATTTAAACAAATCATTATGACAGTCAAAGTAGCTATACACAGTTAGACTTCTGCAGTTTTTATAGGCACAAGTTCCAAAGCAATAATTATTTCTTTATGCAAAAAATAGCAAGAAAAATTAGTAAGGTTGCTGTGCATGTGTGCATAAAGGTAAGGAGAGCACACAGGCATCAACTTAATTATAAGCCAAAGCCTCTCTTCTGTGACTGTGGCACTTTTGTTCTAACCGGATGCCACCCTTGTCCATTGCCACATCCAGCACAACAGCACACGTCAGAAGCTGTCTTCTGATCAGCAAGTGGCAACTGGCAGCAATAGTGCAAAAGTCTTTAATAGAAAGTGACACCAGGTAATTAAAAGTTTTATTTAATAAATCAAACCACGACATAATCCTGCCATTTAACTGTCTTATCATTTATCTCATATTACCTGGAGGTGACAATATTCCATCCACCACTGAGGGTAATTTCAGTAATGCTTCATTTGCCCTCAGCAACTGTTCTAAAGCTCAGTTCTCCAATTTATTGACCCAAACCCATTTCCCTCTATGTCCAGACAACTTGGCTTCCTACTTAAATGAGGTGTAAACCTTTTCTTGTAAACGTCAATCTCCTACCTTGGTTCTCCACCTTAAAATTTCTTACTACATTTTTTTTGGACCAGTTAACTTTTAAAGTAATTGGCACATCGTGAAACCGATATTTTGGGGATTGTCCAGTGCTATGAATTCAGCACATGTACAGATATAAGGAACAATCAGACAGTAAGAATATAGAAGGATTCCATCACTCCAACAGTTTTGCTCGTCACTCCTTCACAGGCACACTCTCCTCCTCTCTCACCACTGGAAACCACTGAGCTCTTCTCCATCACTACATTCAAGTTTCCCCCTTTCCTGAACGTTATATAAAAAAATCATACAGTATATAACCTTTTATTACCAGCTTCTTTCAGTCTGCACATACTTTTGAGATTCATCTAAGATGACAAGAATATCAATTATTCATTCGTTTTTATTGCCCAGTACTATCCCATAGAATTGATATAACAGTTTATTTATCCATTCACACCCCTAAAGGGCATATGAACTGTTTTCAGATTTGAACAATTAAGAAGGAAGCTATTATAAACATTTCTATATAGGTTTTTCTATGAACTTACGTCTTCATTTCTCATACCCAGAAGAGGGATTATTGGTCACGTGATAAGTTTATGGTTAACTTTTTAAGAAAACTACAAAACTGTTTTTGCAACATGGCTGTATCATCTAGCATCCCCATCAACAATGTATAAGAAGAGTTCTAGTTGCTCCATAACCTCACCAATACCTGGTACTATCATTGTTTCTTAATTTCCGCTACTGATGGGCTGCAGTATCCCTAGTGGTAACAGTACAGAAAAACTTTATTGTATTTACCTGCCATTTGGAGCAGTGTCTGTTCAAGTCTTTTGTCCATTTTTAATTGGGTTGTTTTCATGATGAGTTTTGAGAGTTCCCTATATATTCTCAATATAAATCCTATGCTTACATATGTACATATTTTCTCCCAGTCTGTAGCTTGCATTTTGTTCTCTTAATAGTAAGTATCATTCACAGAATAGATTTGGTGCTTTTGTTGAAAATTAATTGGCCAATTTGTGCAGGTCTATTTCTGAACATGCTATTCTGTTTCCAACGACTTATGTGCCTATTTCTTTCTTCACCACTCCCACATTGTCTTGATTACTGCTACTTTACAATAAGTTTTAAAATAGAGTGCTGTGATCCTCTAATTTAATTCTTTTTCAAAACGTTTTATAACTTTAGTTCCTCTGTCCTTCATATAAAGGTTGCCCATATCCACAAAAAAGATAACTGGAAATCGTACTGAAATTAGTTTAAATCTATAGATGAACTGGGGAAGAACTGATACTTTACTATGTTAAGTCTTCAAATTCATGAACATCATATATCTCTCTATTTTTTTAGGTCTTCTTTGATTTCTTCTGTTTGCAGTTTACAACATACAGATTTGTTAAGAGTTAAACCTAAGAATTTATGCCTAAGTAACTTTTCTTAAAGCTACTATGTAAATTTTTTTTTTAAATTTCAGTTTCCAATCACACATTGCTAGTACATATAAATACGATTAATTTTTGTGGTTTACATTGTATCCTTGATAATCATGTCATTTATGAAAAAGTATAGTTTTATTTTCATATAACTGAGCCCTGACACATCTAATATGGACTTCTTTAGAAATAAGAATTCAGAAGGTTACAGTCTTAGATGCCATGCCTAAAACAGGGCTGACTCTCAAGGGTCAGCTATACTGGCAGATTCAGTGGTAACTGGACTCAGTCTACTAGCTGCAGTCTCCTTCCTTTGCCCTTGGATCTCATGCTGTCATGGTCCTAGGATGTCTCACAAATAAACCCACCCAAGTAATGCCAGTTTGACAATCAAGTAGTAGATGCTTTACATGAGAAAAATACAGGAATATGAAAGTTCTATTATATGCTTATTGCTTATGTTTCTTTTTAAATAAGCCACATTTACTGCAACTTTGTCAGCATAATTGAAACTTAGCAACAGCCCTTAATAAAAACAATGTCTACGCAAAATAAGGAAATGTGGAGTAAAAAAACAACTGACATCAAAATGAAGTCAATCAATCAATGAGGATGCTCCTTAGAAAAGTAAGCTTTAGGGAGGTCTGATGAAGTAAATAAATCAGCCTTTCTCAACCAGTGTTCCAAAATAATTAAGTACTACAGGAAATAGTCTAAGTGATAATTTTCTCAATTCTCCCAAAAATGATACACAGCTATTTACCAACCTAAATACTGAGGAGAGAGGTTATAGGGGGATAAATACTGATGGAAGACTTGACTTGGGGTGGTGAACACATGATACAATATACAGATGATGTGTTTTGAGAGTTCCCTATATATTCTCAATATAAGTCCTATGTATAGAATTGTACACCTGAAACCTATATAATTTTATCAACTGTCACCCCAATAAATTCAATAAAATTTTAAATAAATACATACATACATATCTAGGAGAGAAGTTAATTCATTATATATAATGAACTGCCTTAAAAGATTCAGATGTAATTCAAAGAACACAAACTGAGAAAGGCTGAAAATATAAGGTCAACACTCAGGAAACAGTAAGAGAGACTTTAGAATGAAAACATACAACTAGCATTTACAAATTGAGTCATAAAAACTTTTTTTATTTATTGAGAAATTCCATATGCTAGCCACTATTAGGTGCTAAGGATATAAAAACATAAACCTACAGGAATAAAAGAAAGTATAGAATAGAACCAGAAATATGGATGGGAAAGGCAAATAATGAGGGAACAGAAGAAGAATACAGGGAGATATAAAGCCTGGAGTTCTTGTGAAGATTCTCACACATCCAAAGAGAAGTCTTATGTCTCAAGGGCCTCTTTATCCGATGTAATCCAATTCACTTAACAGAAAGACAATTTCACTGTTTTCCACTGTTTACTCACCAAACATTGGCCAAAGTAACACCACTTACTATTTCCTAGTGTTTTGACCTATATATACTTCAATACACACTAACACAAAATATTATTCTTATGATGCCTTGCAGACCACAAAAGCTTAATCCTTCCACCAACCTCTAAAACCCTAAAGGTGAAGGTGTAGCACCTGTCAGAATAGCCTCTTTCCGTCATGAACCACATTCTCCTACAAGTGAGCACACAACTTTGGGTGGTTAGGCCCAGTGGGCCTCAGCCTCATCACCTATGAAAAGATCTTAAATCTCTAAAATCCTTTCCAGCTGCTTCTGTACATATAAATCTTTCAAAAGGGTTTTTAATTATCCAAAAATAGATTTGTGCTAAGAAAGTGTCTGGGCAATTGATATTTGGCCATAGGGCTACGAATAATATAGGGATGTATTAAATAGTTTGCTAAGTGTATCCCTAATTAAGAGGAGTTTTTTTTTTCCCCACCCCTTAGAAAAAAAGGCCCCAGTCCATTCTCATTAGTTGGCAAAAAGATCTTAGGCATTATAACCCATTAATAAAAAGCTCAAATCAAACTGCTGCCCATTCTACAAACTACTATTCTGCTCTACTATCCACCCAAACATTTGTCAAAAAATTATTATAAATGACAATTCCATATATTTACAATAGATATACTTAAATTCAACTAGTTCTTTCTTACCTACCACACAAAAGAATGAGGCTTTTAATAAAACATCTATATATATAAAAGGCTAATATGCAAAGTGTCCTCTCAGGAATTCAACTGGGAGACTGGGAGTTCAATCACTCCCAATGACATGTGCTGACCACCAGGGGTCGGCACAGAATAAAGGAATGCCCCAGCTGGCAGCAGGAAGGTCCCGATGGGCCCTGATCGCCAGCCAGGCCTAGGGACCCTACCCGTGCAAGAATTTTGTGCACCGGGTCTCTAGTAATTATATAAAAGTGAAAGATGTGGGTTCCAGGCTTGCTCCTTTCTTTTCTTTCTTTCCCTTTCATTCATTCACTCACACAAGCATTTAAATGGTTCAATAATTTGATTACCCAAAATGTCTATGTTGTTTTAGAAAGAAAGAATAAACATTCTATGTGGATAAAAAAATAAAGAGAACATAGTCTAATTAATAATGATGATAATGACAGTAATCATGTATATATAGGGGTGGAAAAAGTAGGTTTACAGTAGTAAGTACAAAAAGCAATTAATAAAGTTATTGCAATAGTCATAACCAACATGTCTTTTTTCCATATGAACAACTGTAAACCTACTCTTGCCCACTCCTGTAGTAACTATTATTTGTCATCTTATTCGAAGCTATACATTGATACACTTTATCCTTGTAACAACCCCATGAAATAGATGTTATTATAATTACCACTTTAGAGATGAGAAAACTTATGCACAAAGAAACTTTCCCAAAGTTACACAGTAAGCACTGCAGCCAGAATTGAGATCCAAGCAGGTTAGCTCCAAAATTACGTTGTTAACACTAGGCCAAAAGGCCTCCCATATTCAAAATTCAGCAAATTTTAGCTAAATTCTACTAAGATGGTAGCTACATTTCTACTAAGATGGGAGCTTATCAATCTCAGTTTCCATAAAATGTTAATAATAATGAAGACTTTATAGGGGAACAAAACATGTATCCTCCTAACTGTTAGCATTGTAAGGCAATGTTTGGGAAAACATTTTGAGTTCACAGCCTAAGACCCATAAAAAGGTTCTTAACCTTGACATAATAATTCTATTTCTGTAAATTCATCCTATTGAACTATATTTGAAAACCTATGCTTTATAATAGGTAGTACATGTTAGACATGACAAGGTTAACTGCAGTTAAAACCATCAGAACATAAAGAAAATAAAAAGACAAAGGTAAATTTATGAAGTAGTGTATTCTAAAAAGAATGAATAATCTAGTCTAGATCACAAAAGTTGCTTTTTGGCTGTCGTCAATATATCTCAGTTCAGAAAAAAAGCTCTTCCAGGCTCAACTCTTAGAAAGAAAAGAAAACTCTTAATCATTCTAGCAGACAGAGAAGAACACAGCACACTGGGGGTACTGAAGACCAATGTTTTCTAGCAATCAAAGTATTCTGATGATAATGGCACCTCATTAAAAGACAGGAGGCATAGAAGATGAAAGAATGGGCAGGAAACAAAGCACTAATTTAAATAAGATAAAAAGGCTGTAAGATAGGATAAATAAGAAAATACAGAGGTCCTGGGTTTTTTTATAAACAATCCTTTCTTTTTTAATTTTTACTGAAATTTTTTTGGGTAATATTGGTTAATAAAATTATATAAATTTCAAGTGTACAATTCTATAATACATCATCTGTATATTGTATTATGTGTTCACCACCCTTAAGTCTCCTTCCATAACCATTTATCCTCCCTTTTACCCTCTTCTACCACCCCCATGCCCTTTTCACTCTGGCAATCACCATACTGTTGTCTGTGTCTATGAGTTTGTTTTTGTTTTTGCCTGATCCTTTCACCCAGCTTGCGAACCCACTCCCTTCTGACAGCTGCCAGTCTGTTCTCTGTATCCATTAGTCGGTCTCCACTTTGTTAGTCTATTTTGGTCATTAGATTCCACATAAAAGTGAAATCATATGGTACTTGGCTTTCTCTGACTAGCTTATTTCACTTAGTATAATACTCTCTGGGTCTACCCATGCTGTTGCAAAGGTTAAGGTTTTCTTCTTTTTTAAAGCTGAATAGTATTCCATTGTGTATATAGATGTACCACAGCTTTTTTTCCAAATAAAGTATTTGGACAATAAAGCCACAATAAAATTAAGAAAATTAACCATTTGATATATAACTATAAAAGCAAAATATGTAAGTGCAAGTCAACTCAGTTACACAGAAAACTCACATTATGCCAACTACCATGTAGCCACTCTTGGGCATCACTATACACATCACAAAACTTGCTTTCAGCAGCAGCAGAACCTCAACCCCCACTCTCTCTTCACAGGCATCTGACAGAGACATCCCTTTTTTGAAAATGTGTTCAATGTGTCAACATCAGTGCTGCTATGGTCACCCTGACTTCATTGCTTTGCTTCTTGTTTTGAATGTAATTGAGAATTAAGGTAGGAAAACAAAGAAAAGACAAAAAAGCCAAATAGTAGAAATAAGAATGAAGCTAGAGCCCTGGCTGGTGTGGCTCAGTTGGTGGGGCAATGTCGCATGAACTGAAAGGTTGCTGGTTCAATTGCCAGTCAGGGAACATGCCCGGGTTGCAGGCTCAATCCCTGGTAGGGGGTGTGCAGAAGGCAGCCAATCGATGTTTCTCTGTCACACTGATGTTTCTCTCTCTCTCTACCTTCCTCTCCCTCTAAATATCAATTTAAAAATCTTAAAAAAATAAAAAAGAATGAAGCTAGAATGGCAAAAAAGGGGTTTAACAATTTCATTCTTTGGAAATGAAATCAGAAGTGTTTCATTTAATATAGTAAATGTGGAATCAACGTTCAAAGGAGTATCATGGGTTGTCTGAAATCCAGAATATTAACAATATGGACAATGATGACTGAACTTTCAACAGTAATCAGTTACCAAGAGGATCACACTAGCTAACATGCTATATATGTTGTACATGCCCATGTGCAGCCATTATATTTTATACAAGCCCTATTTTATTCGTTCTCTATATTTTGGGTCATTTCTAAGTACAAAACTTTAAGTCTCAGACATATAAAAAGAACTGACATTAATTATATTCAATGAAGACTAAATCTGAATTATTTACAGGTTAACTAAACTACACTAGACTGTGAGACTCTCAAGGGCAATGATAAAATATGTAAGCCCTGTTTCTTATATTGCACTTAGCAGGGTATCTGATACATAGAGTTATTCTGCAAATGTTCGTTGAATCAATGAGTGAATGAGTACAAAGAATAAACAAATGACTGTGGGAACAAACCACTGAGTAAAGTAGACCACCAATCTGGATTGGGTATATATCTTCCAGTCACAAGGGCCTGAATAAATAAATCTATCCTTACATAGCTTGTTCCCATAAATTTGTAGAGATGTGCGGGAGGGGTGGTGGATATGGAGGAGAGAAAACAGATGAGGGAGGTAGGGAGGAGAACACACTAGAAATCCCACTTCAGACAGTTTGAGTTTTTCTCAAGAGCAGTACTCAAACAATCCATAAAAGGTACTTTATAAGATAGATTTTCCTAAACCCATAATGTCTCTCATAATTAATACTTATTTTAAGAATAACCTAAAAATAACCACGGAAATATACATTACAAATCACAAAGTTACATACATTGTTTAAAAACAGATACAAGAATTTTAAATAATGACCTTGACTTAAACCCAGTTTCCTTAGTGGATTTATAGAAAAACAGACATTCTTCAGAGACTACATCATCAGATTAAAGTAAATGAGGTCTTAACTACATGCACTATTGCCTTTTTAAAAAGCCAAACAAAACACTCTGCTTTGTCAGGGTTAGAAAAAATAAAACAAATGTTGCTACCATGCTGAGATGTAGTAAAATCAGGGCAAAGTAGTTTCAGAAATAAATATGAGATATATATTATTTTTGTATTGAAAAAACTGAGCAGCCTTTATCCACAATCACATGTGTATCCAATTATACTTAATTAAAGTTGGGCTACACAATTTTGGGATTTTTCCCCCCCTTCCAGATGGGGCTGGAAAATAAGTTTTCTTGAAGCAACAGGAAAATTGACAGATGGTAACTCTTTGGACACATATATCCTCCCTTCCATCCTCTCTCTATTTCCTCCAAGTGCAACTCATCTTTATGCACTCTAACTCAACTCCTGGATTTAAAAAAAGAAAACACAGAAGGGTACAATAGTCATCTATCTCTAAATCTAAATGATTTAGGAGTCCCATCCTTCAAACATCATAATAGGAAAATTCAAATGCCATTCAACTGGATAAAGTTAATGCATCTCAAGAGGCATCTAATATAGTACAAGTATACAGTAGAAATTTTATATTCTCTTTGTAAAATTCGGGGCCCACAGCATCTTTCTCAGGTTTAGTAGGTTGTCTTCTACACTAGTCTCAAACTTTAGCTCTAACTGGCTTTCTTTTCAACTAACTAAATAACTACAATTCCAATGCAAGGATAGCAAACTGGGCTAAAAGCCACTTGTGTTTTATTGGAGGAAGAACTGGTCAGAAAATGTGATTCAATTCATGACTCTGCCACTTACTGCTCCATGGTCTTAAGCAAACAGCAATCTAATTAAGCCTAAGGTTTGTCTTTTGCATAGCTATAAGCAATAATATTGTCCTGGCCGGTGTGGCTCAATTGATTGGGTGTTGTCCTGTGCACCAAAAGGTTACCAGTTCGATTCCTGGTCAAGGCACATGCCCAGGTTGCAGGCTTGATTCCAGGTAAGGGGCGTGCAGGAGGCAATTGATCAATGTTTTGCCATCACATCGATGTTTCTCTCTCAAAAAAATCAATTTTTAAAAAAGAGCAATTATATTGAACAGGTAGTCTGAGCCAGGCTTTATCTTGATTACTTTTACCAGATGACCTCTTTTAATTCTCACAACACTAATATTATCCCCATTTATAGATGAGAATATTGAATAACTTATACAATGTCTCACAGCAAATGATAAAATGATGAGGCTCAGTTTGAACTCAAGCAATCTCAAGCTACCTCATTCTAAGCTTCCTCCTACCATACCATTCCATTATTCACAACACGACCCACAATGACCCACACTCATCCTTCTCTGTGTAAGACAAGGCCTTTTACAATTCAATACCACTATTCATGGAAGAGGGGAGTTCCCCCATGCTTAAATTGCTTTTGAACCCACCTATGGGATAAACTTTGAGACATGGCCTAAATATCTACTTTCTATGAAAGTCCACCAAACTCATCCAAACAATCCATCGTGGTCCTAAGATAACTTTGTTTACTCCTATACTACTGTGCTCACAATGTTATAATCAATTGCTTTGTGCTTGTTTCCCTCTCTACCCTGTGGGATTCTCAATGGCAGACACCAAATGAATGCATCTTTCTATCCTCCGCACTTAACAAATGTTCAACCACATTTGTTGAATAAATCAATGTCCAGACACTGATTAGTTTTTGCTTAGTTTTTGTAAAGGGCAAACTTAACAGTCTTATACACATTAAATAAAACAATAAACTTTATAAACTGTAAGAGTGCCTATTGCTATTTATAATTAACATATATCCTTATCATATAATCTATGAACTAACTTGAGGAAAGTGTTAACCATCCTATTCAATTAACTTTAATCTAAGGTTTCTCTAATTGTGTGCTTAAATATGAGTATTAAAATTTTTGCTTTTTAATCCAAATTCAAAGTTATTCTCCCTTCCCTAAACTAAATGATTTTGTTTATCAGAAAAGTGGTAAGACACACTTTTTTTGTTAGCACAATGATATATCCTATAGTGTCCCAGAATTTCAAATGATTTTTTAAACCAGCCATTTCTTTATAGATAATTACTAAGAAAGTTTATTTATTCATTTCAAAGTTTATATAAAATAATGATTGCATAAAGAAGAATTTACAAGATTTAAAATTAAATCCCCTCCTAATACTACCTAAGATTTTTAACTGGGCCACTTACTTAAAGGAACTTAGTAAACCAGCATTGGAAAGTTCTGCAACTTAACAATAATTACTTCACAGGTATGAGCCAATAGTGCCATCCACTGTTCTTACGAATGATCTTTCCCCAATCATTTTCTAGTGCATTAAAAATAAGATCACTTTAAAATTTCATTTGTATAATACTTAAGTAAAAATAAGGTATTTGGGGATTTCATTGAAGACATCAAAAAAGCTAAAAATTTCAAAATAACTAGTTTTTTGATAAAAGTAAAAATGTAACAAATTCAAAATTGCCACAAATACTTCATTTTCACACATTTAATTGTTTGAGATAAGTCTGACTTCAGTCATAGTCCAAATTAACATATTCTTTTTTCTACAAAATAATCATCTATAGCAAAAGAGAAGTAATTAGAATTATATTCCTGCTCAGCCAGAAAATTTTTTCTGCATTTAAATAACACTGCTGTCACTGAAATACTAAAATATTTATGGAGTAAATACTGTGAGCAAAGCACTGTACCAAAAGTTATGGGAAAGACTAAGATTAATTTTAAGTTTATTTCTCATTCACTTAAAACTGAACAAGTAGAAGATTGACAAGCTGATGATAAATGTAAAGTCTAGTACCAGCAAATTTCTTGACTAAATAGTACAAAGGATGAAAATAAAGAAAAGGGTCTTGGAGAATTTGGTAGACTATAGAGTACAACAACATCAAACTTCTAAGCAAAACACTTATTAAAGTGCCCACAATGTGTTAGCCTCCACATACTGTAGACAGCATGTGTCCATGTGAGAAAAAAAGGTCATAAGAGATGATCTAATACATTCTGTCACAGAGCTAGAAACAGTGTCTGTGACTCTAAACCCAAGCACAGAGTTCTCTCCAATGTACCAGGGACTCTAATGCCTTCTTCAGAATAGGCTGGAGCCACACTCCAGGCCCATGACTAAGAGATAAGGTTCCTGGCCTCCACAAGCTTGTAGAACAAGAAGAATAACAATAGGACTCTACTCATCTTAGCAATGTGTCAAAGGAACAGTTATAATCTCTAGATTCCAGTGTCACGTGCGCCATGTTAGGGCGTCTATAATTGACTTTTGAAAGAATTTAAGATAGAAACTGTAATATAGAATGCATGGGGTGTTTGTTTTTTCAACCATCACCTGAGGACATGCTTAGAGAGAGAGAGAGAAGGAGAGAGAGAGAGAAACATTGATATGAGAGAGAAACATAGATGGGTTGCCTCCTGTTATGCACCCCGACTAGGGATCCAAACTGCAGCCTAGGTATGGGCCCTTGACAGGGACTCGAACCCACAATCGTTTGGTGTACGGGACAATGCTCCAACCAACTGAGCCATCCAGCCAGGGCACATAAGTTATTTTAAGCTGTAACCCTAAGAACAGTCTCTCTTTGCTAGTTTTTAATCAGAAATTCTACCCTCCAAAAATTACTGGTTAAGTTTTATCTATCTTTCTGCTATCTATAGTCAAAAGCAGAGGCTTTGCACATTAGCATAATAAATGACAAAATAGGTTTTCATTTTTGAAAGTAGTACTTAACTACTAACCACAAGTGATTAAATAATAACATAAAAGACAGTAGAAATGGGATCTCATTAGTGAAATCAGTTGCAGTAAAGGTAAGCAAATTGACTAAAATATTTTCCAAAATAAGGTAAAGAACCTTGCAACAGCACACTGGCCAAGACCAGTGCTTCTCAAACTATCTATAGTGATGGAAGGATTTTTATTTGCAACCAATAATTTTTGGGGCTAAAATACAATGAAATAACTTACAAGACACTGCAGTAATGTTAAACTGCCTTAAGAGTTTCTAAAATATTTGCTCTCAATTTTTATACTTGTCACAAACCAGCCATCAATAGTTAATAGCTGCACTAGTCCACAGACCACAGGTTGGGTCACACTGGCTTGAACCATTAAGAATATTATTGTGAGCTGAAACCAGTTTGGCTCAGTGGATAGAGCATAGGCCTTCGGACTGAAAGGTCCCAGGTTCGATTCTGGTCAAGGGCATGTACCTTGGTTGCGGGCACATCCCCAGTAGAGGGGTGTGCAGGAGGCAGCTGATCGATGTTTCTCTCTCATCGATGTTTCTGGCTCTCTATCCCTCTCCCTTCCTCTCTGTAAAAAATCAATAAAATATATTTTTTTTTAAAAGAATATTATTGTGGCTTAGTCCCTCCCCTCCCCTCACTCTAAGCCTTGTGTAGAGGATTTTGGTTGCCTAAAGCTGACGATATTGTGTCATCTGGTTAAAGTGAACCTTTCATGCAAGGTTTGATTTAACCACCTACACAAGAGAGAATTAGGACTTTGCTAAGCTTACAAGCACAGCTGGACTATGCCACCTTGTTTAATAAATTCTTATTGCAGATTTTGGACTGGGACTTGCTTTCATTATAATCTGACAGCTGGGCTATAGGGAAGCAACTAATTCTCATTGGTAGCTATTATTCTCTATTAAAAAAAAAAAACACAAAAAAAACCTAAGAGCTATGCATGGCAAAATTGGCTTAGGTTAATTTGCAAAGTAATATTAAGCCATAATTTTAAAATAAGTGAATGACTATAAAGTGTGCTGAATTACTTTTGGAAGATGTTTTATCTGGAGATAGTGCCTGTTAGCAAGAGGTGTCATGATGTCTAACAGCTGTCTGTGGGGATGGCACTGGGGCTGGAGAAGCTAGTCTCAGGAGGAGCAGATTCAGCACAGGACCACGGCTTATATAATCATGATGTGTGAACAACAGTACAGCATGAGCTGAAAAAAATATGAATATCTTTTTCTTGACACCATGCAAAGATATTAAGGACTCAAGAGTCATTACTGAATATAGTAATATAGAGCCATGCCAAAGAGATTATAATATAAAACATCCCACATTTTATCTCCCCTAAGTGTTAAAAAAATTCACTTTAGTATAAGGATGATCCCACATATATTCAAACTTCGAGCAGGATCTCTTTGGATCCTTAATTCAAGCTTTTTAAGAGCACTTCTAGTTAAATACCTTTAAAGTTGTTTTTATAGAACACAATTTTCTGAAAAGCTGTAATTTAAGATAACATAAAAGACAGCATGTGAGGCTTCTACTTCCCACTGTGTGCTGGTAATGGCAGTAGAAGAGCTTTCCACTGTGGTGCTGCCACTGCAGCTCCTAGAGGCGCAGGGAGGGACACCTGTGCCTCAAAGCTCTGAATTCAGAGGGCAGAGGAGTCACCGCCGAGAAAGAGTGCCATACTCGGACCTAACTGCACGGCCCTGGATATGGAATAAATGAGCTCCGAATCTCCTCACACAGGAGCTGCAATTGACCCTGAGTTCAGAGTCGCCTGTTCTGGATTATTCCAGTCGATGTTAGTTACTTATTGATTTGGGAAATGTTTATCTTTGTATATATCATAATATCTAACACAATGTCTGCTAATATGGTAAGCACATAATAATTATATTTTCAAATGTATTATGATTATATGTAGTCAATAACTATTTCATGTTTAATCATTAGAACCAGAAAGATAACAAAAAGGTACTAGTAATAATTATATTCCTCTAAAAACACTGATGTAAAATAAATCTGCATTCTTCTTTGTTCATTCATTCATTCATTCATTCATTCAAATATTTAGAAAGCACCTATGTATCTAGCACTAGAATAGGGACTGTTAAATTCTGGACATTACAGAAAGAAAGTGAAAACAAACAAGTTAGTTTGTTTTCCAAGAGCTAATAAGATATTCTAGGGGGCCGGGGCAAATGTAAAAATGATAGTTTTAGGTACATAATCTCAAAGAAAATTAGATTCCCCTTAAAGGTCCCCAAACACCATTATTTTATGTCTGACAGATAGAAAATAACAAGACAAGATAAATTTTAAAAGAAAAAGTATCAGTAAAGTATTACAGGGTTAAACACTATTTTCTAAAATGTGTTTAGCCCAGGGGAGGATTACCCTTCAAACTGGAGATAATCTGATAGTGGCATCTAAAAAATGATATAACTTATATCAGAACTGCTAAGCAGCACTCAACTCTTGGTTTGGAAGAACAAAAATTGTCAAGATATTGTCAAAAATGATGACTTTAATAGTGACAGAGAAGGCATAATAAAGCACAGATTTTCTTTATGACCCAATATCTGATTTTTTTTTTACTGTGTGTCCCCTACATTACCTTCTGTCTCCACACTCCAGGCTCAGTACTAGAAAAAATTAGCCATTACACACACGGGACACCCTGACAAAAGTGAGCCTTTTTCACCCTCAGCTCACCTCTTTTGTGTATGCACATGTTGCCTCCCTGTTGTCCTGACCACAGCACTTGGTTGGTACTTCTTTATGTAAATAACCACACATACTCGCTGAGGGAGAAACATCAACCCGGTGCCTCCTGTCCATGCCCCAACCGGGGAATAGGGATCAAACCCGCAACCTTTTGGTGTACAGGAGGATGCTCCAACCAACTGAGCCACCTGGTTAGGGCACAAAGCCCCATGTTCTAAATCATTCCAAAAACTTGATGCTATTCTTGCTTTCCATTCCCACAACCACCACTCAGGCTCTCACTCCCTCCTGGCTGGGACACTAAGGGCCTCCTAAGTGCTCTCTATGTATCCAGCAATCTCCCAGCCCCAATCTCGATTACACCCTTGCCCCAGAATACCCTCCCTAATGCCTAGCTATGATTATTCTCACCTCTGTGCCAGACTTCAGGGGCTCTCCTTTCCCTTTATCACTCAATTAAGTGAAATTAGATTCTTCACACAAAAGATAATTTATCACCCTATTCCTACACAAACTGAAAACCCCAGACAACCTGACAAAATTATCTACTTCATAAACAATTATATGGTCCACTCCTATGCCTTTGTTGATTCTTTTCCCGACCTACAATTTTCTTCCATACTACCCTAACCCTTGGAGCCTCACAGGCTAAAAGAGATTAAGGTTGCAAATATTACGGTTGCAAATCAACTGACATTAAAATAGAGAGAGTATCCTGTATTATTCAGGGGTCCCCAAGGAGTCACAATATAATCACTTAAAAGTGAGAGATTCAGAATCAGAGGGAATGTGACTATGGAAGATACAAAGAAATACAATGGGCTGGCTTTGAAGATGGAAGGATGAGACCATAAGCAAGAAATGTGGGAGGCCTATAGATGCTGAACAAAGCAAGTAAACGGATTTCTCCCCGAGAGCCTTGACTTTAGCAGAATAAGACATGTGTTAGACTTCTGACCTCCAGAATTCTAAGAGTAACATATTTCAAATATGTATTTCAGATAGTTAATAATCAAAGCATGCTTAGTAGCTTGGGTAATATTTACTATAACCTTATAGAAAAAAACAGTCCACAATGATGAGCATGTTAACCATTCTCCACAATAAAATGCCCTCTTTAAAAAGGTTTTAACCAAGGGCTTGGCTGTAAAATGAAATCCATGTTTATTACCAAAAACGAGAAGTTAGAATAATATTAATCAAAGATATAAAACCTTGCTGCAAATGTAAGTGTAATTTGCATACAGGGAGCATTTTAGAGGGCACTATAATCACGTGCTTCACAGCTTTTTCATTTTCCTTTCTCATGAAAATGTACAACTACTTTTCTCTGTCACATGTCCAAGAAAAAAAAAACACACACACCTGAATTCATGAAATATATTGACTATTTTATGAGGAAGTTGGAGAGCAGCTTACCCAGTATTGATGGAAATGATTTCTATCAGTGGATTCTTTCTAATCTTCGGCAAATCCAACGGTGCTCCCCCCAACCGTTTCCCATTATCCTTCTTCTGACCCAGCAGTCTCACAGAGTGACCTTCAAATAAAGCACATAGACCTGCATTAGCATGAGTCGCATAGTTTCACTTTAATTTACTGCTCTCAACAAATGTGTTAATATTTTCATTTAACTTTTTCTTTTATGAGAAAAAAAACGAAAAAACGAAACAAAAACTAGAGATATGATCGTTGAACCTAAGAAATAGTGCCAAAAGGAAAAACAGCTGTGCTCATGTCCTACAGTGGAAAGTGCTTTGCTTATAATATTGGCACATTTTACTACACAGATGGGGAAAACAGAAATATCTTCAGAATGTCTTTCCATAGGTATGAATGCTCACTAGCATAGACCAGATATTGTATGAAGCAGGAAGGGTTCACTTGAACACTAGGCCTGCTGACCAAGTTTGCACTGTGAAGGCGTAGGAGGTGGGGAGAGAAAGCAAATGCAGATTATCTGGTCAAAGCAAATAGCAAATCAAAGAAGTAAAGAATAAACAAGCTGATTTAAAAAAAAAAAAAAAAAACTTTAGGACTGAGTTTTTTAAAACAAATGTTTTTTAACTTATTTTTTAAAAAAACAATACGAAAGAAAATTAGACCATTTCTAAAACCATTACAATTTCAATAATTTTGAACTTTGAATTAATTGCAAGTTGTAGAAAGATGAAATAGTACAAAGAATTCCGTCCCCTTCAGATTCCCCAATTATTTTGTGTTTGTATTGTTATTTGCTCATTATATACATACACATTATTTTTCATAACTGTACTAAAATACATCCTATAAAATTTAACCACTGTAAATAAACAATTCAATTATCTATAATAATAAAAGCATAATATGCTAATTAGACCGGACAGCTGAATGACATTCCAGACGTCCTTCCAGACGAAGCCGCGGTGGCAGGGGCTGAGGCAGAGGTGGTTAGGGACGATCAGGCAGGAAGGCAGGTGAGCGGTTAGGAGCCAGCGGTCCCGGATTGTGAGAGGGTGAAGGCCAGGCTGAGGGACACACACACCCTGTGCACGAATTTCATGCACCAGGCCTCTAGTCTATACTAATAAAAGAGTACTATGCTAATTAGGCCGGAAGTCTTCCGGACAAAGTCCTGGTAGCGGGGCCAAGGCAGAGGTGGTTAGGGGTGATCAGGCCAGCAGGGGAGAGCAGTTAGGGTGATCAGGATGGCAGGGTAGAGCAGTTAGGGGCATCAGGCTGGCAGGAGAGCAGTTAGGGGGTGATCAGGCCAGCAGGGGAGTAGTTGGGGGCGATCAGGCCAGCAGGCAGAGGCGGTTAGGGGCAATCAGGCCAGCAGAGGAGAGCAGTTAGGGACATCTGGCAGGCAGGTAGAGTGGTTAGGGGTGGTCAGGCAGGCAGACAGGTGAGCGGTTAGGAGCCAGTGGTCCCGGATTGCAAGAGGGATGTCCAACTGCCAGTTTAGGCCCGATCCCACAGGGCAGTCGGACATCCTCCAAGGGGTCCCGGATTGGCGAGGGTGCAGGCCGAGCTGAGGGACAACCTCCCCTGCCCCGTGCACAAATTTCGTGCACCAGGCCTCTAGTCTATATATAAAAGCCTAAGTGAGCATTAGAATGGAAAGACCGGTCGACCGGTCACTATGATGAGCACTGACCATCAGGGGGCAGATGCTCAATGCAGGAGCTGCGCCCTGGTGGTCAGTGTGCTCCCACAGCAGGAGCTCCACTCAGCCAGAAGCCGGGCTGGCCTGCGGGGATCAAGCCAAAACCGGCAGTCCGACAACCCCCAAGGGGTCCCAGATTGTGAGAGGGCGCAGGCCAGGCTGAGGTACCCCACCTGTGTACAAATCCATGCACCAGGCCTCTAGTTTTAAATAAACATATACAGTCATACAATCACCACAGAAACAGTTTTAGAACATTTCTATTGCCCCCAAATTCCCTCAAGCTGATTTACTGTCTATCCCTGTACCCATACCAAATATAGCACACTTTATTAATCTGCTGACCAGCTGATGACATTTGATTGTTTCTAATTAATACCTTATAATAATGTTTCTATGAACATTTGCATACAAGGCTTCATGAGGACGTATGTATTCATTTCTCTTGGATAGATTCCGACAAGTGGAATCGCTGGGTCATGTGGTAAATTTATATTTAACTTTGTAAGAAAAAAGCCCATTTTATGAAGTGCTGATACCACTTTATATCCTACCAGCAATGTAGGCAGGTTTGTCATAATGTAATTTTTTTGGCAACAACCATTCTTGCGGTCATGTAGTGGAATATTATTGTGGTTTGAATGACTATGTATTTCTATAATTAATTATGAAGCTGAGTACCTCTTCATGTGATTATTAGCCAACTGTATGTCCTTATGGTAAAATGTTGTACTAGTTAATTTATGTGTCAACTTGACAGGGCCACAGGATGCCCAGACATTTAGCCAAATATTACTTGAAGTGCATCTGTGATGGTGTTTCTGGATGAGATTGACATTTGAATCAGCAGACTAAGTAAAGTAAATTGCTCTCCCCAACACTGATGAGCCTTACCCATCAATCGAATAGAACAAAAGTGCTGAATGGGAGGGAACTTCTCCTCCTTACTATAGAACTGGGTCATTGGTCTCTGCCAGCCTTCAGACTCAGACTGAAATATCAACTCCTCTTAGTTCTCATGGCTGCCCAGTTGCAGACCCCATCAGCTCTCCTGATTCTCAGGCCTTTCAACTTGGCCTAAAACTATACACCAGCTTTCCTGGGTTTTCAGCCTGCTGACTTCAGATCTACGGAAATTCTCAGCCTCCATAATTGTGAGCCAATTCCTTATAATACATCTCTTTTTAATCTCTCTCTCTCTCTCTCTCTCTCTTTCTCTCTCTCTCTCTCTCTCTCTCTCTCTCCTGTTCCTCACTAATAAAAATGTCTACTCCAGTATTCTGCAAAAATTTTAATTGGAGTATTTGTCTTATTACTAAGTTGTAAGAATTATTTATATATTTGGCTTATAAGAACTTAGATATATGATTTTATTTTTCTCTCAGTTTATACCTTATAGTTTCACATTCATGATTATACCTTCTGAAAAGTAAGTTTTTCAATTGAATGAAGTTCACTTTATAACTTTTATCTTTTATAGCTCATGCTTTTGCTGTTATATCTAAGAATTCTTTGCCTAGCCCCAGGGCACAAAAATTTCTCCTACATTTTCTAATAGAAGTTTTACTGTTTTCACTCTTATATTTAGGTCTAGGATCAACTTTGTTACTTTTTGTATATAGTGAAGGTCTAAGTTCATTTTTTCCATATGGATGTTCAATTGTCCAAGGTCCATTTCTTTTCCCTCCTCTTCCTTTGTGTTATATGTTGCCACACATATAAATACATAGTTGTATAAATCCAAAAATATACTGCTAAAAACTGTATAAATATACTAAATATACTGCTAAAAACTGTGTTTTTAAACAGAAAATATATACTTATAAAATACTTTATTTACATTTACCCACATAATTACCATTTCTACCACACTTCATTTCCTCCTGAGAATTCTAGTTATTGGTACCACTTCCCTTCTGCCTGAAGAACTTTTACTATTTCTTATAAAGGAAATTTTATAATCACAAATTATTTATTTGGAAATTTTTTATTTCCCTTCATTTGTGAAGGATACCTTTGCCAGAGGTAGAATTATCAGTTGGCAGTTGTTTTTTCTATGAGCACAAAAAATTCCACTGACTTTGACCTCTCTTACATCTGATGAGAAGCCAATCATTAATCTTACTGTTGTTCGCCTGTACATAAAGTGTCACTTCTTTCTCATGCTTCCAAAATGTTCTCCATCTTTCAATAGTTTGAGTATGATGTGTCTAGGTGTGGATTTATGTGATTTTCCTACATGCAATTCATGTAGCTTTTTGGATCCATGATGTTTTTCATAAAGTTTGGGAAGTTTTCATCCAGTATTCTTTTTTTTTTTTCTTCCTGTGTCCTCTCCTTCTGTGACTTCCATAATACACATGTTGTTGTGCTAGAAGTTGTCCCACAGGTTGTCCTGTTCGTGTTCTTCTGTTTTTCAGATTGGTTAATTTTGTACTGGTCTATCCTCAAATTTATTGCTTTCTTTGTGTGCCACCCAAAATCTGCAATTGAGCCCCTCTAATTACTGTTTCATTTCAGTTACTGTACTGTTTGATTCTAGATTCTTTTTATAATTTCTACCTTTTTGTCATTCTGTATTCAAGTCACTGTCAGCACCCTTTCCTTAAATGACTAGCATGGTTACATTTAGTGCTAAATCCAACAATTTTGGTCACTCAAAGACAATTGGTACTGACTGAATTTTTTTCCTCTCAAAATGGTTGTACTTTGTTTCTTTGGATATATCATAACACTTTGTTGAATAGTGGACATTTCAGTTAATATATTGTAGCAACTCAATTCAGATTTCCCCACCTACCCCAAGGTTGTTTTTACTTAGTAAACTTAACTGGGCTAGATCTATAAAGCTTATCTCTCCACAATATGAATGATCGTTAATGTCCCTTCTTAATTTTATTACACTTGGTTTCTTCCCTCAAGCATGACTTCCCAGTGGTCAACTCTGTATCTGCATAGCTGTTTGTTGAATAATACTGGTCACACATTTGTTCCAACACCATGAACCAGTGATATTTCTCCTATCTGCTGATGGATCTCTGTATGAGCTGGCAAGGGCATTCAAAGGTAGGGTCATTTTCAAGTCTGCCCCAACTTTTACTTTCTCCTGGGCTTTCCTGGGTCCTCTTCCACCTCCTCTGATGTGCATACAGGCTGCAGAGGCAGGTAAGTGTGGGTGGGGTGGGCACACTCCAATCTCTGCTGTGCATGTGCAAAACCTCCAGTCAACTTACAGTCTGTAAAGATATCTAACAAGCTTTCCATCACTGTCTCACCTCCCAGCAGTTCTTGTTCAATCCCTAGCTAGTCCACCTCTCCACTCTGTGCCAAACAGGCCCGCAATATCAGTGGGGTAGAAACACGACCCTCAGTAACTTGCCATCAAAATCTCCACTTTGACAGTTCTCCAGATGTCTTGAGAGCAGCAGTAAAGCTGCTGGTTTTCATAGCCTGCTCTGCCCTGTTGAACATTCTTGCCCACAGGGCTGAATAAAGTAAAGAAGGAAAATGCGAGAAGCCCAAGGAATAAACACCACAAGCTCACACTGTTCTTACTCAAAGTTCAGGGGTTCTCACGAATAAACACTTCTCAGTTTGCTGAATACTTTCAGTTGATTTCCAAAGTGCTGAAATGGTTTGTTTTTTGTTTTGATTTGGTTTTTGTTAATCCTCACCCAAGGATATTTTTCCATTGATTTTTAGAGAGAGTGGAAGGTAGGGGGGAGAGAGAGAGAGAGAGAGAAACATAGATGTGAGACACATTGATTGGTTGCCTTTGGCATCCGCCAAGACCACACGCACTCGGACCAGGAACAAGGATCAAGCCTGCAACCAAGGCACATGCCCTTGACCAGAATTGAACCTGGGACCCTTCAGTCCTGGCCGACCCTCTATCCACTGAGCCAAACCAGCTAGGGCTGAAATGGTTCATTTTAACCATTTGTCCAACTTGATCACTACTTGTGAAGAGACGTGTGGACCTCCTCCACACAATCATGCCACAGCAAACCAAAGCCACCTTTTTAAAAGCAATTATCCTATATAATAAAAGGCTAATATGAAAATCGACCAAACCGCGGAACGACCGGTCACTATGACATACACTGACCACCAGGGGGCAGACGCTCAATGCAGGAGGTCAGCGCGCTCCCACAGGGGAGTGCCTCTCAGCCAGAAGCTGGTCTCGCTGCTCCTCAGCTCTGCCTCAGAGGCAGGAGAGGCTCCCGCCACCAATTCTGGGCTCACGGCTGGTAAGCACAACAGTGGTTGCTGGAGCCTCTCTCGCCTCTGCAGCAGTGCTAAGGACCCCTCGGGGATGTACGTCTGCCAGCTTAGGCCCACTCCCAAGCTGGCAGGCAGATCCCCCAAGGGGTTCCGGACTGCAAGAGGGCGCAGAGCACCCCCGTCCCAGTGCACGAATGTTGTGCACCAGGCCTCTAGTTTAAAATAACTTCTAATACATAATTACTACAGATATAAGATACTAAGCAATTATATACATCTTTCTTCACCCCTCATTTCAGAAAGATACAGTGCTTAAACATCTCTTATATACACAGCTTTTCATGACCAGAAGTAATAAAACCATCAGTCATAGCCTTTTTGCACTACTCACGTTAATAAGAAACATTACAGACTTTATTCAATCTGAAAATTCTTGCTCTGATGTACAAACATAGCTATAGTCAAGCAAGCATTTGGCATACCAGATTTCACAGATTTTCAAGATAAGTTGAACTCTTCAATCAGAAGTCCAGTTAATGAAGAGGTGAGCAAGATTGGCATTGATAACATAATAGTTCTCTGAGAAATGCCAAAAGTTCAATAATGACTATGCAAAGGCATGCTATTTTCATACGAGCGTGAGACAAGTTTCATTATATCCTGCTGTGACCAGTATTACGCAGCCTGCACTAATAACATTTGATAAATTATTCATCTTCACTATCTACATGCAAATAAAGGAACATATCTCTGCCTGATGATATAATGAATTATTTTCCAATCCAATGATTCATTAAAGAGTGGCAGACCTATGAAGACTGTGTGTTTTTTTAAAATTTGAAAATATAGTACCAAGTAGGAAACAACATAAAAGTCCATTATATCTAGCTAACAATGAAAGGAAAGAAACTGAAGCAACCACAGACCAGAACAGCTATCTTTTTTTAAAAATGGACTAGCAAAATAAAACCTTTGTTATATCTAAAAAAGTATTTGTTATTAACCAATGTTACCCCAATAAGTTTAATAAATAAATATATACATAAAAATTATTTTTCAAACAGAATTCGTTTCAAATTAACTCAATAACTCTATAGACCACAGAAAAACATGTATACTGAAAATCATTACCTATTATATGTGCAGTTAGAAATATTGTTACTATCTAAAATAAACTTGAATTTGACAAAATAAGGAACGAAGTGAAAAAGATGTCTCCAAGATGGCATGTCTCTGGGAAGCCAAGGAGAGGAACTAAGGCTTGAGGAGGGGAAGGGGGCTGAAGTGGACATGCTGTTTATGGAGGGACCGTGAGGCAGGCACCACAGTGGCACCTGCAGACTGTGTCTTTGTTCGGTCCCTTCTGGTTAGCACTGATGCCTGGCGCTGTGATGAAAAAGAATGGCTCCTCAATGAATACTGATTTATTTTGTGGCTATATGAATTTCATCACCTTTTGCGGCTAGATTGAAGAGAAAGGGAGGAAAAAAGAAACCACAACAACAGAGTTTGGAAGAAAAAGAGAGTGAAAATATCAGTTTTTACATCATTTCACTCCACATGACAAGAAATTAAAGGAGAAAGCATTAATAGAACAGATGGGAAGAAAGATGCTCAGTGTGACCAGATCAACTTATAATAACATGACACCACCAAAGAGAAAGTGATAAAGAGGCAGTGATTAAAACAGAGATATGCAATTTTAATACTAGGATGAAAAAGAAGATTGCCTATTGTATAGAATGAAGCATACTCAAATGTTATATTTCTGATATCTTTTATCTTTTCCTTTTTAAATGTAAATTCACATTTCATTTCCTCTAAATAATGGTCAAGTATGTCTCAGTGGGTTTATTAACCATCTTTAATAAACATCCAAGTTGTTACTTACAAGTGCCACAAAAAATTCAGCCCTGTTAAAACAAATTTAATTTTAAGCCTGAGGCTTTCAGCACTTATTTATAAATCAGCTACAAAAAAAACTGCTTCCGAGCTGGCTTTTACATTTGATCTAATCCAGTAAAGAATGTTAGTAAATGATTTCATTAGTTAAAACAATTATATATTACAAAGTTTGAACCAAAAGCTAGTTTTTTATATAATTCACTAGTAAATGCATATTGTGAATTCATAATAATGAATAACCTATGTGAAAAAAAACGTCATGTTTTGTACAGTAATTGCTATACTAGTTGAATCAATATTCAATGTGTATATGAATGTTCAAGAGCAAAAAATCTTTTCCAAGCCCCACAGTGCTAACTGTACTGCATATCATTAGAGCTGAGGCAAAAACATCCCATCCACACAGAGAGCCCAGCCAGTCAGCAGGTCAGGAAGCCAATGAAAATGGTCGTTCACAAACAGAAAAGAACCAACCCTGAAACACAAGCACCTAAGTAAACTGAGTGACAGAAATAAAACCACCTACAAAATATGTATTTATTAATTACGTTTCTACACACAAACCAACCTGTTCTCCTTTGGCTCCTAAAGCTAAAGTGGTCTGTACAAATCAGCCTTCGAATATCACAGAGGCAGCAGTGAGCCGGCAACTCGGGACTCCTATTGTTTATTTTTTTCTCCTTTAATTGCTTTTTGTTCTAAAGGTGCTATACTAGTAAACAGCCAGATTTTCCCTCAATACTTCATTCCTCCCACCTGATTTTAATGGCCGTTCATTGTTTCCTTAACATGTGACCAACCACCCCTGTCACCACCAGAGGAAGCATCATGCCAAGGTTTCGTGGTCCCTTACTAACTGCTTTCACTCCACACAGTCTCAATCCTATTAGGACACATTCAGAAGACCTGTCTGAACTCTAAGCTCTGAGTCTGCCTCCTGGAAAACTTCCTAGTAAAGCAATCTAACATGATGTTGGGGTCTGGGGGCAGAGGGCAGAAGACTGGCAGAAATTCAAGCAAGAAGAAAAAAAGAGCAAATGCACTGCAGATAACCTCCCTTGAGAAATTTAGTCACATCAATTGTAGTATCATGTAAGAATATCAGAAAGGAATGCTCAATAAATCTGTTTTTCAACAAAAATGCTTGGAGCTGTTACTTGACATATACTCCATAGGTATTTTAATGACTTAATTACAAAGAAACAAAAATGTAGTCAGAAGTTTGTCTCTACAACATTCAATATCATTCCTCATATGTGGGTACCTGTCAAGAAAGCAAGGATTCTCTAAAATTCACACTAAAATGAAATATTTTCATTTTAAAAGAAGAAAGCAAAGTAAAACAAAGAAATTGGGTTCAATGTTAGAAGCAGCTTTGTCACAAGTCTAGGTTGAAAAATGTTAGGGGAAATACTAGAATTGACTCAAAAACACAAAATCATTACAATTCAAGTGCCAATTTTAACTACTAAGATTTCGTCAAGTAGTAAGAATTTAAATGTTACCTCCAACCATGATACCTAGAAAAGATATTAAAATAAAGAAAGAATATTAAGAATCACTGTCCAAAAAGATAGAATTCAGTCCTGGCTGGTGTGCTCAGTGGTTAGAGTTTCAGCCTGTGCACCGAGGGTTGCAGGTTCAATCCCCGGCCCCAGCTGGGCTATGTGCAGGAGGCAACTAATCAATGTAACACATCAATGTTTCTCTCTCACTCACCCCTCATCTTCCACTCTCTTTAAAAATAAATGGAAAAAAAATATCCTCCAATGAGGATTAACAACAACAAAAAGACAGAATTCAAAGCATGAATCAAAGCGTTAACAGAGGCTACAAAGGTACTGACACCATCAGCATTCATGTCCAGAGTTTAACAAAGCATGAAGAACCCAACACCTTACCTGATAGTCAGGAAGCTAAGATAGGGTTACAATACAAAGTTTAAGTCCCTATATGTGTAAGGATCATTTAATAGCAAAACTCTTATTGCACAAAAAGAGGTTCTACATTATAATTATAATGATAATTTTAATTTATGTGTGATCCAGAACTCTAGAAGACAGAAAGTTGAAAGCATTTGCTGATATACACATTTGAAAACATTTGTTGGAATAAACATTCTTGGGCAACTTTTTCTTCCATTTGCACAGCATTTCTGGTACAACGAATAATGGCAATTATTTTAAGGTCATCATATTAAACAAAGGCTACATATAGCAAATAATCCACATAGGCAAAATGTCTTCTTACCCTAATAGAGACATCTTCTGGAGGCAAATTACCGTAACATTTAATTTTATGTTTTTACTGAATCTTTTGTAAGCAGATATACTTTTTATGACAATGAGAGATTTGTGTGGTGTCAATTTATTTTTCACAGTGTATACCAAGTGTACATCAAAACACTCAAAGGTCAAGGCAGTCCCACATCAATGACTCCACATTAGCACAGACCCTTAAAAGAACTCCTCAGGTCACTGGCTGTCTTGCTAGCATAGGCATTCCTGAACTCTAAATTTGTTAAGCAGCTCCAAGGCTTTAGTGTTTGCACATACAGCTATGCATGCTTTGGGTTTCAGTATATAAAGCAACCATGGCAGCAATGAAGAACTTAATCATTGCTCATGCTCAAACCGCTCTTCCCAAGATTGCTGCACTAGGGGATGGAAGCAGAGACAACAGACCTGACAATAGATTCAAGTAACTACAAAATAACATTAAAATACATGACATAAGGAACTTGTAAGCCACATTTAACTTTTAAAAACTGAAGCTCAAATTACCACTTTAAATCAGGAACGAAAATTTCAGGTGTCCTCCTGCCATTATTCACATGGGATGCAGAGAAAGTTAGAGCGTTGTCCCATCTGTGGACTTTAAAATATGCCTGCCGGTCCTTATTGTGTTTCATCTCATCACGATGGCGAGCTGAACCATCTGCACTGCAGGCAGCACAGAGGCAACCGAAACGGAGGAGGTTCGGGAAGGGGGCATCTGGAGCTTCCTTGTTGGCTTTAAATTCACACTCTCTTACATAGGCACTACCATTGCCCTTCTGTACAAATGGCAACAATAAATTCAGTGTAGAAATCCTATATAATAAAAGCCTAATATGCAAATTGTCCCCTCGAACAGAAGTTCGACCAGGAGTTCCAAGGCTCACTATGATGTGCGCTGACCACCAGGGGGCGACACGTAACATGGTGGGCACCGGTGACGCGGCTCTGGCAGCAGGCGGCAGTGGAGGCACTGCCGGCCCCAATGGGCCCCGATGAGAGCAGGACTGTGGTGGGATAGTGGAGCAGGTGAGTGGGCGACACCAGGCCAAGGCGGGTGAGAGCAGGGCCCAATCGCCCCCCCAGGTGGCAACCAGTGGAGGCAGTGGGGGGCGGGGCCGCTGCCCAGCTCCCAGTCACTGAGGTAGCTGAGAGGGGTCCGATAACTCAGGTGGAGGGGGGTGCACAAGGGCCTGGGGGCCCAGGTGCTGCCCAGGGCCCAGAGGTCAGCTGGGATCTGCCCTTCCATGCCAGGCGCTAACACTTTGGTCGCCGGCCAGGCCTAGGGACTGCACCCATGCATGAATTTCATGCACCAGGATTCTAGTGTTTAATAAAAACAAGGAAGATGAACACTTGGTAATCATAACCCAATACATTAATGTTAGTGTATATGCATAACTCAAACAAGAGTTTCACAAGAATCTAGATGAGTTTAAAAAGGTGTATAAAATATAATTTTATCAATATTTACTATCACATAAAGACTTCCAAAATAATCCCCTGGAAAAATAAAATGATTCTGTCCTGAGCCACCATATCACTGTTGCCCTAAAAAGGGACTTAAGGTCTCAAGGAAAACAGACTTGTAAATAAATACCTGGGCACAAGTGTCCCATGGGGTATGGTCAATGTTTCTAGGAACAGTGGACACCATAGGGGGTGGTCAGCTTTCCTGGAAAGATCAGGAAAGGCTTCATGGAGGGGTAACACTAGTGTGGGGAGGCTGAGAAAGCAGGACACACTTTATATACATGACAATATATATCAATACATTCGACACAATACTATTAACACAACAAGCACAGTTCTTTGCTAAATTTCCTGCTTGTTGTTCATTTTCCACTTCTTCAAACCAGCCTATCACTAAAATCAAATTTCACTGAAAAGACTTATTAAGACCTGGCATAAAGGTGACCCACTTGAAAAACTGTACCTTCAAAAATGATTCTAAATATATATTATGAGGTAAAAATTATGTAGGCTTGAGATGCATTCTTACTTCTAATCCAAAGACTGGTCAAACATTATTTTTAGAACTTAGTTTAGGAAATTACAATTAATGTTGGTTATGAAATGTTAAAATCTGAAAGTTACCTACATCAGAATCCTTCTAGTTACTGCTTCAATATTTATCTGGTCTACATACAAAACTAGGATTTAGAACATGGGCCATATCCTTAAAAATGTGGAAGAATTATCTTGACCTAACCATTGTAAAAACTGTATGAAGTGTGTTTCACATTAAAATCTTCAAAAATTACCCTTTGAAAAATACCCAAAACAATTTTCCTGTAGAATATCTTCCTCAACTTTTTACTGGTTAGACTAGCTTTTTATTGGTTGCTTACAGTTAAGGAATACTTTTATTTACTCATTTCCTAAATTAAGCACCTTTATACCAAGGTAAGACTACCAATGATTTTTTTTTAAATCTAACAAATATTTATTAACTCCTTACAATAAAAGTTCTTATGTTGACACAAAATAAAATAGCAAGTAAAACTGAGAGAAAGGAGAGGGGGCGAAAAGAGGTAAAAAAGGAAACAAGAAATGTGAAGGACCAAAACGTATAAGCAAGAATATGAATGAGAACTAGAAAATGGGTGAGCAGTGACAGGAAACAATAGACATGAGGAAAGGAAATAAGAATAAATGAGTCTCACTTTCTCACTTCCCTCCATTCAAGGTAAGCATCTTAACCAAATGTAAAGAACATGGGATTAGAGGACTAGGTTTGAGATTACAGGACACTGAAGCCTGACTGTGCAATCAGTGATGTCAGGGTTCCTGTGGATTTTGAGGAATTAATGTACAGAAGAGGGTAAGTTACAAAGAGCTAGGGAGAAGTTAATTACAAATGTTACTATAATTAATGCAATTGTAATCCTATTAAGGCCTATAGTGCTAATGACGTTTCTCCAAAATAAGAAGGCCGGATTTTCAAAACTTTCAAACACTGTAAGTTAAAGTCAGATCCCATTAATTTTTAAAGCTCTGGAGAACTGGGACATAGGTCACAAATAATTGCACTGATATGATAAATTTACAAATGATTTTTAAATGTATGAGTTAAAGTAGATTCAAGGGCATCCCTATTGCATCACTCACTTGCATTCTTCTATAATTCTTGAATGTGAGGAAGAGGAAGAAAGCAGTGTTGTTCCAGGAACTGCATATGATCCTGTGTACATCGGAGCATAGGTGCCTAGGGAGCCAAGGTGGAGAACTATGGCTGCTTCCCATCCCAGGACCCCTGAGTGACATGCTTCTAACCCAGCTGTCACAGGGGCTCACAATGGCAACGAATCTAGGTGAAGGGCCACAAGGCAAAAATGCCAACCCCCTGCTTTCCCAGGCTGTGACAGACCACCCTGCCATCTCCCCTTCAGCTACCATTCCTCTCCCAGGGAACACCCTTGAGAATCACTACTTCAGGCGATGCTCTTATTTTACATTCAATCCTCTCCATGTTTTTTGTCCAGCAACCCTGAGATGAAAACTGCCTGTCTCAAAGTCCTGAAGGTAAACGTGCCCCAGGGTAGAAATAAACGTTGCCTCAGAGAAGTACAGAACTCTTAGCACTGGGAAGTAGTGTCTATCATCATGTAGGGTGGCAGAAGAACTGAGTGAATAAAGGCGAAGGAGTCAGAGACCCTCCTCCCTGGAGAACACAGAGATAAAGAAAAGTGCATGGTATGTCTGCCACAAACATCTTCGACTTCATTTTGTAGGCAAGGGGAAAGAAAAATAAAATGTGGCAAGTGGAGATTAGAATGCGAGGAAAAGCTAGTCCCATTCAAATAACTTTTTTCAGAGATCACTGTCCAAAATGTCAGTATCTCATTCGAATGACAGACTCTGAAACTCAAGTTTTATATTGCAGACTCAAATATTCCTGGTATTTTCTGAGTTGCAGGGACCTTCCATGTCAGAACAATTTACCACATAGGAAACGGAACCACTGAGATGGTGTGGGATGTCAAACATAACCTGTTAGCAGGAAAACAAGCCTTTCAGCGCAGCTCTGCATATTCTCAGTCTAGGACTCTTACCCATCTTAGCAGACTTCAGGGCAGCTTAAAGTTATGTGCACTTGAATTTTCAGTTACAATAAAGATATGTGTTAGAAACCATGTTTTATAAGGACATTTCAATTACTGTTTCTTTTTTACTCAAGAAAATGTATGCTATGTTATAGAACAGCAGTACTGATAAACTTCTTAAAAATCCATCCAGCCGAAACCGGTTTGGCTCAGTGGATAGAGCGTCGGCCTGCGGACTCAAGGGTCCCAGGTTCGATTCCAGTCAAGGGCATGTACCTTGGTTGCAGGCACATCCCCAGTAGGGGGTGTGCAAGAGGCAGCTGATCGATGTTTCTAACTCTCTCCCTCTCTCTTCCTCTCTGTAAAAAATCAATAAAATATATATTTTTTTAAAAATCCATCCATAGTTGAATATCCTAACTGGAGATTCTGCAAATGAGTTTTCCTCCCTCAGACTAATAAGGAAATGAAATTGGTATTTACTAGGTGTACCAGTTAATAATGCGGATTTTGTAATCAAAGAAAACACGATAATTTCAAGAGAAGCATCAAAAGTGCTTTATTCAAAGTAATGTCCATCGCTAGCTACACATTTCCCCATCTTTCAGGTAATTTGTGGATACCGTCCCAATAGAACTTTTCTTGTTTTGAGGCAAACCATTCAGAGACCCAATTTTTCACTTCTTCATATGTTTTGAAGTGCTGCTCAGAAAATGCTTGCGCCATCGATCAGAACAAGTGGTAATCTGAAGGAGCAAGGTCTGGTGAATACAGCGGGTGGGTTAATACTTCCCAGGCAAGATCTTTTAACGTGTCTTTAACTGGTTTTGAAGTGTGTGATGGTGCCTCATCATGAAGCAAAATTACTTTGCTGTGTCTTCTGGCACATTCTGGTCATTTCACGATCAAACCATGATACAAATTGATTATTTATCGTCGGTAGCGATCAGTATTAATGGTTTCACCTGGTTTTAGAAGCTCATAAAACACCACACCTTCCTGATCTCACCAAATGCAGAGCATTGTCTTTTTTCCGACACGATTTGGCCTTGCAGTCGATGTTGATGGTTGACCTGGATCAACCCATGATTTTGTGCATTTGGGATTCTCAAAATAAATCCACTTTTCATCGCCAGTCACAAATCAATGCAAAAAAAGTCTTTCTTTCATGCTGTTGAAGCAACATTTTACTGATGACTTTTTGGTTTTCCATTTGTCTTTCGTTCAGTTGATGTGGCACCCATTTTCCTTCCTTTAAGATCTTTCCCATTGCTTGTAAATGATCGGAAATGGTTTGCTGAGCAATATTTAATCTTTCTGCAAGTTGTTTTTGAGTTTGACACGCATCTTCATCCAATAATGCTTGTAATTGTTGGTCTTCAAACTTTTTTGGTTGACCTGGACGTTCTTTGTCTTTCACATTGAAATCACTTTTAAAGCATTTAAACCAGCGTTCACAAGTATCTTGAGATGGAGCATGATCACCATAAGTTTCCCGAAGTATTCCGCAGCACGTGTCTTCAAAATAAAGTAATGAATTAAAACTTCCTGCAAATGCTCTTTTTTTGGGCACAAAATTCGACATTTTTAAGCGTAAAAATATCTATGATATTAACACCTTCAGAAAATTTGACATATGAAGTTTTGAAGCTTGTTGTCAATACAACAAAATAGCATATATATCAAATCGCATATATATCAACATATGTGTAACTCCATCTACTGAAAAAAATCTGCATTATTAACTGGTACACCTAGTATTCTCTCAGTCTCAGAAGTGATAACTACATATATGCTGTATGCTCTGTTATGTTACAGAATAAACTTATTTAAAAAAAAATGTACATCTCCAAATATTAGGTACAAATCAATCCAGCATTCTTTCTCTACGCCAATTACTGACAAAGTTAGATTTTCTAAGGAAAGGTCGCATAACCTAGTAAACGACATCCTACTGATAAAGTAAATTTTTCAAATTGTCAAACAAATTTTTCAAGAAAATCAGATTTAAATTTTTTGTGTAGTCACATCTGAGCCATCAAGTTGGTCTATGTTACCAATTTTCTCACTTGGCTGTGATATATAATTTTGCTGACAACAAAATATTTGTCTTTAAATCAATTTTTCAAGAATGATGATAACTTTTCTGTTTTGGGGGGTTTTGCTGTTGAAGTTTTGGATATTGTCCCTGTAAGATGACCTCGTTTCCACTTTATATTTCTATTTTTAGGGAATCCAACTATAAAGTACTAAAGGAGAATTACCAATATAACACACCTTACTATGTGTTAGGAACAGTCAAGCCAAAACAGAAAGTACCACAATTAACCTACAATCTAATCTTCTATTTGAAAAATGTAATGAAGCTTCTAATATTCTTTTTTCTAAGTTTATAGATCCAACTCTTCTCACTGAATTTTACTAAACAAACACAGTAGCTTCTTTCAATGAAGACTAAAGCTTTCCCAGACACACATGAAAGCACATGATATGCACACAGCATAAAAGTAGTGTACCACATGTCAATTCTCTTAAAGTTAGACATAATAAAGAAAGAACATCATAGGAACAAAATTTCTATTTGTAAATACATTAAAGTTTTCTTTATTTACATTAATTTTCATGTTTTCTATGTGAGACTCAAAACAGGATTAATTGATCTATTTGGCTTTTTTTTACTAAATAACTCCTATTAGTATAAATAGAAATTAGAACCTTGAGACTAGCATTATATATAAACTTTAAAATCAGGATGTTCAAAATTTATAAACCACTTTACATTAAAGGTTTGCACAAAGGTCTAGACTATAGTAATACGTTTTTTAGAGAATTCAGCAATACTTGTAATCTCACCTTCATGCAGTCTGCCAAGACACTATCAAGATTTGCAAGAGTTAACATGGAAGCCAAATTTCACAGGAGGCAAGTCCTTGTTAATATTTAAGCAAGGAAGGATGGGGCTATTTTACCAGATAAATCAGTGGACCACTAACAGCAGGGCTGGGTCATGGGAAGCCTGAGAGGTTCAAGCTTAAAGTAATTTCCTTTCCTGTTTTGAACAATCAAATCCAATGAACCATTATAACTGTGTGTTATGTGAAAACAACAATAAGATCATCAACCTTAGAAACTATTCAACACTATGCACCCTTTCCACCCCAGAATAAAGAAATCAAAAGTTAATGAAATACCCAAGTCTTCATATAAATAAATCCCACTAATGATAAAAGGTGGTTTCAAACCATAAGAAAATGTATATTTAAATAGCAAAAAAATATATAAGTGATGAACATGTTAAAGCATTTAAATATAAGACAAACCAAAACATAAAACATTTTGAAGCCACCATAAAGCAGCAGAATCCACTTGAGGGGTATACTTAAGCATTCATTTGAGTTTTTAAAACTTTAATGGTTGAAAAATATTACACAAACTTAAAGTTACTTAAATACTTTTAAAAAACCACAGTAAGCATGGTGATCATTGACCACAGTTAAAAATACTCATAATACTGATGCTGCTCAGTATGTGTGTGGCTGGAAACAGGACTGACAATTTGGCTAACAAAGTTATCTAATCTAATAATAGACAAATATGCAAATTGACCGCACCTTCGCTACACCTAAGCCACGCCCACCAGCCAAGCCACGCCCACCAGCCAATCGGGACGAGTATGCAAATTACCCCAACAAAGATGGCGGCTAATTTGCATATCAAGACAGCGTCCAAAGAAGCCAAGAGCTGAAGGGAGTAAAGCTTTGAAGAAGCAAGCAAGCGGGGGGGGGGGGGTCGGAGGCGGGGCCGGGGGCAAAGGGAAACGCTGGCGGGCTGGAGGAGAAGGCGGGGCGGGCGACAAGGGCGGGGCGGAGGCGGGGCCGGGGCGAATGGAAACGCGGGCGGGCTGGAGGAGAAGGTGAGGCGGGCGACAATGGCGGAGCGGAGGCGGGGCCGGGGGCGAAGGGAAACGCGGGCGGGCTGGAGGAGAAGGTGAGGCGGGCGACAATGGCGGAGCGGAGGCGGGGCCGGGGGCGAACGGAAACGCGGGCGGGCTGGAGGAGAAGGCGGGGCGGGTGACAAGGGCAGAGCGGAGGCGGGGCCGGGGGCGATGGGAAACGCGGGCGGGCTGGAGGAGAAGGCGGGGCGGGTGACAAGGGCGGAGCGGAGGCGGGGCCGGGGGCGAAGGGAAACGCGGGCGGGCTGGAGGAGAAGGCGGGGCGGGTGACAAGGGCGGAGCGGAGGCGGGGCCGGGGGCGAAGGGAAACGCCGGCGGGCTGGAGGAGAAGGTGAGGCGGGGGACAAGGGAGGAACGGAGGCGGGGTAGAGTGCAGCAGGAAATCCTATTGCAGGATTTTTCCTGCAACGGGAAAGCTAGTATGTCATAAAAATTCAGACAAGAAATGACTTGATGGTTTCTCTAACAGACAGTCCTTTCCAGTCATCATTCCAAACCAAGATACAGAATAAAGCGATGTGAAAATCAAGTTTAAAGTCCTCTGGTAGAACTTTACTGTTTGGGTATAAAGAAATTTATCCATTCTCATTTCTGAAAATATTATGTTTATTGAAAACATACTGACAAAGCCAGTGTGCTTTTGTAGTACAGTACTGTGGCATATGTAAAAGGCTCCATATCCAAGCTCCATTGCCTTATCCATTATGCTGGGCAAACATCTCCACATCAGTCTCCACTGGACTCTGTAGGGCAGTTCCTCATGATTAACACTGACAAAACCACGCTTTATATGCTTCTGCCTTCCAGTCTCAATTTACGAAGACTTTATGCTCTGAATTAGCGTCAAATGCAAAGCACAAAATCTGACAGAGTGAAGATTAATAGCAATGTGTTAAATTAAAAAAAAAAAAAGAGCTATTTGGTGAAGTACCCTGGGAATTTAGATAAGTCTAATCCAAGACTGCATCAATTACCGAGAAGTTGGAGAAAACAGAAAATCAATTAAACTTGCAGATTGTGCCATATTGGGAAAGTCTTGAATTACCAACACTGGAGGCATTTGGAATTAGACTGACTAAAATACTAGCAAACATATTAATAACAATAGAGGCCTCTTTTATTAGAGATTGACTAGAGAAGAAATATGACTTACTAGTAAAAACATTTTTCTAATTTCAATAGGCAATATTTACTTGCATTCATTTGTCTTAAGTTATACAGTTAGACTACCTTTTACAAAGGATGTAAGTTTTTTCTTGTTTTGAGGATGTCATGTACACATATCAGAAGAAGTGCAGATTTATATTCCCGTCAGAGCTTTCATGCAGAAAAGTATTAATGACCTCATAAACGGAGACTAAGGTCCATATGAGTATTTTTAAAAGAAATGAATTTAAATCCTTTAAACATTGTATTTATTCCCTTAGATTCAGTTACACATCTTCTTGCATTTTCAAGATGTTACAGAGAAAATCCTGAATCCATATAATCTGGTCTCTCCCAAAGCAAAATGCTACAAAATAAAATTTTCAGGCCACTATTAAAATAATGAGGTTTCATTTAATATAACTTAAAATTTTCCATTTTGTTCCAACTAAGACAGATGCAAATGGAATATGCTTTGCACAGTTTTATGTTAATTGTAAGATTTAAATGCTTTCAGCATCAGTGTATCTTATTAATACATTTTTAAAAACATTACTTGGTATAGCATAAGGATAGCGATAAAAAGAATGCAAACAGGCTGTGGCAGAGGCTGTCTGTCCAAACCCCCTTCAAGGAAAAAATATGAAAAGAGCCCAACAGGAATCAAATGTGGAAACAAGAGAGTTATGGCAAAATCCTCTTGTCAGGCTGTATTCCATCTGGCCCTTCTGGGCAGAATCTTGCTTCTCCATGGAGCATTTATCAATCAGGGTCCCAGCAAAGCAGATGGCACACTGCATAATTGAAGAGATTTTAATAAAGGGACTATTGACTAAAGTTTGGCAAGGTTAGCAAAACCAACAAGAGACAATGCGATACTCTAAGGTGAGCAACAATGGGGAGTTGTTTCTACTCGTGGGCCTGCAAAATCAAAGGAAGGAAATAGTTACAGGAACCTGGTAAATAGATGAATAGAGGGAGCCACCTGACAGAGGCTGTGGCCTTCAGGTGAGAGAAGCAACCAATAGAGGATGAGCAGGAGGGAGGGGAGAGCAGGTAAGACATACTCCTATCTCCTGTGCTAGTCACACCTCCAACCTCCAATGGGCTAAATTCATCTAGATGCCAGACAGCAAGGATCTACTGATGCAGCCACACAGGTCAGCCTCCAGGGACACGCAACAGGTGGAGAAGGGTGGGGAATTAATCTGGAGGGGCAAATAGAGCATATCCAGGACCCTAAGATGAATGTGAAGCAAACTGCAAAAAACAGAGAAAAGACAACCAATAAATAGTCGATCGGAGCAAAAGGTATTTGTATAAAATTAATGGGTGGGAGGGATGGTGAAGATGGCAGAATGGGGTAGAAAATCATTAAAATCACACTAAGAAGTCCCCCATTAATTTAGTGGGTAACAGGCAACCACTAAAGACACAGATGAAGGAGAGTGAATAATTTGAGGATAATAGTATATACAGTCAGATTGAAAACAGAGTCATTGGTAGCAGAGGTCAGTCAGGTTATTCCAGCAGTCTAGGTATTAAGGAGAGAGTAAGAAATAAACATTAATATGAGTTGTGTTCTGGGTAACTCAAATGTATTACCCATTAAATCCTCTCCATTTTAAACAGAAAATTGAGCCTCAGAAAAGTAACATGCTGACAGACACAAACAACTGGTTAAATGCTAAAGGCAACCTTATATCACTAATTTGTGCTGTCTACATGAAGTATTGGCAATAGAAAGTAAAGAAGTTCACAGAGAGACCTCATTCTCCATTAACCAGTAGATCTCAGATGAGTCATCTAATCTCTGCCTACTTCAGCTTCCTCATCTGAAAACTAAGGACGCCTACAAAATTATTTCTTCCATCTCTAAAATTCTTTCGTTGCATTACTAAGACTTAATTCATCAGCCTTCCTACCCTCAAACCAAACCTGCCAATGAACATCCCCATCAATTTCATCTTCAACTCAACTCTTGCTGTTGATTCTTACAATTAAATCCAAATGCAATCTCTCCAATAAATCCACTCAAGCCCAAACTCCTCAGTGAGAAGCCATCCCTAATTAACCCAACCATGGAGATCAGAAGCCTTCTGTGATATTGTGATAGAATAATATATGTATGGTCTTCACCCAGGATAGAGTTCCTAAAACTCATAATTTCCTGAGTGACAGGAGCGACTAGAGCATTTTTTGTTATTCATAATAAGCCCCTTTCTGAATTTATGCTAATTAGTTTATGCCAACCATATCTGAGCTTATGCTAATGAGGACATTCTTGGAGGATGGGTCTGGTGACCATAGGAGCCAATCATATGTTTAGGAGCTTGGAACTTTCAGCCACACAGACCCTACCTCCAGAGAGGGGAGAGGGGCTGGACATTAAGCTCAATCACCAATGGGCAATGATTTAGTCAATCATGTCTATGTAATGTAGCTTCCAGGAAAAAAAAAAATGATGGGGTTTGGAGAGCTTCCAAGTTGGTAAAAGCATTTGGGTGCTGGGAGGGTGGTGCACCCAGGGAGCAAAGAAGCTTTGTATTCCTTTCCACACACCCTGCCCTATGCATTTCTTCATTTGGGTGTTCCTGACTTGTCTCTTTTATAATAAACCAGTAATAGTAAGTAAAGGGCTTTCCTAAGTTCTCTGAGCTGTTCTAGCAAATTATCAAATCTAAGGAGGGGGTCATAGAAACCCGATTGATAATTGGTCTGTCAGAAGTATAGGTGACAATCTGGACTTGCCCACTGAAGTGGTGGGCAGTCTTGTAAGACAGAGGCCTTAGCCTATGACATCTGCCCTAACTCTGGGTAGCTAATATCAGAATTGCTTAGTGTAGAAAACATATACATTTGGTGTCAGAATTGTTGTGAGTATTAAAAAACATAGTTTACCTTTACCTCCTATGATTTCCTATAGAAATTATGTATCTGCAAGCCATTTGGCAGCCTCCTGAGCACCATGTTATTTACTATTCATTGTTTTTTAACAGACTATTTTCTTAGAGCAGCTTTAGGTTTAGTTCCCATACACCCCTTTCCCTCCAGCACACACACACACACACACACACACACAGCCCACCCATTATCAACATCCCCCACAAGAGTGGTATATTTGTTACAATCTGAATAAAACTGCTGTAAACATCTGTGTGCAGGTTTTTGTGTGGACATACGTTTCCAACTTCTTTGGCTAAATACCAAGGAGTATAACTGCTGGATCATATCGAAAGAGTATGTTTGGTTTTGTAAGAAACTGCCAAGTGTTTTGTATTCCTAACAGCAATGAATGAGAGTTCCTGTGGCTCCACATTCTCGTCAGCATTTGGTGTTGTCAGTGTTTCAGATTTTGGCCATTCTAATATGTGGGCAGTGGTAGCTCATTGTTGTTTCAATTTCCAACTGACTAATGACATATATTTATCATCAATTCATATGCTTATTCACCATTTGTATATGTACTTTTGTGAAGTTTTCTATTCAGGTTGTTGGCCCATTTTAAAAATCAGGTTGCTTATTTTGTTATTGAACGTTAAGAGTTCTTGAATATTTTGGGTAAGAATACTTTATCAGATATGTCTTTTCCAAATATATTTCTCACAGTCTGTGTCTTGTCTTCTCATTCTCTTAATAGTGTCTTTTGCAACGCAGTTTTTAATTTTAATGAAGTCTAGCTTATCAATTATTTCTTTCATGGATCATGCCTTGGGTGTTGGATCTAAAAGGTCACTGCCTAGATTTTCTTCTGTGCTACCTTCATTACCATTAACTCCTTTAACAAATTACTGAGTGGACAGTATGCGCCTGGTACTCAAACGGAGGATAAATAAGGCAACAATTTGCTCAGATACCCTGAAGCCCTCCTTTAACAAGCCGATCAAGCATAAAGCAGTGGGAGAGAGCAGAGCCGTCACAGCACCATAGAGCCAGAACTGATTCAAATCCTAACTCTGCCACTTACCAGCCATAGGGCCTGTGTCTCACATTCTTCATCTGAAAAATGAGAATGATATTTATACCCACCTCACTTCACAGGACTTCATGAAGATTAAATGACTTAATGCAGGTTAAGTGCTTAGCACAGTGCCTGTGACACTCTAAGTGCTCAATAAATGATAGTACTTCTGAATTCTCCAAGAAAGAGTGAGGTACAGTTTAAAGAAAACATTCAAATTATCACTGCTAAAAATCTGTAATCATGACATTTCATTTTATTTTGGAATTTCAAGAAAAGATTAAGGTACAGTCTCATTCTCATCTTCTGTGGTTATCAATCTTTTAATAAATCAAAGATTCAAAATTAATAAGCATTAATCACAGCATGTGGAAGGTAGCAAATAAATGCCAGCAGAAAAAAAATGTGGTTTTAAAAAATTTCAACTTGAGGAAAGCAATATATTTGGTTTTGTTGTGTTTTTTTAAGTAAATTTCTCATTACAAGAAACATAGTAAAAATTTAAGTGAGAACTTCAATTCATTTAACTTAATATTTCAATATCCTATTACCAGTTTCATTTGTGCTAATCTAACTGAGGAAAAAGAAGCTACAAATATTTATGAATTAAACTACAGAATTAAAAATGGCTTATTTATCACTGACACAAATAAAAATCTGTTTCAAAGAACATTGGCTGATAAAATAAGCAAAGAATGATTCTATTTTCTAGTGAAACTACAAAAATTACACTTTAGGAAACCAAAACACTAGTTTGAAGGAATATATGCTCCCCTGTGTTGTAGCGCTATTTACAATGGCCAAGGTTTGGAAGTAGCCCAAGTTCCCGTAAGTAGATGACTGAATAAAAAAGCTGTTGCAATACTCTGCCATCAAAAAGAAGAAAATCTGACCCTTTGTGAAAGCATGGATGGACCTGGAGATTATTATACTAAGTGAAATAATCCAGCCAGAGAAAGGCAAATATACATGATGTCACTTATAAACTAACAAACAAAAGAGAAACAGACCCATAGGCAGAGAACAGGCTGACAGCTACCAGAGAGGAGTGGGGAAGGGTTCTGGGTTAAAGGGTGAAGGGATTAAGCAAAAGAAAAAAAACAGCAAACAGATACAGAGAACAGTATGGTGATTACCAGAGGGAAGGGGGTTGGAGGGATAGAAAAGGATAAAGGGGAGATAAACAGAGATATAAGGAGATTTGTCTTGGGGTGGTGAACATACAATACGATATACAGATGATGTATATTATACACTTGAAACCTATATAATTTTATTAACCAATAAATTCAATTAAAAATAAAAATAAAGAAAATAAAAGAACTATGAACTAACTCCCTTATAAGCTAATCAACTATATGTCTCTTATATGGGATCAGTCAATGCATGAAGCAGCCGGGGACAAAATTTTAATCTAAAGCAAAAATTTTCACAAAGATGCTCAAAAAATGTTAACTAAGTAGTATTTTTATAAATATATACCTCAGATGCTTTAAAGCCTCAAACATCATTGCAACACCTGAGATGAAGGAATAGGAGACTGCTATGGTGGATGACTCTTTTTTATAATATGTCTAAGAAGAAAATAGTAAAATATAAAGAAATAGCAAAGAAGATGGAAACCATGGAAGATGGTGACTGGCCCTCCTTCTTGGAACAAGCTGAGAGGAACTGGGCTCGTCTGTCCTGTCCACCGTCTCTGTACCCCCTCCAGGTTTACCTCCGTCAGGCAGTTTTATATACAAGATATACCTTTGCTTATCTTTCTTTCAAGAATTACCTTTAATTGTTTCCTCCACAACTTCTACTACACGATCTATCTGTTGAACCTGGAAAGAAAACAAACTGTTAGACAAGCAGGTTACCCAAAGAAGAAATATTAATTTGTTTATCCTTCCGCTTGAATCAATGTTACATACTTTCTAAGCCCACGAATGCAGGTTTTCTTTAATTAATGCATTTGATAGTATTATAAAAAATATTCTATATTGAGGTTTTGTTACAATGAAATATGAAATTATCACTCTCCTGTCCTCTAATGACAATTAAAGAAATCATACTCCATTTAAATAAACTTCCTGGAGTTGTTAGAAGAGCTTATCAACATAAACTCAAAAAGTCCTGAGATATAAACTAAAGTCCTGAGATATAAACATATATATTAATTATATATGTTTTAATTAATATATATAACTATATATTAATTAAAACATGTCTCTTCACACAGAGCTTCAAAAAAAATGACAACCCACACAAAAGGACAGGCTGATATTAAGAGGATTGACCCCAAATTCTCTGTTTTATTAGTTTAACACTGAAACCCTTTTAATGAATTTCTATCCTGTGCTGGGTACTGTGCTCAAGCCCATGGACTACAAAGTCAAATAATAACAGCTCCTGCCCTAGACATGAGTGACTAAGAAAGATTTCCCAGGGCATCAGGAGATCACAGAGGAAAGGTAATAAAATCTGACTGAGTACCCAGGAATGCTTCTTGAGGATAAGTAGGGTTAGATTAGAAGACGCCCACTAGGGAGACAGAGTGAGAGTGGCTGGAGTTTAGACAGAAAGTGGCAAAAGCAAAGATTGTAGTCCGAGAAGCTAAAGGAATAGAGAAAGTTAACTTAGATCATAAATTGATATCCAGTTCATTGTTTTATTACGAAAGAAATTTTTTCACAGAACAAATTCAAACAAAACAGAAATATAAAGCAGAAATAAAGTAACCCATCACATCCTCCATGCTCCATTTCCACTCCTCAGATGAATCACTCATAATTATCTGATGAGTAGATACCAAGACATTTCCAAGTACTAAACATTTATATGCAGGGCGGATGAAAGAGTTAATTACTGTATTATTACTTATTAATTATTGTATTACTTTCCATATGAATAGACCTGTCCTTGATTTGTCCTACATTTGCCTCACACTTTATAGAGTAGCCCCCCTTTATCCATGAGATATATGTTCCAAGACCACCCTCAATGGGTACTTAAAATCAAAGATAGTAACAAATCCCATATATGTTGTCTTTTCCTACACACATATACCTATAATTAAGTTTAAGTTATAAATTAGGCACAATAAGAGATTAACAACAGTAACCAATAATAAATGACTAGAGGGTGGGTGGCATATACAGCATGAATACTATGGACAAAGAGATGATTCACATCCCAGAGGGCACAGAGTAGAAAAGCGAAGGACGTCATGAGATTTATTCAAGCACCACACAATAAGAGTTGTTTATTTCTGGAAATTTCTATTTAATATTCAGTGTTTAACCACAAGTAACTGAAACTGCAGAAAGCAAAACCATGCATAAAGGGATCTAATCTATAATAATAAATGCATAGTATGCTAATTAGACCGGATGTCCTTCCGAGCACCTTCCAGATGAAGCCGGGTCTGTGAGAGAAGCCCAGGTCACAGGTGCCTGCCAGCAGCCAGAGGGAAGCCTGGGTCCCGGGTGCCTGCCGGTGGCCAGGGGGAAGCCCAGGTCCCAGGTGCCTGCCAGCAGCCAGAGGGAAGCCCAGGTCCCATGTGCTGGAAGGAAGATGGTTCCTGCAGCCGGGGGAAGAAAGGTCTACTCTTTCATGAATTTCGTGCATTGGGCCTCTAATATATTTATATTCTATAATTTTTTCTTTTCCATTTTTGTTTTTGTTATGAGACATAAATAGATGACATATAAAATAGACCTGTCCTTGATTTTTTTTCTATACATCATCAGTATATAGGCCTACTTCATTCATTTTACTAGCTGTCCAGTGTCTCATGTATATCCTATATAATAAAAGGCTAATATGCAAATTGTCCCCTTGACCGGGAGTTCAAAAAGGGGGCATCGATGGCAGCGGCAGGTGGGGAAAGGAGGGGCACCCCACCCCAGCCGGTGGTGGCAGTGGCGGCAGTAGGCAGCTGGGGGAAGGGAAGCACCCTGGCAGGCAGCCGGCAACCACTAGGGACCCTTCCTGTGCACGAGTTTTGTGCACTGGGCCTCTACTATATACCATAACAAACACTAATCCAGTCCCATTAATGGGTCTTTATGTTATTTCTAATCTTCACTATACAACAATGCTGCAATGACCTCAACTGAGACCAAAAAAATAACCTTAAAAAAAAAAACCACAACTTTACTAAAAATGCAATGGCAAATGTCTTTAAAATATTCCTTTGCCTTAAGTGTCTTCTAGGAGATAAGAAAAGACTTGTGAGAACACACTCAAATCCAGCTCTGCCTCTGTCCACTTAGCCTACTACTAGTTAAGCAGAAGCAATAACTGTTGGGAAACTGACAAAGGCAAAGTAAATGTCAGAGAATGTAGAATCTTTAGTCCCAAACAAACCTACTTTATTGGAGATGTGTCTACCTGAAACCACTGGAAGCATTAGGTTCAGTTTTATTAAAAGAATGATGTGGTTTCCTTAAAGAATGTGATCAAAGCCAGGATAACAAAAAGTTCAAAAAGGAGGAAGTAGCCAACAATTTCAATGGCTACAAAGATAACAAGTAATATAATGACTAAAATAGAAGAAATAAAAAACATCCTGGAAACAAAAAACAATAAAAACACAAAAATCCAAACTCTACGGGACACAGTGAAAGCAGTCCTGAGAGGGAAGTTTATAGCATTACAGGCCTACCTCAAAAAACTGGTAATAAACCATCTAACTCTGCAACTTAAAGAATTAGAAAGAGAGCAACAGGAAAAGCCCAGAGTGAGCAGAAGGAAGGAAATAATAAAGATCAGAGCGGAAATAAATGACATAGAGACTGAAAAAACAATACAAAAGATCAATGAAATCAAGAGCTGGTTCTTTGAAAGGATAAACAAGATTGATGAACCTCTAGCCAGGCTCACCAAGAAGCAAAGAGAGAGGACCCAAATAAACAAAATCAGAAATGAAAGAGGCGAAATAATAATAGACCCAATAGAAATACGAAGCATCGTAAAAAAATACCATAAGCAACTCAACTCCAACAAACTAGTCAACCTAGAAGAAATGGACATATTCCTAGAAAAATACAACCTTCCAAAACACAACCAGGAGGAATAAAAAAATCTGAATATGCTGATAACTATGGAGGAAATTGAAGCAGTCATCAAAAAGATTCCAACAAACAAAAGCCCTGGTACAGACAGCTTCACAGGCGAGTTTTATCAAACATTCAAAGAAGAAATAAAACCTATCCTCCTCAGACTATTCCAAAAATTTCAAGAGGAAGGAACACTCCCAAGCTCTTTCTAAGAAGTCAGCATCACTCTAATCCCAAAACCAGATAAAGACAACACAAAGAAAGAGAATCACAGGCCAATAGCCCTCGTGAACATAGATGCCAAAATTCTCAACAAAATTCTAGCAAATCGAACCCAACATTACATTAGAAAGATCATACACCATGAGTAAGTGGGATTTATTCCCGGGATGCAAGGATGACACAATATCCGCAAATCAATAAGCGTGATATACCACATAAACAAACTGAGAGATAAAAACCATATAATCATATCCATTGATGCAGAAAAAGCTTTTGACAAAATCCAACACCCTTTCTTGATAAAAACTCTCAGCAAGGTGGGAATAGGAGGATCATATCTCAACATAATAAAAGCCATATATGACAAACCCACAGCCAACATCATACTCAATGAGCAAAAACTAAAACCATTTCCCCTAAGAACAGGAACTAGACAGGGATGCCCACTCTTACCACTCCTGTTCGAAACAGTACTGGAAGTACTAGCCATTGCGATCAGATAAGAAGACGAAATAAAAGGCATCCAAATTGTAAAAGAAGTAAAACTGTTATTATTTGCAGATAACATGATATCGTACATAGAAAATCACAAAGACTCCATCAAAAAACTACTAGACTTAATAAATGAATTTGGCAATGTGGCAGGATACAAAATTAACACCCAGAAGTCTATGGCTTTTCTATACACCAATAATGAACTCATAGAAAGAGAAACTAAAAAAGCAATCCCATTTACCATTGCAACAACAAAAAATTAAGAAACATAGGAATAAATTTAACCAAGAAGATAAAGGACCCGTACTCAGAAAATTTCAGGATGCTGAAAAAAGAGATTGAGGAAGACATGAACAAATGGAAGAATATACCATGTTCATGGATTGGTAGAATCAACATCATTAAAAAGACCATACTACCCAAAGCAATCTATAAGTTCAATGCAATCTCCATTAAAATACCAACAACATACTTTAAAGACCTAGAACAAACTCTCCAAAAATTCATCTAGAATTTAAAAAGACCCCAAATAGCTGCAGCAATCTTGAGAAAGAAGAACAATGTTGGAGGGATCACAATACCAGATATCAAGCTATACTACAAAGCCACTGTTCTCAAAACTGCCTGGTACTGGCACAAGAACAGACATATAGACCAGTGGAATAGAACAGAGAACCCAGAAATTGACACAAACCATTATGCTCAATTAATATTTGACAAAGGAGGCAAGAACATACATGGAGTCAAGACAGTCCGTTCAATAAATGGTGTTTGGAAAATTTGGGACAGATATTTAAAAAAAAAAAAAATGAAACCAGACCACCAACTTACACCATACACAAAAATGCCCAGAGTGAGCAGAAGGAAGGAAACTCAAAATGACTAAAGGATTAAACATAAGATGGGAAACCATAAAAATCTTAGAAGAAGCCATAGGCACCAAAATAGCAGACATTTGTAGTAGCAATATCTTTACCGATACAGCTCCTAGGGCAATGGAAACTAAGGAGAAAATAAACAAATGGGACTTCATCAAAATAAAAAGCTTCTGCACAGCAAAAGAAACCATCAAAAAAAAAAACAAAAAAAACAAGAAAGCCCACTGCATGGGAGAACATATTTGCCTATGTTATCTCTGATAAGGGTTTAATCTCCAACCTTTACAGGGAACTCATACAACTTAACAAAAGGAAGATAAACAACCCAATCAAAAAATGAGCAAAGGACCTAAATAGAGACTTTTTGAAAGAGGACATACAGAATGCCAAGAGACATATGAAAACATGCTCAAAGTCACTAATCATCTGAGAGGTGCAAATCAAAAGAACAATGAGGTACCAGCTCACACCTGCCAGAATAGCTATCATCAACAAATCAACAAAGGACAAGTGCTGGAGAGGATGGGGAGAAAAAGGAACCCTCCTTCACTGCTGGTGGGAATGCAGAGTGGTGCAGCCACTGTGGAGAACAGTATGGAGTTTCCTCAAAAAGTTAAAAATGGAACTGCCATTTGACCCAGAAATACCAATTCTAGGAATATATCCCAAGAAAACAGAAACACCAATCAGAAAGGATATATATATATATATATATACACACACACCCACACACACATATACACACACACACACATACCCCCCATATGTTCATAACAGCACAATTTACAATAGCTAAGATTTGGAAACAGCCTAAGTGCCCATCAGCAGATGAGTAAATTAGAAAACAGTGGTACATCTACACTATGCTGCTGTAAAAAAAAAAAAAAAAAAAGAAGGAATTCTTACCATTCGCAACAGCATGTATGGAACTGGAGAGCATTATGCTAAGTGAAATAAGCCAATCAGTGAAAGATAAATACCACATGATCTCACTCATTTGTGGAATATAAATAACATTATAAACTGATGAATAAAAATAGATACAGAGGCAAAGAAGCATCGAACTGACTGTCAAACTACAGCAGAAAGGCACGGGAGGGTTGGCGGTGGGGGGTGGGGGTGGGATTAAGAGACCAACTGAAGGACTTACTTGTATGCATGCATATAAGCATAATGGACGCAAGACACTGGGAGGTGAAGGGATGAGGGCATGTGCCAGGGGGTAGGGAAGGCCGGGTGGAGGTCAATGGGGGGAAAAAAAGGAGACAAATGTACTACTATTTGTAATACTCTAAACAATTAAAAAATAATAATAATAATATTATAAAAATAACTTTAAAAAAAACTAAAATAGGTATGCCTGATTTAAAAGTGAGGGGGTGGATGACCTTAGGATAAGCAGGGAATTCAGTAGCAATGAATCTTGAATAAGAAAAGGGTTGGGTGATCACTTCATAAGTTATATAATATAATATTATATGTCAACTATGAGTGAAAAAAAAATAAAGAAAATGGTAACAGCTAACCTAGATTACTGTTTCAAAATGCTGGGAAAGGGAAAAAGAAAGAGAACTCCTGGCAGCGAGAAGAAATTGAGTGTATGTATATTTTGGTTTAGGTTAACATATTTCTCTTTCATTCATTCATTCATTCATTCAGTCAGTCAGTCAGTCAGTCAGTCATTTAGTGGGAGTTAGAGGCTGAAAGGAGAAAGACAATAAGAAAAAAGTAGTTGAAAATAGAAGAAATAATTGATAGAACAAGTAACTTGAGATGGAAAGGGTAAGATTCAAAGCACAGGTGGAGACACAAGCCCAGCATGGAAGAGGGGCCACGTTGTCATCATCTGAAACAACAGTTAGCAGAAAAGCATGGGAACGGTTGCTAGTACTCTCACTGAAGTCAAGGGTAATGCTAAACAAGTTTTCCACCTGTTGGCCTCCATCGTCTCAGTAGAGTAAGAACCAAGTTCATCTGCTATGGGTGAGAAATCATATCTATATATATAAAACCCTAATATGCAAATAGACGGAATGGTGAACAACCAAACAACCAGTCACTATGACGAGCGCTGATCACCAGGGGGCGCACGTGGAACATGGCAGGTGTCGGCCGCAGCAGGATGGTGGAGCAGGTGAGCGGGGGTGCCAGATCAAGGTGGGGCACCAGTAGCTGTCATTGGGGTGAGCCTCTGGTGGTTACTGAAAATTCTTTGCTCCCGCACACCGTGGTCCCACCCAGCACTCACACCTGCTGCTGGCACCAACCCCGCTCGCACCCGCTGCTGGCACCAGAGCCGCTGCTCACACCCACTGCCAGTGCCCGGCACCGGTCCTGATCACTCGGCGCCATCAGTGGGTGCAAGCAGCGGCTGCCAGCCCCAAGTGCCCCTGAGGGCTTCTCCACCTCCCATTGCTCCTGAGGGATGATCAGGGCAGCAGCTGCCACTCACACCCACTGATGGCACTGGCCCTGCTTGCACCGCTGCTGGCGTCGGCCCCAATCGCTTCGCACCGTCAGCATGCGGGAGCAGCGGTGACAGGAGTGTGGCTGCCCAACGAGATGGGCCGGGCGGGGGCACAGAGGATGGGCCAAGACCCATCCCTGTGCCCACCACAGCCTCCCAGCCCACAGTTCCTTTCAAGGTGCACGAATTCATGCACTGGGACCCTAGTTGTTAAATATTAATGAACTGAATGTTTAGGAAATGTGGGGGGTAGGGGGGGTGAAGAGAGATTAATCAGAGAACTTATATGCATATATGCATAACCCTTGGACACAGATAATAGTGCAGGAAAGGCCGAGGCGGGGGGGGGGGCGGGAATGGGGGGAATCAATGGGGAAAAAAAGGACATCTGCAATACTTTCAGCAATAAAGGTCTATAATAATAAAAGCGTAATAAGCTAATAAGCCACAGCAGGGGGGAGGGGGGCCGTGGAAGAGGTGGCAGAGGCCCCCAGGGGCAGGGGCCAGGGCCAAGGCCCTTGCACAAATTTTGTGCATTGGGCCTCTAGTTAAACAATAATAATAATGATAAATAGAATATCTGTTTGAAAGTTTAAAACCTGTTTAAAAAGTGATGACTAGAGACACGTAAAAATTACCAGGCATTATTGCAATACCAGTAGAAATTAGAGATGATAAATTTTTAACAATGATTCCATGTACAGCTGTAATTTTTCCTAGGACCCAGAAATTCTTGTATAGGAGCCAAGCAGTTAGATAAATGGATTGATCCAAGGTTTGGTCAGTCTATCACTCAGTCATCCATTCAGCCATCATTCATTGAACATCTAACCAGGATAGTTCAAAGGCCTGGGGAAACAACACTAACTCATAGGATGGATTGAAGGAAATGGAAGAAAGGAAATTATGCATTTTGGATAAGAGTAAGTTTGGAGAATAGGTTAGATTGAGAAAGAAGTAGAACCAGAAATGAGAAATGAAATGGCTGAGGGCTGTGGAAAAGGAGGAGGAAATAAAAAGGAGAGTAGGAAGAGGAAGGAAGGTAAGAAAAAATGAAGAATATGGAAGTTTATCATCAAGAGTACAGATATAGGCATTTAGTAATTTTAAAGACCAGCAAGGTCCAAGTTCTGGTCATTAGAACAAGTTGCTGAAACAGCATGAAGGTGATAAGCATTAGAGTTGAGAAGGAAGTGAGAGGTTAGAGTGCTGGTGAGACATGACACAAGGACATTCAGACTGCCCATGATATCAGAGACATGGGTAGGATGAGGGAGAGTTGGCCAAATTTCCCAATGAATTTGGTTGAATGATTAAGACATCATTTGAGGACAGAAGATAGAGAATAAAAGGAATGAATTATGAGATTTTTCAATGATGAAACAAAAATGCTAATATATGGAGACAAATAGCTCAAAGGGAACACTGCTCCCAGTCTGGCAGCACATGGACTGAAGAAGCAGCCCTATCCCTAGAGAAGACTCAGAATAACATGTGGAGGAAGCAGTTAAAGATGAAGAAGTTGAGGTTAAACTAAAACTATAAAATTCTTAGAAGAAAACAGCCATAAATCTAGATAAACCGTGGAGTAGACAATGGTTTCTTATATATTACACCCAAACAATGAGTAACAATAACAGAAGGTAAATTATACATCATCAAAGTTAAAACCTCTTGGTGCATCAAAGGACAACATTAGGAAAGTCACAAGACAACACAGAAAATAAGAGAACATTTTTGTAAATTATATATTTGTCAAGGGCCTTGTATATAAAATATATAAAGAACTACAACTCAATAATACAAAGACAATACACCATTTAAAAATAGGCAAAATAGATGAGTACACACTTCTCTAAGGAAGATACAGAAATGATAAGCACAGGAAAAGATACTTAATATCATCTGCCAACCAGAAAATGCAAATCAAAACCATTATGTAGGAATGGGGAGTTATTGTTTAATGAATAAAGATTTTCAGTTTAGAAAGAGAAAAACCTGAAAATAGATGGTGGTGATGGTTGCAGAAGAGTGTGAATGTACTTAAGGACACTGAACAGTATACTTAAAATCGGTTAAAATTATAAATATAATGTTATGTATATTTAACATAATGAAATACCACTTCATATGCACTAGGATGGCTATAATTAAAAGAAAGGCGAGCCCTGGCTGACAGGGCTCAGTTGGTTGGAGCATTGTCCCATGCACCAAAAAGTCATGGGTTCGATTCCCGGTCAGGGCATCCCAGGGTGCAGGTTTGATCCCCAGTCGGGGTGCATATAGGAGGCAACCGATCAATGTGTTTTTCCCTATCTATCTATCTATCTATTTATCTATCTATCTATCTATCTATCTATCTATCTATCTATCTCTATCACTAACGCACCATCTCTCTATTTATATCTCTCTCCTCTCTTAAAAAAAAAAGACAATAACAAGGTGGACAAGAATAGGGAGAAATTGGAACACTCAGACATTGCTAGTAGAAATAGTAAATTGGTGCAATTGCTTTGGGAAACAATCTGGCAGATTCTCAAATGCTTAAACGTGAAATTAACATATGATCCAGTAATTCCAAACCTAGATAGTACATTTCCAAGAGAAATAAAAACATATTTCCACACAAAAGCTTGTAGACAAATGTTCATAGCAGCATTATTCCTAATAGCAACAACCAAAAGTCCCATCAACTGACAGATAAAAGTGGCATATAAATACAATGAAATATCATCCTATCTAATAAAAGAGTAATATGCAAATTAACCATCACTCTGCTACACAAGCCACACCCACAAAGCCACACCCACCAGCCAATCAGAGTGAGTATGTAAATTAACCCAACAAAGATGGAATTTGCATACACGGAGGAAGAGAGCGAGAAAGTGTAAAGCAAGGTGGCAGTGGCTGCTGGAGGGAAAGCACTGGCAGTGCATGCTGGGCGGGGCGAGGTGCGCACAGCGGCGGGGAGAGGTGCGCAGCAGTGGCACGCGCGGCCACGGAGGCGGCGGCAGCAGGAGGCAGTGGGGGAGGTGGGCGCAGCAGGTCACCCTGCGGTGGTAGCAGAGCGCGCAGCCTCGGAGACCGCAGTGGCCGTGGGCTGGGTTGGGTGGGCGGGACGGGCGGGGGGGCATTCCACCCGCCCCGCCCGCCACAGCGGGAGAGGTGGTGGGGCGGGACAGGTGGCCGTGGCCTGCAGGAAGTCTTGCAGGAATATTCCTGCAATGGGTCGCTAGTTATACTATAAAAGAGAAAGAAGTATTAAAATATGCTAAAATATTATGCTAAGTAAAAGAAGCCAGACTAAAAAAGTCAAATAATAAATTATTCCATGTATATGAAATGGCCAGAATAGGAAAATCTTCAAAAACAAAGTAGATTAGTAATTGCCTATGGATAGGTGGTGAAAGAAATGGAAGAAACCGCTAAGGAGTATAGAGTTTCCTTTGGAGTGATGGAAGATATTCTAAAATTGATGGTGGTAATGGTCACATAACTCTGTGACTGCACTAAAAAACACTGAATTAAGCATCTGAAATGGTAAAATTGTATGGTTTGTGAATTATATTACCAAAAAAATAAAAAGCTCTTATTACCAAAAAAGTGTTGAGGGTAGTCAAATGTTGTAATGTAAAGGTCATGAAACTCAATGAAAAACTAAGAAAATGTTCCAAATCAAAGAAGACTAGAGACCTGACAGCTGAATGCAGCTTTGGATCTGGATTCTTTTCCTATTAAGGACATTATTGGGACAACTGCAAGATATGAATATGGTCCCTCCTTCCCTCCCCTCACTCTCCCTCCTCCCTCTCTCTAAGCATGTACTCCTCGGGTGAGGATAAAAAAGAATCAGGAAAAAAAAATGTGTATATATAAAAAGAGAATTACCAAATTTGTTAAAAATTAACATTTGGGGAATCTGGGTAATGAGTATATGGTAATTATTTTTGCAGCTTTTCTGTGAATATAAAATTACATCAAAATAAAAAAAAGTTTTTAAGTGAAATACATGTGCATGTCTAACAGAGATATTCTTTTACTCTGATGGTCTCATAGAATATGCACGAATGTATGCAGCTCAAAATATAACCTCTGATTTATAGTAAAAGTAATTGATTACATTTGCCTTGTGGCAGAAAAATAAATACTGGCCACATGTGATTATTTAATCACTGGTGATATGAGGAAGCTCCAAAACTTTAAAAATAAGGGTCTACCAAATTTGAAGAAAAAGATTTTAAAGTATTTGATTACAAACAAGCATTTTCTGAAAATATTGTATCATTTCCATTTTTTGTAAGGATGAAATTGGAGGAATGGATGATAGGGAGGGAAAAAAGAAGGGGAGACAGAAAAGACAGAGAAGAGTGGGAGTTAAATGGAAGAGGGAGAAGTTAGGAAGCAAAATAAAAAGCATGGGATGAGAGACAAGTAGAGAAGATAAAACAATCTGAGAGAAAGAACAAACTCCAGATTCACATACAGTAAGAAGGAATACACTGAATTCTTTCTGGGAATAAAAGAAAAGCTGTTCTTAATTAATACTATAAATTGTAGCCCTCAATACACAAGAGCTTAGTCTCTGGCATATAATTCAAATAAAATAAATAAAACAGTATCTTGTGTCCTCCAGGCACTTAGTTATAAATATACAGAAAAAAAAGACATGCAGTATGTTCTATTACTGACTCCATATGTTCTCCACAATGAAAAAAGGAGTTGGTGAATAAACAATTCATGAATAATATTAATGAGTCATTCTGCTGTAGAACTTTTAAAAGAAATCCATAAAAAATATTTTATTCAGCTATTATGAACCACTCCACATTTATAACTAAACATATATTGAAGAAACAAACCTATAGAAAGTCATCTAAAGCAAACAAAAGTGCTATTCAGAAATTCCCTATTGTTTAGAGCAGTGCTATCAAAAAGCATTTTCTACGGTGATGGAAATGATTATATGCTGTGTGTTGTCCACCATGGTAGCCACACTTACTGGGTATTTGAAATGTGGCTACTGTGACTGAGGAACTAAATTTTAACTTTGATTAATTTAAATAGTCATGTGTGGCTACTAACAATCACACTGGAAAGTGGAACTCTGGAGTATGGCTAAATTGGCCCCAAGTTTGTGATAATTTGTAAAGGCAGCCCTAGGAAGTAATACATATCCCAAACACAATTTTGCCAAGTTGGCTAAAAAAAAAAAGGTCAGTCAGGGAGCAAACTGATACTATTCTGCAGAGGTTCTGCTTTAGTATACTTGAAGTATCTTTTTGTCTTAACAACCCGTAGCTAGATAAGTTGATGACTGGGAATAACACAGTGATAGCTAACATTTCTTAAGCAATTACTATGTCCTAGGGCAGGCTCTGTGATAACACAACACATGCACTATCTCATTAAGCCTCAGAACATTCCTAGGCTAAACATTACCGTACTCCTGAGGGTTAGGGAACTGAAGTGCAGGAATATCCAACTCAATTCTTGCCTAGTAGATCTCATCTAGGAATGGCACATCGGTGACACATTTCATGAATCTCCCTTTTCCTATATACATGAAGGCCATTACTAAATGATCACAGAATGCTAGCCAATGAACCTGGACTTTCAAGAGACCCAGGCAACAACTATTCCCCCAAACTCTCCCCACACATCACCACTGGCATGCACGCATTCCCTTGACAAATATCTATTAACTACCAACTATTCTAGGAATTGGGGATATAATGATGAAAAATACCACATCCCTACTTTATAGAACTTATATTTTAATCATGGAGACAAACATGTAAATAACTGAAAATGTTCCTATCCTATCATGACAGAGGCTATGAAGAAAAAAGTAAATTTTAAAAAAGGAAAAATAAATCTGGGAGTGGCAGGAGGTGGAGAGAGCAATTTTGCAACAGTGGTCCAGGTAAACCTTGGAGTAGGTAACATTAATCCTGGGACCAGGACCCTAAGATAGAAGCATCAACATGAACCTCCTGGGGAAAGAACACATAAAAGAGAAATGATGGGAAGTGAGGTGCAGAGTGGAAGGAGATGGAGTCAGACAATGAAGGGAAGGTATCAGGGGTGGGCAAAAGTAGGTTTTAGTTGTATGTGAAACACACACTTTATTCTTGTATTATTGATTCTTGTATTATATTGTTTTTCATATGAACAACTGCAGACCTACTTTTGCCCACCCCCTGTATATGAGACCTTATAGTTCATGCTATGCATTTTAGATTTTATTCTACTAGCAAAAGGAAGTCACCAGAGGGTTAAAGAGCAATCTTAACAGCATTGCTGTGGCTAATCCTATGGAAAATGTGCAAAGACTACTCTTTATCCACATTTCTCTGTTCCCTGTTGTGAGTCTTTTTATACTTAACTGAATCGGGCTGGGGTTTTACTATCCCTTGATTGTATCCCAATACACCTCAAATCCTTTCACGAGTAAGAGTGTATCTACATTAAATATACACATAAAACTAGATGCAAAGGAACTTTCTCATTAGCTCTCTTAATTTTGATTGTATATAAATAAATTAGGGCAACTTGTCATCATTCTAATTAAGAAATATCAGACCGCCCTAGCTGACTTGGCTCAGTGGATAGAGCATCAGCCTGCAGACTGAAGGGTCCCAGGTTCGATTCCTGCCTAGGGCATAGGCCTGGGTTGCGGGCTTGATCCCCAGTAGGGAGCGTGCAGGAGGCAGCCGATCAATGATTCTCTCTCATCATTGATGTTTCTATCTCTCTCTCCTTCTCCCTTCCTCTCTGAAATCAATAAAGAAATACACTTTTTTTAAAAAAAAGAAATATCAGACCAAAACTTTAAAACTACCTAAAAACTCTACCAACCTTTAAAAAAAAAAGTTTCTATTTCTATAAGAACAATACACATAAAGAGCCTTTTCTATCATGTGTTTGTTCAAATTTTTCACTTTTACAATAATGAAAGATTGATCCAATAATCAGCATCTAACAGGTTAAAGTTCAGTACTGGCTTCTCCATAAAAATATTTTTCTCTCTAAATATTTCTCTCCAAAAATTTTTCTCCAAGCTGTTAAGAAAAGTCCTTACCTCTAAAAATAATATTTACTAGTATTGGAAGAGAGCTCAATTTCCACATCTCTTCAATTTGGGGAAATCCATAGCAGTCACCAAACTAACAATATCTTTAACTCTACTAGATGAAAGATTTCCTGAATTCACAAGTCTGTGAACAATTTGCTAATGAACTAAACAAAAGAGCACTTGATGCTATGCTACATGGGGTTTAACTCTTTGAACAAAACTTTCTCATCTCCTTTCATCTTCTTTCATCTCTTCCCTGAGAAAAATTCTTCCCCAATAGTAGAAACAGCCTTTTCATCAAAAATTATATGACAGTACATTCCACACATGGCTAAAAGCATATTTTCTATCTGAATGGTACCAGTGAGTGACTAACACTTAGTAAGAGATAAAAATTACTAATTGAAAGATGAGGCCAGGCCAGATGATGCCAGCAAAATGAGTATCAGTACCAGGAACTTCTTTCTCATAAATCCAATTAAAATACTAATAAAACTTTCTATATGGGAAAAAAATCTTTAAACATTTTTAAGAAAATTCAACATGCTAAACTCAGTTATATAGAGAAACAATATTTGGAACATCAGCATATCATCATATTAAATAATAGGGCATGTTATAAAGTAAAAAGTTATTTTTGAAGTGATACTAAGGTTAAAAACAGTAATATTAGAACTAAAACAGAAATATACATGAGAGATGTAAAACATGAACTAATAAGCACGCTATATGTAGCAGGCAGAATAGTGTCCTCCCCAAAATGTTCAGACGTCCTAACCTCAGAAACAGTGACTAGGTTACCTGACATGGCAAATGCATTTTTCAGATGTAACTAAGGACCTTGAGATGATGAGATCAGCCTAGATCAGTGGTCGGCAAACTCATTAGTCAACAGAGCCAAATATCAACAGTACAACGATTGAAATTTCTTTTGAGAGCCAAATTTTTTAAACTTAAACTTCTTCTAATCCCACTTCTTCAAAATAGACTCACCCAGGCTGTGGTATTTTGTGGAAGAGCCACACTCAAGGGGCCAAAGAGCCGCATGTGGCTCATGAGCCGCAGTTTGCCGACCACGGGCCTAGATTATCCAATGGGCCACATCTATTCCCAGGAGTCCTTAAAGGCATTATTCCCTTAGGTTGGGAGGAAGCCACAAGTCAAAGAATGTGAGTGGCCTCTAAAAGCTGGAAAAAGGAAGAACAAGGACTCTCCCCTAGAGCATCCAGGAAAGAATGCACCACTGTCGTGACTTTAGTCCAGTAAAACCCATGTCCAACTTGTGATCTCCAAAATATGTGTTGTTCTAAACAACTGTGTTTATGGTAATTTGTTATGGGGCTTATGAAACAAATATAGCAATTAACAAACAAACTCATGGTAGTTAGCATCATAAAAGAGGGAAAGGAAAAATTAAAAAACAAATGCTGCTGGAATAGCTAGGAACAATATGGAAAAATTAAGTAAAATGTATGCATACATTATATTTAACCAACATTTCCTCAACAAATATTGAGTCAGACACTGTACTGAGTACGGAAAGTAATGTGAAATGTAAAATAATAGCAAGGAAAAATCTCTGGCTTTATAGAGCCTGTAAGTGTCCTTCATAGTAAACTGCAAGTAGAGTGAAGAGTTGAATAAATCATTTCCATTACATATATATATAATTGATTTTTACAGGGAGGAAGGGAGAGGGACAGAGAGCTAGAAACGTCGATGAGAAAGAAACATCGACCAGCTGCCTCCTGCACACCCCCTAATGGGGATGTGCCCGCAACCAAGGTATATGCCCTTGACCGGAATCGAACCTGGGACCTTCCAGTCCGCAGGCCGACGCTCTATCTATCCACTGAGCCAAACCGATTTTGGCTCATTTCCATTCTTTAAACAACAGTTTTTAAAAACAGATTTAGAGGAATAGGATATTTTATCAGACCTGCTCCTAGGTCCTGGGAACATAACTTTTAAGTTTTGAAACCATAAAAGAAATTACCCACTTATGCCTCCCCGACAAAATATTCAAGCTTTCTACTACACCAAAAATTTGAAAGACAATGACAAACGATGATAAAAAGAGAGACAAATCTTTTCTTCAAGCTGAAATAGACTGATTTTTCTACTGTTGAGTTGTAGGAGTCCCTTATATATTCTGTATACAAACCCTTTTAGGAGCTCTGTGTTTTGCAAATATTTTCTCCCAGTCCATGGCTTGTCTTTTGTTTTTCTTAATAGCATCTTCTGAAAGGCAAACGTATCTCATTTTGATGAAGTCCAATTTATTAATTTCTTTTATTTCATGTCCTAAGAAATAGTTTCATTTTGTGTGTTGTTCTACCTAAGAAAGTTTCCTAACTCAAGTTCCAAAAAAAAAAAGGGGGGGGGGCATTAGTAAAAGATTTGAACACTTTGCCAAAGACATGGATAGCAGATAATCACACAAAAATATGCTCAACAGCACTAGTCAACAGAGAAAAGCAAATTCAGACCCCTACATACTCAGTACAATTGCTAACACTGAAAAACTGGCAATACCAAATTTTGGTAAGAGTGTGAAGAAAGTGGAAATGCTGGAGGAAATACTTCAGCAGTTTCTTAAAAGGTTAAGCAGATGGCCCCAGCTGGTTTTTCTCAGTGGTTAGAGCACCAGCCCTGGACTGAAAAGTCTCGGGTTCAATTCCGTCAAGGGCACGTACCTCGGTTGCAGGCTTGATCCCCAGCCCCAGTCGGGGCGCGTGCTGGAGGCAACCAATCGACGTGTCTCTCTCATATGGATGCTTCTCTCTTTTCTACCCCCACCCCTTCCACTTTCTATAAAATTCAAAGGAAAAAAAATATCCTTGGGTGAGGCTTAACAAAAAAAAAACAAAAAAAAAGTTGAGCAGATGCTTACCAGGTGACCATACAATGCCATTCCTAGGATTTACCCAAGGTAATGCAAACATACCCATACAAAGACCTATCTATGAATGTTTATAGGAGTTTTATTTTTAATAGCCAAAAACTAGAAACAACACAAATTTCCACCAACTGGTGAACAGATGAACAAACTGTGGTTCATCACACAGTGACATAATTCTCGGCAATAAAAAAGTGGTGATTAACAATTACAACAACATGGATGAATACTGACTATACTATGCTAAGTGAAAAAAAGCTAGAAACAGGTAATATACAATTCCATTTATATGACATTCTGAAAGAGGCAAAACTATAGGGGCAGAAATCAGAACAGTCACTGCTGAGGACTGTGAGTATGTGTGTTTGGTCGGGGGATGGGACTGAGTACAAAAGAACACAATGGAACTTTCTAATGCAAGGGAAATGTTCTAGATCTTAATTTGGGTGGTACTTACACAACAGTATGCATTTGTTAAAATTCATTGCAGGCAAATTTCACTGTATGCTAATCATACCTCAATAAATCTGACTTAAAATAAGAAAATAGATTACTATTAATAACTTATAAGAAAATAATTAAGAGTTAATAAATAAATGGCATACAAAAATAACTGCTAGATTACACCATTTCTAACCACCACCCAGTCCTTCACCCTCTCCTGTTGAGTCTGAGTTAAGCATTACACTGAATGTAAACTCCACCTCTTCACCTGCACTACTCTATTACTCACCTGCACTACTCCAAACTACGCTTCTTAAAACTACTGCCTCCAAGTTACACTCCTTCTCCCTTCCAGGCATTCTTAAACACCCAAGCTTTTCCTTAGACATGCTGATGTTGCTGTTCAAAAGCCCTTTCTCCATTCATCAAACCACCACCCAGATATGTTTTATTCAGCTCTATTTCTCTAGCAAATAGTTTCATTCTAGGCACGTAGTGGATTCCACATAGCTTCATTCCCATGCTCAATTCTACTAGTAAATGAATCAATGTTTTTTAAAAAGCTAATACTGAATCACTTAACTATGCATGCTAAACACATTACAGGTATTACCTCATTTAACCCTTACAAAACTCAGGTTCTATTATTATCTCTGTTCTACAAATGAGGAAACTGAGGCACAGAGAGGATAAGTAACTTACACAAGGCCGAACGAACAGCTACTAAGTGGTGCAGCAGGGATATGAACCTATGTAATCTAGCTCCTGATTCAATTTAACTACTCTTATTTTACAATTCAGTAGGTGAAAAATGTGTACATATATAGGTAAATGCATTAGAAGAGGCCTTTAAAAAGATAACAGATCTAGGAAGGTATATACATGAATGGGCTTTTAAATGTATATGTCATTCTGTTATGATACTGCATTTTTTGATAACTAAAAGTTAAAAACAAATATAATATCAAAAGAAGAAATATTAGGAGACATGAAGTTGTGAAAAACAGGAATGGCACAGTTTCTCAAGCTTTGCACTCAATATCAATGCCATTATTATTGTGACATTGTTTCACTTTTACAATATGGTATATAACAGAAAAATTCTCAAACATAGCCTCTTTCAAATGCTGCTTTAATTATAATTATACATAAAAATTTTCAAAATTAAAGTGTTTACATTTGAAATGGTCATCATGCTACTTGACTTTTCAGAATCAGAGCAGCATTCCTGAAAAGATGTTTAATCCACTGCAAATCAACCAAGTTATAGGCCCTGAGATAAATGGACACTTGTGTTAAGCCACATTTTTGTTCAGCTCTCCAAAGAAAATGCACCTGTTTGCAGGGCTCACAGATTGCACATCAGGAAGTTTTATCATCTACAAATTTTCAACAGCATATATTCTGCTGTGAAATGCATGTTTTAGAATGTTACAGTGCATGCATTAATTTGCAATTTATTTAGGATTTCTAGAGAAATTATACAATTACTACAAAGATAAGCCTAATGAACCAATACCAAGATCAAGTTCAAATGCAGTCCTTGTTTATTAGCACAGAGAAATTTATACAAAACTAGTGGCCCGGTGCACAAAATTGGTGCACATTAAAAGGGGATTAATTAGAGGAAATATTTTAATATTGCTATCTGCCCTTTCTCTAGAAGTGTCAGAGATGAAAGAAAATTAGTAAAATGTATATGAAAATCTTCCTCTTGTCAGAGTCTGGAGCGCACCACGGGACCCAGAGTCAAGTCCCCACCCACCCATGTGCGCCTCAAAATCATGACACCCAGACCCAGGCCCCCCCCCCCAATTAGGCTAGATCCAGACCCAGCCGGTCCCACCCTTGTCAAGCCCCACCAAGCGGGGGGCACAGCCTCAGGTCCCCTGGCCCGGTGCTGGGGCAGGGGGCGTGGCCTGAGGTCCCGCAGCCCTGGCCAAGGCGGGGGGCATGCCTTGAGATCACCTGCCAAGCTCCGCCAGGTCGGGGCATGGCCTGAGGACCCCATCAAGCCCTGATGGGCGGGAGGTGCAGCCTCAGGTCCCCCGTCAATCCCTGCTGGGCAGGGGGCACAGCCTGAGGTCCCCCGGCCCAGGGCGAGGGGAGCAGCCTGAGGTCCTCCAGCCCAGCACTGGGGCAGGGGGCACACCTTGAGGTCCCCCGTCAAGCCCTGCCAGGTGGGGGGTGCGGCCTCAAGTCCCCTGGCCCAGTGCCGGGGTAGGGAGTGCGGCCTGAGGTCCCCCGACCCAGCACTGGGGCGGGGGGCGTGACCTGAGGTCCCCTGGCCTGGCAACAGGGTGGAGGGTGCAGCCTGGGGTCCCCTGGCCTGGCACCGCGGCGGGGGAGCAGCCTGAGGTCCCCCAACCCAGCACCGGGGTGGGGGCGCACCTTGAAATCCCCCATCAAGCCCTGCCAGGCAGGGGGTGTGGCCTCAGGTCCCCTGGCCTGGCGCCAGGGCGAGGGGCGCAGCATCAGGTCCCCTGGCCTGGTGCCAGGACAGGGGGCAAGGTCTCAGGTCCTCCGTCAAGCCCTGCCGGTGGGGGGCGCAGCCTGAGATCCCCTGTCAAGCCCCATGGGGGTAGGGGGTGCGCAGCCTCAGGTCCCTGTTGATTGCTTGTTAAGGCTCATTATGGGAACTTGGCCTCCGCTGTGGGTGCAGCCATCTTGTGTTACAAACCCCCGTCTTCACTGTGGGCACAGCCATCTTTGTGGTGGAGTGACGGTGAATTTGCATATTCCCTCTTTATTATATAGGATAGGATGTACAGGTTTTGTAAACATGCTTTCCTGTAACAGTAAAAACCCCACCTTTCTAATAAATGTCATGCCTATTAATAAAGGCTATTGCAATAATTGAGAAATAGCCTAAGAAAGACTCAAGAGAATAAATACTATTTCACCCATATATCCTGAACACAACTCCTAACCAATGAACACAAAGTGTATTTCCATCAGAGCCTTACAGAGAATTTCCCAACTAATCAATCTCCCTGTAGTCTAGGGCCCATCCCACAATAGTCTCTAGGAGGCTGGAAATAATCTAGCCTCAAACCAGATGTCTCACCCAAAACTGGAATGTAAGCTCTATGAAGACAGGGATCTCTGATTTTACAGACTGCTGCATTCCTACCACCCAGAACAGTACCTTGCACATAGTAGGCACTCAGTATGTACTTCTGAAAGGAAATAAGAAGATACAGCAGCCCCAGGATCTGAAGCCAAACTTTCTGAGTCCTGAAACCTACTATTTTTGTTTTCTACCAGACTTTATCAGAGAACAATTGCTTTCTGGTTGTTCTAAAAGAAACTTGCCTGCCAACAAATGAGCTGAAGAAAAGGAGAGGAATATTCAATAGGTACAATCACAAGATCATGACATTACTACCTACAGTTAGACACCAGTAGCCAAATTAAACATAATCTATATATATAAAACCCTAATACGCAAATAGACCGAACAGCAGAACAACCGAACAACCAGTCGCTATGACATGTGCTGACCAAAAGGGGGCACGCGCAGAACATGGCGCGTATCAGCAGCAGGCGGCAGAGTGCAGAAAATGGCAGGCATTGGCTGCGGCGGAATGGTGGAACAGGTGAGCGGGGGCACTAGACAAAGATGGGGCGCCGGCCGCTGTCATCGGGGCGAGCCTCTGGTGGTTACTGAAAATTCTTTGCTCCTGCATGCCACAGTCCTATCCGGCACTCGCACCTTCTGCCAACACCGGCCCCGCTCGCACCCGCTGCCGGCACCCAGTACCATTCCCAATCTCCCCTCAGGGCTTCTCCATCTCCCCATGCTCCTGAAGGGCGATTCAGGCAGCAGCCACTGCTCGCACACACGGATGGCGCCGGCCCTGCTCACACCTGCTACTGGAGCTGGCCCCAATAGCTCTACACCATCAGCGGGTGCGAACAGGGCTGGCACCGTGAGCACGTAGGAGCGGTGGCAGTGGGAGCAGGGTTACAGGCAGACAGGGGACGAGGGGCCATGGCGAGAGGGGCCAGGTGGGGGCACGAAGTAGGGTCAAGACCCGCCCCTGTGCCCACTGCAGCCTTGCGGCCCACAGTTCCTTTCAAGGTGCACGAATTCATGCACTGGGCCCCTAGTAGAAAATAATAGGAAGAAGATGACACTGCATGAAAATTCATTCCAAGGTGGATGGCTAACCATAACTATCTGCCAAAGGAGAAATAAAATATTTCACTGTAAGTCAAAATGTTCCAATAGTGAAAAAATTTAAAAGATTTTGATTGGTTACCTACAAATACATAATTTTAGACAGAAAATAAAAACTTTACTTAATCATTCTAGGAAAATTGTTTCAGTTTTTCTCTTTTCTTTCTCCTCTCCCAATGTGAAAAAAATTAGACACCTCTGTGCTCTAGGATGGGAGAAGGTTACTGCCACCAAAGCCAGGTCTGGACCTAGAAGTTGACAGGTTTTACTTCATTTCCTTTCCGGGCACCACCACACAAATAATATTAATCACAACTGGATAGTTTCAGGAGGCAGCAAGACAGACAATGAAAAAGGCCCAGGGGTCAAATCACCAATTATTATGTACCCTCACCACATTGCTATCTCTGATTATGAAAACACATTAAAAGCCCCATTTCTAAAGGTTGATATTGATGGAAATTAACATGTTACAATGGTATCCTTCTTACTTATCAAATCTCTTCTCAAATGCTATGAGCATTTGCAAACATGGGGTAGTATGTCTTTTTAACTCAGGTGTGCAATAAGTAGCTTGCTCACCCACTGATGCCCACCTAAAGGCAGCTTTTTATTTCAATCACTTGGTCAGCAGAACTGACACATCCTCCCTGAATTGTGGGGTGACAGAGACAAATCCCAGCAGGAGGTGAAAGCACAGAATGCAGTTACAGCTGTTCTTCCTTCCTCCTCTATTAACACCCTCTATCAGAGAAATTCTGTGAGGGAAATTCTGTGAAGGAATAACAGTTTTCATCCAGTCTGTAAATCAAATGTGCAATACAATTCCAAACACCCTCCTAGAAATAGTTTCCAAAATCACTGAATTTAAACATCTTCATATTTTTTCACACTTCAGAATTGTTTTTCCTTTGTATAAACCAATATAACTCATTTTTTTATTTCAATGTAGCTCATTTTATTTCAGAAGGTTTCTGATTTTGTAACAATTCTAACATTCTATTCAGAAACAGTCTCTCCACATACCAACTTTAGATTATTTTGGTTTCCTATTCCAGATTTTTTTCCCTGAAGTTTTTGGTTCTGTGGACATAATTTTTATATAGAGTCAGTTATGATAGATGTCATATTGCTGTTACAGAAAACATGCTATATAAAACAACGTTGACAAAGAATAATCTTATAGTTAAATAATAAATACTAAAAATAAAATTAAACTGTAAATCATTTCTATTGATAGTGTGATTCAGCTTTTGGAGACTTTTCACAATACACTGATTTTAAATTAAAATACAAACCACTTTGTGAGTATTAATGTGTGATGTATATTTCCTAAAAACCAGAAAATACCGATATCCAACAATTAAGAATAATTAAGTATATTATGGTATATCCTTCAATAGAATAGTAATGAAGAATTTAAAATAGTTAAAAACCTCATGGAATAAAAGCTCGTGAAAAATAAGAAAAATAGTTTGGAGATTGTAATTAACTAAAACATGCAAATATTAGAAGTCTGAAGAGGATAAGCAAGGTTATAATTATTGTGTTAGGATGATGGAGTTATGGACTTCCTTTCTATTCATTTTTTAAAACATATGTTCTTAAGTTATTTTTCCAATTATAAAGGAGCCAAATAAAATAAATCTAAAGAAGTTTAAAGGTAATACAATAAGACCAGGTGACAGAACAAAGAGGGTGCTAGATTAAATAGAAAAACAAATTTTAGCTGTTACAGCCATGGGTTTACATTATCCCTGAAAATCGTCTTCCACATTAACAGCACTATCTTGAGAATCTCCCCTGCCTCTTAACAGACACTAAGCTCTTTACTGCACACAATGGAGTTCAGGAAAATGTTACCATATGTACATAGAGAGGAGGCTTTTGCCATACGAAAGAAATGCTACTATTCTAGTAACTTAATTCCTTGAGATGAAATCTAAGATGAATCCCAAGCTTTTACCACATTCCATCTCTAAAACAAAATTCTAACTAGTTTCCTATTTCCCTAACACAGCAGGATTATGTTTACGAAGAAAGTTAGTCTGACATGAAAAGATAACTCTGGAGTCCATATTCATTTCAATCCTTAAACCAAGAGAAATCAAAATGTAAACAGACAAATGATGAAAACAAACTAAGTTCCCAAACATTCAGGTTCTGTTTGTTTAACATGAGAATGTTTGCTCAAAGATTATTAAATCTGCTAGTGGGGCAAGGACCTCACAGCAGAAAACAAGTTTATTACACTAAGAATCCAGTATAAGAACCTGTCAGTGGTACATCAAATCAGGAAAAAAACAATAAATCTCAATCCAGGTGCCAATTATTCATATAAATTTTTTCTATGAACATACAATATTTTTATGTTTTTTGAAAACTAAAGACTGTAAAAGATCATTGCTGAGCACACTGAATAATGGGAGGATGAACCACCACCACGTGGTCAACAAACAGGGACTGAATGGAATACTGTGAATGATGACAGCCACAAGAATAAGAAATGGTAGGTAGCAATCTCCTGGTTTTACAGACTGACTGCCCAACAGGGGGAAAAGTATGCTAACAACACAAGTACAAGGGAATATTCCTTCATTCAGTCGGTCAGTCACCCAACATTTACAGAGGGCCCACTGCATGTCAGGCATCATGGGAAAGCTGAAGAAACACATGACGGTTTTAAAAAAAATGAACAGCTGTCATCATGAAGCTAATAATTTAAACAGAGAGGTAGGCTTTAATAAAAAAAAAAATCATGTACGTTAACCCCAAAATCACAACTCTGCAAAAGGCTGAGAGAGAAAATGGCAAGTAACTGCACAGTAAGCAAAGGGAGCCCCAACACAAGGTTATCAAGGACTGCACAGAATTGTGAGCGAAGGCTTGACAGAATGGTAATGTTGAAGCCAAGACTTCCGGGTGGGGGTGAGGGGGGGAGGGGTGTGTGTGTGACTGTAGGGAAGTGGGGTATTCCAAAAAAGACATGTAAGTGTACCCAGATATACTGGGAGATGACAAGTAGCTTAGTGGGGTTAGAAAATTATAATGATACTAGAGGCCTGGTGCACGAAATTCGTGCACTTGGGGGGGAGTCCTTCAGCCAGGCCCGTGCCCTCTCGCAGTCCAGAAGCCCCGTGATTGATCACTCCATAGAGGGAGGCCCCGCCCACTGCTGCCGGCCGGTGTAGCCTGGGCCTCCCTCTGCGGGGCAATTGTGGGGCAATGGCAGGGCCCCCCAATCAGATTGCACCTGCCTTGGCAGTGGCAGTCAGTGCTGAGTCGCCACAGTACCCACGACCTAGGAGGAACTAAGGTCAGCAGTTCAGCCCCATTGCCAGTTCCCGCCCACCCAAGCTTGCTGCGCGCGCAGCCTGGCCTTTGGTCGTCTGTTCAGTTTTTTTGGACATTACGGACCCTGGCTCTTTATATATTAGGATGGCAATATTGAACAGGCAGGCAAAAACCAGGTTATTATTATGGGACTTAAATTCCATGCTATGACTTATTTATTTTGTTGTGTGTGTGTGTGTGTGTGTGTGTGTGTGTGTGTGTGTGTGTTTTCATGAGATAATCTAGAACATATTTTTGGTGCTATGATGAAAAAGTTACACAGACATGACAAAATTTCATGCAATTGGGGAAGTATATTGAGGACATTCATAAGTATAACACAGCTTGTAAGTAAAGTAGAAACAGAAAATAGAGTATGGAGTTATTTCGTGTTTTAACGACATAAGACTTTCTTTTTCCCCCATCAGGTATAAGCTTACCCCTATGACACTCAGTCCTTGAAGGTAGTCCTGGCGCGGCTGGGCTTGAGGAACACATCCAGCCAGCACTATCTTCTTGTTCTCCTCTTGAGCTCTTCTAAAGATTGAAGAGAAGACAGTGTGAACTCCTTGGCTCATAGGTATATCCATGCAAACTGATGGTAATGCATATAAAATTCTCTAAATAATAACAAGCCAGTCTAGCATGAAACTGGATTTTCTTACAACTATGTTTTAAAAAAAAAAAAACATAGTAAGACTTCTATATGTGTCTATCATACCATAAAAGAGATAGTATAAGAAGTATTCAGAGAATGATTAAATGAATGAATGAATAGGCAGAACATAAAATACTATTTTAACAGCACCTATAAGTGTTTCATTTCAATAACTTAGAGTACTTCGGTACAATTTTTCTACTTGGAATCCTGAAAAAACTTGTTAACAAAATCAAAAAGATCTGACTTCTTTAGATTGCTTAACATATATCCAAGAAAATAACTGCCTGCTTCTGCCACCTGGTTTTACCTTTTTATCAGTACCAAGCACATCATTGCACAAAAAATAGTTTTCTTGTAATAAATGTGAAATACCTTATCAAACAAAAAAAATCTTTCCATTTATTTTAACAATCTGTACAAGGAGTAACATCTGGTTTCCACAAGAACTGCAGCTGTAACACGGAGGATCATTGCCAAATATCCAAGAAAGCCTATGTGGTCACCAATAATTAAATGCAAATAAAAAGCCTGCTTCCTATAAAGTGAATAAGTTACTTAATTATTATGTACCTCTAAGACATAATGGTACTTAAGGAAATAGAGTAAAAAGGAATATGTGCCTTGTATTCAACAAGCTTGTGGTTTAGAATAGATGAGTTATACAAGGACATAAGCAACACAGCATCAAATAAAAAGCCCTTAGTGACAAAAGATGTACAAGCAACAGATCATGGAGAGAAAAGAATGTCCACCTTGAAAAAGACAGTAAAAAACCTTCTCAAAACAATTGGGTGACGTTTAAAGGGAAACGGAAGTTGGAGGGTGGCGGGGGGTGGGGAAAATGGAGGCAGAGAAAACTTCAGCAGTTGTTATACCATGGACAAAGACAAGGAGGAAGAAAGAAGAAAATATCTCATTATAGAAATAATTTCTGTATAAGGGAGACTAATAGGATGTATATTGCAGAAGGAGCCTTAAGAAAGAGGCTGGATAGTATTTAATTTAGTGGACAATGGAGAAATCTCTTAAGTTTTGGTGGCAGAGTAGAGCCAAACTTTAAGCACATGGCACTGGTGACAAGTGTAAAATAAAATAAAAGAAAGAAAAGAAACCAAGAAGTGGGGAAGTTAATTGAATACCCTTGACAAAGGGATGTGAGGACCTGAATGCTTGTGAAAGAGGAGAGAGAGAAAGAGAAAAAAAAAAAAAGAGAGAGGAAGACAGGGGTGAAGGGGAGGGGGAAAAGAAGGGAGGAGGAGATGATTAAAGAAAAGGAGATTAATTCTTTTGCTAAAATTTACTTGGGAAACCCCAAGAAAGAATCAAAGGTGATGCTAAGGTTTTGAGTTTAAGGCAGGGGTTAGCAAACATCTATATACATAAAAGGCTAAGCGACCATCTGACCGGTGGTGCTCAAGCAGGAGCTGCCAAGCTGCGGTGACTTGGCAGCAGCGGTTCTTGGGTGACACACCCCAGAACAAGAGAGGAAGGAGGCTGATTCTGGGGTGCATCACCCGAGAACCCACTCTTGCAATCCAGGACCCCTCGGGAGATATCAGAGAGCCAGTTTTGACCCAATTCCCACAGGTCAGGCGGAGGGACCCCACCTGCTGGAGGGACCCCCACTCACTCTGCAGACACCAAGGAGGGACCATGCAAGGTTGGGTCCAGGGCATGTCCCCCCACCCCGTCTCACCCAGTCCCACCTCACTGGCCACCTTCAAATTAATTTCCTTTCAGTGTGCACGAATCTGTGCACTGGGGCACTAGTTTTCTATAAAAGGCAGATAGTAAATACTTTTTAGGCTTTGCTGGTCATATGTCTCTATTGCAACTCAATTCAGCCCCCTTAGAGCAAAAGCAGCCATACACAATACTTAAATAAATGGGTATGTCTGTGTTCCAATAAAACTTCACTTCAAAAACAAGCAGCAGGTCACATTTGGCCCAAAAGCCTGAGTTGGCTGAACCCTAACTTAAGAAATAAAAATGCAGCCACTAGCTGTCAGGAGAAGCTGGCTGAGAATTGGAATGGAAGGTAAGAAACTCACATGGGACACACTAAATCTGAGGATCCATTAATGCCTATCAAGTGTCTAGAAATGCAAGTCACCTGGCTGGGAGTGAAACTTGGGGTAGATTTTAGATTCCAACATGAGAATCCAATGGAGTACCGAGCTTTAAGGTTGTTTAGAGAGGTGGAAACATTTCTATAAGATAAAAATATTGGTGTGGAAAACAAAAAAGAGGTAACATCACCACCAACAATAATATGGTACCAACAATAATAATCATGGGTAACATTTATATGGCACTTCGTCAAGGTAACCATTATGTAGTTAGGTATGTACCACATATGAAAACAGTATAGCCAATATATAACACCCTAGGAAAATGTTCTGGTAACAATATAAACATTAGACCAGGGCATGAAACAGTCCAAGGATGATTTTAAGGAAGTAAACAGAATAGCACAAAATAAAAAGGAAAAGTTCAAAATAGAGATGCTTGACTAAGAAATTTATTTAAAATACAAGAGGCCCAGTACACGAAATTCGTGCAAGGGTAGGCCTTCCTTCCCCAGCTGCCAGCACCAGCTTTCCTCCAGCACCTGGGACTTGGGCTTCCCTTGCAGCCCTGGCTTCGTCCGGAAGGTCATCCGGAAGGACGTCCAGTCTAATTAGCATATTATGCTTTTACTAGAAGCCTGGTGCATGAAATTCATGCATGGGGGGTGTCCCTCAGCCTGGCCTGCACCCTCTCCAATCTGGGACCCCGTGGGGGATGTCTGACTGCCGGGTTTAGGCCCGATCCCTGTGGGATCAAGCCTAAACCGGCAGTCAGACATCCTTCTCACAATCCGGGACTGCTGGCTCCTAACCGCTCGCCTGCCTGCCTGCCTGATTGCCCCTAACCACTTCTGCCTGCCAGCCTGATTGCCCCCTAACCACTCCACTGCCGGCCTGATTGACACCTAACTTCTCTCCTGCTGGCCCGATCACCCCCAACTGCCCTCCCCTGCTGGCCTGTTCACCCCTAACTGCCCTCCCCTGCAGGCCTGATCACCCCCAACTGATCTTCCCTGCTGGCCTGTTCGCCCCCAACTGCCCTCCCCTGCCTGCCTGATCTCGCCCCCAACTGCCCTCCCCTGCTGACCTGATCTCGCCCCCAACTGTCCTCCCCTGCTGACCTGATTTCGTCCCTAACTGCCCTACCCTGTCAGCCTGATGGCCCCCAACTGCCCTCCCCTGCCAGCCTGGTTGCCCCTAACTGCTCTCCCCTGTCATCCTGATCACCCCCAACTGCCCTCCACTGCTGGCCTATTCACCCCGACTGCACTCCCTGCTGGCCTGTTCGCCCCCAACTGCCCTCCCCTGCCAGCCTGGTTGCACCCAACTGCCTTCCCTTGCAGGCCTGGTTGCCCAGCTGCCCTCCCCTGCTGGCCCAATTGCCCCCAACTGCCCTCCCCTGCTGGCCTGTTCACCCCCAACTGCCCGCCTCTGCCAGCCTGATCACCCACAACTGATCTTCCCTGCTGGCCTGTTCGCCCCCAACTGCCCTCCCCTGCCGGCCATCTTGTGGTGGCCATCCTGTGGCAGCCATCTTGTGGTGGCCACCTTGTGACGACATGAGGGGCAGCCATCTTGTGACGACGTCATGTGAGGGCATCACGTGACGCCCCCTAGGCCTTTATTATATAGGATTATTATAGGTTATTCATGCTTTTACTAAATTTGGCTTTAAAATGAGAAAGTAGACCAGACTAAGCCAAAATTCACACCCCAGTTACAAAATCTTAATGCCACACTTTATGTGACCCAATAAAGTAGCAAAAGCTTTAAGGTAATTTCTCAAGGAGTATTTTTGCTCTAAACATTCCCTTCTTACATCCTATTCTTTTTGCTTAGTGAGTTCTGTTCAACAGTTAATAAAAGCCTAAAAAAAATCTTTAGAAATGTATCTAGCACAGGCATATTTATAAAAGCTTTATCTTTCAAAATATGAATGTTGATAAAAATAATACCTTGAGAAATTCTTAAATAGTATGAATTTCCTTGTCTTCATTTTAGATAGCCTTGACATATTAATTAAAATTGAATGTAAGTTAATTCAAAATAATCATGAATATTTTCTTGAAACATATTTCTAAATTAAAAGACACAGACTTGTCTAGAGCATTAACTTGAGCAATATAGAAAACATAAAGAAATCGCCCCCTCTTTTCTGTCAAGCACCAAATGCAAGTAATAATTTGTACAGAATCTTAAAATTCACAGTATCATAGAAAACACATAATGATGACAATATCATTTCTTATTTCACAAATGAGAAATTAAGATTCGAGAAGATGCAATGATCAAGACCCAGAGTTCCACACTTTGTGGAAGTCATTCTAAGATTTGATGGGATTTATTAATCTGAAAAAAAATTCAAGCAGCTATATTCAGATGTGTAACTGGGGATGTCTAGAGACATTTAAATCCAAAGCACTGGAGTATAATATAATCTCAGACTCACAAGACTGAGTATTATTTTAACCAACAAAACTAAAACATATTGCACATTTTATGTCCCATGAGAAGAAAGAATGGAGTCTTCATTGCACCTAGAAAAGAGGAGTCCTAAGTACAGATAAGAACCACTTAAGAAATTCCCACTTGATTCCAAGGTTCAATAGGTTTCCTTTATTGTGCTTACTGCCAATACAAGTTCTTGACTACACCTATAAAAATCACTGTCTATTAAAAAGTCAATAATTCAGCATTTTGTTTTTTTATTCTATCATTCACTCACTTACCACATGCCACACACACACACACACACACACACAAAATAAAAATAGTCACTGATCTCAAGGAGTTCACAGTCCAGTGAGAAATGGAAGATATGGGCCTTAGAACCAAGGTTTTTACATAAAGGGGGAGAATAGAGATCTGGAGGTAATAAAGGATGCTGAGAGCAGTCCTGTGGGAGATCCAGCATGCACTACTATAAAGAGACCCAAGGGTACCTGATTATGAAGGAGAGATGGCTTTCTCTGATAGCAGGGCTGTGTAACCCTAATGCCAGATGAGGTCCCTAAGGAACCAGATCAGGGTCACAGGAGAGGATGAGTAAGAGAGACCAGAATAGTCATCATCATCCTGCTCCTCTTCCCCTATTGCATCCTGTCCCTGTGCTTTCATCTGCTCTATGTACCAAGCGTCTATGAATGGTTTTGTTTGAAGAAAGGATTCTGTGACTTAAAAAAAAAAAAAAAAAACTGAGCATAGGACATACAGACCTTTTTCTCCCAGTTTTACTGAGGTATAAACGACAAGGATGTAGACTTCTGTGAAGAGGTTAAGGATTTAAGGAAAGTTGGTTCACTTTTGAAAGGGAATTTCAATGAGAAGTATAAAAAAGTTTTTAAAAGAAGCTACAGGGAATATAAGTGATGACGGAAAGGGGTGAGACCAAAGAGAGGAGGTATGGCAGTACCTCCTACAGAAATCCAAAAATGAGGGACTGATGCCTGAATGCTCGTTAGAAAGTAAGAAATAGCGAAAAGCACCAGGTAGGCCTAACTAGCCTCACGGCTTTAAAGGGAACCAAGTGCAGAGAATTTTGATTCTTCCCTTTCTTTTGTGTCAGCTATTACTTCTCAATATGTTATTTAACTTTTTAACTCAATCTACTGCCACCATTTCTGTTATGCAATAAATCTATGAAAATTTCTCGAATAAAGACAATCAACAACTTCATCTTATATATGATTTTCACAAATTCATTTACAAAATATTTTGTGCCTATTTTGTGTACAATATATACTTAGAGGCCTATCAAATATAAAGAGGACTTTGTGTTTCAAGGAATATACATGAAGCTGAAAAAACTAAAAAATAAATATGCAATTTGAAGAGAAGCATAAATATACACTTTAAGTAAATGATTAGCTCCTTAATAAGTAAAAGTAATTTTACAAACTAGTGGATACCAAACTCCTTATCAAGGCACCCACCAGTAAAAAAGAGGGAAATGTACCCAAATACAAAAACATATACAATTATATGTAACTCATACTAATATATTGTATACATTATAAAGCATACCTTAATATTAATGTTTTTAAATAAAATACTGCAAAAGAAAATAAGTGCTCTGAGTTCGAATAGGGAAGAAACCGCTACAGACGCCAATGAATGATTAGTAGAATCTTCTGTTCCCACTGAAGGGCACCAGAATATGCCACCCTAAAATACGCCACTTTGACATAAAGATTATTTTGAGCTGAAAGCATTTTAGAAACAGCAGACTCAACTCAGCGGGGGAAAGCTCTCTCCCCTCTCCTATCTGGCTAAAAGCAGGACACAAATTTCCATTTGGAAAGTTACCTCCCTCTCCAGTACCAGAAAGACAACTACTCCAGAGACAACTCTGACCTGTATAGCAAACCCTACTACACAACCCTTATTTAGTATGTCCTAATCACCTTCCCATAACTCACCCCTGCCCAAGAAACCCAAAACTCTTTCCTTTGTCTAAAGTCTTCTCTACTCTTTATCCCCTTTATTAAAACGGTGTATGATTTCCAAATTCTAATTGCCTGCTGGAGTCACATTTCTTTGTGAACTCCCATGCTTACTTCAATCTGGTGTGGGGTTTTTTTCTGTTTTCCTACCATCCGTGTTTTATCAGTTTGATTCCCAGGCCCCAATTGTTGAACCTAAAAGGATATATACAAAGAGGTGTTTTTTTCCTCTCCCTTATATCACAAAGTATAAGGTTCACTGGTATTTTTATGTCACTTCCAGATCCAAGGCAAAGTAAGATGAGTAAAAATTAGTGAAAAGCAGACCATGTACATTTGATAACACATTATATTTAAAACTGCATTTAAGACTCGCACAGCACATAGCATTTGAATCAATCATTTCCTTCTTGTTAAACTAAAGTAAAACACCCCTTCCTTAAAAGGATTAACATAAAAATTAACCTAAAGTTATGAGATATACATCACTTTATAAATAATATCCCTATAAAATGAAAAGCAAAAATCTGTAATTAGTTCACCTCCCCTAAGATCACTATCCTGGTACTCTACATTAGGAGATAACAACCTCAACAGAGGAAGGAACAAGAGTGGAAGGAAAAAGAAATGAAGGGGGGAAAAAGGAAATTCAAGAGTATATCAGTATATCAGACCTTAATAAAGTGACATTAAGAGACAACCTGATCAGCTGTTATATTTATTCAATTCACCATCCAATTTGCACATCTCATTATACTTTACTCTAATTATCACATGCATCAAGAAACACTAAAATTAAATTACAACATGAATCTATGTTATGATTTGAGGAAGAAATGAGGAAAATTTACTGTTTGGTTTCAAACTAAAAAAAATGAATTAAAGAGAAAAATATTCTGAAGGAAAATGCATACTTGGGCTCCATCCTGACTAAAATTTGAGCTGGGGTACTGTTAGATCCCAACCTTATTTCTGGTGGGAGACCCAGACAAATTTAGAATTCAGAATTAGCTAAATAGTCTGAATAAAGAGTTGTTTTAAATAAACACTTATAACAGGTTTCTAAACAAAATTTTTTAGTGTTTTACATCTTTTTCAAAGTCACTTTCCCAAAGAGACATTAATTAATATAAAAACTGTTCTCTTGGAGGGGGTAACAGAAAAGCACTTTGTTTTTTAAAAAAAATACAGTAAGAAGTAGCCAAGCAAAATATACTCAGAACTGGGAAAGGTAAGAGTCCGCAAGGGTAATCTCCTTGGCTAATTTACATGATGGTGCAATTGTCAGCTAGAGGACAGAGAGGCAACAAGAACAGACTCATTTCCTTCAAAGCTGCCATAACCGGGCTTCAGCAAGCAATAACTCCTATGTGATCAAGAGGTTTCATAGGAGGAGCAAGAGGCAGAGAATATCTGTATTTTAGGGCAGTATAAAACACTCATGTTTAACATACTCTTGTTGAATCACTGTCCCAAATTACCTGTACTGTTCTTATGCCACTGGCTGTTAATACTACAGTTCTTTCAATAGACATCTCTTCCCTACAAAAAGATAAGCTTCTTGAGGACAATGCCTATATATGATTCACTTTATAAACCAAAATTAATTTCAGATTATAACAAAGAATAAGAAATCATTTATTTGAGCAAAAGAAGTGCAGCCCAGGAGGCACAGATTCAGGTAGCAAACTAAATTGTGCTCTACAAAGGGGAGGCCACTTTTAATAGCGAAAGTTCCCACTTAAGTTCCCAATATTGTCTGTTTTATGTAAATGAGGTATCCAAAATCATGACTTCTGACTGACCCAAATACACATTCCTGATTGGCCAGCATTATGGATCCTGATTGGTAGTTATAGAGTACTTCTGATTTGATGGAGCAGGTCTTAGTCCATTGGCTGAAAAATGAAAGTAGGAACTCCCTTATAATAGTTGATTCAGCAGGCTTAAAAGAGCAGGGCATAGCATGGGAAGCAGACAGCTCAGTCTAAAGTTCTCACCAATAAACAAAAGTACGTGAGAAGCCCATGTCAACAAATGGCTTTTAGGCTCTTATTATTTATAAAATGTGGGCCCTTGTTGACCATGGGGAATCCACCTCAGCAGATAAATACCTTCTCAAAGTTATCAACAAATGAATCTTTCTTCTCAGGGTCCACATACCTCAGGGCACATTAATATATATATAAATTTAATAAATGAAACAAAAGCCTATACCAGACCATAACATCAATCATTAAAGTTGTGATTAAAAGCCATGCTTATGTCTCTTAAAATGTAATAAGGCCACCATTACACAGGAATCTATCTCGTCCATCAACAGAGTTCTAGATAGCCAATCAGAGGAGCTATATTTGATTGGTGTCAACACCATTTATCTATATTTAAGTTTTATGGTAAGTCATCACAAGATTTTCACTCTCACAAATCATATAGACAATTTTTAAGGCCCTGGCCAGTTTGTCTCAGTGGATAGAGTGTCGGCCTACAGATTGAAGGGTCCCAGTCAAGGGCACATGCTCAGGTTGCAGGCTCCACTGGGAATCAAGCAGGAGGCAGCCAGTCAATGATTCTTCTCATCATTGCTGTTTCTATCTCTCTCTCCCTCTCCCTTCCTCTCTGAAATCAATAAAAAAATATTTAAAAAAAAATAATTTCTATCATAGTCTTAAGAATTATTTTCTTAGTGTTTAAAAAACATAATTTTCCTCTCAACTCTCTCTTTCACCCCTCTAGCACTTCTTCTTAAAAACAAAGTCTATGTCCATATCTTCAGAAAAGTAATAGAGCTGTTGGTTATAATTAATCTGACCTCAGATCAAAAAGGTATTTATCATAAATGCAACATTAAACTTCCCAAGGGGAAAATATTTTTTACAACAGCAATAAACAGCTGATTACAGACAAATCTTAGAACTACTGTTCACTCCTAATTCCAAAAAGAAAAGCAATTTCAGTGAAACACATTGCCCTCTAGTCTTCTATGAAAATGTCCTAATGCCAATAGAAACCATTTGGGGGAAGCACTGTTTCTATTGTTTGCAATGACAGCCAAAAAATAAACTTCATTACATCAACTGCATTAGCACCTATTCAAATTATCAACTGAAACAACCAAGCAAATGACACAATTTAGTAACAAAACTTAAACAAACCATAATATATCATAATATACAACAAAAAAGAGGTTTTCTACCTTATTACCATTGTCTATTATGAAGAAGAAATTAAAGCTAAGCAGAGTCATATGAAAAGGAACTATGAGCTCCCATATAAAAGAAAAACCTGCTTAAAGTACCTCATCTATGTTCACTGTTGTCATAAGATACAGCAACAACAAAAAGACTGTAGATATACATGAAAAACAATATATATAGGACTGCCACAATTAAGAAATTTTTATATAATAAACTAATAGTTATTGAATAGTCACTATGAAGCAATATGAAATACATGGGGTCAAAAATTATATATACTTAGGCTGAAGGATAAAACTTGGTTGGCTTTGACTACATAATCCCATATAATTATCCATTTCACTTCATCTGTACAAAGCATGTTATTCTCAGGATGGTTTTTTAATTATTAAGTCTACCCCATATCTGTGGTTAATTTAAAAAGCTTCATTTCCTTCTAAAGATTTTTGTCTGAATTCTACTAAAATTAATCTATCAATTAGTCCTTTAAGTAACGATGTATGTTATTAATGCTCACAAGTGCACAAACACACACACAGTGAGAGAAAACCAACTCTATTAGGTTGATGTTACCATTTTAATCTCAGAACTAATTAACAAAGTACTACATATCTATATATATTTTAAATATATTTTTATTGATTTCAAAGTGAAAGAGAGCAGGGGAAAGAGACAGAAGCATCAATGATGAGAGAGAATCATTGATTAGCTGCCCCTTGCACACCCCACACTAGGGATAGAGCCCACAACCCAGGCATATGCACTGACCAGGAATCAAACTGTGACTTCTGAGCCACGCTGGCTGGGCTTTCTCTATATTTTTATATATTAAAAAATAGCAACTGTATGTTCACAGAAATAACATAAAAATTCTTAATTTGAAGCTAGAAACAAAAGAAATGGGACCTGAAAGAAATAAGAGAATTAAATTCAGAATTGCTGCAAAAAAAAATTGCTATGGAGGAACAAGTTATAAGTGGAGCCATGGCAGCTGCTGTTATCAGTGCTTTATTTAAAATCTATAATAATTAAAGGGTAACATCTAATTAGACCGGACATCATTCCAGACGTCATTCTGGATGTCCTTCTGGACAAAGTCGGGGCCAGAGCCAAACCCGGGTCCCAGGTGCCTGCCGGCGGCTAGAGGGAAGCCTGGGTCCTAGGTGTCAGAGGGAAGCTGGTGCCGGCAGCAGGGAAGGAAGGCCTACTCTTGCATAAATTTCGTGCATCAGGCCTCTAGTTTAAAAATAAGATGTGTGAACTTACTATCTTCTCAGTCCTTCTAAAACATAAAGCCAAATTATGTAGTTTGATCGCAGTAGAGGGGTGAGAAGACTAAGTGAACAGAAAGACATATTTCTGTTTCTTCCCCAAAATCCACAGAGAACACAAATATACATGAAAATGAAAGTAAATCCATAGGATTGATGGAAAACTAGGAGAGGGACCATGAGCAACCCAAATCATGGGGCAATATGTGTAAAAAAAAAGTGACTTTTCTATAGAAAACCCAATCAATCACAGATGAAAGGAGCTGTAAAAAGCTGACCTACATAATCAAAGATGGACAATGATTTGAGTCTCCTTGCCCTCAGAGCAGTTGGCTTCCTGAGTTATCTATAAGTTAAAGCCACAGTACAGTTCAAATATAAAAGTAGAAGGTCTTATAAATGGGCCTGTAAGCAAACAGTCAAGCAGAGCAGTGCCACCAAATGACGAAGTACCACAGGGTCCCAAAATCCGCACACTTAAAAGACCAGCAACTCCCCTATTTCCAAAAGAAATCCATTTCTCAGCCAATTTAATCTTGTGGTCCTTTTTATCACTCCCTACGCAAACAACTAGTCAAAGCTCCTAAAATAGAACCACATTTAGACATAACAAACTGAAAAAGAAAAACGAAATGATCATCTCAATAGAAACAGAAAAGGCATTTGACAAAATTCAACATCAATTCATGAAAAAACTCTCAGCAAACTAAAATTAGAGAACTTCTTCAAAACAATAAACATGTGTGTAATAAACCTACAGCTAATATCATGTTTTTCTCCCTAAAATGAGAAACAAGGGAAGGATGTCCACCCTCATCACTTTTATTCAAAACTGTCCTAGAGATCTTAGCTACTGCAATAAGGAAAGAAAAGGCATATAGTTGGAACAAAAATAAATTAAAAGGGTTTCTTCACAAATAAAATGATTGAGCATATATAAATCCTAAAGGAATTTAATAAAAAGCTACTACTGATAAGTTAATTTAGCAAGACAACAGGATGCAAGAGAAAGTGACAAATATTGAACATAGGCAAAGACTTCATATATACTGGTAGGAGGAGGAGGAAGAGGAGGAGGAGGAGGAAGAGGAGGAGGAGGAGGAAGAGGAGGACGAGGGGGAGGAGGAGGAGGGGGAGAGGGAGGAGGGGGAGGGGGAGGAGAAGAAGAAGAAAGGTACCCTAAAGCAGTGATTTTAAACCTTTTTCATCTCATGGAACACATAAACTAATTACTAAAATTCTGCAGCACACCAAAAAATATATTTTTTTTGATCTGACAAAAGAAAATTGGTATAATTTTGATTCATTCACACCAGATGGCTATCATGGTGTTGGCTAAAGTCATTTTTTTAATTTGAAAATGTAAGGCAAAAGAGGTCAGTATCCCTGACCATATTATAAATAGTCAGGTACTGCCTGTTTTAAAAATTCTTGTGACACACCTGTTGAAAATCACTGTCCTAAAGCAATGGAACAGGACAAACCACTAAAAATTATAATTCAAGCAAATTGACAAATCTTTTAAAATATCTGACTATATAGTAAAAGATTATACTATGTATGATTATTGCCCCAGAATAACCAATACCAAGATACATTCTAGTAAAATTGCTGAACTCTAGCCGAAACTGGTTTGGCTCAGTGGATAGAGCGTCGGTCTGTGGACTGAGGGGTCCCGGGTTCGATTCCGGTCAGGGGCATGTACATTGGTTGCGGGCACATCCCCGGTGGGGGGTGTGCAGGAGGTGGCTGGTCAATGTTTCTCTCTCATCGATATTTCTGGCTCTCTGTCCCTCTCCCTTCCTCTCTGTAAAAAATCAATAAAATATATATTAAAAAAAAAGAAAAAAAAATTGCTGAACTCTAATGAAAAAGAAAAAATTCCTTTGGTCAGCTAGACAAAATGAACACATGACTTATAAGGGGAGAAAACTATCCTGTCACCAGTCTTAAAGAAAATGTGACCCAAGGATTTTATATCCATAAAAACTGACTTTCAAGCATAAAGGGCACTAACTGTGAACATGGCACAACTCCGGGGCTGTTGTTCCCAGGAGCCCTGCCTAAGGAACATAGTAAGAACGGCTTCAAACATCAAAAGTAAACAGAAGGATATTTACATAGTATATGTAAAGCAGTAAATATGTAGTTATTTGTGAGATTGAATGTCATTATAAAGGAGAAACTGAGTATGTATTGGCTCTTTGATTTGACAATGTAAATACAGAACTCCCATTAAAAATATTTGGGAGGAGAATGGGGATAGCATTTGTAAAAAAATGTTTACCTTTTTGGTAATCATGATTGGTGGTGTATGTACATGTCTTATTATTATTATTCCAAAACTACTGTATATGTAAAGTGGAATAAAGCTAATGAGGACTATGGGGTAATTCTAATTCTATCTTCCCCTAGGTTCTTAAGAACTAGGATTCTTGGTGAAGAAGTACCCAGATGTGAAAATGAAATGCCATTTCCCTTTTTAAAAAATCTTTACTGTTGAAAGTATTACATATGTCCTCCTTTTTCCCCCATTGATCCCTTATAGCCCAACCTCCCCCCCACCCACACACACACACACTCCCAAGCCTTCACCACACTACTGTCTGTGTCCCTGAGTTATGCATATATGCATAAAAGTTCTTTGGTTGATCTCTTCCCACCCACCCATCCACCCCCACCTTCCCTCTGAAACGAAACTTCTTAGGAAATGGCTGATACCAAGTCTGGGACAAGAAATGCAGAGGATGAACTTAGAACACCTTATGCCACCTGAGAGTAACAAAGCTATCAAAGAGTACCAGAGTCATGTCATAAAGAACTCAGAAGCCAGCCTGAAGGAGTTCACAATAACCAGACACAGGCGATTTGAACTTGGATAAGAACTTATAATTGACTGAAGTCCAAATATGTTTAAATTAATAGGCTTCTAATCATAGGTATTTTTTAAAATATTTTTAATCCTCACACAAGGATACATTTTTATTGATTTCAGAGAGAGAGGAAGGGAGAGAGATAGGAAAAAAAAAAACATCTATGTAAGAGAGAAACATCAATTGGTTGCCTCCAGTACACACCCAGGCCAGGAATGAACCCGCAACCTAGGTATGTACCCTGACTGGGAATTGAACCCACAACCTTTTGGTGCATGGGACGATGCTCCAACCAACTAAGCCACACTGGCCAGGCCTAATCATATATGTGTGTGTGTGTGTGTGTGTGTGTGTGTGTGTGTGTGTGTGTGTGTGTTTAAAAAAAGAGGTTTTCAGTAACCTACTGAGAATGACAGAAAAATAATTGCTTATTTTAGGAACTGGGTAAATAAAAGAATTTAAAATTTATTCTGTGAACTCTACCAACGAGTAAATAGCAGATGAAGGGAAACATCTCCTTATAAAATTATTACAGCTAATCTATGACAATAAGATGATAAAACAGAATATCACCATTGTCCAAACTCTACAGATTTAGTGAATCTGGGCATTAAGCATCAATGGCTGGTAGCATCATAAAACAAGAAACAACCACTCATTATGAGCCTTTTGATAAAGGGTGCAATATAATACAACACAACACAAAGTTCTGACAAGGCTTTGTAGCCAGCCGTCAATCTGCAGGGAAAACAGAGAACAGAGGAACACACTGAAATGCAGCAAAATCTAGACTATGGAAAGCCCACAGGTTAAAAGGCCCAGGTTCTTCAACATGTAAATCACAAGGAAAAGAAAGAGATGGAGGGGGAAGAGCTACAGGGTAAGAGAGATTTAAAATACACATTGGGTTTTTTAAATAGGCAAGATTTAGCTTTATTTGTCTAAGAACAAACCTAGGGTAATTAAGCCATAAGGGAACATAAATAAGTGATTCTTTTAAAACTCAAGGCAGTGGTGGAAGTGAAGAGAGAGCTGTGATGGTGATGGGGACCATAACAAGGTCTCCAAAGTGGCTAAGCAACGTTTTATTTCTTGAACTGGGTGGCATTAGCAAGGGTGTTTGACTTAAAATAGCTCACTCACATATATTTTTCTGTGATTTTTAATTTTTTATTGTATTTTACAAAAAAAGGAGTTACAAGTAAGTATCTTCATAAAAAATACCCTACAATTAAATAACCAGAGATTTCCCAGTAAACAAAAAGGGGAAGAGAAGTAAAACTGTGGGAGCCATCTCTTTAAGTCTTTTGACACCTCCCTATATATCTCAGAACCCACATGAAAGTGGTTTTAGCCCACGGTATATAAATAGGATGTCACAGTTAGCTGGAAGAACCCCAATGAATGCTTGTAGAATCAAAACTGTATTCTGTCCTCTGACCGACCTTGTCTGAAGGAACTAGAATGACACTGAAAAGAATAATTCAGAATTATTATTGAAGAGATTTCAAAAAAAGCTCATTTGTTTGCTATATTTTATGGCGATTAATTAAACTTAACACCTATACCATTAAAAGGGTGGAATGGAAAATGAAAAGCATGAAGAGTGCCTGGAACACGCCTCTGCCTGCTCCCCTTCTGTGTGTGCAGGGGCAGCGTCCCTAGTTCTTTCTGAGAACACAAGTGTATTAAAAGGCAGGCTGGTCCAAGAAGGAAAACCCTACGCTGACTGCCCAGAGACCTAGTCAGGTCCTGGCTGTGTCATGGATTGGCAGGTAGGTAATCCTTCCTCTCTGAGCCTTTCTCACATATACATGAAAGTGGTTAAACAAGAAGAATTCTGAGGCTTATTTTAACACTTAAAATCTATGATTGTGATAGCAATTATTTGTCCCAAAAGTAGCACTTGCCACCAAAATCCACCCAAGGTTAAGAAGAAATCTATAGTAGTAAATGACATCATTAGAAATTATTTTCTTTTCCAAATGATAACTTCATTTTAATTTGAAAAAAATGTAAAATTTCTTTGAAAACTGCCCCTAAAAGCTGCAATCTATAATTAATTTTAAATACTCAGCCAATACAAGAAGAAACTATCTTTAGTGGATTTCAAAATTAGCAAATGGAAATATAATAATAAAGTTCATTTTCAATATTTAAATTCTAGTTCATTCTTTCATATATCCATTTGTAAAACTGTGAAGAGAGAAAAAGTTTGTGGTTTTAAAAAGTCAGAATAATAAATTAACAGATGGTTTTTAAAAGTTAAAATAATACATTAATAGAAAACAAGCAATACATCAGCTTCCTTTCTTCTTCTTTTTTTTAATCTTCATCTGAGGATATTTTTCCCTTGATTTTTAGAGAGCGTGGAAGAGAGAGGGAAAGACAGAGAGAAATATCAATGTGAGAGAAACACATCGATTGGTTGCCTCCTGCACCCCCCCTCAACAGGGCCCGAGCTGGGTAGGAGCCTGCAACCAAGGTACGTGACCTTGACTGGAATCGAACCCAGGACCCTTAGGTCTGCAGGCTGACTCTCTATCCACTGAGCCAAACCAGCTAGGGCTCAGCTTCCTTTCTGTCACCTCCAGTTTGTAGTGTTCAAAAATTACAAGTGCACACGTCAAAATCCTGAATAATGACTAAGTCACTACATTAAAGCCTCTAATAGGAAAAAATTAACAATAAGTCAAGAAATGAAAGACTCTGTAAGATGAAAAGGGGCTAAGGGGTCCTGAGCAACTGTCCATGTCTTCTAAAGAATAACAAAAATTACGATCAAGACAATAGGACTTTGCTTTTTACACTATTTAGGCCTTTCCAGAGCAACTTTCACACGTATCATAGGCTACCCTGCGATCCGCAGGCAGAACCTGTGAGTTAAAGGTGGGATTCTTACTTTACAAATAAGGAGAAGGAGGTTCAGAGAAGCAAGCTGGAAAATGGGATACAAGAATGAGATTGGTCTCTACCACTTAGCAAAAAGGGCCACCTAGAGTACTCCCTTAAAAAACAATATATGTAAGAGATCTGTGCCTGCTGACGAAGAATGAGACCTCACTTTAAAATCTGAACCCAAAAAAAAATGTCTCCACTCTGTTCACCTTCATTAGAGTGCTAGGCCTAGCGTCGCCACAAGCTGAACTATTTCACATTAGAAGGAGTAAGTGTACAACTGCTCTCCAGTACTGGAAGCCACTGGATGCTGAGACATGTGATGAGGACATTGAAGTAAGTGAAACCATCTTCTCTCTCTATATGTCAGTTAAAAAATAAGAGAACTAGAACAAGTCCAAGATGTAAGATTTCTAAATTTCAAATCATTATACTCAAAGGATGGGTGGGTGATGTATTCTGATTTATGCCATACAAGGCTCAGTGAAATCAACTCTCCCTATTTACATAAAATAGATTGGGCATAGATTATTAACCACCATAACAAAAATAATAGCTAAGGAAAAAATATATTTCTTAAGTATTATTTCAAAAATAAGCATTTTATATTGCTCCAACATGGCTTCTCCCCATTAAGATTCTCAGCAGATGATTTTGTTTCTTATTCCACTGAAAAATAGAAGAAATCAGAACAGAGCAGCTGTTTCTTTCCACCACCATATCTATCAAACTACCTGCTCTGTATCAACACACAGCCAAGCCCTGCATAACGATGAACTGCATGCATGATGGTGGTCCTGTAAGATTACAATGGGATTAAAATATTCCATCACCTGGTGATGGCATAGCTCAGCCACTGCTCATGGTCAATATGCTCTTAAGTCTTTTTAATCACTAAGGTTCCCATTCTCTCTCTCTCTCTTCTCTCTCTCTCTCTCTCTTCTTAAAAAAAAATTTACTTGCTGAAGAAACTGAGTTGGTTGTTCTATAAAGTTTCCTAGAATCTGGAATTTGCAGATTACATTCCTATGGTACTATTTACCCTATTTTGTCCCTCGCCTTATACTATACTATAGTTTTATTTTTTTTTTTAGAATTCCCTCTTTCTACTATTAAAAAATATAGTTTGCTGTAAAACCGTGTGCTATGTTATGCCAGCAGCAGCCTCACACCTCTCATGTTTACTGAATCTCTTGACTACCTCGTTTTCTTTTGTGCTTGATTTAATCTCGTGCTGTTTTGTACAGCAGCATGCTGTACAGGTTTGTACCCTGGGAGCAACAGGCTATACCAGCAGCCTAGGTGTGTAGTAGACTATGATATCTAGGTTTATGTACTAGTAAGTGCACTCAATAATGTTCACACAATGATAAAATTAACTAATGATACATTTCTCAGAACATATCCACATTGTTAAAATGTGTATAACTGTGCTTGTCTTCCCCTCGTGAAAACAGATCAACTGCCCTTACTTCCGCCTGTGTGCTAGCATCCCAGTCCTCTTGAGTACCCTCCTCCTGTAATTACCCTTTGTAATTACCCTTCCCTTCTACTAAGCAATTTTCCCTCTACAGTGGATCATATCCAATAGCATACAAACATGCAGTGACATTCCATCTTAAAAATACAAAACAAGAACTCCTCTTTGATTCTATACCTTCCTCCATTCTGCTCTAGCTCCATTTCTGCTCCTCTTTATAACAAACCTCCTATAAAATGCAATTTGTACTTGCCTCTCATTCTGTTTTAAACCCACTCAAATCAGTTTTATATCCCCTCCTCTCCACTGAAACTGCTCATGAAGAACAACCACGAGTTCCCTCGACAAATCCAATGGATCAATTCTCAGTCTTCATCTGGCTCAGTCTCTAAGCAGCACTTACACAGCTGATCACTCCCACTTCTTGAAACACATCCTTCTCTTGGCTTCTGAGACAAAACACTCCTGGTTGCTTCTACCTCAACTGAGCCTCCTCTGCTGGCTCCTATTCCTTGGTTTTGTACTTCTCTGTATTCCCTAATTCTGTAGGTGATCCTCATCAGTCCAATGGCTTTATATACCAGGAGGATGACTCTCAGCTTCATATATCAAGTCCTAACCGCATATATAGCACATATCAAGTCAGGTATCCTGAAAACATCTCAAGGTAAGCATGATCCAAACAGAATTTCTGATTTCCTACTCCCATACCCATCCTACGCAAAACAAACGGAGAAACTCCTCTATTCTTTCTCATCTCAGATAAATGGTACCAATATATGCCTGATTATCAACCCCTCTTCTAACCAAGCCCTACAAAACAAAAACTAGGAGTACCCTTGATCGCTCTTTTTTTCCTCACATTCCATGTTCAATCTACCAAAATAAAGGGTACTGACTCTGCCTTTAAAACACAATTTAAACCCTTGCTTGTACTTCTGTCCACAGCATGATAATTTTAAGGCTCATCTACCAGCTCTTCACAAAGTTTTGCGCTGGCACAAATGTTACCTTTTCCAAAAGGCTTTCCTGTCCATCCTACTCTACTCTTCCTATTATCTTACTAAATTCGTGCATGGGGCGGGGGGGGGGGGGTACCCCTCAGCCCAGCCTGCACCCTCTTGCAGTCCAGAAGCCCTTGGAGGATGTAGCAGTGCACCAAGTGGCAGGCAGTCAGGGAGGAGCCCAAATCAAGGCTGGGCTCCGTGCCGTTTGCGCTCATCCTGACCTACTGCGTCTGCTGTTGTGGAGTCAGAAGAGGCTCCCGCTGTGGCAGCTACACTCACCAGCCATGAGCCTGGCTTCTGGCTGAGTGGTGTTCCCCTGTGGGAGCGCACTGACTACCAGAGGGTAGCTCCTGTGTTGAGCGTCTGCCCCTGGTGGTCAGTGTGCATCATAGCGACCGGTTGTTCTGCCGTAACAGTTGCTTAGGCTTTTATTACACTAGTAGCCCTGCGCATGAATCCATGCGCCAGTAGCTCTCTGCGGGGCCTGGCCACTCCGTGCCCCCTGCCCAGAGGCTCTCTGCGGCCCAGAAGCCCATCCACGGCTGGGCGATGACACAAGCAGCGCCCCCCCCCCCACACACACACACACAAGCAGCTCCGTGCCTGCTGTCCAGAGGCCCTCTGCTGCTGGGGGAGAACGCTTGCCTCGTCGTCGTGGTGACAAAGCAAGCATTCCACCAGGCCACTCACACTGCCCGCTCTCAGCGGCCGCGCCCCCCCCCCCAAGAATGGGGGACTCTGGCAGGGCTGAGAAAACTGGGCGCTGCCATCGTGTGACTATGGGCACCACCATCTCTGTGACGGAGTGACGGTTAATTTGCATATTACCCTTTTATTAGATAGGATAGACTAGAGGCCTGGTGCATGACATTCATGCATTGGGGAGGAAGGGGAGTCCCTCAGCCCGGCCTGTGCCCTCTCGCACTCCAGGACCCCTCAGGGGATGTCTACCTGCCAGCGTAGGCCCGCTCCCCACGAGCGTGCCTAAGCCAGCAGACAGACATCCCCCAAGGAGTCGTTAGCACTGCCGCGGAGGCAGGAGAGGCTCCCACCACTGCCACTGCACTCGCCAGCCCTGAGCCTGGTTTCTGGCTGAGTGGTGCTCCCCCTGTGGGACTGCACTGACCACCAGGAGGCAGCTCCTGCATTAAGCGTCTGCCCCCTGGTGGTCAGTGCACATCATAGTGACCAGTCATTCCACTGTTTAGTCTATTTGCATATTAGGGTTTTATTATAAGGATGCCTGCCTTATTTTCTTATCATCAAGTCTATTAAAACCTGAAATACAGTCTTTTATTTTTTAATTTTTATTTATTTACTTCCTACTCCCCTTCTACAAAGCTGAGAAACTCTCTTAATCAACAAGGTCTGACCACTGCAAATTTAGACCTTAGGTTTTCCTCTTATGTGTCCCTATAGCGGCCAATATGTTTCCCCATCATAGTCTGTATTATATATATCACTGTTCTCAATTTCTCTTGGTTTATGTGCAGCTCCTCCTACTAGATTCTAAGCAACATGGTGTTTTCACTATTGCTGGCCAACTCAGATCCCTCCTCCCAACCCACCTCTTATATTCTTGCTAGCAGAGGCCTGATATTGTCATTCATCCTATGAGGCACTATGCTCAGGAAAGAGCCTCTTCACCCCAAAGTCCCAAAGTAGATTAAAAAAACAGCTTAAGTCAGTTATGATGTCCTCATTCTCCTTGCTAGTGAATAACTTTTAGATCTGAGTTTGGGACCCAATTCTAGTCAATGGTGTGTAGCAGCCCTTTTGGGAAAGGTTCTCCTCGCTACTAAAAAGAGAATTATGAGAATCAGTCCTATCTCTACTGGCTGTCATCATGCCTACATATCATATGAGAAACTATTGCTACTGCAAGAATGTTGCCAGGGACAAACAGAATTGCAGCATGAAACGGTGGAAGGCCCCTGTGTCATAGAAGACATGCTAAGTCATGAAATTAATTAACCTAAACTGTCCTTGTCCATCTCCAGACCTCTTGTTATGTGAGAGACTAGAAGCCTGGTGCACGGGATTCGTGCACTGGTGGGGAGCATGGCCTGCGGGGATCAGCCCGCTGTGGTAGCGCCACTCATCCCAGTCAGCCAAGCGGCTGTGGATCTGCCCTCTGAGCAGCAGTGGAACTGCCCTCTGAGTGGCTGCTCCCGCTGTGGTAGCACCACTCATCCCAGTCAGCCAAGCGGCTGTGGATCTGCCCTCTGAGCAGCTGTGGAACCGCCCTCTGAGTGGCTGCTCCCGCTGTGGGAGTGCTGCTCATTCTGGTCAACCAAGCAGCTGTGGACATGCGGTTCCACAGCCCTCTGAGTGGCTGCTCCCACTGTGGGAGTGCCGCTCATCCCAGTCAGCTGAGCAGCTGTGGATCCGCCCTCTAAGGAACTGCCCTCTGAGGAACCCTCTGAGTGGCTGCTCCCGCCTTCTGAGCAGCTGTTCCCGCTGTGGGACCGCCGCTCATCCCGGTCAGCCGAGCGACGCTCCCACTGTGGGAGCACACTGACTACCAGGGAGCCGCTCCTGCATTGAGCATCTGCCCCTGGTGGTCAGTGCGCATCATAGCGACTGGTCGACCGGTCGTTCTGGTTGTTCTGCTGTTCAACCACTGGGCTTTTATTATAATGGATGATAAAACCCTTATGGTTCAACTAACTTTTGGCTGAGTCTTCTACTACTTATAGCCAAAGGTATCCAAACAAAAATAGCTCCATTCATCAAAACATCTTATATAATAAAAGGCTAATATGCAAATTGTCCCCTCAACTGGAAGTTCGACCAGGAGTTCAACCAGGGGGCAGGGCCGACCAGCCAACCACCGACAGAGCCTCCCCTGACCCTGATTGGCCCCGATTGGCCCCCCCACCCCGATCGGGGGCAAAGCCGGTTGGCCAACCACCCATAGCCCCTCACCATGGCATGCCCCACCCCCTATCAGCCCTCCCCACCTGATGTGGGTGGGGCTGGCTGGCCCACCATCCATGGCCCCTCCCCCTGGCTCGAGCGGCCCCAATCAGGCGGGCCAGCCAGACCCCACCCATGCACAAATTCATATACCGGGCCTCTAGTCATACATAATAAAAGGCTAATATGCAAATTATCCCCTTGGGAGTTCAACCCATCGTGAGTTCGACTGTCTGCTATGATATGTGCTGACCACCATGGGGTGGCACGGAATGAAGGAAGGCCCTGATCAGCCCTGATCGCTGGCCAGGCCTAGGGACCCTACCTGTGCACGAATTTCGTGCACCAGGCCTCTAGTATTAGTATAAATGGTAAAGCCAAACACATTTCCTGCTTCTATTTGACTCCAGTGTCCATATTATCATTACACTATACTACAATAATTTCAACCCACTCTTATGCAAATCTCTTTTTAATGAATTACAGGTGGCCTAGGGAATCTATGCTTCTGCATTTTATCTACAAACTTATTAGTCTGACACCATTCCAAATGCCCAATGCCACAGACACTCATCTTTGGCTATTGGGGTACTAGAAGTATTGGGGAAATGTTATATCTGCAAAATATTTGCCTTCCTTATGATTAATTAACATGCATAATTCAAAACAGAAATATTCTTTTCTAAGGTCACTACATGTGCTGAGAACAGAATATCTATTTGTATCTCACAACTTACAATTCTTTTTAGCTGCCCCTCCTTGCTCAAGTAATTTAAATCACATATAATCTTAATTCTACTAAAAAGCCACACCTCTAAAAGATAGAGGTATGCCACTAAATTCCCAGGAAAGGAGTAGTTACAACCGATAAAGAACAAAAGACACTTTCAGAAAACTAAAGGGGAATTCTTTTACAAATAAAGAAGTAAGGGCTCACAGAGGTTGAATATTTTATTAGAAATCACACAGTTAGAGCCAGAACAAGAACCAATTCCTAATTCACTACTTTCTCTGCAATATCATAATGCTTCCAGGGTGCTTATCAAACATTTACTGAGAATTCTTAGCCAAACAAAAATAATCCATTACTGTATGTTCAAGTAAATCAAAAACCTTTTAGTAAGTTAAGGTGACAGATGCACATTACCTTATATATTGACTTTTTATTTTTTTTTAAGTAAGCTTCACTATGTCCTAGCTATCATTTCTACTTTTCCAGTCAACAAGATTTCATTTTATTTAAATAATTTAAACATACTGATTGTTATCAGTGCAAACACACTTAAGGGGAAGTGATAGTTCTGATTTTTACATATCTGCATTCTACTTTATAAGAACAATGTAGCATATCATATTTATTAAAAACTTGGACACAAAAATTGTCACTTTTTTATTTAAATGTTGTAATTTCCCTAATGAAGCAATTATCATGATAATGTTGACTTCATCCAGCATCCTCTTGGTTATGAATCTAATTATTCTAGGAAGTCTTAGTTTGGAGCTCAGGAAATCAACAGTCTTTAAGACATTTATTTATAAAGGTTAATCACGTGGGATTTAGCAAGTGTTGACTCAATTTCAACATCTATCTATTTCACTTGAGATGATTAGTCGAAACCAATTGCTATAATTCCACCTCCTATGCCAATATTCAGGACTATATTCAATAGTCCAAAGCCAATTTGGATCAATGATACATGAATAAAGCCTTGCTCGGGTCTTCAAAGAAAGTAAAGGCATTCTCTTTCCAACTGTATGTAAACAAGGAAAATATGGACTCAATTGTTGTTCCTGTGCTCATAACCACAGAAAAGAACCAGCTTTAAAGATGAAGCCAAGAGAGGAAAAGAATGAACAAAAAACTGGGTCTCTTATGGCAACACTGAATTCAATCGACCCACTCTGAAGCCTTTTGGACTTGTGAGAATAACCCACTTCCTTATTGCATAAGTGAGCTTCAATTGAGATTTTTGTTACTTGCAGCAAAAAGAATCTTCACTGGTAAAGTAGTAAAATCAAGTCTAAGGGACAACAAGAACCAGAAAGGGACGAGACTAAAAACCTTGAGTATTATAAAAAGTAACACTCCAAAGCACTTTCTCTCTCATTAAATGGTTCAATTACCACCCAAGATTCAGGGATTTTCTACAGAGCAAAAGAACCACAAGACTCTCCCTAACTAATATCTGATTTTGTAAACTATCAGGAGACTAAAGCATTTCCATTCATTTCTTAAAAACAATTATTAATCCCAATCAATTTAATAATATAAAATTTTTTTTTAAAAAAAAAATCAGTTACTAGGCACCCAACACACTTCCAGACTCTGTGGACATGACTAAACAAAGCAGAATGCCTGTCCTTGACGCTACATTGCAATACGGAGAGAAAAATAATTAACAAGTAAGTACATATCTTCCTCCTAGATTTAGTTCTCCAGTATAAAAATCATGAAATACCCAAGCAAGTTATATCATGACCAGTATCTGAACATTATGAACAACTAGAGTAGAAACAAACAAGACTTCATGAAATGCTTTCTCTCAAATGAAAAAAAAAATTGAGGCAAGACCTGAGAACATGAAGAAAAACTAATTGTGTGCATATATGCATAACCCATGGACACAGACAATTGGGTGGTAAAGGCCTGGGGGGGTGGGCTAGAAGAGGTCAATGCGGGGAGAGAGGGGAGGTGGAATAGGACATATGTAATGCTTTCAACAATAAAGATTTATAAAAATTTTACAAAAGGAGGAGGACGAGGAAGTGGAGGAAAAGGAGGAGGAGGAGATGATCAAAAGAAAGAAACTGGACCAAATTGTAGAAGGAAAAAAGAAAGGGTACAGAAGAAAAACAAGATTATGAAATCATCAGGACACATACACTCAGAATGAAAAATAGGAATTTAAACAGCATCTCTTTCAACTCTTTCTCATTAGAAACAAGACAGAACAAATGGGATGATAAGCCAATTAACAAGGTCTAGACCCCAAGATCTTTTACACCTCTTTTTTTAAAAACCTACCTCAGATCAGAAAAAACACCAAAGTTCCCAGCCCACATCATATACCAGTAGTCCCTCTAAACCACAGATGACTTTCCAAAACCCACCACACTGTAACCCCTGATCCAGGGTTGAGCTAAATTCAATTCTCATGAGATGGCCACATGGTCAAGAAATACTATTTTATGACCTCATGTACAAAAGGAGATAAATTCCTGTTCCCTTTTCTGTGTCTTATATGTAATTAATTAGGACTTGTAAAGAGAAGAGAAATTTTTTAAAAGAAAGAAAATATTAAAGTGATAAACACAAAATGTGTAATTAGCATTAAAAATTATACAAAATTTCAATATTTCCTTAGTAGGAAAGTCTCTGACTAGGTACTATCAGATAACTGAATTGAATGCCATGGCTTATTTTCCCAGAAGAAATATAAAGAATTGCTAAGTAGCTACTGAAGTGTTAAGCAATTTCAAGTAACAAAGAAAACTAAATAAGTTACTGGGGTAAGTCATAAGCACTTGACTAAATGGCTCACTCTTATAGTATGTAATTTAAATTATTTTAGACACAATCAACAATTACAATTTTTAAGTGTTTTCCCTACCCTTATAGTACATATATATTAAAATGGTTTCAGAATGCACATCATGTCAGGAAAGTCAGAAATTTGGCCTGAAAGAAAAATATAGAAAATGTTTAACCCCAAACTGCTTTAAAATGAACATATTAAAAGATCTTTGATAGGAAGCTTTAAGTTTTTCTTAATACAAACAGTAATTCAATTTTTAAATGTTGAGTGTTTATTTTGTACAAGGCACCATACTGTCCACAATTAATGCAATTTAAATACAGGAATCATCCTTAAATACATATGAAATTCTTGGCTGTCCTTGATCATAGAGGAGAGTAAAAATAGTCATGCCTTACAAACAGAGTGACCATATGTCTTTGTCTATGCCTCTTATCCCAGCATAATTATTATGGGCTCTCTGTCACACTCAAAAGTGTCCCTGGTTAGTCACTGAATTACAGTTACCCTACCAGAGTGAGTAAGCAGACAGGTGTTATGTGGTAGCTAGTTACCATAATGCCAAATACTACTAGATTTCTTTTTTATGTTGTAGATAAGAATAGGCTCCTGCCAGATAAAATGTAAAGACTCAGATGTTATATCAACACGATAAAAGCATTCTGTGATTGCTGAATAATAACTTTAAAAGGGATTTGTTTTCTTAATTCAAACACCCAGCAGTCAAATACTCCATCATTCTGTGCTACCAGATTAATGGTTGCAACTAACCCAAGCAGATCTCAACAGCCACATGACCAACGAAAGAACCAAAACACTGAGGCCACTTGCCAGACTGTCACAAGAACAAAGGCCTAGCAGGTGGCCACCCACTGCTCCAAATTAAATCATGCCGCACAGAACATTATCTTCATCATTGTATAATGTTGTTTTTGTGTAATGTTACTCCTCATATCCAATTTTCAAAATTAAGACAAAATTGTTTTTAATGACAGGCAAACCACAATAGGAAATAGCACAATGATCCAAATAACATTGTTCAAGACTGAGTGAAAAGGGCCCCTCCCAAGTCACAGAAGTAATCACCGAACTCTACCCACCCGTCACCCCAATATTTGTTCAATGAAGCACTGCAGTATCTGGAACAAATCCTGAGGCCTAGTTAAACACCAGGTGGTATACTAGGGTAATTTTTTTTTTAAAGTAACAGATGGCTCAAACTTTTCATCTTTATGACATGCAGCACAGGACTTATGCAAGTAAAACTGTCTTCCAAGTACTTTATACAAGCAATACAATTACTCATGTGACTCATCACTTCACATCATAGAGACCAGCAGGTGAGACAGATGCTGTGCTCCTGGGTTATTTATTACTTTGCACAACAGATAAATGACATATATAAACACAAATATACATATATATTTAAATATAGCTATAGATTTGATGGTATTGTTTCCTCTGTTGTAAAATTAGGGGGCTAAGTTAACTAAGTCAAACACTTTGGTTTGAGTAAATAAAGTAAAATGTTGCAAATCTGAAATAAAGTCAGAGTAAGGAGGAAGATGTGCCCACTTTCATTAAAACTGGAAGTGTAGAATATTTAGAAATTTAAAAGTAGAAAGTAGGCAGAAGCTGGTTGGGTCAGTCTATCAGCATCTGATCACTACCTCAAATTCACACACACAAAACTAATGTAAAGCAAAAGATGTTAGAATAAGTGATTTATTTTCCCTTTCCTTCCTATTTTCCCTCATCACACAGCCCTCTGGCCAATGTCCAGCACCAAATAGCCCACGTTAGGTACAGCTAGTGAGAGAGGTGGGTATCGCTAGATACAGCAACACAATTAAGGCAAAAGAATCCTCACAGGAAGTAGCATGTGGTTTTAGGCAGAGAAAGTCCACCTGTCCCAAATGGCATTTCCTGGCCTTCACCATCTCCTACTGCCCTATAAAGTGAGGAGCAAATGGGTGGTCAGGGACATGACTTTCGCCACCACATCAGCTTTCTTGTGGCTGATAATTATGGGCACGCGTACCCTCAGGTAAGACTTGCTGCCCTGGAAGAGCTGGTGACAAGATTAAATGTTTGGCAACATCAATAACTGTCTCACCTGTAGATCCAAATTATAAAACAACTCTATGATCACAGACTGTCTTACCCACCACATGGGACAAAGGGACACAGGCAGCAAATAGAAAAGTAATTCTAGGCTGACTCAAGAAGGAGTGTGCTGCTGAAACAAGTGTACCAAGGAAAATAAACACAATAGATAGATTTTTACTGAAAATTAGATCTACTCAAAACTTCCTACAGAGTCCTCTGAGATCCATAAAATATATAGTGACTCCTAATACCTGTTAGATTTGCCTGAAAATCAAATTACCATGTATATTATTGCTCCTGAGTAAAAATGGGTCCTGAATTTTAGCAAATTCTGCAGAAGAACTTTTTAAACCCAAACTATTTACGTGCAGGGGCCTTCCTAGTGAACTACTTGTCTGAATGCTACACATTTAATTTGTCTTATCTTTCTATGGCATATCAATAATCATTACTAACTGCTGAGTCGCAAAAAAACTGTACTATTTCAAATACAGTAGCTTTAATAGTTGTGATTGATGGTGTTCTTTATAAAATGTATATTTTTATGTAATATTATTAAGCCAGAAACAAATTTTCACTTATTGATACCTACCTGTGTTAAAATTAAATCACCATAAAAATAAGCTCAGTGATAAAATAAAGCACCATATAAATATTGTCATTTCTAAAATAAAAAATAAGTCAATTATTTTTAAATATGTACTTTTGCTAAAGCATATTATATAAGCCCTTAATTAGTTCATACTTGAAGTCAGCTACCTAGCATTCCTCATAATTATAAATACCACTAGAGGCCCAGTGCACAAAATTCATGCACTGGGGGGGGGGGGGGGGGAGGAGTGTCCCTCAGCCCAGCCTGCACCCTCTCCAATCTGGGATCCCTCTCACCATCCGGGACTGCTGGCTCCCCCGCTCACCTGCCTGCCTGCCTGCCTGATTGCCCCCAACCACTTCTGCCTGCCAGCCTGATCACCCTCTAACCACTACCCTGCCAGCCTGATCAACACTTAACTGCTCCCCTGCCGGCCCAATTGCCCCCAACTGCTCTCCCCTTCCAGCCCGATCACCCCCAACTGCCCTCCCCTGCCGACCCGGTCGCCCCTAACTGCCCTCCCCTGCCGGCCTGGTCACCCCTAACTGCCCTCCCCTGCAGGCCAGATCACCCCCAACTGCCCTCCCCTGCTGGCCTGATCACCCCTAACTGCCCTCCCCTGCTGTCCTGATCGCCCCTAACTGCCCTCCCCTGCTGGCCTGATCGCCCACAACTGCCATCCCCTGCCGGCCATCTTGTGGCAGCCATCTTGTGATGACATGGGCGCGGCCATCTTGTGTGCAAGGGTGTGATGGTCAATTTGCATATTACCTCTATTACATAGGATGATCAGTGTTCCTACAATTTCAGGAACTTGACAGTTTTGTACAACACTTCTGGGAAAAATTAACACTTAGAATAAAGCTGACTTTTATATTTACAAGTATTAATTATCATTCTGCTTCTATCCTCCCCTTAACCTTAGTACAATGAAAAATTACTGCAGGCTATTCACATTTTAATTGAATGTGAATTGTTAATTTTCATTTTAGTCAAGCTTCTGACCCATTTATTCTAAACCTGATATTTGTTGCAAATTAACCAAATGGCCACTCTGGAATGGGTAGGGGCACACCATAAATTCAACGACTTATACAGGTCTCAGGGCACTAGACTATACCATGTAGAATTCCATTTTGAAAGAGGAAATCGCAAGGAGATTCACAGAAGTGATATTTAATTTGAGGAACAATGAACAAATTAACTCTATTATATCCTGAGTTCTGATTTAGAGAAATCTTCCATAGATTCTTATATTCTGGTCTACACTGCTGCCACTTCATATAGAATTTACCTTGGTCCTATGTGGCTTTACCTCTATTATACATTCAGAGCCATCCATTAAGTAAAAAGCAAACTTATCTCCTACCATTCTCCCTCTGGCTCCGACACCAACCACACAGCCTCTCCTTGCTATTCCCTGGACAACCAAGCACACTACTGCCCCTGTGCTTTTTCAATGCTATTTCCTCGACAGGGATGTTCTTTCCTCAACTATCCCCACTGCTCATTACTGTGCTCATGCAGGTCTCTGCTCAAATTTGATCTTTTCAGAGAAATTTTTCTTGAACATGCTTTCCAAAATAGCATCCCCCATCTCTCTGAAGACCTTGCTTTCATTTTCTTCATAGCATTTGTTAACCAACTTACACGTTATCTCTCTTTTCCAACTCATGTTGGATAAGCTATGTGTAAAGCTATAATTTAAAGGTAAGCTCCATAAAAGACAAAAATTTGCTTTATTCAGTGCTTTATCCCCATGACTTAAAAGAGCACTTGGTACAGCTCACTAAATAATTAAGTCCATGAATGTTTATTGTTTTTCCCCTTGCCCATGTCAGCTCACTAAGTATTCTGTTTTATTCAGTGCTGAACTCCCAGCGCTGAGAACAGTGTTAACTCTTGAGACACTCACCATGCTGAATGAACCTCACAATACAGACCTGCTATTTTCAAATGTTATCAAAATTAAAAACAATAAAGACCTAAGTTTATTCAGGTTTAACTTGATCATTAAATGAAAGTTCACTATTTTCCCAATAACTAAAATTTTTAGCAGTCTTCAAAATTTAAATTAATAACGACATGGACCATATGTACACATCTGTTCATTAAATATATTCCCGAAAATATTGTGTAAAATTAATTAAATAACATTATATTCTTCCCTCCAAAAAGCTGTAGCCCAAAACATAACAAAATTTTTATTTTACTAATTTTTTACTATTACATCATGTTTTTACCAACTATATTACTTCATATTTTCCTGTTAACTTATTATAATCCGCACCAAAAATAGCTATAGTCAATGGCATAATAAAATTGTAGCCCAACTGTAATCCTTATAAACATTATAAACTTTCATTCCATTCAAATGAAACAATAACTCTATAAATACTTGCAAAGTAACCAAAAAATATATAGAGATTTTGAAAACCAATCATATGTCTAATTCCCTTTGTTTTAAATAAAAATAACTTAAGAGTACATAGAGGGCTGTTTTTTCTCTTTTGGATAAAATCATCTATACCAAGAGTTAGCACATTTTTTTCTATAAAGTATCAAATAATAAATATTTCAAATTTTGAGGGCCATTTGATCTCTGTCACAACTATTCAACTCTGTCCTTACACTGTGAAAGCAGCCATCGAAAGTATATGGCAATGGTAAAATATGTACACATATAATACCTTAATAAAAAAAATTGGAAAAAAAACAAAAAACAAAACAAAACAAAACAAAACAAAAAAAGAAAGTATATGTAAACTAATGGGTGCAGCAATGTTCCAATAAAACTTCATTTACAAAAACAAGCAGCATGCTAGATTTGTCCTGCAGGCCATAGTTTGCAAACCCCTGGTCTATTCCACTCCTGTTCTAGTAACTTTATTTAACAAAGCTCACAACCACCCAACTTATGAGTTAGCTATGTGCCCAAAGTCAACTTACAATGGAGGTGGGTATTTTTTATTAATTTTTCATATATTTACTAGTGAGATTCTTAGACAAATTCAATTCAACTCTTCTCCAGTTCTTCTCTCTCCTCCTATCTAGAAACAAAGAAAGAGTATATTTATTCCATAGATTCTGGGTCATAAGAGTTGAGACACCAGAGTACAAGGTGTGTGAGAGAAGGAGGAAGAAGAGAACCATTTCTTTTGTCCTATCTAGGAACATTTTAATTTCTGGGATTCTCCTACTTCCTTTGTCCATTTTGTCAAGGGTCTCATTGCCATCAGTCCCTCTTAAGTCACCTACTATGGCACTATATCATGATATGCCCTCTTTTTTCTTTTTTCTCCCTGTCGAGAAATCAAACCTTAAATATTTTAAAGCCCAACAGTAAGTCCTGGAGCTCTTTCTCTTCATACGCCCAGAGTTTTAAAAATGTCTATATTCCTTTTATTTGTTTGTTTGTTTTATTAATCCTTACCCGATATTTTTCCATTGATTTTTAGAAAGAGTGGAAGGGAGGGGGAGAGACAAAGAGAAACATCGATTGGTTTCCTCCCACATGTGCAGGATCAAACCTGCAACCAGGTACGTGCCGCTGACCGGAAACCCCATGCCCTTGACCAGAATCCCCGGACCCTTCAGTCCGCAGGCCAATGCTCTATCCACTGAGCCAAACAGGCTAGGGCTCTATATTCCTTTTTAAATCAAACTCTCATCCTACAATAGGGCTGATTTCTACAAAAAATGATGAGAGAAACTGATTAAACTAAAGCATATTAATATGTAAGTTAAGGACTAGTAATCATTCAGAAAATTCTGAACCTATCCAAGGTCCTGGGATATTTACTTTACTAAGCGTGGTTGGGGGACCATAACTCTAAGTTCTAGTGGATGTAATTCTCATAATAATGAAGAGGAAACACAGGCACTAGATGAAATAAGAGGTAGACAGCATGGAGGGAACATAGCTCAAGGCAAATCAATGGTAACTGGATCAAGGCTCCACAAATCTCCCCTAAAAACTGTCCTTTTCTCCAGGTTTGTCCACTTTTGCACCCACACATCTTCTAGTCCAAGGGTCATTAACTCAAATGTCTATAGGTAAGTAAGGGAAGTGAATACACAATAGAGAATAAGGACTGGAGAAAGCCGAGTAGAAAGGGGCAGCTGCTACTCAGTTCCAGCCAATTGCAGGAATGCAGGCCCAGGGTTGCCGTATCATCAGATTTTCAAAAAAAGTCAGAAATACATTTTTAAATTTAAAATTGTCAAAATTTTAAAATATTGTGTAAGACAAAGAAACCCCATCTATAGGTTAGATTGGGCCCACAATTCATCAGCCTTTTAATTCTGCCCTAGCAGAACCCTGTCCTTTGTAAACTTTCCAGGGTAACAATATGGTATGTGGAGGGGATATGGCAGCAGGCAGCCTTCTTTAGAGAGCAGCAACGAATCAGGTTATTTTGAGTTAGGGAACTGCCTAATGGAATCTGAAGGTGATAAAATGTCATTAGAAATTGCATTACTCTCCATAAAAACCTAGAAAAGTACAATTCAGGTATTCCCAAGATATAAATAATTAAATTGCTTTCCTCTTCACAAAAGTCAGATATGCTCATAAGATTAAAAATTAAAATGTTTTAGAAGTAGATATCATATGTAACAAAAACAAAAAAAACCAGACCACCCTCCTTAGGTATTATTGCTGTATACCATTTGGTGTTGAGTGATTTATTTCAGTCAACATGTGAGTCCATTTTAAAACTCATCAACACAAGTTCCATCTGGCCCTGAAGCTGTACAAAAGGTGACTCAATGGGCAGTTTTCTTTCTCAATATTCTGTATATGTTTCTCCCTTTGCAACTGATATCTAGTCTCAATCAGTAGAATCTTTCTGTAATAGAGGTGAATTTCATACTATAAAACAAATCTGAGCTTGCCAGAAAATTAAGGCTACTTAACTCAGGTCAGACCTGCCACAGGTCAGGCCTGCCAGCTGCTGTGCAACTTCTGTTCTAGTTTCTGCCCAGGCCTGTAATTATTTACAGTTTTGCACCTGTCAAAATCTTGAAACAATGGCTTTCCTTGTTTCTCAGGGTTTATAGACAGTTAAATGTATTCAGCTTAAAAACTGAACATGTAAAGCACACATGTTAAAGGGGTCATTATCCCTGAGTTTTTACAATTTTTTAACATAAGTAAAATAGAAATGAAGGGGGAAACATAAATTAGGTTTTGATGGTTAATAAATAAAACATTAAAGTAGCTATTCTCAATCTTCATGAATATAGGAATTATCTATGTATTGTTTAAAAAAATGCTTAATACAAAAGCCAGGCCTCCAATATCAGTACTTAGAAATTGGGAATGATTACTACATTTTTAACATTTGGTTTGGAAAACACGTTTTTAAAAATATCAAGTAAAAATAACACAACAATATAATGAACCATAACCATCATATTAAAAGACTGATCAGTATTACTACAATTCATATCTATATTTGGGGAAGGGGGCTATTAAATAATTTAGTAGACAGGTAAGATTAAACTGCTAAGTAAGTCAAAAGAAGGAAAGATAAATGGTGCTGAAAGTAGTTCTCTGGGCTACCCCAACACTCACTAAGAGACAAGAGTCTTCTCACTACAGCTGATTCTGCAACTGAGAGAGATTGAGAGCTCTGGCTGGCTGAGCTTTTATTCTTTCTCCTAAGTTATGCAACTCTATCCAGAAGGTGTATATTTCTTTAAGAAATCAGCAGCTCTGGGTAAACAGGGTGCATCTGGTGAACACATGTCCACGTACAGGTAAACACATGATTTCAGTAATTACTTCCAACACCATCTGTCAAGCAGGTAGTTCAAAACCTACTCAACAGGAAAGGCAGTTTAAAGTAATTTTTAAGCAAGTACACTTCTCATCTGCTTAATAAAAGTAAAGATCAAAATATAACCTAGAAACCTGTCTGCTCTATCCTGAATTTACCCAGGGCAGAGGCAGGCAGGTTCATTCTTGTAACTAAAAAAGATGATAATCCTACACTGGCTAAGAAATACATGAATCTGATTAATTATCCTCCAAAGAAAGTTTCCTATGATTAAAAATGGCAGTAATTTATTCATTACTAATCAATAACTAACAAGACTAGTCTCTGTAACACATTAAAGTGTGCCACCTGTCTGCAAACCACATCACCATTAATTAAGGAATAAACTACTCTGGTGACAAATGCTTTGAAGTGTTTCTCAGTATCATTAACTCAGCTTGAAAAACATAAACCTTAATGCAAAAGAGCGCAGAGAAAGAAAAAATACAGCAGCAGAGGAAAAGAAAAAAAATATCTAATTAAAATTTTTTATGACTTCAAAAGATTGGTTGAGAGACTTTGGAAAGATTATTGCAATTTCATCTTGACAAATATCTATATACCACTGGCCTGTTCATTTCTCTGATTTATATCAGTCAAGTGTTTAAATAAAATAAATATAACCAACTTTCAAACATCCAAAATGATGCATGACAGGAAAACCAAAGGCTGAATTCCAAATAAAATTTAAAATTTTATTTTAGATTCAGTTCCCTTGCCTTATCTTTACCACAATTTTTACCATGGCAGAAGTGATTGACTTAAATTCCACATTCTTGTTCTCCACATTTCTCCCTTCTAAGATCATATATTAAAAGCAAAATTACTTGTATCTACTCCTGACATGATATAATAAGAATGGTACTTTACCTCTGAAATCTTCCTCCTAAAAACCCATAACCCTACTCTAAATATGAGAAAAACATCAGACAAATCCAAACTAAAGGACATTCTACAAAACAGCTAATGTTCTACAAAAGTTTTCCTTAAAAGTGTCAAAAACAAGGATCATCTGAGAAACTGTCACAGACTAGATGGGACAAAGAAGATAGGACAATTAAATGTACTGTGGTACCCTGGATGAGATCTTGGAACAGAAAAAGGACATTAGGGACATGCTCGCTTCGGCAGCACATATACTAAAATTGGAATGATACAGAGAAGATTAGCATGGCCGTGTGCAAGGATGACACACAAATTAGTAAAGCGTTTCATATTTTAAGAAAAAAGAAAAAGGACATTAGGGGAAAACTAGTGAAATCTGAATAAAGTGTGGTGTTTAGTTAACAGTAATGTACCAATGTTAATTTCTTAGTTGGTACAAATGTAATATCCTATATAATAAAAACCTAATATGCTAAGTGTCTAGTTGACCGGTCAGCTGTTCAACCAATCAAAGCATAATCTACACTAATGAAAGATGCAAATTGACCATACCTTCGCGATGCCTACCAGCCAATCAGGAGTGAGTATGCAAATTAACCCAACAAAGATGGTGGGTTTATTTGTATACATAGGTGCTGAGAGGCCGGGGGCAGGGCGGGACGCTTGCATCGTTGCCATGGTGACAACGCAGGCGTTCCGCACCGCCCCAGCCGCTCAGGGCCTCTGGGCAGCGTGGGAAGGCGGGGCCGGCACGGAAAAAGGCAGCTCCAGGATTGGAGCGGAATGAGGCGGCTCCGGGGTCAGAGTGGAAAGGCAGTGCCAGCAGCCAGGGAAAGGAAGGCCCATTCTTGCACAAATCTTTGTGCATCGGGCTTCTAGTATGCTAATAATATGCTGAGGTCGCTCAACCGCTCGTTATGACATGCACTGACCACCAGGGGCAAACAGTAGACCAGTTGACCAGCTGACCAGTTGCTATCACATGCACTGACCACCAAGGAGCAGACACTCCAACCAATAGGTTAGCTTGCTGCTGGAGTCTGGCCAATCAGGACTGAGCGAGATGGGCTGGACATGCCCTAGAGCCCTCCTGCAGTCCTCCCAGCTGGACAACATTCCGTGTCCCTCCCTGGCCCTGATGGTGCACCGGTGATGTCCCTCAGCCTGGCCTGCACTCTCTTGCAATCCAGGACCCCTCAGGGGATATCAGAGAGCCAGTTTCAACCTGATCCTGCAGGCCAGGCTGAGGGACCCCAATGGTGCATGAATTTGTGCACCGGGCCTCTAGCCTATATAATAAAGGTCTAAGCAACCATTACGGCAAAATGACCAGAACAACCGGTCGCTATGATGCACACTGACCAGGAGGGGGCAGACACTCAATGCAGGAGATGCCCCCTGGTGGTCAGTGAACTCCCACAGGGGGAGCACCGCTCAGCCAGAAGCCAGGTTCACAGCTGACGAGTGCAGCTGCCATGGCGGGAGCCTCTCCCGACTCTGCGGCAGCAGGCACAGCAAGCTGGTATGAGCGCCTAGCTCCAATTCAGGCTCTTCCCTGGCCACCAGCTGCTTGGCACACTGTTATATCCCCCAAGGGGACTCAGACTATGAGGGGGCGCAGGCCGGGCTGAGTGACACCCCCCCCCGCAGTGCATGAATTTCGTGCACCAGGCCTCTAGTAATAATATAAGATGTTAACAGTAGAGGAAAGTGGGTAAAGGGTATAAAAGAACTCTCACATTATCTTTGTGACTTTTCCATAAATCTAAAATTATCCCATATAATAAAGAGGTAATATGCAAATTGGCCATCACTCTAACACACAAGATGGCCGCCCCCATGTGGTCAAAGATGGCCGCCCTCATGTGGACACAAGATGGCCAGCAGGGGGGGGGAGGGGCAGTTGGGGACGATCAGGCCAGCAGGGGAGGGCAGTTGGGGGTGATCAGGCCTGCAGGGGAGGACAATTAGGGGCAACCAGGCTGGCAGGGGAGGGCAGTTAGGGGTGACTAGGCCAGCAGGGGAGGGCAGTTAGGGGCTATTGGGCCGGCAGGGGAGCAGTTAGGCATCGATCAGGCTGGCAGGGGAGTGGTTAGTGGGTGATCAGGCTGGCAGGCAGAAGCGGTTAGGAGGAATCAGGCAGGCAGGCAGGTGAGCGGTTGGGAGCCAGCAGTCCTGGATTGTGAGAGGGATGTCCGAATGCCCATTTAGGCCCAATCCCGCCGGTGGGATCGGGCTTAAACAGGCAGTCGGACATCCCTCGAGGGGTCCCAGATTGGAGAGGATTCAGGCTGGGCTGAGGGACACACACCCCCGTGCATGAATTTCGTGCACCGGGCCTCTAGTTCTAAAATAAAACATTTGTCTAAGCATTTGTTCAATAGGGATTCTGAATGTTCATTTATTCAACCAAAATTTGTTTATCAGACACTATATTACAGCCATGCACAATGTAATACACTGGGGACCCAACCATTAGACAGAGTCAATGTGAATACACTCTAGGACATCACAAAATTGGGAGTAAAATCCACCACTGATAGGAATATGAATGAAAAGCAGGTGAGTATGAAACAAGGTAAGTCACTGATATAAAGCATACAAATTATTACTCGAAGAGTCGCAAGTTTGATCCCTGGCCCTATTCAAGGCAGCCAGTCGATGTCTCTCTCTCCTCTCTTCTCTCTCTCTCTCATACTCTTTCACTCTCTCCCCCCTTTCTTTCTATCTCTCTCTCCTCCCTCCCTTCCTCCTTACTTCCATTCCACCCTCTCACTCTCTCTAAAAAGCAATGGAAAAAATATCCCCCAGAGAAGATTAACAAAAAAAATAATAAATAAATGCTTGACCATAAAGAATGAGATATGTTTATGTAGTTCAAATTTCAAGTCTAAGAGTATCCAGCAGCCCTACTCAAGAATGCAAAGACCAGGGCACTCTAACAAGAATCCCAATTCCATAGACAGCTGCTATAAATACTTCTATTATAAATATCTCAAGTAACAATTTAAGGTTTGCTAACTAGTATATTAAATTTCAGAAATTAGTTTTTATTGGTAAAAACCATGGCTTGTTTATTGGTAAAAACCACTGGCAGGATTCTTGCTAGAAACAGTTTTTCACCTATTGAAAGTACGGTATTGAAGAAATGTAGACTGACTACAAAATTTAAAGATGCTAGACACTTGTGAATGAACAGAATCAGTGAGGCCTGAAGCCTTTACCCTCAGAGGTAGCTCTCAAAACTTAATCTCTACAAGGTCCCCGGTCCAGTCATGGGTTTAGGATTCTTTGCTGCCTGATGTTGAATATAAAGGTAACTGAATCCTACTTCTAAAATGTCACTGTGTCTGCCTGGATGAAACTTTCATTCAAAGTGGCAGTCAAGGCACCTAAAAGGATAGAGAGCTGAACCTTCATCGAGCTTATGTAACATATTTTGAGCCTGCTTCACTAATGAGTGATTAATATATATCTTTGTGTGGCAGAATGTGGTTTGAGTCTTGTAGAGAAGTAGCTCCCCTACCTTAAACTTGTTTGGCAAAAGCTGTGTTGTGAATGACAAATGTGACATGTCAATTCATTCTAGCCCTTGGAAGAAAAGTTAGAAAACAACTTCCAACTTGATATCTATGTATGGCCTTATAGAAATCCAACTGAAATTTCAGGAAAATGTTTCTCATGTTTGTGAATGTGCTTCTCTTTCGTAGGGGAGAATGTCTTTAGCTTTTATTAAAGTATTAAAATGGCTTCTGTGACTCAAAAATCATTAAGAACCAAAGCCCTGAGTAACCAATAGTCAACCAACAATTACTGTTTTTTTCCATTAAATCAGTTTTTCCTTAATGGCACAATTTATATTTTCTCCCCCAAAAAAGTGGTCTTCTTGTTTGACCTATCACATGCCTTCAGAAACAGATAAAATTTTAACAATTAGGGAATACAATTAAATTAATTCACTTGACATTACCGATATCACACCCAAAACAGAAACCAAAATTTAAAGAAGCCATTATTTTCTCACAATGAGGCAAAATGCCCACTTTTGGATTTCAAACAATTAAATGAATGAAAAGCAGGTGAGTATGAAACAAGGTAAGTCACTGATATAAAGCATACAAATTATTAAAGATGTAAATGATCTGCACATGCCAGTGGAGTTTGGTTTTGTTTTTAAAATGAAATCCATTTATTTCAGCCATGTTTTACAGGATCTTCCCACTAGTTTTTGTACTACGTCTTGTAGCTCCCAATTCATCAAACCCTGGAGCACAGTGGCCAATTTTCTTCCCTTTGCACCTCTATAACGATTTTTTTTTTTTCATCTTGAAGGAAATGGTACAAGGAAATAACATTCGATATAGTCACGAGAAATGCTGCTAAAGGTCAGATTATAATCTCAGTAGTCAAGTTTCTGGTAAAGCAATATAAAGAAATATTTTTTAATCCTCACGAGGAAACATAGAAAATGCTGAATTTATTACAAATGAACATTATGAAAAATAACTGCTGAGTACCCACATCATACAAAATATTCAACACATACTGCTTGAATCAAGTCCTACATGGGGAAAACTGGAAAGAAAGTGAGCAGCAGACAGGGTAGGGTCATGGACTACTTATTTAAAAACTAGGGGCCCAGTGCACAAAATTCATGCACTCCGGAGAGAGAGGTTCCCCAGCCTGGCCTGTGCCCTCTCACAGTGCAGGAGCCCCATGATCAATTGTCCCAAAGTGGTAGGCCCCGCCCACCCATCCAGGGCTCCTCAATGGATTGCCTCAAAGTGGTAGGCCGGAGCCAGGAATCCCGCCTACTCCACGCCATGCAGAGCGGAACTGGCTGGGCCCCGCCTCCTCCCCGCTGTGCGAGCCGTGGGACCCCCAAGCCTCGCTGCACGGAGCGGCCACCGGGCCCCACCTCCACTGTGCACACAACCATCTTGTGATGGCATAAGGGCATCACAGTGTGACGACCACTTAGACTTTTATTAGTAAGGATTAATGAGTCCTGGCGGGTGTGGCTTGGTGGTTAGGGTGCAGGCCTGCACACTGGAGGGTTGCAGGTTCGATTCCTGGCCCCAGTCAGGGCGGCATGGAGAAAGCAATTAATAGATGTGTCTCTCTCACATTGATGTTTCTCTCCTCTCTCCTTTCTTTCTTCTTCACTCTCTCCTCTCTTTCTTTCTCTTCCTCTCTCCCTCCCTCCTTCCCTTTCACTCTCTGAAAATCAATGGAGAAAATATATGAGGATTAACAACAAAAAGAAAGTCAATGAAAGTGTTACCTCCCATTGACACAAATGCTATCATCTTTCAGTTTAACATCCATTACATTTTTTAAATATTAGAGATATTTTGTCATTAATTTTGCTAAAATATGTATTTTTAAACTATTAAATATAAAAACTCTAATATTGTTCTCTAATCCAAGCATGGAATGATAAATAGAGAAAAAGAGTTCAAAGTAAAAATGTCTGTATACTAACTTCCGAGAGATAACCAAAGCAAAGTGTCTTTGCTAATTGTTAGGCTACCTCATAATTTCTGTTTTCTAAAGAACTGATCTTATTTCCTATACTAATTTCACATACCTTTAGCTAACTGATTTCTTAAAGAATTCATAGTCAAACCTTAAAATCTCTAGAGCCTTGGAACTCTAGATAATCTCTCAAAATCAGTCTGTATGAAAAGGAGAAGGGCCCATCATTTTTGGAGTCTCCCAATGTTTTGCTCCCTTGCTCCTAGATGGCCAGTCAATGCTGAATGCCTTTGGGGCCACAGATGAAAAGAAGAAATGCAAACTTAGCTGCACTCAAGAAATGTGGCAGTGCCCTTTTCAAATCTATTTTTAAAATATCAATGAATCCAAATCCACTTATATGAGGAACCTGAAGTTAAATTCAGAAAGACAAAAGTAGAATAGTGATTACCCAGGACTAGGGGGAGGGGAAGTTATTGCTTCATGGGTACAGAGTTTTAGTTTTGAATGATGAAAAAGTTCTGAAGAGGGACAGTAGTGATGGCTGCACAGCAATGTGAATGTACTTAATACCACTGAACTGTATACTTAAAAATGGTTAAAATAGTAAATTTTATGTATATTTAACCACAAGAAAAAAACATATATATATATATATATATATATATATATATATATATATCAATGAAAACCAAGATGGCTGCCCACAGCACCTTGCAGATGGGTGGCATCCCGGAGTATATCTGCATGGCCAGAGAAAAGGAAAAGAACAAAAAAATGATAGAAATAGCAGGAACAAATATCAAAAAACTGGTACGGCTAATTTAGCAAATATGGAGAAACCAATGTAGTGATGTAGAAAATCACTTCCTCTGATCATAACCTGACATCTGAGCTCAGCTCTAAAGGAGAAAACAGTCTGTCTTTATGAATATCTGGTTGACCTATAACCTCAGCAGTCCTACAGGATGATTTTGATAGCAAGTCCTTCACCCATGTGGGAAAAAAGGGGGAATTTACAAAGAAGAGATCCATCAGATGTCAAAGGGGCATCAGCAGGTGGGCCCACTTTCCTAAATGCCTTTTAAGAAACAATTCTGGATATTACTATCAGTATCGAATTTTGTGTAGAACCATGAGAACATCCAGTTCTGAGGCACTGGACAACTTGACTCTTTCCCCCGAAAGACAGTCCTAGAAAATATACACTACAACCATATCTTTCAAAATTACTGGCTGGAAAAGGAGCGGCCCTGCATTCCAGCCATTGTGTATTTTTCACTAGAGGTGAAAGCAGTGAAACAGCCATTATTCTGATTTTTCTGTATTTCAGTACATTGGGATCATGACATTCCTCATTACCTTCATGAGCTGTTTGGAGATTGAGAGAAGGGACTTCTTTAGCCCTGTCATCAATGTAGCTGTGGTTCCTGTAACCTCTGCAGAGTTGATGCTTCCTAGCAAAATTATTATAAACAAAAGAATATGCAAGAGATGTGGGAACGGAACCTTCTCTGCACTACTCAAAGAATGGCATCTGGATGCAGAGGTAGAGATGTCCATTCTTCTCCTTTTGTGGAATGGAACTGAAGGAGGTTTTCCTGGATCCAGAATAAAAACTTTAACTCGTATACAAGTAGCCAGCAGGTGCTCAGAAAGACTTGTGTCCAACATGACAAGTCACAAGTTATTTAAACTAGGAACCTTTCTGAATCAATCAACCCCAAGTTCAACTATAACTAGGTCTCATAAGAAGCTTTTGCTATTAGACTTTAATCATCCTTATTAAATGGCAAAACATGACAAGAGAAGGCAGAATATTATTATGGTGTTGACCTTCCAGAAAGCCATAGGCAAGAAAGTAAGGCTGCTGTTGTGGGCAGTACTGGGTATATGAAGTATATTAACTAAGAACATTTGTTAATGAAGAACGCATCTATCTGAAAAGATAGTTTGGTCATTTGTCCTGTTCTTCACTCTGTTTCTGGGAAAGATTAAAATGACTGTTCGTCCCCTTGATAAAACACACAAAAAAGTTCATATAGTTGAAGCTCTGAAAGTTAAGTCTAAAAGGGATTTCAGTGACCTGGAATTGAATAACAAGAATTTCCTCGCCCTAGCGGGTTTGGCTCTGTAGATAAAGTGTCAGTCCGCATACTGAAGGGTCCCAGGTTTGATTCTGGTCAAGGGCACATGCCTGGGTTGTGGGCTCGATCCCCAATGTGGGGTGTGCAGGAGGCAGCTGATCAGTGATTCTCTCATCATTGATGTTTCTATCTCTCTCTCCCTCTCCCTTCCTCTCTGAAATTAATAAAAAATATTTTTTTTAAAAAGAATTACCTTAACTGGGTAACTTATCAGAAATGGTTAGTATTTCTGACTAACCAGGAAATACAATAAATAGATGCACAATCTATATATACTGAGTGACCAGATTATTATGATCTCTGAACACATAATAATCAGGCCACTCAGTGTATATCCTATATAATAAAAGGCTAATATGCAAATTGTCCCCTCGACCAGGAGTTCAACCAGCAGGCAGGCTGGCCAACCGCCCATGTCCCCTCGCCCTGGGCAGGCTGGCAGGACCCCACCCATGCACGAATTCATGCACCGGGCCTCTAATACACACACACACACACACACACACACACACACACACACACACACACTGAGTGGACAGATTATTATGCGTTCAGAGATCATAATAATCTGGCCACTCAGTGTATATAAAAAGCCAGCAACTGGAACACTGTAATGACCGGAACAACAGGTCGCTATGACGCCCACTGTGGCCAGAGAACCGACTCAATCGGCCTCTCCCACCCCCATTGAGGGTGGGACAGCCGGCCAACCCCCCGTGACCCCTCCCCTTGGCTGACCCTACCCTGATCGCCCCCATACCCCAATAGGGGGTGGCCCCTCCTCCCGGCCAGCCCAGCGCCTGATTGCCTCTCTCCAACCCTGATCGATGGTGGGGCAGCCAGCCAACCCCCCCGCAGCCCTTCCCCCCAGCCGGCCCTGCCCCCGATTAGCCCACCCCACCTCAATCATCCCACAGCCCCTCCCCCTGGCCAGCCCCAGCCCTGATCGCCTTCCCACCCCAATAGGGGGTGGGGCCGGCCATCCAGTGGGGAAGGGCTGCAGGAGGTTGGCCAGCCAGGGGGAGGGACTGCAGGAGATTGGCCCACCGGCCAATCGCTGTGGCCCCTCCTCACAGCCAGCCCAGCCCTGATCAGGCTCCAATTGGGGCAGGCTGGCCGGACCCCACCCATGCCCGAATTCATGAACTAGGCCTCTAGTTAAAATGTAATTGTCAAGTAAATGAGAAGGGAGGAAGAAAAGTGAGAGGTTGTCTTTAGAATCTGAAGGCCACCCCCTCTGGCAGCAGCGGAGACATGACCTCTTGCTCCAGAGCAAGTTCTGGCTCTCTCTCAACTTCTCAACACTACTGAGGGCTCCCATCCTCACTTAATTTTGACCCCTCAAAACACTGGTTTTCCAAATTTATCCAAAATGTTTGGTTATTCTTTCATATGTTTTGCACTGCTAACAAACTAAAAATAAAGCCTCAAAAAATGTATCCTAAGGGAGAAAATATAAAAATGATGACTATAAATTCTCATAGTTGAAATTCCCCATCAGTAAACTTTCTACAGTGGTTTCACGATTTTTGGAACCACAAGAATAATAAAATTTCAGAGTTCCAAAAAAATAACTAATCCCTCTGTGACTCAGACAGAAATTCTGAGGAATACCAAATTAGAAGCCCAAAATGGTCTTAATCATTATAACAAACATTTAAAAGAAGTAAAGATGAAGCAAACCAGGGACAAGTTATAATCATTACACTCATTTATTAATTATAAGCAGAATTCACAAGATCTCATGATGTTTGGGGTTCTAAACAGAAAGCTGCCCAAAATAGTTATAAAACCCCAAGTGAACTCTGAGGTTAAATAACAACTGAGAATACTTCTGTGCTAGTCACCTCTAAAATCCTTAGTCATTTTGATAGTTTCAAATTCAGAATAAAATCCCGGCCAAAAAAAACAAGTGAGAATTGTCCTTGATTTCATGCTCTTCAGATGTACTCCAGTAAGTCTACTAAGCATTCTCTTTACTCAGAGGAAAAAACACACAAAAACTCTTAATAGGTAAACAGTAACCTATGTTAAAGTCCTAGTTTCCTACTATTAAGAATAAGTAAAAGCTGCCATACCTCTACAACAAATTTTGTAAGACAAAGTCCTAGAAAATGTAAAACCACATGCTGTGAAAACAAAGTTAAATAAAAAACTTTCAAATATACCTCCCCAAAATATACTTATAAATTATATACTTGCATTACTATTACAAATTAATTAGAAACATAAAAGATATATAGAAATGGAAATTTTAAAAGAATATGATAAAAATGAAGGTTTTAGTGTTTCCTTCCAACCCAAATCCCAATGCATTGTTTTATCTATCGTTTACCATTTTGGAGACAACCACTAGAAAAGACAAATACCAGCCTTTGACGCAGAACAAGGTCCCTTTACACTGCCTGGAGTCCACTCTACGCTATGTAAGCATTAACAACTGAACACCATATCCAACTCAGGATTGGCTGCTTTCAGCCCTTTTTGTGTCTATCATCACCACCTCCCTAAAAAGGTACAGAACAAGAGAGAAGGCAAGGAAAGAAAACTGCAAGCACCAAGGCCACTGGTTAAGAGCACTAATAAGGAAGTTTAACAAAACTACAGATTAAATTAAGTGTGTGTGTTTATTCTGCCAGCTCTGACTTTCATTCAGCCTGATACTCTGGCTCCCCTTGCCTCAGACCATTATGCGGAGTAAACTGTATTATCAATCACCTTCTGCAGTACCACCAAGCAGAAGGCAGGCTGGCCCCACCACGCCATCTGCACGTGCACCTGCTCTCAGCAGCAGTGGCTGCTTAGGGTCTGCTGGCCCGGAGATGCCCTGGCCCAGAGGGCACCACTGTGAACTCACATTGTTATAGGAACTAGTCCAAGGATTTAGGAAGAAAAACTGGAGAGAGCCAAAGACAAAGACAGGACAATGAATGGCAGCTTACAAATGTGAGCCACAAAACCTCTTCGGAGAAGGGTCACAAAGCACCTTACCCACCCAAAGTGCCTACAGAATTTCAGTCATAATTGCCTTTTTCCTACTTTAAGAAAATCCTTTAAAATAGCTTTTGTTGCATGAAATATATACCTCAGTTTATTTTAAAAATATATTCAATCATTATTTATTAGCAAAATAATTATCATAGCATATCATAATCTCAATTTCCTTTTTTTAATACTCAAAGTACTCAAGCAGACAATGGTGGGTACATAGGAATATCATTAAATAAATTCACATTAGACCTGCAAAACCTGTCAAGATTTAAATGTTAAATTATTCCCTGATTATTGCTTTTATGAGCCTGGTAAAGCAGTCCTGACTTTAAAAGTTTTCCTAAATTTCCTAAGGACACAAACAAGACAAGATCATTTCAGAACTAAAAACAGGCATTTGTTAAAAATAAAAATAAATTTTTTTAAAAGTTTTCCTAGAGCTAATTCTCAATAAACAATAAGCTCAAGTGAGTATACTGGAAAGACATGAAATCTATAATAAAGGCAATGCAAATGGTAACTAACCCAAATAAATGTAACAATACTCAATTTTATATAAAATAAAATAAATACATATTAAAACAATGAGCTATCATCCCAATTACTATTAAATTGGACAAGGCAAAATGGTAGCTCTAAAAGCACATGAGGGAAAGTATGTTTCTGTCACTCGTATACTAATTGATACACTTTTTCTAGAGAACAATGTGGCCAAAAAAGTGCAAAATCTTTAAAATGCTCATTCTTTGATCCAAATTCTATCTTTATGAACCTGCTCTACATTTAAAAATAATCACAGAAATCAACACAAAGACTTATTCCCAAAGATGTTCATTTATTTGATATTTATAGTAGTGAATATATTTGTAGTAGTGAATAATAAATTGAATAAAATTTAAGTACTCAGCCAAAGAATTATGTAAGTTATAGTATAGCCACAAAATGAATTATTACACAACCATTTAACATTAATATCTATAATAATAAAAGGGTAATATGCTAATTAGACCAGATGTCCAACGTCCTTCTGGACGTCCTTCCTTCTGGACAAAGCAGCAGCGGGCAGGGGCCAGGGCCAAGGCCCTTGTACGAATTTCATGCATTGGGCCTCTAGTATCATATAATAAAGCTAAAAGTTTTTTAAGTAAGATACAAAAATAGCACAAAACATTTCATCCACGTAAAAGAGACCAATACAGAAAATAATATGGGAAAGATACATGCCAACATGTTAACCATGTTAACCACTACATAAGGGGAGTACAGGTGACTTTTAATTGTATTTGCAAATGCTCTACAATCTGCAAGCTATTTTTTTTTTTTGCAATTGGAAAAAATAATAGTTTTTAAAGTCTACAGATCAACAACCAATGATACTTCTGAAAATCAGCTATTTTTTAACACTAAGACCAGCCTTATGAAACATAAGCCTAATACAATAAAAATAGAATTCCTTATCATTTAATTCTGAATAATTCTTAAAGTGTCTATGACTTTGATAATCAATGTCACAACATAAACCTTTAATAAACAACAATCAATAGCAAAGAAAACATCATTTATCCCCAAGTAGAATTATACAATAGATTTTAAATGGACATTATGGTTTATCCCCCCTGGTGATTTTCTTCCCCTAAAAATCACTGTGTGAATGATGAAAGAATAATTTTATTGATTCCAATTTTGAAGAGGACAAAACACTATAAAAGCAATTTTTTCTAATAGATAAATATCTAAGTATAAATAAAACTAGGAATTTTTAACCAAATATTGGATTACAATGGTAATCTAATGAATCTATGCTAACTACAATGAAAATAAACAATAGAAACATACCCAGAAAAAAAGAAAAACATAAAAAACATGTTTATGTCCAGGCATCCACCGGCAGTCTTAGAACATATCCCCCATGGACAATGGATGATTACTGCATATTGTAATAGGATAATTTAGCTATGGTAAATAAATACAATATGCTTTAAGGGAGTACAAGTTAGGAAATGTAACTTGGGCTGGAAGTTTAGGGAAGAATTCTAGAAAGAAGTGCTGTTATATCTGGATAATAAAAGATAAATGTTATCCAGTCAGAGAAGGGATGGAAGATCAGAGAGCAAATTGTGTGGTACACTGGAACCAGTGTTTCTTGAGGAAAATGGCCTACAGTATCACTGGATAGGAGGCAGGACCTATACTGTCACATGAGCTTCACCAGGTGTTCCACACACCCACACCTGGCTCCTGCGGAGACAGAAGGAAGGAGCACTGGAACCAGGAAGAGAAGTGCTTTCCTGCTGCTATCATGTTGTACTTTCCCTCCAGCACCCTTTACTGACAAAGCTAACATTGCAGCTGCTAACAAATGAGAACTATTACAGGGCCAGTTCCAGTCTCACGAAGCAAAGCAAGGAATGCTGGATTTGGAGCTGAGAAATAATAAATTAAAAACTGGCACACTGTCCTATCAAAGAGAAGACAGAAATCTGCCTTACTCGTGTTAGTGTGTTTTTTTATCCTTGGCCCCTAACACACTGCCTGGCATAAAGTAGGAATTCAATAAATTTATAAACCATGGTAAAATGGAAAGAACACAGAATTTAGACGCAGGCAGATACTGATTCAATCCAGACCAGTCATGGGGGACCGGGGATGGGGTGACACACAATTAACAGCAAGAAAGGACTGGATTTCTCATAGGTCAGCTCGCACAGGATTGTGGCTGCCTGGAAGCATTTTAGACTCCAGGTCACATTTAGGAGTTTTATAACAACTTCCTATGATGCTCTTTATAGGGATTCATCTTCCGAGAGAGGCCATCTTTTAAAAGAACTGCAGACCGGCAGGTGTGGTTCAGTGGATTGAGGGTGATCCCATGCATCAAGAGGTCACCAATTCAATTCCTGGTCATGGCACATGCCCAGGTTGTGGTCTCAATCTCCCCAGTAGGGAGCCGATTGATGTTTCTCTCTCATCATCAATGTTTCTATCTCTCCTCCCTCTTCCTTCCTCTCTCTAAAATTAATAAAAACATATTTTAAAAATAAAGAAATAAAATAACTTAATGCATTTATGACAACAATGAAACAACTGAGTTGAAGCAGGCCAATAGGAAATGTCCCCAAATAATGTGAGACAACAAACAAATCTGAAACCATGTATTCTTCCTAACCTGTTTTTTTTTATTTCTCACAAAATACTGATTGTTCATTTAAGGCATTACATACTTTATTATCAGTGGTATCAAAACCTCTTATTTTTCTGTTCTTAAAATCACATTCTGATGTCACAAAACTTTAATGATAAAACAAGATACCTCTTTGCAGAATAGCACATAATAAACACAGGTTTAATTTTGCCCTGTTATAAACAGCCTCACCTTGCTGAACAGAGCCAACATTGTTAAATTACACTTTTCAATGTTTTTTTAAGGTTCAAGATTTTATCCAAAAGTGCCCTGTGCCAGATTTCTATATAAAGCTATACACAGAAAGTAAAGATTTTCTTTCAATCAGAATAAAAAGAATCGCAGATGTAGACAGTGACAGACAACATTCAGTCTTAACAAAGTCTTGCTAATTGAGAAAACAATTCCAGACAAGTGACAACCTGTCCTAGTTTTAACTATCTTTGAAAAAAAAAAAGGGGGGGGGAGGGAGACTAAACACTGCTAACAGTGCTTTCACTGTCACAAAATTCATCCTGTTTTCCTTAATTTGTCATCTACACTAATAAAAGAGAAATATGCAAATTGGCCATCACTTCACGATGCCCACCAGCCAATCAGGAGTGAGTATGCAAATTAACCCAACAAAGATGGTGGTGTCCCCGTCCCCCAGCCGCTCTGGGCCTCTGGGCAGCACACATGCAGGCACAGAACGGCCAGGTGGGGCAGGACGCCTGCTATGAAGGGGAGGGCAGGGGGTGGAGGGAGCTATAGGAGTGGCGCTCCAGCTGGAGCAAAGACTAAAGGCTCCAGCTAGAGCAAAGACTGAAGGCAACGCCCAGAGCGAAGGCCTAGGTACCGAGTGCCAGAGGAAAACCGGTGCCAGCAGCCAGGGGAAAGAAGGCCTATTACACGAATCTTCGTGCAACGGGCCTCTAGTCTACACTAATAAAAGAGAAATATGCAAATTGACCATACCTCCACAATGCCCACCAGCCAAACAGGAGAGAGTATACAAATTAACCCAACAAAGATGGTGGGTTAATTTGCATACGCAGGCACGGAGAGAAGACTGAAGGCTCCAGCCCGAGCAAAGACTGAAGACTGAAGACTGAAGAGGCTTGGCTTCTCCACTGCAGCCGGAGCAAAGAAGCCTTGAGGCTTGGCTTCTCCGCTGTGGCTGGAGCGGAGAAGCCTCGAGGCTTGGCTTCTCTGCTGTGGCCGGAGCAAAGGCCTGGGCCCTGAGTGCCAGAGGAAAACCGGTGCCGGCAGCCAGGGGAAGGAATGCCCTATTGCACGAACCTTCGTGCAACGGGCCTCTAGTATATTTATAAGAAAACTAACTTCAAATATAAAGCCAAATCTTGGAAAACCACCAACACTTAGGAATCCATAATTATTATAAAATGAGATGGTTTTTATAAATCAACATAGTTCATATCATCCTATATAATAAAAGCCTAATAAGCTAAGTGTCCGGTCATCCAGTTGTCCATTCAACCAATCAAAGCGTAATATGCTAATGACATGCTAAGGCCACTCAACCACTTGATATGACATGCATTGACCACCAATGGGCAGACAGTCAACTGGCCAACCAGTTGCTATGATGTGCACTGACCACCAGGGGGCAGAAGCTCCAACCAGTAGTTTAGCTTGCTGCTGGGGTCCGACCAATCAGGACTGAGCGAGACATGCCAGATAATTAGCATATTCCTCTCTTATTATATAGGATTACATGATACTGTATACAGAGAACCCTAAAGATTCCACCAAAAAACTACTAGAACTGATAAATGAATTTGATACCATTGTAATTAACTAGTTATTAATAACAGGAAAGGAGCAAAGGAAAGGAAAATATTATAGGCATGTCATTTAGGCAGCTTCACGAGGAAGCTCAAGCTATACACTCACTAGGGAGCCACCTGTATATTTCCCACAGATTGCTGGGGGAAGGGGCTGGACAGGGAGAAGAATAGACACATGTCCAGTAAACTTGAGTGATACTAGGAAGGTACTTTCTTGTCAGTTACACCTGGGAACAGGTCATTAGCCAGAATGGGTGTGGCCACTACAAGGACACAAAATTTGGGATATTTAATTCCCTAAACAAAGCAGTCCACTCTCTTGGCATGTTGCCCTTGACTCTTGGCTTGCACTACTCTCTCGCCCCTGCTTACTATCATTCTCCCATGTGGCCCACAGCCATGTGGACCTCCATACATAATGGACTAATGGACTACAACTAGCCTGATGCTGAATTGGACCCGGCTGCAATATGTAACGGAAATTTTGGATACTGGCTTTGCTTTTAGCTTTACTGAAACACCAGCTACACTTCTATGACTGGAATGGGACCTTGGAAACCCAGGGATGTAATTTCACACATTTTAACATGGGAATCTCAGAAATTTCTTTTTCTCAAGATATCATAAGGACCCCAGCCCCAACCAAGTGGGGAAAATAACACATAAATTTCCTCAGTAACAAATTCAGCAAAGTGGCAAGATACAAAATAAATAACCAGAAATCAGTTGTATTTTTATTCACCAATAATGAACTATCAGAAAGGGAAACTAAGAAAACAATCCCATTTACAAATGCTTCATAAAAAACAAAATACATTGAAATAAATTTAACCGAAGATGTAAAATATCTGTACTCATAATGATAAAACAATGCAGAAAGAAATTAAACATACAATTAAGTGGAAACATATACTAGTACTCTGTTCATGAATAAGAAGAATTAACATCACTAAAATGTCCATACTATTCAAAGCAATCTATAGATTCAACGCAATTCCTATAGCAAGACACTATAGAAAAACAAATATTCCAAAACTTCATATGGAACCACAAGAGACCCTAAATAGCCACAGCAATCTTGGGGGAAAAGAACAAAATTGAAAGAATCATGCTATCTACTATCAAATTACACTATTAGGCCATAGTAATCAAAACAGCATGGTACTGGCATAAAAACAGACATATAGATCAATGGAACAGAATAGAGAGCCCAGAAATAAGATCACTCTTTATAGTTCAATTAATCCATTTTGAGTTTATTATTATATATAAGAAGGTGGTCTAGTTTCTTTTTTTTTTTCTTTTCTTTTTTTTTTTTTTTTTTTTTTTTTTTTTTTGCACATATAGGTCCAATTTTTCCAACACCATTTATTGAATGGACTGTCTTTACCCCATTGTATGTATTTTGCCTTTTTGGAATACTGCTAGACAGAGTATGGATACAGAGAAGAGACTGACAATTGTCAGAGGGGAGGGGATTGGGGGCTGGATGAGAAGGGTGAAGGGATTAAGCAAAGAAAAAAAGAAAGAGTGAGGGCTGGGTAGAGGGGGGCAAAGAGGGGAGAAATGGGGGACATCTGTAATACTGTCAACAATAAATTTTAAAAAAGAAAGATTCATGGACACAGACAACAGTATGGTGATTGCCAAAGGGAAGGGGGGGGCGGGTAGAAGAAGGTAAAGGGAAAATGAATGATAATGGAAGGACACTTGACTTGGGTGGTAAACACACAATACAATATATAGATGATGTATTATAGAATTGTATACCTAAAACCAGTATAATTTTATTAACCAATGTCACCCCAATAAATTCAACTTAAAAATAAACCAACAAAATTAACACCAGATAGGAAGTGGGCAGAATCCATAATGGAATACAAGTGGTAACAAGTCAACCTAATTGAATTACAAATTAATAACATAACAACATTAAATGGGGTGGCAAGGGAAAAATCTAACATATGTAACTTTGGAAAGCAACATTTTGACTACATTCTATAAAATTAAAGACAAAAAAAATTAAACATTATCTTCTATTTAGAAAATGTTTTTTCACGGGATGATGGGTAATTTTGAAACTAAACTATTTGTTTAATTAAATTGAACAAATAACCTTAATACACTATAGAAAATGAGAGCTGAGTTTCTTGCTATTATAGAATGGAGTTAGGTATATGAAAAGGAGGATAGGCAGAAATGAATCCTGTGCAGTATACATATAGAAATAGATACAGATGTTTGCATACATATATACATTTCCTAGCTCTATCTACTAACAGTGCCTAGAAGCAATGACTTCCCAATAGCAGGAAACATACCTGGTACTCAGATTAGGTTTCTTTATACCACTCTCAATGAAAAGACTAAGGCAAGGAAAGTATAAGATGAGCCTAAACTACCAGAAAGTAAGAAGCCAACTTAGAGTTTCCATTGGCCTAATCCAGAGCAATTTAAGCAATAAAATAATAATAGTGATTACATCACACAGAATAAAATAAATAACCTGGGTTCCATCATGAAATAAATGAATGAATAAATAAAAAAAGTAACAAAGGAGAAGAGTCTGCTCTTCCTTACAGTAAGATTTTAATCATTATTGTCATTGACATGATGAAAGTAGAAAAATCACCACCTTATAAATACCACAGTTTTAACTGTTGCAGGCAGGAATGATCAGTGGATGCTAAATTTAATGGTAAAAGCATGAAGAGAAACAGGATATTGTCAATAATAAATGTACCACAAAAAAATTATTAATTCCAAAGGGGGAGATAGTAATTTTACTATGGAGAAAGCTGAAAGCTACCACCTTAATTAAGTAAATTTATCACCTAGTTACTACATGTTAAAGTTGATTAATAAGATATGTAACACCCAGATTCTCCTTAATGTGACACACTGAGGACACACACATATCTATCACTCCCACACACATCTTACCTAATAATAGACAAACATGCTAACTGACCGTACCTTCGCGACACCCACAGCAAATCAGAAGTGACTATGCAAATTAACCCAACAAAGATGGAAGTTAATTTGCATACATGGCTGGGGGAGGGGCGGAACGCTTGCGTTGTCACCATGGTGACAACGCAGGCATTCCGCCCTGACCCTAGCCACTCTGGGCCTCTGAGCAGTGTAGGAAGGTGGAAAGGCAGCTCCGGCCAGAGCGAAAGCGGTGCTGGCAGCCAGGGAAAGGAAGGCCCATTCTGGCACGAATCTTCGTGGATCGGGCTTCTAGTACTTAATAAAATGCAGAACCTCTGAATCTAATCTAGAGGAAATATCAGAGGAAAACCACAAATTAGGCAATATTCTACAATATAGCCACTACTCTTCAAAAGTGTCAATCTCATAAGAGTCAAAGACAGACTGAGGAACCATCCCATATTGGAAGCGATTGTGACATGACAACCAAATAAAATGTAAGATCCTAAGTTGGATCCTAGACCACAAAATAGACAAAATTTGAATAAGGTCTGTATAATAGTTAATAGTGCTATATCATTCTTAATTTCCTGTTTTTATAATTGCACTAGAGGCCCGGTGCACGAAATTCGTGCACTCAGGGGGTGGGGGGTCCCTCAGCCCAGCCAGCACCCTCTCGCAGTCTAGGAGCCCTCAGGGGATGTCTGACTGATGGCTTAGGCTTTCTGCTCTGCTCGTCAGCCGTGGGCCTGCCTTCTGGCTGAGTGGCACTCACCCTGTGGGAGTGCACTGACCACCAGGGGGCAGCTCCTGCATTAAGCATCTGCCCCCTGGTGGTCAGTGCACATCATAGTGATAGGTCTTTCTGCTGTTCGGTCAATTTGCATATTAGCCTTTTATTATATAGGATCATGGTAATGTAAGGTATCTGACCATTAGAGGAAGCTAGGCAAAAGGTCTATGGAGATTAATTGCATTATTTTTGCAACTATTCAATAGTACATTATTTCAAGATACAAGTTAAAAATTTTTAATTCTATGAAGTTCCAGTGAAAACGTATTTATAAATAATATTTATAATAGCCAATTATTAGGGCAAAAAGTAAATGTTCATCAATAGGTGAGTAGTTAAATAAAATGTCATTTATATAAAATTGAACACTATCCTATATAATAAAGAGCTAATATGCTAATTAGAACAGACGGCAGAAAACCTTCCGGAACAACTTTCCAGAATGACCTTCCGGAATGATGAGTGGGCGGGGGGGTGGGGCCGTGGGGCCACGAGGCAGCCGGGGCTGCAAGCGCCAAGGCAGCCAGGGTTGCAAAGACCTACCCTTGCACGAATTTCGTGCATCAGGCCTCTAGTAAATCCATAAAGAAATCCTAATATATAAAAACCCTGGGTCCGTCACGACCAGAAGCTCAACCAACCAAAAGTCAGTCCTGCAGTCAGTTTTGGGTTGCCGTGGTGACCCGGCACTGACTGCTGGGGCTGTAGGCACGGTGACCCAGCACTGACTGCTGAGGGGGCTGCGAATCATGCCGAGAGAGGGGCCTGAAGAGAGAAGCAGGGTCTTATCCGTAGCCTGTGTGGCAGCTGTTGATCAGCACTTGGCCTCTCTCTTTCTCTCCAGTCTGTGCCAGCAGCCGCACCTCCATTTCTCTCCAGGCCTCCGCCAGGTCTGCTGATCAACCCTGCCTTTCTGATCAGGCCCTGTTGATAGGCCCAGAGACACTGACTGGCATAGAAACTGACCAATCAGAACCAAATCTGGGTCAACTGTGAGGAGCCAATGGCTGCCTAGGAGGTGGAGCTTTTGATGCTGACTGGCATAGAAACCAACCAATCAGAACCAAATTGGCTGGTAGAGGAGGGCAGTTGGGTGTGAGATCAGGCCTGCAGGGTAGGGCTGTTGGGGGCGAGATCAGGCTGGCAGGGGAGGGCAGTTGGAGGCAACCAGGTCTGCAGGGAAGGGCAGTTGGGGGCGAGATGAGGCAGGCAGGGGAAGGCAGTTGGGGGTGAGATCAGGTTGGCAGGGGAGGGCCATTGCGGGCGAGATCAGGCCAGCAGGGGAGGGCAGTTGGGGGCAACCAGGATGGCAGGGGAGGGCAGTTGGGGGCGAGATCAGCCCAGCAGGGGAGGGCAGTTGGGAGCAAGATTAGGCCAGCAGGGGAGGGCAGTTGAGGGCAAGATCAGGCTGGCAGGGGAGGGCTGTTGGGGGCAAAATCAGGCAGGCAGGGAAGGGCAGTCAGGGGCAACCAGGCCGGCAGGGGAGGGCAGTTGGGGGCAAGATCAGTCCAGAAGAGGAGGGCAGTTGGGGGCGAGATCAGGCCGGAAGGGGAGGGCAGTTGGGGGCGAGATCAGCCCAGCAGGGGAGGGCAGTTAGGGGTGAGCAGGCAGGCAGAGGCAGTTGGGGGCGAGATCAGGCCGGCAGAGGAGAGCAGTTGGGGGTGAGATCAGGCCAGCAGGGGAGGGCAGTTAGGAGTGATCAGGCAGGCAGGCAGAGAGGGTTAGGGGCAATCAGGCAGTCAGGCAGGTGAGCAGTTAGGAGCCACTGGTCCCAGATTGCGAGAGGGATGTCCAATTGGAGAGGGTGCAGACTAGGCTGAGGGCACCCACCCCCTCCATGCATGAATTTTGTGCACCGGGCCACTAGTAAGACAATAAAGAAGTATTCTATGAAACCACACATGAAAAAGAATGAGGAAGCCTTAGGTATGCCTGTATGAATTTATTCCAGAATATGTGGTTTAAGTGGGGAGAAAGAAAGGGGAGGGAGAAGAAAGAGAATCAAGAGAGATAAGAGGAGGGAGAGAGGAAGGGAGGGGAAAAAAGGGAGGGAGAGAGGGAAGAGTAAGATTTGTTGTAACTCCTTCTGCTGTTATAAACAACTCCTTCTCCCGTGCACAAAATTCGTTCATGGGGTGGGGCGGGGGGGGGGGGTTCCTCAGCCCAGCCTGCACCCTCTCCAATCCAGGACCCCTCGGGGCATGTGTACTGCCGGTTCAGGCCTAAACTGGCAGTTGGACATCCCTCTTGCAACCTGGGACAGCTGGCTCCTAACTGCTCACCTGCCTGCCAGCCTGATCCCCCCTAACTGCTTTCCCCTGTTGGCCTGATCCTCCTGACTGCTCTCCCCTGCCAGCCTGATCGCCCCTAACTGCCTCTGCCTCAGCCCCGCCACTGTGGCTTTGTCCGGAAGGACATCTGGAAGGTCATCTGGAAGATGTCCGGTCTAATTAGCATATTACCCTTTTATTAGTATAGATGGCACAATAAGTGACTTTCTATTCCTACCATTCCAGACAATTGTTTCTAATCTGTAGGAGAGAGTTATTAAACACAGACTTGCTAAATAAAGAGATATATATTTTTCTGAATTTTTACACCTATCAAAAAATTACTTTCCTAGAAAACTTTAATAATTAAAACTCCCACCAGCAATATATCCGAGTAAACATTTCCTACCATCTTAGAAACACTGGGTTTGCTAAAAAAAAAAAAAAAAAAAAATTCAATCTACTTGGGAAATAATAGTATCTCATGTTATTTGGCCACTTGCATTTCTTCTTCTATAAATTGCTTGTCATACCCCTTGGAAGTTTTCAATAAGACAGTCTCATTTAATGCACTTTTTGACATTATTCATTTATATATATAAACTAGAGGCCCGGTGCACGAAATTCATGCACGGCAGGGGGGTCCCTCAGCCCAGCCTGCACCCTCTCCAATCTGGGACCCCTTGAGGGCAGTCAGACATCCCTCTCACAATCCAGGACTGCTGGCTCCAAACCACTCACTTGCCTGCCTGCCTGATTGCCCCTCACCGCTTCTGCCTGCCAGCCTGATCACTCCCTAACCACTCCCCTGCCAGCCTGATCGACACCTAACTGCTCCGTTGCTGGCCCGATTGCCCCTAACTGCCCTCCCCTGCCAGCCTGGTCGCCCCTAACTGTCCTCCCTTACAGGACTAGCCCCCCCCCAAGTGCCCTCCCCTGCAGGCCTGGACCCCCCAACTGCCCTCCCCTGCAGGACTGACCCCCCCAACTGCAGGCCTTGTCCCTCCCAACTGCCCTCCTCTGCTGGCCCGGTCACCCCTAACTGCCCCCCCCCCCTGCAGCCCTGATTGCCCCCAACTGCCCTCCATTGCTGGCCTGGTCCCTCCCAATTGCCCTCCCCTGATGGCCTGATGGCCCCCAATTGCCCTCCCCTGCAGGCCTGGTCAACCCTAATGGCCCTCCCCTGCAGGACTGGTCACTCCCTACTGCCCTCCCCTGCAGGCCTGGTCCCTCCCAACTGCCCTCCTCTGCTGGCCCGGTCACCCCTAACTGCCCTCCCCTGCAGGCCTGGTCAACCCTAATGGCCCTCCCCTGCAGGACTGGTCACTCCCAACTGCCCTCCTCTGCCCGCCCGGTCACCCCTAACTGCCCTCCCCTGCTGACCTGATCTCCCATAACTGCCCTCCCCTCCAGGCCTGGGTCCCCCCCAACTGCCCTCCCCTGAAGGCCTGGGTTCCCACCAACTGCCCTCCTCTGCTCGACCGGTCACCCTTAACTGTCCTCCCCTGCAGGCCTAGTCCCCCCCAACTGCCCTCCCCTGCAGGCCTGGGTTCCCACCAACTGCCCTCCCCTGCAGGCCTGGTCCCCCCAACTGCCCTCCCCTTCAGGCCTGGTCACCCCCTAACTGCCCTCCCCTACTGGCCTGATCGCCCACAACTGCCCTCCCTGACGGCCATCTTGTGGTGGCCATCTTGTGTCCACATGGGGGCAGACATCTTTGACCACATGGGGGCAGCCATCTTGTGTGTTGAAGTGATAGTCAATTTGCATTATTACTCTTTTATTAGATAGGATGATATACTACATGTGTGTATTTGTGTTTGTGTCTTTAAATCTATAATTTTTTTTTTTAATCTTGTTTTGGGTGATTCAGGCCATAAGCAATTTTAATCATTAAATGATTAAATCTGTCAAATCTTTCTGGTTTTTAGTGGCCATTTACAGGATAAAAGCCAGAGGTGCTAGATGTCCTCTTTGCACAAATCTGTCTGTACAAAGAATTTCATATGTCCTACATGATTTCTTATCATCCCATTAACATTTATGCATGTAAAGAACATATTTACAATACCTGCTCCTAGCATCTGACTCTATTTTACATATAAACATAATGTATCTCTTAATTTCAGGAATCTAACTTTTGTGCAATTGGAGGGAAAAGCATACTTTGTTTGATTAAGAATTTTACCAAGAGTTGTCATCCATTCTGGAAAGGCACATTCTTGGTATTTAAGCTGTTAAGGCTACACACATATCAGAATGCATTCATTACTCCACATTCAATGTAATTCTGTACATACGTAGGCAATTTCATTAAGTCTTCCAGTGTATTTGTGCCTGAGCATTTATATTTTGATATATTTATTACATTATTGTTTGTTTGTTTTCCCATAATTATATTACTTGCATTATTTGTCATTGTGTGTAGTAGATTATATTATTCATGAATTTTATTTCAGAATAAAAGATACATTGCAAAACATTTGTTATACAAAAGGATCATTGGGATTGATAAGGTTCAGAAACAGTGCCCTAGGTCTACCGGAGAAGACTCCCCGGATTCTAGGTCTCTGATATCCTCTCATCCCCACAAGAACTACAGATGAGCCCCCTTCTCTAATCCCAGCTACACAGTGCACCTTATTCCCAAGACCCAGGGACTCAGCTGCATCTGTGTTCTCCCCTAACGCCCAGTTCTGAGGCTCTAACAGTTGCCCAGAGTTAATTAGGCAGTGAGACAATGAAGGGATCAGAAACATATACACAAGGTACCATGTGCCCAGGATTTGCACAATGTAATACCCATCAGTTCTATTTTCGTGGTTTTTTTCATTACCCTTTTAAATTCAAATGATCAATGACACCAAAACCTTTGTTATTTATTAAAATAACATCAAAAGAGTAAATTAATCAGTGTTTTAGCTGTGGATGTCCAAAAGCCTATTTTTAAAAAGGTGACTCAAAGCATTTTCTCATTTAAAGCAAAACAAGTCTTTCCCTTCAGTAACTATCATAAAATATTCACAGACTCTTAAGGAAAGCATCAAATCAAACGTCTAAGTTTTGTCATAAACTTGCTTATCTGATCGTGCTTATAATAGAAGAGAAATTTATGATCTAGAAAGCATATCATTGGCTGGCACAAAGGATAAGCTGTTGACTTCTAAAATATATTGTAAAAGAGGTCCCTCACATATACCTTAATTTGTACTTGTCCCAAAACAGTTTCTATCATGTGATTCTATCAATTTTGGGGTTTGTTTTTGTTTTGTTTTTTGGTTTTTGGTTTTGGAAAGTCTTTATTTTATTCAGTCTTCATTCGGTAGGAATTGGCCTGCACTAACATTCATATATAGGATACAATGTCCCTTTATTCTACATTGAGAAAGCCCCCCCCCCCCCCCTCTCTCTCTCTCTCTCTCTCCTCACCATAAAAAAAACACTAAAGAATGAGCCATTAGTTTATTTTTTCCTTACTTTCCATTGCCCTAGGAGCTGTATTGGTAAAGATATCGCAGCAACAAATGTCTGCTATTTTGCTGCCTATGGCTTCTAAGGTTTTTATGGTTTCCAGTCTCACATTTAAGTCCTCTATCCATTTTGAGTTTATTTTTGTATAGGGTGTAAGTTGGTGGTATAGTTTCATTTTTTTGCATGTATCTGTCCAATTTTCCCAACACCATTTGTTGAAGAGACTGTCTTAACTTCATTGTATGCTCTTGCCTCCTTTGTCAAATATTAATTGAGCATATTGGCTTAGATCGATTTCTGGGTTCTCTGTTCGGTTCCACTGGTCTATATGTTTGTCCTTGGGCCAGTACCAGGCAGTTTTGAGAACAGTGGCTTTGTAGTATAGCTTGATATCTGGTATTGTGATCCCACCAATTTTGTTCTTCTTTCTCAAGATTGCTGCAGCTATTCGGGGTCACTACATTAAAAATAAAAAGCTTCAGCACAGCAAAAGAAACCATCAACAAAGCAACAAGAAAGCCCACTGCATGGGAGAACATTTTGCCAATGTTATCTCTGATAATGGTTTAATCTCCAAAATTTATAGGGAACTCATACAACTTAACAAAAGGAAGATTAAAAAAAAAAATGGGCTAAGGACCTAAATACAGGTCCTTATTTTGAAAGAGGACATAAAGAAGGCCAAGGGACATATAAAAACACTCTCAAAGTCACTAATCATCCAAGAGATGCAAATCAAAATGACAATGCGATACTGTCTCACACCTGTCAGAATGGCTATCATCAACAAATCAATAAACGACAAATACTGGAGAGGATGTACAGAAAAAGGAACCCTCTTACACTGCTGGTGGGAATGCATACTGGTGCAGCCACTGTGGAGAACAGTATGGAGTTTCCTCAAAAAATTAAAAATGGAACTCCCATTTGACCCAGTAATCCCACTTCTAGGAATATATCTCAAGAAAACAGAAACACCAATCAGAAATGCACCATTATGCTCATAGCAGCACAATTTACAATAGCTAAGATTTGGAAACAGCCTAAGTGCCCATCAGCAGATGAGGGATTAGAAAACTATGATACATATACACAATGGAATACTACACTGCTATAAAAAAGAAGGAATTCTTACCATTTGCAACAGCATGGATGGAACTGGAAAGCATTATGCTAAGCAAAATAAGCCAGTCGGAGAAAGATAAATATCACATGATCTCACTCATTTGTGGAATATAAAGAACATCATAAACTGATGAACAAAAATAGTTACAGAGATAAAGAAGCATTGAACAGACAGTCAAACTTCAGCAGGAAGGCAGGGGAGGGCTGGGGCGGGGTGGTAAGAAATTAACCAAAGGACTGGTATTCATGCATATAAGCATAACCAATGGACACAGACACGAGGGGGGTGAGGGCATGTGGCAGCGGGTGGGAGAGGCCGGGGGAAGGTCAATTGGGGAAAAGGGAGACAAGAACACCTATTTGTAATACTTTAAACAATTAAAAAAAAGTAAAAAATAGAACTTTTTAAAACTAAAAAAAAAAAAAAAAAAGAATTAACTCAGGGACCAAAAAATAAAGTGCATTGTAACAGAAAAAAAAAGAATGAGCCATTAGAACAAAACAAAACATGCTTGGGTAGTCCTGACAATGGCTCAGCAGTGTATCTCTGCAGGAACACAAAAACACCTATTGTACAATGTTCAGGCCAGATTCTAGGATGAGAATTAAATATTCTTACCTTTCTTCTAATAATATCCAAAGTCACCAACCTACAGAAATTCTACAGCAAGTTTTGTAGGACTGTTTCCCATTGCTTAGATTTTCACTGGTTATATCTAACTCTTCATTTTTTTCAAGTTAAATGTAAAACACTGAATTTCCATCTTTGTGAAAAGAAGCATTGTTCTCCAGATGAAACAAACTTTTTAGAATAATATAAAATACTATTTTCTCACAATGAATTATAGAATAAATTTAACTCTCAACCTATATTCCAGATTGATAAGATCCTCTCTAATCTACAATTTTAAATTCTGCTTTTTTTTTTAAATAAAATATTTTACAATTTCTAGACCAGTTGGCATGGCTCAGTGTTGAGCATCGACCTATGAACCAGGAGGTCATGGTTCGATCCCCAGTCAGGGCCCACACCCAGGTTGCTGGCTCGATCCCCAGTATGGGGTGTGCAGTAGGCGGCCAATCAATGATTCTCTTTCATCACTGATGTTTCTATCTTTCTCTCCCTCTCCCATCCTCTCTGAGATAAATAAAAAAATTTTTTTTTTCTTTTACAATTTCTAGTTTCTAAATCAGGTTTATAATATGTTACAAAACTGAATCTTAGAAACAATGAAATATTTTCCTTATAGATTCCATTTCAAATATGTTCATTGCAGATCTTAAGAGTAGAAAGTAAATATGTGAAAATCCCAATTAAACTAAGTCCTCACTAAACATCGTGGATAGGTTATTGGAAACCAAAACTTTAAGCCAAATGATGATAAAAAAAATTTAAAAAAACAATTTTACCCTAGCCTAATGGATAGAAACAAGAGTTAAGTTCCTACCACATATTACTGGTCACAAAAACATCATCAAACTTCTAAATAAGACCCAAAACATTTCCAATATTAAACAGTGAAGTAAATGTGAGTTCTACATACATGTAAGAAAGACGAATGAAAACAAGTCAGATAATGATTTTCCACCCCACTGATTCCATTCCTGGTCTTGGGTGACCAGAGCCTCTTCCAGCAGGTCAGGATGCAAGGTGGGACCCACCTTGGCCAGGATGCCCTTCCATCATCACACGGCCACTCACACCCACACTCACTTAGACTCACTTCGTCAGGTCAATTCACCTCACCTGCACAGCTTTGGAATATGGGAGGAAACCAGAGTCCACAGAGTCCAGACATGGGAAAAACTTCACGCAGAAAAGTGGCCTTGTCCAGGAAGCAAATTTTTTTCTTCTCATCTACTATATGTATAATACCCTAATATGCAAATAGACCAAACGGTGAAACAACTGGACAACCAAACAACCGGTCGCTATGACGTGCACTGACCACCAGGGGGAGAGCATGGAACATGGCGGGTGTTGGCAGCAGGCGGCAGAGCAGGCATCGGCCACAGCGGGATGGTGGAGCAGGTGAGCGGGGGCACCAGACCAAGGCAGGGTGCCTGTCGCTGTCATCGGGGCGAGCCTCTGGTGGTTACTGAAAATTCTTTGCTCCCGTGCGCCACAGTCCCACCGGGTGCTCACACCTGCTGCCGGCTCTCGCACCTGCTGCAGGTGCCAGCCACACTCGCACCCGCTGCTGGCGCCCAGCGCTGGCCCCAAACACTTGGCACTGTCAGCGGATACGAGCAGTGGCTGCTGGCCCCAATCACCCCTCAGGGTTTCTCCACCTTCCCCAGCTTCTGAGGGGCAATCGGAGCTGGCAGCCGCCTCTCGCACCCGCTGCCAGTGCCGGCCCCACTCAAACCTGCTGCCGGCGCCCAACACCGGTCCCAATTGCTTGGCACAGTCAGTGGGTGTGAACGGCAGCTGACGGCCCCAATCAGCCCTGAGGACTTCTCCACCTCCCCCTGCTCCTGAGGGGCGATCGGGGCAGCAGCCACTGCTCACACACACTGACAGTGCCGGCCCCATCTCGCACCCGCTGCTGGCGCTGGCCCCAATCACTCTTTGCCGTCAGCGGGTGCGAGCAGGGCCAGCGCCGTCAGCATGTGGGAGCAGCAGCAGCGGGGGCTGCCAGCAGACAGGTGACTGGGGGCCATGGCGGCAAGGGCCGAGCGGGGGCATGGAGGATGGGCCGAGATCTGCCCCTGTGCTCACCACAGCCTCGCAGCCCACAGTTCCTTTCAAGGTGCACAAATTTGTGCACTGGGCCCCTAGTTCTTATATATCAAAATGGTGTTTTTCAAGTACCTGCTGTATTCTTTTTTTCATTATTATTATTTGGGTGTGCAACATCTAAGCCATGAGTCTCTCCTGTGTGTTTTGTTATTACTTCATCAGACAGCTCAGAGTAACCAGAAGAAGGAAAGTTCTCAAATGTCAACTATGTGGTTTCTTAACATTCTGAATAAACAGGAGAAAGAAGGGTCATTTGTCTGCAAGTATGTTGAGGACCTCATCTAACACACTGACAAGTGAGAAAGATAAATGAAATAGTATCTTGCTCTAAAATGACAACCTGCAGCAGAGACATGGTTAGCCCCCAACCACTTATCCTTAGTAACAGAACCCCAGTTATGCTAGGAATAACAATGTGACCAGTCTTAACCAAATGATAATATACCACATTTCCTGGCCTCCCTTACCAATACAGTTAGTCATGTGACATGGTTCCAGCCAATGAGATATAAACACAGGGTTTTGAATGAGACTTCCTATAAGCTTCTTTAAAGGAGGGACAAAATCAACTGGCATTGTCCCCTTTGGTACTTCTTCTTTGGAAAGTACATATGATGGCTGGAGATTAACAACCATTCTACACCATCATGCAAAGACCATAAAACTGCAGACTTAGCTTTCACCTTCTATGAATTGGTAAATCAAAGCCAGCAACTTTCTAACTATGCACTTTGCATTATATAAAGAAAAATAAATCCCCTATCTTATTTAAGCCTCCACTTTTTGGGTTTTCTATGACATGCAGCTGAATTTAATTCTAAGTAATGCAATGTTATAGGAAAGAGAGATACAGAAAAGGTTCTATAAAAAGCTACAAAAGAAGACACTAATTCTGAGAAAGACTGGATGGGAGTCCAAAGGATATATATAGAGAGAGAATGAAAACATATCAGTTAGTTCATTCCTTTATTCAACTATCATTGTCAACCACTGTACTAGGTGCTGGGATAAAAACATAGTGGCTTCCCCTAAGGAACTTTGAAATGGGGTATAGACAGATAGAAATGATTAAATACAGGGTTATTTACATGGGGCAGCCACACACAGCCATTCTGAGTCTTACAAGGAATGGCATCTTTTTCTAACACCCATAAAGGAGCCATCCAATCATCAAAGACTGTACTCAAAGGCCTCAGCCCTTCAAATATAAAAACAGTAACACAGGTAAATACAGGGTACTTTGAGCAGGATTTGTACCCACAGGTAAGGCTATCAGCTAAAAGCACAGTTGCATATTGCCCATGGATTTCATTTCTCCTTCACTGCCACCTCATCCCAATTTTTCCTGATCATAGACAACCATGCTTTAGTGTAGTCTAAAATCAAAGTAATTTCTTAAAAATGGCCGAGAGGACACCTAAACCTAAGGGAAACCATAGTAAGAAACAGTTACTATTTTAGTATCATGTACTATGGTTGAAAGGTCATGCATTTTTTATTTCATTTGTTATCAGTTAATTTAACAACACTACTGAGTGACTAAAAATTGAGAAAGATTGTTTTTCACACTTAGAGCATAGAGTAAAGGGAGAATTAAATACAAGAGTCTTTTTTTCCTCTGCTGTTGTATAAACACACAGACACCAAGAGTAAGTAGAATATCTTTCAAAACAAAACAATAGGAAATCACTCTTGGCTGAAAGCACAGGCTTAGATCATGTTGATTTCTTCTTTAATCCTCCTGAAGCAAGTTTATGCATGCTTTCTAAGGCCTCCACCTACAGAGTTGTTAGGACAACAGCCAACACATATATTTAATTATGTAAGTATTCAATGCTATCAGCCAGCTGTTGCTAGTACATAATACACTGACCTCTTTCACTCACTCTCTTGCTTAAAATGGCAAAAAACAAAAGCAACTGTTGATGTAACAGTAATCATAAAATATGCAAAATACTGTTCTCCAAAAAGATTTTAGATAACTACAAAACTCAGTTTTGCATTTTAAAATGGCTTACTACATCTGAACTGTTTTTTCTGTTCCTGATTTGCAAATTAAGAAATCTTTCAACTGTGAATTTAACTGTTCCTTCATTTGTGGATTTTTTTTTTTAATTCAACCAGCAATTCAACCTCAAATATACTTCTTCCTTTATTTCCCATCAAATTTCTCACTGGGATATGTCACAAAATAATCTCCCTGCATTCCCATTCATCTCCATGTGTTTCCATGGTTAGGGGATAAGCAACTAAAGCCTGTAACAGGAAATTGGTCAAAATCTGCTCTGAATTATATAACTCATACCCCTCCCTTTAGGAATCAACAGAGAGCTCTTCATTTATGTTTCCAGAAAGCATGTTACTCCAATACCATTATTAACCCCAGACTAGCCAATGGGGGAAAAATAATACCAAAGTCCTAGCAACAACAGAAAGTAGACTAAACAAAACCATGACTTAAGTCTTGAATAATACTAATTCACATATGGTACAAAAGAAGAAGACCTAACACATAAACAGCAACTTTTGCAGAGCAATTTGGTCTTCATCAAATCAGCCTTCTATTCACTGAATAACTCAGGGCCAACTGTTTACCAGGCACTGTTCTAGAGACAAGAAGTCCTTCAGTAAACAGCAAGACCATGTCATTGTCTGCATACTATCTTACTGTTTGACTCATTCCACAGAGATCCTGCACTTAACCTTTCTAACACTTCTACTTCTTCCCCCACCACAGCCATGTTGATTTTCCCCCCACTTTGGTCATATATCTGCTATTCTTTGCTCATTCATCAAAACTGAATTTAATACTCAAAGGCAAGACAAGTGCTATGTTAATAATATAGTTGTATAGTTTATAATATACTTAACATAAAATGATATATTAACAATGACCTGCTGATGCATGGGCAGCAGAGTGATGCTAAACTCTCTTCCCAAAAAGGGAAGAATAGGTTCAATCTAATTGTACAAACATGTATTGAGTGATTACAATTATGTGACAAACTCAAGGCCAAACATGACAAGGTTTTTATCTACAACTTTCTTACCCTCAAGATGAGATGCCTCAATTAATCTAATGGCCAAGATCCTGAAGCTGGCTAAGTTCACTTAGGTTGGCAGGAAAAACAGGGTCCCCCATTCACAGCTGAGCTTCAGCCAGCATGACCAAGTGACTACTCCAAGAAAGGAGAAAAATTCTTACCCCTTTTACTACTTCCCTCTAGAAAGAAACTGTGGACCATTAGTGACAAACAGAAGTTTCTAACCTCATTTAGAACAACAGGGACAGGTTTCTTCCTAGCCCATAAGCAAACCATAAAAAGCAAAACAGCATATTTCTAAAGAGGGTCCTTTAAATACAATATTTGAGCTGGCCAGTGTGGCTCAGTGGTTGAGTGTTCACCTATGAACCAGAAGGTCACAGTTCAATTCCTGGTCAGGGCATATGCCCGGGTTGTGGGCTCGATCCCCAGGGTGTGGCGTGCAGGAGGCAGCCAATCAATGATTATCTTTCATCATTGGTGTTTCTCCTTCTCACTTCCCTTCCCTTACTCTCTCAAATCAATAAAAATATGTTTTTTAAAAATTAAAAATACAATATTTGAAAATTAGAATGTTCTTTCCCCTTTTGCAAATATATAGCCTGTTACTATCTAGGGATTCAAACTGGCTTTGGGGCACCATTCTTAGAATAATTGACAAGCAGTCTTACTCTACTAATAGTATCTGTTTCCCAAGAAAAGGAAAATCATTACATGGTAGAGTCACAGAATCAAAGACTCCATAAAAAAGGATTTTCCTGAGGTCAATAACCTGACCCCAACACTCAATCTAGTAAAGAGGCAAATATGTAAACAAATAATAAAATGTAATATGCAACAATAGATGTTTGTATGGGATAAAGAGGAGCACAGAACAGAGGGTGATTACCTCTGTGGATCCTGGTGGTAAGGAGTTAGAAGGGAGATAACCTTTGAAATGAGTTCCAAAGAGTAACTAGTTGCCAGGCAGAATTACATGGGGTATGTGAGAGTGTGTGTGTGTGTGTGTGTGTGTGTGTGTGTGTGTGTAAGAGAGAGAGAGAGAGAGAGAGAGAGAGAGAGAGAACACACACATATGCATTTGGGGGAAGGGAGAGCATGTTCCAGGGGAAAGAATATATACAAACACATTATGTGTTTGAAAAATCACATAATATAAGGGAGAAGTAAAAGTCTATGTAAGATTAGCGAGAAACAAGGTCGGAAAAGTAGACAACAGATTTTTTTAAATACCTTGTTACAAAAAAAAATAACTTGTTACACTAATATGTTTATATGTATCCTGTGGAGAAGGAATTGTTACAGGAGAGGAAAGCATGGAGGAAAGGAAAACATGAAGCAGGAAAAAAAAAGAAGCTGAGAAAAGCTAAAAGTTTACTGTAATATTAAGAGCAAGAGATAATGAGGACCATAACTAAGACATTAGCAATAAAGATGGAAAGAAAGGATTAAATTCAAAAGATATGGTCTAGTTCAGTGGTCGGCAAACTGCAGCTCGCGAGCCACATGCAGCTCGCGAGCCACGGTTTGCCACTCTGTTGACTAATGAATTTACCGACCACTCGTCTAGTTTATGGCAATTTGATGAAACATGAGAACACAGTGGTTTCCTCGGGTGCCAAGAGAAACATTCTATTACCACACGAGAGGCCCAGTGCACGAAATTCGTAAATGGGTAGGGTCCCTAGGCCTGACCACCGATCAGGGCCGATAGGGGCCTTCCGGCTGCCAGCCAGGGCCTTCCTTCATTCCACGCTGCCCTCTGGTGGTCAGCGCACGTCATAGTGAGCAATCAAACTCCTGGTCCCCTGGTTGAACTCCCGAGGGGACACTTTGCATATTAGCCTTTTAAATATATAAAATAAGCAATAAAACATTGGGCAAAAGGAAAGAGAAGGAGGAGTCAAGAGGAGGAAGGAAAAGATACTTTAGAAGTAGAGTCAGTCCTTCAGACCAGAGAGAAAAACAGGGGAAAGAAACAGAGAACCAAGAAAAACTCCCCATCTATATAATGGATGACTATGCAACCAAAGAAGATAAGCAATAGGAATGGAAACACTAGCTAGGGAAAGGGAGAGGTAATGAAGAGGTCCTGATGATTTGAAGTGCCAATGAGGCATCTAAATAAAGAAGTATAGGAAACAGTGGGATACACAAGTCTGGATATTGGAAGGAGACACTAAGGTCTGAAACAGAAATTTGGGAATAATCAGCATATAGATAGTATCTACACAATGGAAGTATAAGATGAGAAATGGTGAGAGGTAGTGTCAACTCATATTAAACACAGCACTATTTAGAGGGAAAATAAATCACATTGGATAGTACCTGATCAATACTACATATTAAGTCAAATAATAAAATATTTTGAATTAACTTTCCAAATAGAGGGAAACTTGTAGGTGGGCAAGGATAGCTGAAACAATGAGACTGTGACTAGAAAAGCATACAATGATTCATTGTATGTGCTATTGACATTTTTTAAAATAACATAAAAGTGATATTGAATTAAAGCTATTTCATACAACTAGAAAAGCTAAAGTTAAAATATCTAAGTTTAAAGAAAACTCCACAACCTAAAGTATTAAAAAAAATAAGTTTAACAAAACAACTTGTGTTACCTAACTTGTTTCTTGCAAAAGGCCAAACTAAATCCCAGTGTTTTATCTTCCAATGCCAAATTTTTTAATTAAAAAAAAAAAAAGATAACCTGATTATTAACAAATCTAGTTAAAAATAGAACCAGTCAAGCCCTTGCCAGTGTAGCTCAGCTGGTTGAGCATCCTCCCTTGCACCAAAGGGTTGCAGGTTCGATTCCTGGTCAGGGCACATGCACAGCTGTGGGCTTGATTCCCTGTAGGAAGCGTGCAGGAGGCGGCCAGTCGTTCAATGTTTCAATTTCACATCAATATCTCTCTTTCTCTCCTCTCTCTAAAAATCAATAAACTATTCTTTTAAAAAAAATAGAACTAGCCGAAACCGGTTTGGCTCAGTGGATAGAGCGTCGATCTGCGGACTGAAGGGTCCCAGGTTCGATTCCGGTCAAGGGCATATACATTGGTTGTGGGCACATCCCCGGTGGGGGGTGTGCAGGAGGCAGCTGGTCGATGTTTCTCTCTCATCGATGTTTCTAGCTCTCTATGTCTCTCCCTTCCTCTCTGTAAAAAAATCAATAAAATATATTTTAAAAAAAAAATAGAACTAGTCAAGTATTTTATTTTATTTTTAACTGATAATGACTAACTGAAAGGGAAAGCACTTCTCTATTCTTAAGTCAGCTTTTTTGAAGGCAATTTATTTTACAAATTCAAGTTGAAATAATATTCTGGTACCTCCCCCAACTTCAATTTACGATGAAGCACTCAAAGTTAAATCTACATGAAACCAAAAAAAATATTTTCATAATAGGAAGAGCTATCCAATAATTAGGTTGATCAACAGAATTCTATATAAGGAGCTTTCCTGTAGACAGAAGATATACAAAGCAGGTATCCTCTGTCTCAAAACACACTTCTTTGTCCATTTCTCTTTATATTTCCAATTGTTCTTTCCAGTATTTTCACTCAGATTCCTTCTATATTACCATGTATTTCTACAAGCAAAGGTGGTTCAAAGAACTAGTGACTCTTGTCTATCTACTATCAGTATGGCTAAGCCACAATGCCCATTTGGGTTAATAATGCACAAGGTCAAACAGAGGTTGACAGTCCATGATCAAAGCAAGCTGGCTATTCTTTCTGTCATTTATATAGAACACACAAGATGTGTTTATTTTCACCAGCCTCTGAATGACCTCCTTTAGGTGGCATGGAAAAGATCCCACATTTCTATAAAGCATTAACTAAAGCAGTTTTCTTATTTGATACTCTCATTTAGAGCAAAATTTTATTTTTTTTTTGAAACTTTTGATCTCTTTCAAAAACATCTTTGTTTGCTCAAGAACTCCTCAAGTTAAAGGCCATATGTCTAAATCAAATTGGTATAATGGATAAAACAAGGACAGGGCAACCACAAATGCCCCAGAGGAAAAGAGATGCATGCAATAGGCTGCCATCACCAATCATGGGCTGAGCAAGTTTTCCAAAATTAGTAAAGGCAATAGCACTTAAGATTTGAAAGTCATAAGGCAGCAAAAAAATTATTTTAACTCCATTTTTGCTATTTAGACCTCCTACTCTTTTATCAATCTGAACATCAATTACACAAACACTGTAAACCTTTAGTAATTAGATCACTAGTAGAAAGCCAGTAGAAGTACTGAGCAGTACACACTTCAGATTAATACAGATTTGCATTTTCATACCAGGTATTTTAATCAGATTAAGGAATTATTTGAAGATAGAGTGATTTGTTATCAGCACTAGTTTATAAAATGAAGATTTCCCATTAATTTTAAGCCAATATTCTCTCTAAGATTAAATAATATTCTCCCCAATACTGTTTATACTGTGAAGTTGCAAAACTAATATTTTGACCACCACCAAGAGAAATAGCCCACACTCCCCCTCCTCCCCCCAAAGAAATCTGCCCATGGCCATCTTGTCAGAAATTCACAATCAATTCATGGGTCTTCATCAATGAAAATGGATTAATCACATGGAAGACAGTAAATCCCTCAGAGTCATTTTTCTTTACTCCTGTTTGATACTGTTAAAATAAGATGGTCTAGCCCTGGCTGGTGTAGTTCAGTTGCTTGGAGCATTGTCCCATACATCAAGGTGGCGGGTTTGATTCCTGGTCAAGGAACATACTGATGTTGTGGGTTCAATCCCTGGCCTGGTCAGGGCACATGTGGAAGTTCAGGAGGAAACCAATCTCTGTCTGTCTGTCTGTCTGTCTGTCTGTCTATCTATCTATCTGTCTATCTATCTATCTATCTCCCCACTTCCCGCCTCCATCCCTTCCACTCTCTTTCTAAAAATCAATGGAAAAAAGATCCTCAGGTGAGGATTAAATTAAAACAAAACAAAAAGATGACAAACACTGGGAATGAGTGGCAAAGTGAAGCAATCATTAATTATAGGGGGGTCCCAGTAAGAAAAAAATAGGTCCTAGCCATTCCTTGTAATCTTTGCATTTGAGCATATGGGACTGAGTGCAACAAAACAAGGAGAAAGGAAACTCCTTATCAGACTCTCCTTAAATTTGTATTTTGCCTTACTAACCTGGGGGGGGAGGAATGCATGCAAGAGAGAAGGGTGAAAGGAAAGGATAGAGCTGGAGAATGAGAGAAGATAAATAGGTAGCATGACAAGGTATAATGAGTTTAAGAACTATTCATCTTTGTTTTTCTTTGTTAGGAGATGATGACAAGGGGGAAAGCAGCTAAGTAAAGGAAAATGCTTGACAAGAGGAGGTAATCTATTACTGAAAGTTTTTAAATGTATAAATGTCACTTGAATTTGATGTTTTCTCAATGTCAATTTATTACTGTGCTTTTTTTACAGCATTGTATTTATTTTGGAAACAAACCAAATGTTAGCTTAGGTGTTAACAAGAACTAGCTATAATTATCGAATGTCTTCAAAGCCATATTTTTAAAAAATACTTAATCAACTCTAATATTTTTTTAAATTATCTTCCAATCAAGCAGAATAGTGCATTAAAGGAGTCAGTGCTTGCCTGCACTGGCTCTGTATTGTTAAAATGACAACCTTTCTCATATGGTTACCTCATTTAATCATTCAAATACCATATCATTACTCTGAGCTACATTCACAACACAGTTTATGTGCATAACAAAACCCATTAACACAAGTTATATTTGAGTTTTTAAACTTGCAAAAACAATCTAGAAGTATATCCATTAACCCTATATAATAAAAGCCTAATATTATACTAAGTGTCCAGTGGACCGGACAGCTGTTCAACCAATCAAAGCATAATATGCTAATGATATGCTAAGGCCGCTCAACCGCTCAATATGACATGCACTGACCATCAGGGGGCAGACAGTCCACCGGTCGACCAGTTACTATGATGCGCACTGACCACCAGGGGGCAGACAGTCGACCGGTCGACCAGTTGCTATGACATGCACTTACCACCAGGGGGCAGACGCTCCAAGCAAGGTTAGCTTGCTGCTGGGATCTAACCAATTGGGACTAAGTGAGATGGGCCGGACATGCCCTGGAGCCCTCCTGCAGTCCCTCCCCGGTTGGCCAACCTCCTGTGTCCCTCCCCGGCCCCAATCATGCACAGGTGGGGTCCCTCGGCCTGGCCTGCACCCTTTCACAATCCAGGACCCCTTGGAGGATGTTGGAGAGCCAGTTTCGGCCCAATCCCACAGGCCAGGACAAGGGACCCCACTGATGCACGAATGCGTGCACCGGGCCTCTTAGTTAGATTATAAAAGTGCCAATTACAGAAACTAAATCTCTAGGGACTTAGTGGTATCAGTAGCACTAAAATACCTTTATATCTTATTTACTTTCCTAAAGGAGGAAAAATGGATAATCTGAGAACATAAAATCAAAAGCATCTGATAAACATAACCCTCTGCTCCTGGCTTCATTCCTCCTTCTCCTGCTCCTAAACATGACCCACATTATGCTGTTCCATCCCACATCACGACCACCTCCTCTGCCTCCCACCACAGCTCTGGAAAGAATTCTTCTCTGCTCCTTCTGTCATTTCTGAGTTGAGGATGCCATTACAGTCAACTATGACAATTTCTATGCAAACAATATAAAATCCATATCACTACAGTGATATCTACTTCAATTCTACAACTGCTTACCTGACATCTTTATCTGGGAAGCAGAGTAATAAAATGACTAAACATACAGACTCCTAGTCAGATTGCCTACGTTAAAATCCCATCTCCCCCATTTATGAACCGAACAGCCTTAGAAACTTCGTATATGAAAGACAAGCTCTTCATCTGTCAAATCGAAATAAAATTGAAATCTACAATGTGACAGTCTGCAAAAATTAAGCTAGATAATATCCAATTGATGTAAAGCACTTTGAGCAGTGCCTGCCACAAAGAATACAATCAATAAAGATAAAAGACGATCCATTATTTTAATACAATCTTTAGCTGTGACTTCAAATACAGCATGATCAAAACCAAAACATGTCTTCCCTCTAATTGAAACCCCTTTCTGGGATTCCCTACATCATTCTAGTCAAAAATCTAGATGTCATATTCAATAATGCTAAAAGTGTAAAGAATTCTTCTTTCTCAAGTCAACTCCTTCCTTCCAATTCTGAATGCGGCCACAGAAAGGAGGCATCAGTACCTGGACTACTGCAACTCTGTCCTAGAGACTCCTGATCTACACTCATTTGTACCCAACCATCCTTCACACTGCTGCATGATATAACTCCCTGAGATCAAAGAAATAGGCACATTTAGAAAATTAATTTTTTAAAATTTACTTTTTACAATAGCATAAAGATAAAAAAAAAAAAAGTACTGCACAGGTAAAAGGAGAAAGAATAGAATATTTTTTAAATCAGTGATACTGGAACAATTCAGTACCTATGTACACTTTTAGGGGAAAAATTATAAAACAGTGATGGCAAACCTATGACACGCACGTCAGCACTGACACGCGTAGCCATTTCTGATGACACGCGGCCGCATGCCGAGGATGAAACATTTGCTGTTCCTGAGGATGAAACATTTGCAAAATAATGTTTTTTTCCTCAAAGTGACCCACTACCCGAGTTATGCTCAGTTTTTTGGCGAAGTTTGACACACCAAGCTCAAAAGGTTGCCCATCACTGTTCTAAAAGATGCACAGGAATGCCCTGGCTGGCGCAGCTCAGTGATGAGAGTGTCAGCCTGTGGACCAAAAGGCCTCTGGTTCGGCTGCAGGTGGATCCCTGGCAAGATCGGGGTGCATGTAGGAACATCCAATGGATGTGTCTCTCTCGCATCAGTGTTTCTCTCTCTCTCTGCCTCCCTCCCTCCATCCCTCCTCTCTTTCAATCTGTCTTCCTCTCCTCCTTCCTTTCCACTCTATCTAAAAAATATCAATGGAAGACGTATTCTCAGGTGAGGATTAACAAAACAAAAAAAAGAAGACAACTCAATGTAGTCCAAGTCAAAATCACTTGAACTTATATGGAAGGGCAAAGAAAAGCCAAGGCACCCTTAAAGAAAAAAAAAAAAATTAACATTCTCAAATATCCAGACTTAATATAAATCTATACTAATTATGACTGTGTACAATAAGTACCATAATAAAAAATAGATTAATAAAAAATAAATAAAACCCAGAGATAGACCCAAGCATCTACGGACACTCAATATGACAGAGTGGGTAATCTATATATATAAAAAGCCAGCAACTGGAATGCCTAACGACTAGAACGACCGGTCACTACGACGCCCCACTGCGGCCAGCAAACCAGCCGGATCCGAGGGTGGGGCCGGTGGCTAACCTTTTGCGGCCCCTCCCCTCAGCCGGCCCCGCCCCTGATTGGCCTCTCCCACCCCAATCGAGGGCGGGCCAGCCAGCCAACCTCCCGCCATCTCCTCCTCCCAACAGGCCCAGCCCTAATCTGCCCCGATTGGGGCCGGGCCAGCTGGACCCCACCCGTGCACAAATTCATGCACTGGGCCACTAGTACATAGCTAAGGGGAGAAAGGATAAATTTTTTAAAAACAAAAACAAAACAATAAATGATACTGGAAAAACTTAGATCCTACATGAAAAATAATAAAACTTTTTTGAAATTTAAAATAAACTGGACCCCCTTTCTAGCACCATATAAGCAAACAAAAAAGTCAACTCCAGACAGATTATAAACCTGTGCAAGGAGTAAAAACCATAAGACTTTTAGAAGAAAATAATGGAGGATATCTTAACTTCAGGGTAAGGAAAGATTTCTTACACAATAATAGCATAGACTCAAAGGAAAAGATATAAATTTTAAACCAAAATTTATCTCCAGCACTAAAGAAAGTGAAGAGATAAGCCACAATTGATATCTGCAACATGTGTAACATGTAAGGATTAGTATCTAGTCTACATGTAACATATTCCCACAAATAAATAAAAGACGATTCAACAGGAAAAAGATTTTAAAGCCATTTCACAAAAAAGAAAAATCCAAATGGCCAATAAACATAAAAGATGCTCAACATCATTAGTAACCATGGAAATGCAAATTAAAACCACATTGAGATACCATCTCCACCACTAGATTGGCAAAAGTTAGATGTCTGGCCATATCAAGTATCAGCATGAATTGAAAACAACTACTCGCATCCATTACTGGTGGGAGTGAATGACACATGCATTTGGGAAGAGTTTGGCATTATCTATTAAAGTTTGACTATGTACATATCCATGACCCAATAATTCAACTCCCAGTTACACATCCTAAAATAACTCTTGCACATGTGCACCAGAAACCATGTTCAAAATATTCATAGCAGCAGTCTTCATTCATACAAGCAAAGTCCTGGAAAAACTCAACTCTATAAATAATAAAATGGATAAATTGTGGCAAACTGATGCAACAAGGGACCAGAATAATTTTATATCCATTAACATGGATAAATCATGGGTTTGCTTAGGAAAAGTATCTCAGAACACCAACAGTTTAAGTCCAATAAATAAGATCTAAAACAGGGCAAAACTAAACAATCATTGTTTAGAGATATACTTAACAGATGATAAATTTGCTAATAAAAGCAATGGAATGACACACAGAAACCAGGATAAAATTTTCTTTTTAGGGGTGTGTCTGAAAGAGAGACACACGAGAATTTCTAAGGTCTTGACAACAACATATTGCTTATGCTGGGTGGTGGACATATTAATGGTAATATTATTATTATTTAAACTATAGGTTTCATAAATCTTATATATGTATATTTCATAACAAAACCAATTTGGGGGGAGAGGGGAATGAGTTTTAGAGTGAAGTTAGGAGGTGAAGAATCTCAAGTCTGGCTGGGAAGGCAAGAAGAAAAATCTGACAATAGCTAAAATGGATATATGGGGTGATTAGAACTGACCATATTTAAATGTCAATGAAGAGACTCCACTGGGACTGCAGAGACTGAAAACATAGGAGAATGAGGAAATAGTTTATAAAATGAGATTTCTAAGAAGGTGGGTAGGGTAAAATTCAGAGCACATGTGAACAAAAGATAGTCTTTCACTTTAAACTTGAGGGAACAAAGCAAGAACCAAGGGCTTACATGCTCATCTCCCCCAACAACCGGTATTTCCCCTGCATTACTAGCACCTAGGACAGTGCTAATGGGCATGGGAGAGAAAGAGGCTAAGGCCTGCTCTGGGTAGGTTCGGAAAGTACAGAATGGATTGCCTGAGAAGAGTACATTGTTAATACTTAACAAATATTCCAATTACCTATTAGCTAACTTCACAAATATACAAATCACCTATTAGAAAAGTCTACATTAAAGTTTCTTTCTTTAAAAGATAAATGCAAAAACAATATATTAAAATCCAATTCATACTTTTTTGATGCATACCGAATATTGATATGATTAGCAATCTTTTAAAACCTAATTTCCTTAAATCAACTCTTACCTCACTTGTAAAAAAATTAACTTCTACTTACTTAATTGAATTTCTAAAGTGGTCTTCCGCTGGATTTTTTACAGTGCAACTATTCAGGAGCCATAAATCTGCGTCTGATGCATTTTCTGTTAAAAAAAAGAAAAAAAAGAAAAAAGTGTCCCATTTAATCGGTCAGAAATATCCAAGTGCTTACTTAGATGGCACTGGGACTGCTGGGGGAAAGCAGAGAAAGGTAGAGAAGAGAGGTAAGTAAACAGGCAATTATAATACAGTAGGTAACTACTGTGATGTGGAAATATTCATGAGAAATAGATATTTTAAATGTATAACCTGTGTTATTATCTTTTCATTTAAAATATCAAGAGGATCAGCATTTGCTTCCTGTATTTTCAATATTTGAGAGTATTTAATAAGTGAAACTGTCCTAAACTTGCCTCTGAATAGGAAATTGCCCCTTTGGGACTGCATGGTAATATTTTTCAAGCACATGTATTATCACTCTTCAATTTGAGAAGTTATTAAAAATATAATTTGTCTTCCTTGAAAACATTAAAGACTAACCTTAAATTGAGGCTTTTATTCCTCTCAACATTTTGATTAGATATTGTTACATACTATAATAAACTTATCAGCAGTGCAACTAATCACCCAAACCCATTATGTTTATGGACATCCTATCTAATAAAGCGGGAATATGCAAATTGACTGTCATGCCATAACAAGATGGCTGTGCCCACAGCGGAGGCGGGGATCCCATAACACAAGATGGCTGTGCCCACAGCAGAGGCTGAGTTCCCATAATGAGCCTTAATGAGCAATCAGCAGGGACCTGAGGCTGCGTCCCCCACCTGGTAGGGCTTGACAGAGGACCTCAGGCCTCGCCCCCCACCCCAGCACCAGGCTGGGGGACCTGAGGACACGCACCCTGCCATGCGGGGCTTGACGGAGGACCTTAGGCTGCGCCCCCTGCCCAACAGGGCTTGACAAGGGACCTCAGGCTGCATCCCCTGCCAGGTGGAGCTTGACGGGGGACCTCAGGCCATGCCCCTGGCCCCGGCACCAGGCCAGGGGACCTGAGACCATGCCCCAGGCCCCGGCACTGGGCCATGGGACCTGAGGCTGTGCCCCCCGCCTGGCAGGGCTTGACGGGTGACCTCAGGCCACGCCCCCTGGCCCGGGCTAGGAGACCTCAAGGCATGCCCCCCACCCAGGCGCCAGGCCAGGTGACCTAAGGCTGCGCCCCCCCACCCAGCAGGGCTTGACAGGGGTGGGGCTGGCCAGGTCTGGATCTAGCCCAATGGGGTTGGGGCTGGGCAGGGCTGGGTCTCGCACGATTTCGAGGCGCACATGGGTGGGTGGGGACTTGACTCTGGTTCTCGTGAGTCTGGTTCTTCCAGACTCTGACAGGAGGAAGATTTTCATATAGATTTTACTAATTTTCTTTCATCTCTGACACTTCCATTATAGAGAAAAGGCAAATAGCAATATTAAAATATTTCCTCTAATTAATTCCCTTTTAATGTGCATGAATTTCGTGTACCGGGTCACTAGTGAATTTATAAATGCCTCAAGAGCTTGACGCTATTCCAACTACCTTGCTGCCTAAAAGGACTTACACTTTAAAATAGGATTATCACAATGAAAGGAAAACCAATATTGAAAACCGCAGTACCTTCAATGGTATTTTAGTAAGAACCAAAGCTGAGGTCAGAAGACATGAAGAACTAAGAGGACTAAGGGATACCTGTATGTACAACCTCCACACTAGAAGGGAGTTACACATGCAAACATTACGTGAGAGAGTGGGGGAGCACAGCAAAGCTTTAGTAACTTGGCAAAAACTTTTCGCCCAAAATTTATTATAAAAAATGATAAAATGTTTCTATAAGGATCCAAAAATTCTTGAAATGCTAAAAAGACAAGGGAAGTTCCTTATTACTATACTCATCTCACTCCACCTATTCATCCCCCCACCATCACCACCACAGTATATGTCCCACTCAACAGCAGAGTGGCCTTTTTATAAAACATAAATTTGATTATGTCACTTCCCTGCTCAAACTTGGAAATGATGAGCATTGATTCCCCACAACGCCATCTGAAAAATACTCTTCTAATATCAATCTGACTGTAGCACTCTTGATATCTTCCAATGATTTCACAGTGATATTCAAGGCCTATCCAGATCTTCAACTTCAATATTCATTTCTCCCCAACTTCAATATTCATTTCTCCCTAAATTCATCTGTCTCTCCAGCCACACCAAACCACCTGAAATTCCTAAACCTTGTGCTATGCCATCTGCATAGGATACCTTTATTTTCTTCAGAATGGCAACTCAGATAGCCCTTCACCTGCCCATCTACCTTCAGTTTCAGTAGAAGGTCTCTTAGATGCCTCTTCTCTGCATTCCCACAGTAGACTGCATAAAGCATTCTGGCACTTCATAATTCTGTATTAAAATAATTCATTTTTCCAGCCTGTACTTATTACTAGTTAAGAAATACTGAACACAACATTTTTATCTGAATGTCCAGGACCTAACACAGTAATGGCACAGAACAGACATTCAAGTAACCATGGAACACTAAACAGTATACAAAGAGGTTCAAGAAGAAAGATGACAGAGGGATAATGTGTGAGACTACATACCTATAGCACTTCTACCAACTTCCTAAAGCTCTGAGATCATGCTAATTTTTTAAAATAAGATTAAAGAAAGTCAACAACTTATTTATCAACAATTTAGAGCTGACACTTTATCATACTCACTAGAGGCCTGGTGCACGAGATTCGTGCACTTGGGGGGGTGGTCCCTCAGCTCGGCCTGTGCCCTCTCACAGTTGGGACCCCTCGGGGGATGTCCAGCTGTGCTCGCCAGATGTGAGCCCGGCTTCTGACTGAGCAGCGCTCCCACTGTGGGAGTGCACTGACCACCAGGGGGCAGCTCCTGCGTTGAGCATCTGCACCCTGGTGGTCAGTGCACGTCATAGTGACCGGTTGTTCCACTGCTCAGTCCATTTGCATATTACCCTTTTATTATATAGGACTAGAGGCCCGGTGCATGAATTTCGTGCACGGGGGTCCCTCAGCCCAACCTGCAACCTCTACAATCCAGGATCTCTCAGGGGATGTCCTACTGATGGCTTGGGCCCACTCCCCATGGTTCTCTGCTCTCTGCAGGGCCTGGAGGTTTCCCTGCAGTCATGGAGATGAAGCCCCCATGCCGTGCTGTCCGCTCTCTGCCTGCTGCTACCATGCGCCATGCAAAGGAAGACCCAATGCCCTGCAGTGTGCTCTGTCTGCCAGGCCTGGGGGCTTTGCCGACAGGGACACACTAAGGAAGCCCCCAAGCCCTGCTGTCTGGGCTCTGTCTGCTGGGCCTGGGGGTGTTTCCGCTGCCTCTGCTCTAAGGAAGCCACCAGGCCCTGCTCTCCGGCCTCTGTCAGCAGGGCCTGGCGGCGTTCTGCTGCCGTGCTAAGGACGCCGCCAGGCCCTGCTCTCCGGCCTCTGTTTGTTGGTCAGACAGGCCAGACACTCCAGCAGCGGGGCTGAGGTGACTGGGCACCGCCATCTTGTGGCTATGGGGGCCGCCATTTTGTCCCGCAGGTATGGTTAATTTGCATATTACTCTATTATTAGATAGGATAGCTATATCCCCAGCACTTATGACAGTTCCTGGTACATAGTGAGTACTCACTAATTTACTAAATGAATGTGGAATTTTGAAAGACAAAGCAAAACTATGAGCAATGTATTATATCTGTAAGCTAATGGCAAAAATATAAAGACTGTGGATTTATTTAAAACAAACAAACAGCCCGGCCAGCATGGCTCAGTGGTTGAGCATTGACCTATGAACCAAGAGGTCATGGTTCAATTCCTGGTCAGGGCACATGACCAGGTTGCAGGCTTGATCCCACTGTGGGGCATGCAGAAGGAAGCCGATCAATGATTCTCTCTCATCATTGATGTTTCTATCTCTCTCTCCCTCTCTCTTCCTCTCTGAAATCAATAAAAATATATAAAACAAACAAACAAAAACCTAAAGAAAGAACTACTTGTGCCAGATGCCAGGTTGGTATCATGGTACATTCTTCTATTCAGTCACCATAAAGCCACCAGACATATCTCAACAAAAGCTGCTCAAGGAGAACTTCAGCAATATATAAGGCAAATCATTCCACTTGATCTGGAATTCTGTCAATGTTGAGATGTGCTGACTTTCAAAATAAAGTGAATACTACGCTGGTGACCCAGTAATTACAACCAACAGAAAACCTGTGAATATACCAAAATGCCCACAAAATTACCTAACTGAATAGTAACTATCCCAGAAAAGAGAAGTCTCTCCTCCAATAAACACAGTTTCTTATCCAATTATTTCTTAACTTAGTTTTGTGTTAATGTATCTTACTTACTATTTTCAAAAGATTGTTCTACTTATAAGCATAAAACAGTCAGTCAACAACCACAACACAATGAAGATTCACTGTGTGTCAGGCTATATTCTAGGTTATGGGGATATAGCTATGGCAAGAGTTTCTACCCTCAAGGAGTTTACAGTCTTAAGGAGGAAGTGTGATAAAAAACAAAAATAGGTGAACAAGCTAATAATTTCAGTCAATGATATTAGCACAATAAAAGAGGGTAATGGACAAAGAATAACTAGGGTGGGGGTGTTGCTAGTCAAAATAAGTCTCCCTCAGAAGTTCAAATCTGAACTGGGATTTACATAATGGGAAAGAATCTGCAAGGATGGGAAGAGCTTTCTGAGAGATACCACAAAAGCAAAGGCCTAGAAAGAGGACCAAGCTTGCATGTTCTAGTAACAGAGAGATCAACGGAGTGACTGGACATAGGGAGAACAGGAGGAGAAAGGTCAGGGAGCAGGAACCAGATTACACTGGCAATTGTTTCAAACATGAGCTAATTTTTACTGCAGAAAGCCCCTTCTGGAAGCACTGTGAAGACTGTAGATAGGGCAAATGGAAAAGCAGTAAGAAAAAAATACAGGCAAGATAACCAGATGGAAGCTGACACATTGGTCTATGGTAACCTGGGCTGGGGTTATGGCATGGCAAGAGTGAGAAGCAAATGGAGACATATTTTGAAGGTAGAAACAAGATAACCCAGTGAGAGAATAGATGTGAGTCATACAAGAAGTAATCAAGTAGGATTCCTAAGCACATGCGAAGTATTTGGGCCTGAGCATCAGTTGTTTGCGGTACCATTTATTGAGACAGGAAAGGTTTACAAAGAAACAGATTTAGGGATGAGAGAATCAATAGGGGGTCTTCTGGACATGCTTATTTGAGATCCCTATTAAATATCCAACTAGAAATAATAATCAGCCATTTGTATATATGAGACACAAATGGGAGAATCAAAACCATATAGAAGATACCTGAATCTATAGGAATGGATGAGCTCACCTAAGGAGACAATATAGGGGTGGAGGGGAAGGGAAGAAAGGAGAGAAAAAAGTAGAAGACTGGGTCTTTCAAAGGTCTGGTAGAAAAGTTGAGATGAGAAAGGACACTGAAAAAGAGCAGCCAATAAGAGGATAAAAACTAGGCACATGATGTCATTGAAATCCAGAGAAGAGAGTATTTGAAACAGGAGTAAACAATTTTGTTAAATGCTGAGAGTTCAGGAAAGATAACTCTATAAATACCAGATGCAATCTAGACCTCAAGATATGACTATTTAGTATTTCATTATCAAACCATAGTGCTGCCATGAAATCATTGTGCATATATCAATCTATATTCTTCCCAGGTTATCTCTGGATCAAATCCAAAGAAGTAGTATCATTAACAAAAAAATAAAATGACCATCCAGATTTTTTCCTTTCTCAATGCTGGTATCTGCTTGCTCTGTGCCAACCCACAATCACCGAGCAAAGGCCCTTTTTCATAGAAAACAAACTCACTACAGAAGGGAAGTGAGGTGGAATATCATGCATGGCTATTTGCCAATAAAGAACGCTGAGTTCATATTTTTGGTCCCCTTATGATCACATTCCCTGGGATCTAAGATGCCATCCACTACAAGAAACACTTTCAACTCAGTAACAGCTCCTCAAGAAGAGTGGGACTTTACATTCATGTCCTTAGGAATTTTAAGGTATCCCAACTTCAAACATTAACATGAGAGGGAGGATGGCAGTGAAATGAAGCTGAAACAGAAGAAATAAGTGAACTTAGCATGTCGTCTTGGAGTGGCACCATCTAAAACAAACAAGAAATACGGAAAAACCTGTCTTTCCAGAACCTCATCACCCAATATACTACCAGGTTACTGAATTAAATATCTGAGAAGAAAAGGTTAACATCTTATGGTCTTGCCTTAATCAGAGCGTTCATGGCAGATTCTCCAGTGTCCAGGAGGAAGAAACAATATTACAGAAGAGCCCTTAGGGAAAGATGGACGAGGTAGATGGACAAGAATGGACCAAGGAAGGAAAAGACAGTAAGAAAGTACCACACGCAGAGACACAAACTTGAAGAGGACCCAAAAAAGGCGTTTACCTACTTTGAGATTTGGCCTACAGCACTACTGTTAACTGAAAGTCATCTGCACATTAGCAAAATACTGCCAATGCCTGAGCTGGGATATCAGGACTGGTTTGGAAGGCTACAAACTTGAGGCTAGCCCGATGGAATCTAGACCTCAAGATATTATTTAGTCTTTCATTATCAAACCATAGTGCTACCATGAAATCACTGTGCATATATTATCCTATATTCTTCCCAGATTATCTTTGGACCAAATCCAAAAAAGCAGGATTGACGGGTCAAGGATAAATTCATAGGTAACTGCATTATATACTGTCACATTCTCCTCCCTAAGGCGTGTCTCACTTTGCACTCCCATGAGCAATGCAAGATACTGCCTGTTATCCACAGCATCACCCACAGGGTGTGCTATCAAACCTGTGGACTTTTGCCAATCAGGTGAGAAACAGAAAGCCGGGTGAGGTTTAACATGCATTTCTCTTATTATGAATGAGTTGAGTATCTTCTCATATGTTTATGGACCATTTGCAGGGTTTGGTTTGTTTTTTTCCAATTTTCAGTCTGTTCATATCTTTTGCTCACTTTTCTATCAGTCATTTTCATTTCAAGTTTTAATTTAGTGACACACATAAACATACTATATATGAGAAAGTATTTCTTGCCTAAGATATTAGTTATAATATTTTTCCCCAGTTTGTCACTTTACTTTTTTATAGTTTCTTCATACTTTTTTATTTCTAGGATATCAAATTTATCTACTTCTCCTCTTATTGCTTCTGGATTTTGAGTCATAATTAGAAAGTTTTCTATACTCCCAAGTTACCAAGGAATGTACCCATATTTTCTCCTAATACACATATGGATTAACATTTAGATCTTTGATCTATTAGGAATTTATCCTGATTCACATCGATCTTACTGAATTTTTAAAGCAGAAGATGAAATAAGATACCACATTCTCATATCAAATTGGAAAATAATAAAAAGTAGGATACTACCGAAAGCTAGCAAAGGAATGGGGAACTGGCAACCTCTTCCTCTGCTGATGGCAGGCGACATAGGAAACTCTTTGGAATGCAATGTAGGGATGGCTATCAAAAATTCAGATGCTGCCCTGGCCAGGTGTCTCGGTTGGTTGGAGCATTGTCTCATGCACCAAAAGGTGGCAGGTTCGGTTCCCAATCAGAGAGCACATACCCAGGTTATGGTTCCATCCCAGGTCGAGGTCGGAGCACATGCAGGAGGCAACCAATCAATGTTTCTCTCACATTGATGTTTCTTTCTCTTTCTCTCTCTTTCTCTCTCTCTCTCTTTCTCTCTCACCCTCCCTCTTTCTAAAATCAATTTTTAAAAACTTAAATGTGTATTGGAATTTCTCCTACACAGTTGTAGCATATTTGCACCATACACGTGCATATTTATATGAGCACACACATACACTGAGTGGCCAGATTATTATGATCTCTGAACACATAATAATCTGGCCACTCAGTGTATATCCTATATAATAAAAGGTTAATATGCAAATTGTCCCCTCGACCAGGAGTTCGACCAGCAGGTAGGCCAGCTCCCCCTGGTCAGGCTGGCCGGACCCCATCCACGCACGAATTCATGCACCGGGCCTCTAATACACACACACATACATACACACACACACTGAGTGGCCAGATTATTATGCATTCAGAGATCATAAAAATCTGACCACTCAGTGTATATGCACATACATATATAGATATAAAAATATATATAATTGTACACATAAATTATTAAATTCTCACTGAAGATTACTAAAGCAAAAGACCTAGAAAGCCTATAAGTTGATTATAGGAGACTGACTAAATAAATTATGAGACTGCAGCTAAAATACCATTTATTTGTTTTAAAAAGGCAAGATAAATCTGTAAGTACTAATTTATAATAATCTTTGTTACATCAGGTAAAACAAAGCAAAGTGCAGAAGAGTAGGTCTCATATTTCACTTGTGTTTAAAAAGGAAAAGAGAAAAAGGAAATTCTGTTGTAAGCAAAGAAGATTTCTAAAAGCATACATATGAAATTGCTGGAGGTGTCCATCCTTAGAAGTAAGATGAAGGTTCAGCTGTCCTCCAATATAGTGTTCATGTGTGCATCTAACATTCTTTCTCTTTTCTTTTTTTAAATTGCATGGACATTACTTTTATAATTTTATAAAATTTAATCCTGAGAAGGAACACATCAATGTTTTATTTATATTCCTCTGTATTGTTTTAATTATTAAAAGCAGGTATTGATTTTGTTCACTTACGAAAACTAATCAAACTTTTTACTTTTTTTTTTTTTAATGTTTCCTTTTCCACAGAGCTTGGCATCAATAAGTGTTCTTTCATTTTAAAGCGAGAACATACACTATTTTCTTGTTGTGACCCATCATAAAAACTGGCCTGATATACATTTTCTAAGGGACTTTTCTCCCCACTGCTAGAGCCTTTGTACTCACTGGACCAAGGAAATGATGGTCATTGGCACACCACCCACTTTGAGTGTGGGGATAGAAAAACAAACTATTATTTGTTCTAATCGAATCACATTCACTTTCCAAACTATTTCTTTATATACACAACATAAATTACTTTTAAACCTAAAGTAATAAAAATCTGATTAGCAATAATGATAATAGCTGATATTACTGGGTACATATTATGTGTCCAGCAATGAGTCATGCACATCATATCCTTTTTTTCCATTTAATCCTCCAAATTTGTGGTGGGTTCATTTTTACTCAAATTTTATGGGGTGGGGGTGGGAGGGGGATCTGTGGCTTAGAAAGGAAAAGTAACTTGCCTAAAATCACACAGAGAGACAGTGGCCAGGATTAGAGACCCAGACAAACTGACTCCAGGGACTGTCAGTTTAAGGAAATTAGAATGCCTCATTAGTGGCTCTTCGCCTCTTGATCAAAAATAATGCAGACAATATCTAAAAACAAAATATAGAAATGTTACGTGGCCTTGAGGTTGCCTCATGATATTTCTAAAGAGGCTAATGAGCAGGCTTGAAAAGGAACTGTGTGGCTATTTCCAACATTTCCAAGATCTTGAACATGTCAGCTCTTGGCCTTCTGTTATCGGTGAGAGACATGCAAGTAAAGGGAGCATTAATAATGATGCAGCATCCTCACTCCAAAGCACAAGCTAACTCTCACAGCAACCAATCTCCACTTCACCCTGCAGGCTTCTGCATAATCATGGCATTATGGAAGAGATGGGCATGGTGCATAGCAACACTACTCAGAACAAAACATTTATCTTATACAACTGTTCCATTTGGAAGTCAACGCGAGGAACAGCATAAAACAGTAAGAGGAGTCTATCCAAAGATTTAGGTAAGGCAGTTAAACATGTGGATATAAATAAAATTCACTAAGGGCACAACGAAGATGGGGAAATGTTTGATTGTTTTGGACCCGACAGCATTTGGTAGGAAAGGGGGTCTTTTATCACAGAACAAACGTCCATTACGCTAATTCATACCTGTGTGTGTATTTATATTAATACAAATCACTGAATGCCTACTAAAAACTCAGGGAATAGAGTAAGCTTTTTTTAAAGTTTATTTTTTATTGACATTATTACAGATGTCCCCTATTTTCCCTCCACTTGCCCCTAGAGTAAGCTTTAATAAAAGTATTTAAAAACACCTTTAAGGTGCATCTTTAAAAATAATTTCTTAAAATCAGTAAAGGCTAAATTAAAATTACAAATTCTGGTCAATGTATTTTTTTTTTTTTTTGTCTACCTTTCATTTGTTCTATATAGGGACTGTGCAAAGCACAACAGTGAGTAAGCAGGTTTTCAAAATCTTTTTTTTTATTATTGATTTTGAGAGAGAGAGAGAGAGAGAGAGAGAAAGAGAGAGAGAAAGATCGATTTGTTGTCCCACTTATGCATTCACTGATTGCTTCCTGTATGTACCCTGACTGGAGATTGAACCCACAACCTTGGCATATTAGGACAATGCTCTAACCAACTGAGCTACCCAACCAGAGTCAAAAAAAACCTTTTTACAAAAACAGTTAAAGTGAACCAGGAGAAAGCATTCTCCTTTTAGTAAACTAAGGTTGGAAGACTGAGAGGATGAGGAGAAGAAGGGGACCAAAACAGAGGAAAGAGGAAGAGAAGAGAAAAGGGAAAGGAGAAACAGAGTCTGACAGACAAAGAACATCTGCAGGGCCCAGTCTGGAATACTCAGAACAGGAACTGACCCCCCACTACTGAGTGCTGGGGAGTACTGGCGTGCTTCTGAATGAAGTGGAACACAGAAGCTCCTAGGGAAGCACTTACTCTTGGAGATTACTCACAGGAGTTTGTTCTTTAAAAATACAGGCATCCCCTGCTTGTTGAAAGTTCTGGTTACACCACTTTACTTTTTCAAAAGACCTACATTAAAACCTGTTCAAAGAGGATTTCCACTTTTACAAAAGAAGTGGAAACAGTGTCCAGCATTTGTGATGCAGTGAGGCAGTGCCCCGAACATCGAGAGCACACTGTTGCTTCGACTAAATGCGGTTTTATTTTAGGCTTTGTATGTTAACTGATATGAATTGGAAGGTTATTTTTTGGATCTCGGAAAACTAAAAAACTTTTCCATATAAATCAATGGTAACTGCTTCTTCGCTTTCTGCCATGTCGGCTTAGGAAAGGTTTTATAGGAATGCTCTGCTTCTGGATTGTGGAGAAACCTGTAGTCCTGCTGAGCGCTTTGCAAAGATAAAATGAAACCATGAGTCAGCTTGAACTCTGTTCACTGTTCAGAGGGAAAAGAACATTTTTTCTTTTAAGTGATAAATAAAAGCTGGGAGAACTCTAACAGTAACTACTGAAAATTAATTACATGTCTAAGTAGGCCTGGCAACAATCTAAATCAGAGTGCAAGACAAACCTTTACTTACTGTGTAGAACAGAACATTGCTAATATTCCCCTGTCCTCTTTCCAAATTAAATTGCTCTGTTGGTCCTGACACATAATTATTCAGAAGTTACTGTGTCTGAAGAATCCATAATAGGACATCTACTTCTATGATGTAAATAGGTTTATAAACTAAGAGCTAATATACACACCAAATGGACCTTATCGGGCACTTCATGAGCTGGTCACCACACCTCTACACTGAGCCACTGCTCACCAGGCCTATCTTGTATGTATGTTCCTGCCACACTGAGCCTTCAGGCCCTCAGGCATAATAAAACTCCAAAATTGAGAAAAACGAAAATCTAACCCTCCCCCCCCTAAAAAAAAAGTAGGTAAAGAATATGAACTGAGAGTGCACACAAAAAGGAAACACATGGCTCTTGAACATAAAAAAAGATATTCAACCCCATTATTAATAAATAAAAATTAAAACTGCACTAAGGGAAAAAAACTGTACAATTTTTTAATTCTTATATTGTCAAAAAAACATAAGTTTGAAAACATTGCACTGATGTCACTGTGAGGAAGCAGGCACTTTCCTGCATTGCTGGTGGGAATGCAAACTAGAAAACCACCTATGAAGGCCATTTAGCAATACCTACCATAAAGGAAAATGCACATTCTCTGACCAAGAAGTTCTGAGAATTTAGCCTACTATATACATACTAGAGGCCCGGTGCACGAAATTTGTGCATGGGTAGGGTCCCTAGGCCTGGCCAGCGATCAGGGCCAATCTGTGGGACGACCGGTGGGGTGATCAGGGGGCCCCCACTGGCACCTGCCTTAGTCAGCCTGGCACCACCTGCTCGCCAGCCCCACCCCCACCGCCGCCCGCTCGCCAGCTGGCCTGACAGCCAGGAGCCTGTAGGCTGGGGGCAGCTCCTGCATTGAGTGTCTGCCCCCTGGTGGTCAGTGCACATCATATCCACCAGTCTTCCACAGGTCGTACCACCATTCGGCTGATTTGCACATTAGGCTTTTATTATATAGGACTTACACATGTGCAAGGTAATTCATTGCAGCACTGTTTGTTAGAATAAAAGGTGACTGGTTAAAGGCATCCTATGTAATAAAAGGCTAATGTGCAAATTGTCCCCACGGGTGGGAGTTTGACTGGCTGGTAGTTATGACGCACACTGACCACCAGGGGGCAGAAGCTCTAACGCAGGAGCTACTGAGCAACAGCAACTTTGCAGAGTGCCTTCTCGCACTCCAGGACCCCTGGGGGGATGTCGGACTGCGGGTTTTGGCCCAATCCCCACAGGCCAGGCTGAGGGACCCCCACCTGCTGGAGGAAACCTGCTCACTCTGCAGATGCCCTTCAAGCCCTGGCACCACCCCAGGTGTGGCCGGCTAGGGAGGGACCATGAGAGGTTGGCTCCAGGGCATGTTTAGCCTGTCTCAACCAGTCCCGCCCCATCAGTCACCTTCCAATTAATTTACTTTCAATGTGCACGAATCCGTGCACCAGGCCTCTAGTTTTAGTATATTCAGAATTGAGATTCCTATAAAGCTGCTCAAAAAAAAAAAAAAAAAGAATGAATAACCTCAAGTCCTAATGAAGAAAGAGCTCTAGACATATTTTTCAGAGAAAAAAAATTAAGACGCGAAAATACACATACACTATGCTACCACAGAAACTCTAAAATAAATTTTCACCTTTGCTTCTATTTGTACAAAAAATTATGTGTGTGTATATCAAAAACAAATAAAATGGCTGGGACTGGGGAGAGGAATAACTACAGAATTGATAGAAGAGGTAAGAGAAAGATTTTCATTTGTACAACTGATTTTCTTACTTTTAAACCAATTCAAAAATTAAGTCTTCCCAAAGTAAAAAAGCAATTGCAAAAAATGTACTAGTAGCTTGTCTTAATCTTCCTAACATTTCCCCAATTTTGTACTTCCTTCCATAGTCAAACATCTTAAAAAAACTATCCCTGTACCAGATCTATACATATTCTGTCACCTCCCATTCTCTCTTCCAGCACTTCATGTTGGTGAAGATCTTCAACCACTCACTATTTTCATAAAAACACTTTCATTGTGGAAACCGATCCCAAATGCCATAGATAGCTAAACACTCCTTTCTTTATGGTGTCAACAGACTCACTCTCCTATTTTCCTCTTACCTCCCTAGCCTCTCTGCTTTATCCATCCATGAATTACACTGCTAATGGGAATATAAAATAGTATAACTGATTGGGAAAAGAGTCTGTGAATCCCTCAAATTGGTAAACAAAGAGTTAACATATGATCCTCTCCTGGGTATACACCCTAAAAAACTGAAAATGTATGTTCACACAAAAACTTGTACATTGCCCAGCCAGTGTGGCTCAGAGGTTGAGCATCAACCTATGAACCAGGAGGTCATGGTTCAATTCCTGGTCAGGACACATGCCCGGATTGTGGAATCGATCCCCAGTGCGGGGTGTGAAGGAGGCAGGCAATTAATGATTCTCTCTCATCATTGATGTTTCTATCTCCCTCTTCCTCTCCCTTCCTCTCTGAAATCAATAAAAATATTTTTAAAAAAACACATTTGTACATCAATGCTCATAGCTGCATTATCTTAGCCAAAAAGTGTGTGTGTGTGTGTTTGGGGGGTCCATCATCTCATAAATGAATAAATAAAATGTAGTATATCCATACAAAGGAATATTATTAGGCAATAATAAGAAATGAAATATTGATAACATGCTTGATGGACCTTGAAAACAAGGTGAAAGAGGTCAGTCACAAAGTAACATGTGTTGTATGATTCCACTTAAATGAAAGGTCCAAGGGACAGAAAGGAGACTGGTGACTGCCTAGGGCTGGGAAGGCTAGGAAGACTGAGGGGTACCGGTTAAAGGATGCAGAGACTAGTTGAGGTAATAAAAATGGTTTAAATTGACTGTAGTGATGGATGCACAACTCTGTGAATATACTAAAAGCTACCGAATTGTACACTTTAAATGGTATATAGTATGAGAGTGATTACCTCAAAAAAGCTGTTTTAGAAACAAACAAAACAAAAAACAAGAGATAAGCTTGAGCCACACCATCACCACTGTTTTCATTCTTTACCGTCTGCCTAAATGTCTCTTCCACCCATCCACCCTAGAAAACTACTATTCTCCATTTTCAGCTGTTACATATCACCCCCTCTAGGAAGCCTTCTCTACTGTAGTTCTTCAGAAAGAGTAAGGCACTACTTCTCCTTGCTTACAGATGAGCTTGTGGCATATCCTGGCAAAGATTCATAAGTATGTCCCACCCTTAAAATGAGTCCCTCAATGTCTTCAAATCCCCAGAGATGAGCACAGGGCTTAGAAAAGGATATGTTCTGATTGTCAATGGGTGGGTGGACAGGTGGAAGGGTAGATGGGTGAATGGGTGAATGCATGTATTGATGGATAGAAGGACAGAAGGAGAGAAGAGAAAGAAACAAAGAGCAAGCATGAGTAAACAAAGAAGCAAACATCAGGGTGGCAGAACAGCATGTTAATGAATAATGGAGACCAAATGAGGAAGCAAACAGATTAGTCCTTGTCAGCAATCAAAAGTTAACACCAGATAAATGCTTTCACCAGAAGCTGGGGTCAAACTCTGATGGAGAATCTGGTATTTCTTCCAGAGGATTTTCTTGTTCTAACAAGAACAAAGACAGCAGCAACTTTTCATTTTAGTACTTATAAAAAGAATGTATTTACAAAAATATCCTGGGAAAATGTCTTTTCCATCTAACAGAGATTATGCAATTTATACATATAGCTATAATTATAGAGAAGTAAAAGAAAAAACAAAACCCTATGCATTAAAAATAGGTTAGAAGGAAATGCACCAAAATGTTAGCAGTAGCTATATTTAGGTACTGGCACACATGCTCTAGAGAGCAGGTCTTCCTGGTTTCCAGAGGCTTCCCGACATGAGTCTGGGCCTGACAAGGCATTTCTTCCCCAAGCTGATCCCTACCATCTGGAGGTGCTTACAGGCCTCCGGAGACATGTTCTGTCTCATCTGACTGGCTCATCTGGACAGGCTGGCTCCTTGGAGCTGGCTTAGGCCCCAAGGGTCTTCTTCATCCAATTATTCAACAGAGGGCCAGGCTTGGACCTGGCAAGCCTGGTCCAAGGTTCTAACACTGACCTTGAAGAAGGCTATTTCGACAGTTCAGAGATTAGCTAACATAGGGCAAAGGTAGGCTGTTAATTATGGGGAAACAAAGCCTCAAGTGGCAAAGAGGTTTTTGTAAAAACAAAAGAACTTAGTAACTGACTACATATGGAAAATGACAGCAGGAAGAATAAAGGTTTCTAACCTAGAAGCTAATCCAAAGAGTGGCACAGCTAAGGAGAAGCAGGTCAGAGGAGAAAAGTGTAACTTCAGCATTAGACATGTTCACTTTCAGTTACCTATCCAGTGATGTATGCAAGCAGAACTGTGCACAAGCAACTGTAAGTGCATGAAAAGACTCACAAAGATCAAGGGTACCCATGTCACCAAAGATGACAGACAACAGGCAATGGAGTATCAGGGATAAAAATCATCAAGAAGATGGAAGTATGTCACAAAGCTATGATGGGTGGGCAGGACTTCAAAGAGGAGTGTTTGCCTAACTGAGTAATGGTGACAGACAATAGACTTAAAGTGGTTGTGAAAAGCAAAAACTACACTGACCTCTGTCTTATGAATCAGAGGGAATTTGCCTAGAAGTCAGAAGTACAATTAAAATGCTGGAATTGATTTCCTATAAATTTCAATTTGACTATGCAATAGATTAGAACTAAATAACAACATTTGCATAGCATTTTACACTTACAAAGCATTTTCAAATACATTCTCTCATCTAGGAGCCACATGAGGTAAGTATTTACACTCATGGATGAGGAAACAAGGAAAGATGTTGTGACAAGCAAAGAATTGTCATAAACCGAATCCCAGGAAGCAGGGCCAGGGTGGTCTTGGCTCTGCAGACTGAGCCGAGGCACTTTGAATTCCCTTTGATGTTAAGTGCTGTGATGTGGGCTGTCCTTACTACCATGAACAGGGATGATTTCTTTCATGATGCCCAAAACAACAAAGTTTGTGCATTTATTCACAGACTAGAGGCCCGGTGCATGGATTCATGCACACTGAAAGTAAATTAATTAGAAGGTGGCTGGCGGGGCGGGACTGGGCATGATGGGTCAGACACGCCCTGGAGCCAACCTTCAGCAGTCCCTCCCCGTCTGACTGCACCTGGGGCGGCACCGGAGCTCAAAGGGCATCTGCAGAGTGAGAGGGGTCCCTCCGGCAGGCAGAGTCCCTCGGCCTGGCCTGCGGGAATCAGGCCGAAACCGGCAGTCCGACATCCCCCGAGGAGTCCTGGAGTGCGAGAGGGCACTCTGCAAAGTTACTGTCACTCAGCAGCTCCTGCGTTGGAGCATCTTCTCCCTGGTGGTCAGTGCGCATCACAGCTACCAATCGGAGCATCTGCCCCCTGGTAGTCATTGCATGTCATAGCTACTGGTCAAACAGTCAAACGATTGCTTAGACTTTTATCTATATGGACTAAAGGCCTGGTGCATGAATTCGTGCACAGGTGGGGTCTGGCCGGCCCACCCTGATGGGGGCCCATCAGGCTGGGCTGGCAGGAGGGAGGGGCCGTGGGTGGTTGGCCGACCATCCCGCCCCAGATCAGGGTATTGGGGGCTGATCGGGGGTGGGGCCGGCTGGAGGGGGCGGGGCGATCAAAGCCTGAATCAGGCTGGTTGGCTGCTGCAGTGTGCATCACAGCTACTGGTCGTTCTGGTTGTTCTGGTTGCTCCGCCGTTCCAGTCACTGGGCTTTTATATATATAGATTATAGTCATCTATTTTTCTCTAAAGAAACTAAATTTTACATGGAGAATGTTATAAATTATATCTAACTGCTCCCCATGAAAAGAGCTATGAAGTACAAGGAAGATGTGAGATCACAAAGAGCAGGGACTGAAGTAGAATATATCAACTAAGAGGAGACTGGATTCCCCTCACCCTCCCCACCGTCTGTACCATTTCAGTATAGCACCATCAGGTGGGGTAGCATCCATGCTGTGGAATGGTGGGTGGCAGTCTAAGAAGAGCCCATCCAAAAGGGAGAGGGTGTCTTTAAGACATGAGCAGACTAAGGAAGGCATCTCTATGGAGGGTGACTCGGCAAGGGTATCAGTGCTCAAGCAGTAAAGAGAGTTGGAGTGACCACAGGAGAGTGTCCACCGAGGCAGACAGCCCAGCTCAGGGTGTCAGAATCCAAGCAAAGCGAGAACATCCCTGCAGTAGCAGCTGAGCATTGGGTAGCAGAGCTGGAACACAGTGAATGGGCCTGTGCACCAAAGGGCAGCCTGGGCTGCAGGGTCCAAGCCCAAGGGAGGTGAAGAAGGCACCCACAGGGGGCAGGTGGTGGCAGTGGCCTAATGTCTGTTGTCAGAGCATAAATGGGGTGATGAAAGTATGCACACAGGAAGATGGCCCTGTGCTGGAGTCCAGGAGAGGTGAGGAGGGCATCTTTGCAGAGAGGCAGAGGTGCCAAGTCCAGGAGTTCAAGGAAGATATGAAAATCTGATGAGGAACAGGAAATTTACCTAGCCTCAAAGAACCTTCTCACAAAATACGTATTAACTACACTGGAAAAAAATAACGTTACATTGGAGAAACTCAACAGATATTACCTTAATCAACTGATCAAAGTGAACATCACCAATAATGGGATATATTATTATTATTGAGAGGATGCACTGAGAGGAAACAGCATCATTTTTTAAGACATTCCTGCCAAAGACACATTAACTTGAACCTACTCAAGAGAAATATCAGACAAACACAAATCATGGGACAATCGTTCAAATAACTGGCCTGCAATCCTCAAAAATGTCAAAGATGAAAGAGCAAGGAAGGAGAGGAAAACTAGTCCAGATTAAAAGTCGTAAAAAGACATGACAACTCAATGCAAAGTGTGATCCCAAAATGGATCCACTGCTATAAAGGCCATTATGGAAATAACCAGATCCAGGTCTGAGGATTAGATGGGAGTGGTGCCTGTTAGTTATCTGGTTTTGAAGACTGTGCTGGGGTTTTGTAGGAGAATAACTGTATAGGAAACAGACACTAAAGCACATGGGGTGATAAGGCATCAAATCAACAGCTTACTATCAAATGGCTTAGAAATAGGAAAAGACATTTTCTGTACTGCTCATGCAACTTTTCTGTAAACACCATTTTTATCTTCCTTCTTATAAGCTTTGAGAGACTGAAGAAGTAGGCTGCTTGGCAACATAAGAATATATAGTTGCCACAAAAACTTACCAAAAAATTAAAAGTGTGGGAAGCTGCCCATTGTCTTCACTAGCAGAGAGGTGTGGACAAGGAACCTGGAAGGCTGGTGACCCTTGAGCCCTGGCAATGGTCAGAGCTATGCACCCACTGTTTAGTCGAGACAATGGTAGCTGAAGCAACTTCCCCACCAGATTGTCATGCAAATCCTTACTGATAAGATAGTCTGTCTGTTACTGGAAATTGTCTGCTTAAGGGAATCCCAAATTGAATAAAAGGATGGCAAGGCCTGAGCACAAACAGAGTCCTTCCTCTTGCATTGGACTCCCGCCTGGCCCCCCCCCAATTTCCAAATTATTATTTCTTGTCTTGTCTCTTTCATTTGCATGCAGCCCCTCTTCCAGAGCCCGAACCCTGAACCACTCAGGACGTGGGTCTTCACATAAAAGCACTATGAAAAATGGAGAATGACTCTCTATTCACACGGAGGTATTTTTTCCCGAAATAGGAAATTAAAGGTCAGTGTTAGGGGAACAATGTCAGTGGCAGGACCAATAAAGATACTGACAAAGTGATACTTTATAAAATGCTTATATTAAAGGAACATTTATTTTAAAAGCCAAAGAGAAAACAACGAATATTCACATGTAATTATATTCACGAATCCTTCCCTACATCTGGAAAAGTAAGTGATAATGATTGATAGCCAGGTAATGTGCTTGGTGCTTAAGTACTGTATGTTACATAGCATTCAGATTTTAGCATTCTATTATTCACACACTACCTTATTTCCAACTAAAAAAGAATAGTCCAGTTTCCCCCACAGTACTTTTAAATACCTATAATGCATACAATACCCATTTCATGATTTTTAAAAAATTTTAAAACTCAGAAAACTAGGACTAGATGGTATTTTCTTAAACATATAAAGAGTACCTGTGGAAATCCTATAGCTAACATCATATTTAACAGTGAAAGCCTGAACTCGTTCCCCCTTAAGATCAGGAAGCAGGTAAAGATGTCCGATCTCACCTGTCATATTCAACATAGTACAGGAAGGTCGAGACAGCATAATGAAGGAGGAAAAAAAAAAATGCACACAAAGTAGAAAGAAAAAGAAGAAAACTGTCCTTTTTTGCAGATAACATGATTATATACATAGAAAACCCCAAGAAATTTACCAAAAATTCCTACAACTAATAAGTAAGTTCTTCAAGGTCACAGAATATAAGATCAAGAAACAAAAATCAATTACATTTGTGCATACTAACAACTAATAAGAAAAATTGAAAAAAAATCAATACCACTGCCCTGGCCAGATGGCTCAGTTGGTTGGAGTGTTATCCCGTATACAAAAAGGTGGCAGGTTCATTTCCCAGTCAGGGCACATACCAAGGTTGCAGGTTCAATCCACAGTTGGAGCACATGCAAGAGCAACCAATCCATGTTTCTCCCATAGCTATCTGTCTCCATCTCTGGCACTCTCTCTCTCTCTCTCCCCCCCCCCCCCCCCGCATCCCCCATCTAATAAAGAGGTAATATGCTAATTGACCCTCACACCATTGCAAATATGGCGGCACCCACAGCCAATAAGGAGGGAATATGCTAATTAACTGCCCCGCCCTCAAATATGGTGGCACCCACAGCCACAAGATGGTGGCGCCCAGTCTTCTCATCCCCACCGGGGCGGCAGGTGCGTGGCAAGACCGGGCCCGTCCCCAGACAAGCCTTGGATGGTGGTTGCCCAGCCACCCCGGGCCACCGAGGCTCAGGTAAGCAGGGCCAGCCGAGGCTTGCACTGCCGGCAGTGGCAGCAGCAGAGGTGTGATGGGGCATCGCCTTCCCCTGATCACCGGGTCGCCTCCCGCCCCTGAGGGCTCCTGGACTATGAGAGGGGGCAGGCCAGGCTGAGGGACCCCCCTCCAGTGCATGAGTTTTCATGCACCGGGCCTCTAGTATTTTATAATTTTCACTACAGAAAAATCTGTTTATGCTACATTCTACCCAGAAGCAATTCACTGATTGTAAATGCCTTACTTCTATCTAACCCCATAGGGAAAATAGATCTAAATATTACAAATTGCTTAGGAGAGTTAAAATACACAGAATGCATTTGAGCCAAATATGTCTAAATACTTATTAAACATCACCTCATATATTGACTTTTTTCACACTACCTATGTATCTTGACTCATTACAAAACCCTAATTTTCAGGAATTTGTCATGTCACAAGGACATTTAAAACTTTTCAATTAATTTAGTAAATTTCACATATTTCCCTGGTGAGGACTGTGGGAAACATTGTAGACTAATGTACACACCACTGGAACTCTTGTTTAACTAGCCAATGGAGAACAAGAAAATGGATGCACACTGGCTGAATACTTTCACTTAATTCACCTAAAAAGTTTCTCTAACAGCTTTTTAAAATATTTGATAGATAAGAGAACTCAAGTAAATAATTTAAAAGCTTTACAGTATAGTCAAAAGAATTTTGCTGAAGTGGAATAGAAATACATAATTATTTCTATACTAAAGGCCGATGTATGAAATTTATGCAAGGGACTCGGCCCTCGCAGCCACGGCAGCAGCCCCGGCTTTGTCCGGAAGGTCGTTCAGCTGTCCGGTCTAATTAGCATATTATGCTTTTATTATTATAGATTATTATAGATTACAGTCACAAAAACAGATACCAGTCTCTCTATGGTTTACTCTTACAAAAAACTCCAATAGAAATAAAATAATTTCCTAGGAATTAACTTTCTTCAAAATATGGCAACAAGAGCAAAGACAAACATTGTCCTTTTGAATTAAGTGTGCTAAGTATTCTGGGAAATCATGTTACTACTACTCAGAAAACATATGACCAGAGGAGGTGAGAATATTTTATAAACTATAATCACTGGATCAATGCCAAAAAGCATAAACACATTAGAGACAGAGTTGTTTCAACAAAATCATTTCTACAAAGAAATTATTTCTATTCTATAGCCTATTCTAATACCAGTTGTTGATGTAAATATAATAAACTCAATTAAGCAAACAAAAAATTGGTTTCCATACACTATATAGAATAGCACTTTATGGCATAGGTAAAAAATTTTAGTGCTAATTAATCCTATAATTTGAAATACTTCTAAAAATTTTGTCTCATTTTTCCCCACTATTTTATTTGTGGAAATGTTTTTAAATTAAATCTAGCACTTACATCGAATACGTAAGATCAAAGTCCAGTTTCATGAGTTTTCGGGCGTTGGGCAGGGGTGTGGGTGTGGGGATGAGTTGTTACGAAAGCATTTAAGATAAAGAGAAGTGGGGCTCTTTTCCCTGGTGCCTCAGAAGGATTGGGCTGCTTCAGGATGAACCTGAATGAAATCTCTTTCCCAGCCACTGGCTGACAAAAACTCATTGAAATGGATGATGAACACACATATTGTACCTTTCATGAGAAGCCTTTTGCCACAAAAGTTGCTACTGATGCTCTGGGATTAGAAGGGAAGGGTTATGTGGATATGTGGATATGTGGAAGGGTTAAATCAGTAGTGGGAATGACAAACAAGTTTCCCCATGAAGTAAGGTGTCTTGACCCATGCTGCTGACTAAAGGGTATTCCTGTTGTAGGCCAAGGAGGACTGGAGAGAGAAAGCACAAATCTATTCAGGTTTACATTGTAGATGCCAATCTCAGTGTTCTCCACTTGGTCACTGAAAAAAATAGGGGGCGGGGGGAGGGATTCCTGGTCTCATGGTACTACTGGGCCTCATTGCCTCGGGCCCCAAAGAGCTAGCAGAATCCACAAACTTTTCAGTTTCTCTAAAGATGATGTCTGCCAATATATTGTGAGAAAGCCCCTAAATGAAGAAAATAAAAAACACACGACCAAACTATCCAAGATTCAGCACCTTGTTACTCCATGTGTCCTGCAACACAAATGGCAGCATATCACTCTCAAGAAACAATGTACTAAGAATATTAAGGAAGAAGCCACAGAATATGCTAAACTTCTGGCACAGAGAATGAAGGAGCCAAGGAAAAATTCCAGGAACAGATTGCCAAGAGACAGGGAGCTTCTACCTCTAAGTCTGAGTCAAAAATTAGATCTTATGCCCAATCAGTGTGGTTCAATGGTTGAGCATCGACCCATGAACCAAGAGGTCACTGGTTCAATTCCTGGTCAGAGCACATGCCTGGGTTGTGGGATCGATCCCCAGTGAGGGGAGTACTGGAGGTAGATGATCGATGATGTTTCTCTCTCACCACCGTTTCTATATCTCTATCCCTCTCCCTTCCTCTCTCTCTCTAAAAATAAATAAAATAAAATAAAAATGAGATCTTGTAAGAGTAGCGAATAAATAAGAACAGACATCAAATCTCCAGAGAGGGAAGAAGAGAAGTAGGGATCCAACTACATCAACGGCACCACTTTTCATACTGTATATACTGGATGAAGCAGCACCTGTACACTCTATAATCTGCCTGGCCTATTCCTGAATTAGAAGATAACAGGAAGCATCTTCAGAAAGAAGGAAAAGTCTTAGGAAAAACAGACAAACAAAAAACTATGAGTTTTTTTAATAAGCTCTTTTAACTGACTAATGATGGGAAAGAAAGGCTTGGTAGTATGGTGAACACTGTCTCCATCGATCTAGCTCAAAACACTACTACTCCATTCCCAAAAGAGTCTCTACCAAAAGCTAACCAACCATTCCTTTTGTTGTCCTAGCAGTCACCACAAACCACCAAATGCCTACTCATAACTTTGAAAACAAATTGCATAGGATCTAATCTCAAGAAAAGAATTCCACAAACTGCATGCAACAGGTTCTCATCTCTCAAAGAAAGCACATTAATAAACCAATATTCCTTAAAAAAATTATAACTATTATTTTGGGGTGGGTAGATGTGAACTCACTTTAGCAAAAAAAAAAAGTCAAAGGCAATCAAGTGGCTAAAAGAAAGTAATTTACAGCAGAGAATTCTGGGAAAATTCCAGAGAAACAAGAAAGATAATGATAAAATAAAGAGGTGTATAAAATTAATATTATACATATAAATTCAAGAATATATTAATAATATGAAAATATGGCCCAGCTGGCATGGCTCAGTGATTAAGTGTCAACCTACGAACCAGGAGTTAACAGTTCAATTTCCGGTCAAGACACATGCCCGGGTTGCAGGCTTGATCCCCAGTGGAGGGTGTGCAGCAGGTAGCTAATCAATGATTCTCTCTCATCATTGATGTTTCTATCTCTCTCTCCCTCTCCTTTCCTCTCTAAAATCAATAAAATATATTTTTAAATAATATGAAAATATGGACTGGTGAATATAGACTTCTTTAGGTATAGTTAATGCATATATGGATTTTTAAATATACACTAAAATTAACTGCTACCATGTATATTTTAGTGTACCACTGTCAAGGAAATTCCAGAAAGTGACACAAAAATACAAACAGAAAATATGAGAGAAAAGTTAAAAGGCATTGAGGACCAGTCCACAAACTACCACATAAAACAGGATTACCAGAAATAAGGGTATGGAAATAAATGAATAAGAAAAAACTTCCTTGAGCTAAGTCATGAACTTTCTAACTGATAATCAATCCAGAGAGTGCTAAACATGACAACTGAAAAATCATGCACACATGGAAATAATTACTTTCTGGTATTTCAAATTGAGGCTAAAGATAAGATTTTCTAAAAAGGAAAATAAGGAAAGATACCTACAGATAGAAAAAAACAAGTTGACATCAGATCTCTTATCTGTTAGACTGAATTCTGAAAAGAAAGAATACCTCAAAGATCTGGGAACATTATTTTTATGTAAAAAGCATACCCATTCAACAAGTATGAAACATTTTCAGTCATGCACGTGCAGAGATATTACTACCACAGACTTTTCCTGACCAAACTATTCAAGACAAATTCTAAGCCAATGCTGAACTCTGTTGACATATTCCCCCTAGCTTTTATATTGTGTTAATTTTTGTTTTCATCGTCTGGATAAGTTACTCACAGACAAAGAAATTTTTAAAAAGAAGGAAAGCGAGAAGGAAGAGAAAGCCTAACCTGAGTATCAGTTATTGGTCCTGTAATGAGTTTGGGCAAGAAGGATGAGTGAAGAGGAAACCAGACCAAAACACAACCATATGTAATTTCAAAGTCAAAGCTATTTTTAAAAACATACAGGTATTCCAAGAGCCCAAGTGGAGACAAGAAAAGTGATAGCAGACACACTGCCACACACAGACAAAGGGGGCTGTGTTGAACAAACCAGTGTCCCCACCACCATCAGCAACCTACTATAATCCCATATATGAAATGCAAAACTTCATCTCACAATACAGATAAAGCCATAGACATGAAAAATAATCTATAATAATAAAAGCATAATATGCTAATTAGACTGAACAGCCAAACGACCTTCCCACATCATTCCAGACATCCTTCCGAATGAAGCCAAGGTGGTGGGGGCTGAGGCAGAGGCGGTTAGGGGCGATCAGGCATGCAGGCGAGCAGTTAGGGGCAATCAAGCAGGCAGGCAGAGGTGGTTAGGGGCAATCAGTCAGGCAGGCAAGTGGTTAAGGGTGATCAGCCAAGCAGGCGCAGGTGAGCAGTTAGGGGTGGTCAGACAGGCAGGCAAGCAGTTAGGGGCATCAGGCAGGCATGCAGAGTAGTTAGGGGCAATCAGGCAGGCAGAAGTGGCTAGGGGCAATGAGGCAGGCAGGCAGGCGGGCAGTTAGGAGCCAGCGATCCCGGATTGCGAGAGGGTGCAGGCCGGGCTGAGGGCACCCCTCCTGTGCATGAATTTTGTGCACCGGGCCTCTAGTCATTTATAAATGTCTAATAATTTGAAGATTTATTTTATGAGTACAAAATGGTCCCAAACTCAGCCTATAATAAATCATCCTTGTAAAGGTTTTTGCCTCACTTTGAAAATACCTTTTCCAACTCTCATGCAAGCAGTTATCGCAAACCACACACACCAGTAACTTGATAACATTAAACACAAAGCATATCATGCAAATGTTTTTAAATAACTTAATTATGTGTTACTCATTTTTCATAAGACATTACCCTTACTAAGAACAAAGATGCTAAACAAGCATTATCATGTTCTTTCCTGATCTGGTTTTCCAAGGTAGCACAAGCTCCAATTGTTTGACTAAACCAGTTGTAAAGTACTTGAATGCAGGCAACTTCAGACACATTATCATTTGCTCCATACTCACAAACTAACTGGTTTCCTTTCCACTGGTTTCAATCATAGTTTTAACAGATGGTACTGTTAAATGAGGAAGGTATATTACCGAATATAGTTAATGACTACTCATATGCCAGCAACAAAATAGTGTTCCATGTCAGGATATAACACACTGAATTTTATTTACTTGTTTGTTTTTGGATAGAGGAGAATATAACACAGTGCAGTGACATAAAATGATACTAACTTGGAATCGGAAACAACCCTAAAAAGTAAGAGCAGATCTTCAATTTCTTAAAATTTTCAATTTCCTAAGGTATACAGAATATAGAAAAAAAAAAAAAAAAAACCCACAAAGGTACACAAAGCACCAACACACAGAATTAAACAATGAGAATTCCTTTTATTAGTCCATGAACTTTCTCAACTTTGGCCACTGGCTTTGGACATTTCCGAATAATATTTTTTATATGATGAATACTAAACTACTTTCTTCAGTAAACATCTATGTTCAAATGGTGATATTGAAGAACCTATTACACATATGTTAATTTACTTCAAGAACAACAGAACATACTCAGATTTAAAGTACCATAAGCTATCTCAACATACCATTAATTAACATTATTTTTTTCCTTTGGAGAGAGAGAGACAGGGAGAGGGGGAGAGAGAGAGAAACATGAAAGTGAGAGCAAAACATAGATTAGCTGCCTCCTGCCAGGGATGGAGCCCAAAACCCAGGCATGGTGGAAATAGAACAGGCAACCTTTTAGTGCACATGACAATGCCCAACCAACTGAATCACATTGGCCAGGGCTTATCTTACCTAATAATAGACAAACATGTAAATTGACTGTACCTCCGCTACGCCACCAGCCAATCAGGAGTGATATGCAAATTAACCCAACAAAGATGGTGGTTAATTTGCATACACAGGCACCGAGTGATGGGGGCGGGACGCTTGTGTCATTGCCATGGCGACGACACAGGCGTTCTGCCCCATCCCCATCTCTCAGGGCCTCTGGGCAGCATGGGAAGGTGGGGCTGGAGCAGAAAGAGGTGGCTCCCTGAGTGGAAAGAGGCAGCTCCCGGAGCGGAAAGAAGTGGCTCCAGGGCCTGAGCAGAAAGGGGCTGGGCCGGAGTGGAAAAGCGGTGCCAGCAGCCAGGGAAAGGAAAGCCCATTCTAGTACGAATTTTTGTGCATCAGGCTTCTAGTTTTTAATAATGGAACAGGCTTAAACAAAAAAATACATACAGGCATTAAATGTGTTAAATTCTATTCCTACAACTACCTTCCCCCAAAAAAAGGGGGCAAAATATATATAGCCAGTGCCCCTTTTACTAATAACTCTACTTCTATAGTGTTACTAGAGGCCTGGTAGATGAATTCATGCACCAGTGGGGTCCTTCAGCCTGGCCTGCGGGATCGGGCAGAAACCAGCTCTCCAACATCCCCCAAGAGGTCCCGGATTGTGAGAGGGCGCAGGCCAGGCTGAGGAACCCCACCAGTGCACAATCGGGGCCAGGGAGGGATGAGAGAGGTTGGCCAGCAGGGGAGGGATCATGGGGGAGCTCCAGGGCATATCCGGCCTGTCTCGCTCAGTCTCGATCGGCCGGACCCCAGCAGCAAGCTAACCTACCAGTTGGAGCGTCTGGCCCCTAGTGGTCAGTGCATGTCACAGCGACTGGTCGACCAGTCAACTGTGTGCCCCCTGGTGGTCAGTGCATGTCATAGTAGCTGGTTGACTGTCTGTCCCCTGGTGGTCAGTGCACGTCATAGCGAGCAGTTGAGTGGCCTTAGCATATCATTAGCATATTACGCTTTGATTGGTTGGACGGACAACCGGCCTGCCGGACACCTAGCATATTAGGCTTTTTTTTTTTTATTGAGGTATTATATATGTGTAGGCTTTTATTATGTAGGATTTAAACAGTGCTTTGGGGCATTTGAAGGCTGGCTACCAAGAGGATACTATCTCTCTGGATCCTGCATTACTACAACTACTTCACCTGGAATTGGGATTTTGCTGGTGGAAGGTTTTGCCTTTAGCCTCATAAATTGAATAGCACACCCAAGAAAAGTTTGATGAGGTTTTAAACTTCTTTGAAGAGACTTTCTGCTATAGTGGGGTGAGGAGCCATCCATGCTCTCAAGCCTGTGAATCAGGAGAAGTCTCAGAGACACCAACACTCCAACTGAGGCACCTCACAGAGCTACAGGCTGAGCCTTACAGCTCAATGTGTCTGTGCCCCTGGGAACTACTCCATTCCCTTCAGGCACAAAATGCTGACCAGAGTGGATATCCACTGGTGAGTCCAAAAGCCTGAAAAAGGCTTATTTGTCAATTGCTTAAGTCTGAACTACTGCCTCACAAATACACACAAAACTTTTTAGAAAATAAACAGAGAAGACATTACTCTCATCATTCTCAGGTATCTAAAACACACCTAAGAGGTCCTCCTCAGGAGGATGTTGGGAGAGTGGCAGAGGTTAGGTGCCCAGCCTCGCCACCACCTAGACTGGGACTCGCTGCAGCCGAGCCCAAACCCGTGCACACCCCGCCCCGGCTTCATCTCGATCCATGCGATTGCCGAGGACACCACTCAGAATTATGTGCCTGCAGTGGACGCTGCCCATACCCCTGACCTGGCAGGACTCTCGCCCCTGCTATGGACTTATCCACCGTGATTGCTACTGTGCTGCCACCACCACCCTAGAGCCCAGCTGGTCTGCTCCAGCACCAGGGCTTGGAGGCAGGAACTGTTCTGAAGGCCTGGGAAGTAGAGATAGTCTCCCCTGTCCTGGACCTACTAGAACTGAAGACCTGAGGTTACTGAAGAGACTGTAGATCTATAGGATCTCGTGCTGGTGAGCAGAAAGGGGACTGGATAGTAGGACCAGGAAAAAGGATCAGTCCTGCCCACCTGAATGCAAGGGAGGTGGCCTCTTTCCCACCGGCAAAACTGCTGCTTCTGACCCCACCTGCAGTGACCTGAGGTAAGGGGGAACAGCCCAGGGCTGGAAATCTGTGTCCCTGCATATGGCAGCAAGGAGGAGCCAGAAAGCCAGGCAGAGCTGAGGCACTGGAAGGAGAGAAAGTGCCTGGGCCCCCTTCCTACAAGATACTGGCACCACTCCTAACACTATTCTGGTCAAACCATCCTGACCAAGAGCAGGATACCCCTGCAGACCAGCTTCAAGGGGGGAGGGAAAACAGCTCAGAACAGGGAAACTCAAGGCAGGAGATTCAAAGTAAATCCAGCCTCTGGGCTAAGGAAGCCCTGCCCACTGGACCACTAGGGGCTTCAATCCATCAGGCCTCAGTCAGGTTGCCCAGGGACAGAGAAGCTACCAAGAGGCACAGGATAGACACACCAAGGGACCACATTCAACAACAACAGAGCAAAATCCAATCAACTCTACAAATAGCAGACCCAAAGTTTTCTGAGTGTGTGTGCTTTTGGTTTTCTTTTTTTTGAGGGGAAGGGAGAAGGAGTTCTTGTTTTTGTTTTCATTTTTTGTTGTCTGTTTTTCCCCCTTTTGTTCTTTCTTCTCTTTTTTCTTGCATATCTCTAATTTCTCTCTTTCCTTGTATTATCTTTTGTCTTTTTTTTTCTGTTATTAATTTTTCTCATTTCATTTTTCTCTTCTCTTTTTTCTTTTTCCATTTAACTTTTCCTGTCTATATCTTAATATATTCATTATTACTACTTTTTAAATTCATTATTATTATTTCATTTATTTTCTGTCTCTTTTTCTTTTTCATTCCTACATGTTGTTTTAGCTTCCTTCTTGCTCCCATATTGCCATTTTTTTCTTCTTTCTCCCTCTTTCTTTATAGCCCCTCTAAATCTTGGGTCTATCTTTTAATATTCTTTTTATTTTTTTCTTTGCTTTGCCTTCTCTTCATTTTCCTTCTTAGTCTTTCCAGTTATTGCTTTGCGTAGCTTGATTTTCGTGGTGTTTTTGGTTCAGTCCTATTGTGTATTGTTCTGTTCTGTCATCACCGGTATAACAGCTGGCATGATGAGGTTGGGGTTGAACCTCACTGTCAACAAGTCGGAGGGTAGATCCATCCCACAAATGGGACATCAATAATCAAGTCACAATTACAGCAGGAGAGCCCAAATAATGCACACAAGGGGAAATCCTAGAGTATCCAGCTCATGAGATCAAAGAGACTGCACCACTGAATCCCTCAAGATACTTTCTACATAAGGCCATCCTACAAAGACTGGGAGATATAATAGTTCTAATACATAGAAACAATAGAAAAATACAGCGAAAATGGGGAGACAAAGAAACAACCCCCAAATAAAAGAAAAGGCATCTCCAGGAAAAAAAATAAGTGAAATGGAGGCAAGCAACCTATCAGACATAGAGTTCAAAGCAATGGTTATAAAGATGCTTAAGGAATTTAGTGCAAATTACAACAGCATAAGAAAGGAAATAGGAGCCATGAACAAGAACCAGACAGAAATGAAGAATAATATATCTAACATCAAGAACACACTGGAAGGGATTAAAAATAGATTGAAAGAAGCAGAGGATCGAATCAGTGATTTGGAAGACTAAATAGAAATAAATGGCCAATTAGAGCAGCAAATAGAAAAAAAGGATTAAAAAGCAGGAGGATAGCTTAAGGGAGCTCTGGGACAACATGAAATGTAACAACACCCACATCATAGGAATACCAGAAGGGGAAGAATGTGAGCAAGGAACAGGGATCCTGTTTGAAGAAATAATGACAGAAAATTTACCCAACCTGGTGAAGGAAAAAGTCACACAAGTTCAGGAGGCACAGAGTCCCAATCAAGATGAACCTAAGCATACCTATATCTAGACACATCATAATTAAAATGGAAAACATTAAAGACAAAGAAAGAATGTTAAAGGCAGCCAAAGAGAGACAGAAAATTACCTACAAAGGCGTTCCCATGAGAATGTCAGATGACTTCTCAACAGAAACACTTCAGGCCAGAAGAAAGTGGCATGAAGTTTTCAAAGTAATGAAAAGCAAAGGCCTGAATCCAATACTACTGTAGCCAGCAAAGCTATCATTTAAAAGCTTTCCAGATAAATACTGTTTCGAGATCAGATGATTTTATTTGGAAAAGTGGTTCTCTAACTCTTTCTTTTATAATACCAACATTATAACCACCAGTGTCACCTGATATAAAAATTTATGACAGTCTATGCCTCATTTAATAAGAATGCATAATTAACTAGTTAAATATACATTGAAAAATATGTAAAAATTAGAGGCCCAGTGCATGAAATTTGTGCACGGGGGTGGAGGGTGGGGGAGAAGTCCCCTCAGCCCAGCCTGCACCCTCTCCAATCCAGGACCCCTTGGGGGATGTCCAACTGCTGGTTTAGGTCCAATCCTGGGATCCCGGGGATCAGGCCTAAACCGGCAGTCAGACATCCCTCTCACAATCTAGGACCACTGGTTCCTAATCGTTCACCTGCCTGGCTGCCTGGTCGCCCCTAACTTCCCCCTCCCCCCGCCGGCCTGATCAGCACTCACTGCCTCTGCATGCCGACATGATCACCCCTAACTGCCCCCATTGCTGGCCTGGTCACCCCTAATTGCCTCCCACTGCCGACCAGGTTGCCCCCAACTGCCCTCTCCCTGCCAGCCTGGTTACTCCTAACTGCCCCCCCCACCAGCCTGGTTACCCCTTACTGCCCCCCCTGCTGGCTTGGTCACCCCTAACTGCACCCTTTTGCCAACCTGGTCACCCCAACTGCCCCCCCCTGCCAGCCTAATCGCCCCCAAATGCCCCCCGGCCGGCATAGTCACCTCTTACTGCCCCCCCCTGCCGGCCTGGTTGCCCCTAACTGCCCCCTCCCACCATCCTGGTCGCCCCACGCAGCCTGCTTGTTCAGTAATTTGCATATTACCTCTTTATTATATAGGAGGATTGTATTAAGAAACATGTATGGCCATTTCAACAAAATAAGTGTGGCATTTCAACAAATATTGTTAGAATAAAGGGATAACACAAAACCTAGGTTGGACAGGCTACTCAGTCTATACATCCTTTTTTCTGTTACTTTGGTGACTAGAAGAAAGTGATAACCTAAGCACTACTTTTCAGTTCTTCAGTTTTTGCTCTTTACCCAAATAAATAAAACCTCAGTTCATAAGGCACATGCAGCCAGAACACCCTTCAAACAATGGGAGACACATAATTTTGCAACTTTCACCCTTAATTGAAATAGATTCTATGGAAAGTATCATGAAAGTTAGCTTTCTTTCCCATTTCATATGCAACGTTTCTGTAGCATTTTAGGTGCAGCCTGATAAATTTCCTAACATAGACTAAGCTGATCTCAAATCAATATACGGTATAACAAACACAGGAATTTATCCATAGGACAAGACTTTAGGAATATTGTGCTTCAAGAGGTCCTCTTTTCAATCTTCGCTTTTCTAATCCCACATTTATTTACAAGTGATTCCTTGGTGCTCAGATAAACTCTACTCCCAGACTTCTCTATTACCTTCTTGAAATTCCACACATTTAGCTTCTCTGTGTACACAAGCCTGCAGAGGCAATCAGTTCGATCTTATCTGCTTTCTCTCTGTGTTCTACAATTTATAAAGAAAAAATATGGAGACACAAATCTTAACAAACAAAATATCTTGCCATGATTAAGAAGTAGTTATAAATGATTAAAAACATGCTACCAGGCCCTAGCTGGTTTTCTCAGTGGATAGAGCGTCGAACTGCAGACTGAAGGGTCCTGGGTTCAGTTCCGGTCAAGGGCACATGCTCAGGTTGTGGGCTTGATCCCCAGTAGGGGGCGTGCAGGAGGCAGCTGATGAATGATTCTCATCATCAATATTTCTCTCTCTCTTTCCCTTCCTCTCTGATATCAATAAAAATATTTTTTAAAAACCATGTTACCATTATACAAAAAACCATGCTACCATTTTCTTTTAACTTTCTAAATAATCAATATGTGTTTTCTGTTTAATCTTAGCCTATTAAATGCTACATGAATATGTGGCCAAGCACTATTCCAAAACTTCCCATCTGTAACAACCTAAAAGTGCAAAACATATAAAACAACCATTTCAAGGCACTGAACATCACACAATGAAGGACAATAACCCCTGAGAGGGGGTACAAATGAGGTGGCCATACAACTGCCCCAGCTTACTGCTTTGACAGAGTTTCCAGTCGGTACTGTAGTTGACCAGGACAGTACAGAGGAATCCACACTGAGAAGATGAGCATTTTTAGTTTGGGGAAACCAAGGTTTACTACAGTTTGCAGGATAGAGTACAAGAGAGAAGAGAGCTACAGAGGAAGAGAATGCCAGAGACCTGCAGGTTCTCTTCAATCTTCAACTGAGCATTGACCAGTGCATACATGTGAGGAGACTACTAGAAGTTAGGAAAGAATGACCTCAAAGAATGGAGGAAAAGTTCCCCGAGCTCACTCAGGAATGGGAATACCTGCTCTCTCTAGTCAGATGAGAAAACTTCACGATTCATGAACATGGGGTAGCATACACAGAAGGGTCTTGCCTCAATAGCGGCCCTTGATTAAGCATGGCTCTGTCATGTTCAAAAGGATCAAACTGCTTCCCAGTGATTTAACTGCATTCCAGAACAAAGCTCAAGAATATTTATAGCTATATAAAAATACCCAGCATCTGACAAGGTAAAATTTATGTCTAGCATCCAATCAAAAATTACCAGGCATGCAAAAACTTAAAAAAATAAATTACCTCATGAGAGGGAAAAAATCAGTAAATCAAAACTGGCACAATATTAGAATTATCAGACAAAAACATTAAAAGGGTATTATTATAACTACCAGTGGCCCGGTGCACAAAATTCGTGCATGAGGGAGGGGGGTGTCCCTCAGCCCAGCCTGCACCCTCTCCAATCTGGAACCCCTAAGGGGATATCTGACTGCCGATCCACAGGGATCGGGCCTAACCCAGCAGTCGGACATCCCTCTCTCAATCTGGGACCGCTGACTCCTAACTGCTCACCTGCCTGCCTGCCTGATCGCCCCTAACCACTTTGCCTGCTGACCTGCTCGCCCCCAACTGCCTCCCGCCATCCTGCTCGCCCCCAACTGCCCCCCCTTGCCGGCCTGATCTCCCCAACTGCCCCCCTTGCTGGCCTGCTCACCCCCAACTGCCCACCCTGCCAGCCTGCTTGCCCCCAACTGCCTCCCCGCCAGCCTGATCACCCCCAACTGCCCTCTCCTCCTGGCCTGATCACCCCTAACCACTTCTGCCTTGGCCCCGCCACCATGGCTTTGTCCGGAAGGACGTCGGGAAGGTATCCCAGTCTAATTAGCATATTACCCTTTTATTAGTATAGATATTGAACATGTTAAAAAAAATTAAGCACAGACCTGATTTTTTTTAAAGACTCAAACTGAAGCTCTAAAAATTACACTACCTAAGCTGCTCTAACCTTTATTCGAAAGATCTGAGTGTAATCATCCTGCCTTTGGCTAATGTAGTTTTTCATTAACCCTTACTATTGGGAATGGAAGTACTAAGAAGTACCCCCAGAAAATCCCATAGTTTCAATTTTGTCTCTGTGACTTCATTACATAACAGTAACCCAATTTCCCCTTGGTAATCAGGATCAATCACTCCAGCAAGTAAATTTGCCTCTTTTTTTGGTCTGGTGGTTCAGTGGCATGAGGTCCCCAAAAATAGTCAAGTGGCAGCCTCATCTTCAAATTCAACAGAGCCATTTTCTGATGATCCCTAGCAGAAACATTCTTCTATTGGGGACTAAGATCTCCAAACCAGCAGAGCTCCAGTATTCCCAGAGGAGGTAGCAAAAGTTCTGCAAGTGAGATATTAGGTATAATAGTAAGAAAAGCCACTCTCACTTCTAAGTGGGTTATTAGACATAATAGTGAGAAAAGCCACTTCTAATAACTGACTCCCAGAACCATGAATTCTGATTATGCAAAAGACAGCATCTAATCATTAGATTCTAATGCAAAATATATGCTGCATCCTGTAAAACAAAACCCCACCCTTTCATGATATTATCTCTCAACTGTTGCTTTTAACAGAGTATGCAGTAAGTCATTCCACATTCCAGTTAGGCCAGCCCACTTTCAGGTTGTTGGGGAGCACACAAGACTTGGTTGGAAAGTTTGTAAGGAGGACATTCTGAGAAAAGGGAAGTGTTCGGAAGGCAGCCTGCCCTTTTTTTCGGAAGTTTGACTTAGGGGAGTGCAGAAGGCGGTGCCCCTAATTATTCCTTGACCTTTCCAAACAAGTCTGTGCACGTGTAATCCCCCGGATGTTTACTGGAATCCTTATGCTTAATCTTTAGGTGTCCTTGCTTAAAGAACATTTCAGACACATGTCCTCCCACTATTACTTACCCTACTGATTGTATCTAAAAGATAAACTTTATCTCAAAATACAGCTACAATAAATCCCTAATGAGGCAGGCAATCGAGGCTGTCTGGTTCCTTTAGCCAAGCATTCCCTTAACCCTCTCTTTCACAGCAACCGTTGTGTCAGAGTAATCCATTCATCCATCGCTCAGGGTCTGCTGGTCAGCCCTAGCATCAGGTAATAGAGCAGTGATGGCGAACCTATGACATGTGTGTCAGCACTGACACGCGTAGCCATTTCTGATGACATGCAGCCGCTGAGGCGGCCACATACCGAGGATGAAACATTTGCTGCTCCTGAGGATGAAACATTTGCGAAATAATGTTTTTTCCTCAAAGTGACACACTACCCGAGTTATGCTCAGTTTTTTGGCGAAGTTTGACACACCAAGCTCAAAAGGTTGCCCATCACTGTAATAGAGTATGTGGCAAAACCAGTTAATTCCAATAAGCCAATTCTACACCTTCTTTGTTATGGAATGAATTCCCTGATCAAGAGCAATACAATACAGAATGCCATGAAAGAGGATAAAGTATTTTATGAATCCACAAATGGTGGTACTGACAGAAGCATTATAGACAGAGAAAGAAAATACAGATGCAGACTCTTTAGCTATTCCAGTAAGGAGAAATATTTGCCCTCTCCATAATGGAAGAGGCTCAATGTAATCAACACTAGCAGGAGGCTGTCAGGCTCCCTTGGAGAATGTGCTATGTCAGGAACTCAATGTTGGACTGTGCTATTGGCAGATTAGGCACTCAATAATTAGCCAGGTCCAGCTCATTAAGAGAAAGTATTGTATTATTTTCTAATCTGAACATTCAGTTTCTCAAGGCAAGAAAGAAAAAGTCACTGGTAATCTTTTCTCTGGGTCTCATTTAGTGATTGGGGCTATAGTCCTAGCATACTGATTAAATCCCCGAGGGATGAGTAAGAAGAATAAAGTGCCTCACTGCTCACTTTTTCATGGGTCTATTGAGCAAGTTCAACAGTAGCTGGGAAAAGAGGCCAACTGACATCCAGAGAGCACATTGTTTTGTCCACCTCATTAAGAGTCTTCTTTGTAGTAGATGCCCTTTGGTAGGCATTCACAAGGGACACAATCTTTTTCAGTCTGTGGATATTCAGAGTGGTCTATCACTTCTTTTCTAGACTTCCTTGTCTTCAGATTCTGTTTCTTCTAACCCTGACCATCCAAACAAAACATTAGCAACTACCCATTAATCAATGTAGATCTTTATCTCTGGTCATCTCCCACTCCAAATATAGCAGGCAATAAAATATTCTGCTCAAAGTTCTGTCCACGGGTATGATTTCCTTCACCACTGCCATTCATGGTCAGTCATGAGTGGGGCTTTAGTGCTGCAGTGTCTGCTTTTGAGTGGTACTAGCATATCATGCATATTCATTTGTAAACCAGGCTCAAGTTTTTTCTTCTTTGCTCAACTGGTCATAAGGAACTGCCAGCAAGCCATAAGCATGGATTAAAAGAAAGGAAGCAATGAAACAGAAGCTGGCATCAAAGGTGTATGAGCCACCTGCTCATATGACCGACTTATACCTTCCAGACCTGCCCAAATTTGGTCTCTTATAATACATATATTATTCCCATTTGCTAACAAATTGCTGCTGTTCATTCCCAATTTATAGCTAAATGGGTCAGACAATATCCAATTCATGTTTGGAAGCTCAGGTCATGTGGTCACCTGGTATCCCATGATTAGGTATTCAGTTTCTCAAAAGAAGACTCATTATTAAAATCTTTGAGGTCTGCCCTGTGCTTCTCTTAATGATGCTTGCCAGGGGCAAATAACAGGGAGAAAAAGGAAATGAATAGTAGGGAGAAAAATATCATAGAATACACCTTTGTTCACAATGTCCTCCTTGTTTCTAACCACAGTGGGAACAAGTAGATGCCACTCCCTAAATCTACACCCCTCGGGGATTTCATCAGTATGCTAGGACTATAGCCCCAATCACTAAATGAGACCCAGAGGAAAGATTACCAGTGACTTTTTCTTTCTTGCCTTGAGAAACTGAATGTTCAGATTAGAAAATAATACAATAAATAAGGTTAAAAGGAATTAGAGGCCAAGATGAGTAAGAAGAATAAAGTGCCTCACTGCTCTAAATCCAGCCAGATCCTTGATATCCCAGGTAATGAGAGAAGAAGCAGGTGAGGCTGCTGAATCTATCAGTAATCCTTGAGGAGCATGGAGAAAAGAAATAAGAAAAGACAAGAGGTAGGCAAGTATTCCAATTTTCTAAGCTAAGGTAAACTGGTTAACTTGTTCATTTACCATCAATCCTCAAAAGACTGTAATTGTAAGATTTTAAAAATAGTTTAAAACCACTTCAAAAAGAAATCACTCACCAGTGGGGTAAAGTCTGAAATCCTGAAGACCAAATACTGGCAAGCTAACCTCATTCCTCCCTTTCTAAGGGTTGGTAGAACTTCCTGAGTAACTCTACCACATGAAGGAGTCTGCCCTCTTGGAAGCTGAAATGAAATTCAATTAGCTAACTTCCATATTATAATTTAAAAGAAAGAAAATTTTCAAAGAAAAAAATAGTTAAAATCCAGTGTTCACTGGATGGCAAGCCTGAAAGCAGCTCTGGATTTGTTCAGTTATATGCTGACTGACATACAATGGAAAGCAGAATGGGCTATCATAGTTCAAATCTGTGCTCCCACCCTCACCAGGTAGGTATCTTTAGCAAATTACTTCATCTCTTTAAGACTTAGTTTTTGCATTCACGAAATAGTATAATAATGCTACCTATCTCATAAATCTCTTTTGAGGATTACAGGTAAGTACATGAAAAGCTCTTTGTATAATACCTCTTACATAGCAAGCCCTCAATGTTACATTAGCTACTATTAACTATCAGCAGCCCTGGCCTTGAGCAGAACTGTGGAATAAACTTCTACATTATGTCTTACCATCTCCTTTCTCAATCATATCTAACCATCTGGTAACCCACTAATAATTCTGTATAACCAATCAATGTGGAAGGAGAATAGTGAAGGAAAAGGTGCTAGACTGAATAAATAAAATCTGCATTCCAGACTACCACTAGCTGGTTCAGTAACTGGGCACAAGTCCCCCATTCTCTATGGGCCTCCATTTTCTTAGCTATAAGACACATTTGAGTTAAATGCTGTCGTGTGTTCTTTCCTTCATTGCAATTCTACAATGCAATAACCTCATGCTAATTTTTTTTTAAGTTTTGTGTTATTAGTATACCTATACTAGATCCTCCCAGATTTTTACTTATATCATCTTCATCTTTTTCTTCATCCTGTCAACTACCAGCTCACTAGCAGAGGAGAAGCTTTGAAAGTGCTGATCTCTTCTCCAAGGAAATATTTAAATCAACTCTCAGTTTATTTTTTCCTTCCATTAATTAAACTCAAAACTTTAATCACCACTTAACATTCTCCCCCAAAAAAACATTAGTTAAAACTTAATAAAAACTTGTTAACCTTAAAAATTAACTTACCTAAAAGGAAAAAAAAGAATCATTATAATCTTCATTAGATGGACCCCAGGTAGTGCTACCCCCAAGTGATCAATGACATTGGATTAACCTACATTAACTCAAAATTAAACAAGTTGCCACCATTTGCATTTAATTATGTGTTTCTGTTCTTTCTCAGAGATCCTGAGTCTTTTATAATCATGTACAAAGCATTCATCAATAACACTGATTTTCTCAGTAATCTGACCTAAGTGTGGGCCACAGTGAGAGCAAGGCAGGAAAAAGACTAAAATTTACCAATGCATCCAAAGAAAATTGCCAGTTCCCTCAGGGGATCCGGGATCAATCTGACTAAGAACATGTCTGTTTATCATTCGGCACACCACAGAATTGGGAAACAAAAAACATGCCAAGTTTCAAAGAGGCGTGACTCACTTTATACAGTATAACATGCATCCTGATCTAACAGTGCACGTAAAGTGAATTTTACAAATCTAATACTTTAAATACACTAAGAGTGCTTGCTAGCTAGAAATAATTTATAAATGCTGTTACAAAAATTTGTAAGTAGTATTATATGTTATACACACACACATTCAGGATGTTTTTGTACTTCATTAGATTTGCTCCAAGCAATCAAAACTCTATAAATAAAAGCAAATATTTTTAGTATTATTTAATTATCATCTTATTAGGAACTTACTTTCAAAGAAAAATAATTAATAGAAATTGTATAATTTAAGCACTGATGTTTGTTCAATCACCACCTCCAAAGTGGTATCATGTTGAGGTTCTAAAAAGAATGACTTCAATGAAAATGACAGAACCAAACTGTTCAAATACAAAGGCCTACTCAATGGCCTAGCACACTTACAAACATATTTACAGTAGGTTTAAGCACAGATGGAAAAAAGTAAAATGAGAGGTGTGATTTTCCTCTGCCTTTGCAATTCTGAGGCAATCTCTGTTCTAAGAAGTAATCAACCTTTATAAGTAGCCAGGAACATAATCTGAGGAGGTGATTTATATCAGCTCGCTGCCCCCAGTAAACCATTACACATGCACACACCCACACAATATTTAATAAAAAGAACCACCTTCTCCAAACAACATATAAAAAATACCATGGCCCTAACCGGTTTGGCTCAGTGGATAGAGCGTCGGCCTCCGGACTCAAGGGTCCCAGGTTCGATTCCGGTCAAGGGCATGTACCTTGGTTGCGGGCACATACCCAGTAGGGGGTGTGCAGGAGGCAGCTGATTGATGTTTCTCTCTCATCGATGTTTCTAGTTCTCTATCCCTCTCCCTTCCTCTCTGTAAAAAAAAATCAATAAAATATATATTTTTTTAAAATACCATGATTGGGAAGTTGTCAGTTAATGCCAGATATAAAGCAAGAGCATACATAAAATGAATAAAATTAGTGTAAATTCTTTCATAATTATAAACCAGATCAGAAGCCACAGTCCCACTCCTAAATGATCTCCCAAGAATGAGATTCATAAGAAGAGGATTAGACACAGTGCAGCTGCTGTGATTTCAAGCTTGCTATCCAGCATTTCCAGTATGTCAGACATGTCCTGCCATTCTGACATGATACCAGCTAATTTCTAGAAAAGATGATCAGTATACCAAATGTGCTTGGATTCGTTTTTCATCACGACAGTCAGTCAGAGTTGCACATGCTACAGAAGGAGTTAACATTTTGCTCACTACACATACCTCAAGCTATCAAGAAGACCAATTTTATGCAAATGTACAGCAACTGTAAATGGAGTTGGGTTAATAATCACAGCTCTAGATTCAATATGTAAATTAGACTAAGATGTCTAAGACAGAGTTATCCTGAGAACACTGCCTGTCACAGCACCTTTTTATTTGGTACACACTATAATCTTCCATATCCACAGCATTTGAACTCTGAACAAAGCCAAATGAGCCATGTCATTATGCAAATTTTACAAAAACTCCTTTCAGAAACACAAATAAAAAATGCAGGTGGTAATATTTGTGTAAAGCACCCAGTGTTTGCATGAGTGAGTAAGTTTGCATAGGATGGGTCAAACAGAAACAGTTCCAGAAAGGGTAGGTCTCCTCCAGGAACTTTCTATTCTGAAGATGAAGCAAACATGTACAGTCAACCTGAACTAATAGGGGAGAGGAGGACATTGAATGAAGTGATTTCCAACTATAAAAATACTGTGACTTTGTTCTTTATAAGTTGTTATCTAACATCTAACATTCATTACCTATATTACCATATATCTCTGGATTTCTACTTTTTTAAAAGTGGTAAGGGGGAGAAAAATAAAAACTTGTATTTGTTTGCATTTTTATAAACTATGGACGGATGCACAAAAAACTATTTTTTTTTAATCTGAAGAGGCTATAAGAAGTGAGCAAATAAGGAAATCAGATAGGAACAAACTTTTGCCTATGAATCTTTTTATATATTAGGTATTTTAAACAATGTAAAGATAACACCCATTCCAAAGATTAAATGAATAAAAATGTAAATAAAATGTGACAATACACCACAGTAGCAGAAAATACTTTTATTAAATGCAGAAGTTAAAATGGAACTTTAACATTCCAAGAGACTGCAATTAAATTTAAATAGACTAAAAAACATTCAAGATATTTTATAACTAGAGGCCCAGTGCATGAAATTCGTGCACGGAGGGGGGTTCCTCAGCCTGGCCTGCACCCTCTCCAATCTGGGACCACTTGGAAGATGTCCAACTGCCGGTTTAGGCCCGATCACAGGGATTGGGCCTAAACCGGCAGTCGGACATCCCTCTCGCAATCCGGCATGACTGGCTCCTAACCACTCGCCTGCCTGCCTGCCTGCCTGCCTGATCGCCTCTAACCCCTCTGCCTGCTGGCCTGATCGCCCCAACCTTGACCCCTGCCGGCCTGATCGCCCCTACCTTGCCTCCCAGCCAGCCTGATCAACCTTACCTTGCCCCCCTGCCTGCCTGATCACCCCTAACCTCTCTGCCTGCCTGCCTGATCGCCCCTAACTGTCTCTACCTGCCTGATCGCCCCTAACTGGATTCGTTTTTCATCACGTTTTTCATCCTCTGCCAGCCTGATCTCGCCCCTAACTCCCTTACCCCTGCTGGACTGATCACCCCTAACTGCCTTTGCCTCGGCCCTCACCACCATGGCTTTGTCCAGAAGGAAGTCGGACGTCTGGAAGATGGCCGGTCGACCCAGTCTAATTAGCATATTACCCTTTTATTAGTATAGGTAGATTATATAGGATAGGATTGCTTAAATGAGGAGGAAAAGCCTTTTTCAGCAGGAGTAGATGCTCTTGGCAGACTAAAACACATAATCCCTATATCTGGACTGATAGCCAGCCATATGCACTATACTGCCAAACCGTATATTAAAAAATTGAATCACTTTCTTACACCTTATGCCAAACAGCTGTTGCCCTTTAAACCCTTCCTCAGCCCCCACCTTAGTTCTGCCTCCGCAGTTCACCCAGATTTGGTTCTGATTGGTCGGTTTCTATGCCAGTCAGCGTCAAAAGCTCCGCCTCCTAGGCAGCTATTGGCTCCTTGCAACTCACCCAGATTTGGTTCTGATTGGTCAGTTTCTATGCCAGTCAGCATCTCCGGGCCTATCTCCAGGCCTGATCATAAAGGCGGAGCTGCTCAGCAGCCGCCCCAGGCTGCTGGCGAGCAGGCTGAACTGCTGACCTCTCAGGGAGAGAGAGAGGCTTGGCTGCTGGTAAGGCCCGGAGAGAGAAGCAGGATCTGATCATCCTGCTTCTCTCTCTGGGCCTCACCAGCAGCCCCTGCTGCTGCTGATCAGCCCTGTCTCTCTCTCTCTCCGAGAGGTCAGCAGTTCAGCCCACTTGCCTGCTGCACGCGCAGCCTGGCATTCAGTCGACCCTCTGGTCGTTGTGGATGTTACAACCCTGGCTCATTATATATATAAATTATAGTTCTATAATTAAAAAACTCAATAAAGTCTTGTGTTGTATACAAAACTCCCAAAGTATAAAAGTAGACATGCCAATGTTTAAATATATGAAAAATAAATGTCCCCTTTCATCTTCCTGAGGCAGAAATTTTATAGCATGTAGTAAATATATTTTAATTACATTTATCCTCGGTGCTAAAAACTAATTAATTATTAAGAGTTGATAGAATTAGCTATTGGAAATGTTTAATTTGATTCTAGTTCATATGTATATTTTAGTGAACACAAGAGATATTTCTCAGTAGGCCGCCACTTATGAATTTAAAATGTGTCTATACTCATAACGGAAGGTCATATCATTAGCTTTAGTAAGATGTATCAGTCATGTAGCACATGTCATACTAAATGTAAAAGTTCAGATGTATTCTCGCTTCAAAAATGGCTGTAACCTATTTTCCAGTCATCACTATGCAGCCCTCAAAATCAATATTAAGCTCAGTAAGCTGAGGTTTCAGTTTAGAAACAATTTTGCCTTCCAAGGAAAAGAAAATCAGTGTGTGACATTAGCAAAACCAAATTTTGACACAAAACTAGCCCTCCCTAGATTCCAAGGCATTCCAATGCTCTTTATAACTATTATCATTACACATAGAAGAAGTGAAGGAAATGCAACTTCATCTTTCTAACAGTGCCTCTGAAACTCTTCTATTCCTTTATGCCTTTGCAGCTTTTGTGGCCCCCATGCCATCACTCTCAAAGAAAAGGACAGTGCTACTGTGTCTGCACCATAACTCCAGCCACCCTAACAACTCACAACAGGTATTTCTCAGAGAGGAGAGAACAATATATAGGCAATAAAAGAGGGAGGAAATGTTGGCTCAGCACTCACATCCATTTTTAACACTCAGTGGTAGAACCTTAATGATCTCCACCATGTTTCTCTCACAGCCTGCAATTAAAAGACATTTATTACAATTTGTGTCTAAAGCCCTGAATTCCAAAAGAGTTCCTCCTTTTAGAAACTCTCTAGATATCCATTTAGCATTATACAGTTAAATACTACAATAGATTAAGAAAAAATACGGGTATTACGGGGTATTCAAGAAGAAAAAATATAAAAACTACAACTACTATGAAAAAAATTATGGTGCCCTACTCAGCCCATAGCAGGTCATTTACATTTCACATTTCCCATCCTCACAACAACTTCACTAGGTACAACATAATATAATCTTTATTTTAAAGATAAAAACTCAGACTCAAAGTAAAGTAAGCTGGGAGAGTCCCATAACTATTAAATGACAAAGCAAGAAAACAAACATAGACCTATCCCTTGATACTACAATTGTACTGAGTGTTTCTTCTCAAAACACTTTAAGCACTTCTAAATGCCTTAAATATTTTAAATTCATTCATTATTTACAACAAACATATGGAATAGTGTTATTATCCTATTTTACAGATGGGAAAACTGGGTACAGAAAAGTTAAACAACTTACTCCAGGTCACACAGCAAGTAAGTGAGGAAGCGACTCTCAAACTTATGCAGCCTAGTACCATCACACGTTCTTACCTGCTTTCTTTCCAACACCACCTCTCTAAAGCCTAAAATAAAGCAATGCAATTTGATAGTCATTGGATTGCATTCTTAATATTTCACCTAATAAAATAATTAAGAAAGTATTTTTCGTGGTTTATTCTTTTTTTTCTGAAATTCAATCTCACTAATGTGAATTAGGAGGCCCTCTACTTTCCTAAAGAACTAAGAGGCAAGTGATGAATAATTTTCTAATCAAACAACAAGCACTATAAGATCCTGGAATGTTCTATGAGAATACCCACCAAAGGAAACTTGAGAAACAATCATTATTAATTACAGAATTAAAGAAACAAAAACTCTACTTACAAAGTTAATCCTTTCAATTTCATTGGCTTTCAGTAAGAGTATCAATTACATCTAAAATCAAATAGGAAGCAATCTGAAACTACTACTTAGATTGGGTATGTGTGATATTAAGAATAAAGGAGAAAACAAGCAAACCTTCATCACTGAATTAAAAGCCCAACATAAACATGCAAGATATTATGATACATATATTTTAATAGCTGTTTAATGCTATCTAGCATGAACATTCATAACATACTAGAAACCCGGTGCACGGATTCGTGCATCGGTGGGGTCCCTCGGCCTGGCCTGTGGAGATGGAGCCGAAACTGGCTCTACAACATCCCCTGAGGGGTCCTGGATTGCGAGAGGGCAATTCTCACGTGATGTACCCTGGAATCGGGGTCCCTCCTCTCTGGTTCCAGGTATGTCACCCAAGAACCACAGCTGCCAAGTCACCGCAGCTCAGCAGCTTCTGCGTTGAGTGTCTGCCCCCTGGTGGTCAGTGCACATCATAGCTACTGGTCGGAGCGTCTGCCCCCGATGGTCATTGTGCATCATAGCTCTTGTCGGACGGTCAAACAGTTGGACAGTCACCTAGGCTTTTATATATATAGATATAGATGAGTCTGATCACAAAACACAAAGCAAATTTCTCAGTATAACAGAGACAAAAGAGCACCAGTAATTTCACACAGGGCTACGTAAATGAAAAATAACAACATACCTTCTTTTTGTAGTGATGATTGTAATTAGCTAGTTATTAATAACTAGTGGCCCAGTGCACAAAATTCGTGCACAGGGGTGGGGGGTGTTCCTCAGCCCGGCCTGCACCCTCTCCAATCTGGGACCCCTCGAAGGATGTCCTACTGCCGGTTTACAGGGATCAGGCCTAAACCGGCAGTCAGACATCCCTCTCACAATCCGGGACTGCTGGCTCCAGCCGCTCACCTGCCTGCCTGCCTGCCTGCCTGCCTGATTGCCCCTAACCACTCTGCCTGCTTGCCTGCTCGCCCCCATCTGCCCCGCCCCCGCCAGCCAGATCACTCCCAACTGCCCCCCGTGCCAGCCTGCTCACCCCCAACTGTCCCCCTGCTGGCCTGCTTGCCCATACCTTCCCTCCCCACTGGCCTGCTCACCCCCAACTGCCCCCCTGCTGGCCTGCTCACTCCAAACTGCCCCGCCCCCACTGTCCTGATCACCTCCAACTGACCCCCACTGGCAGCCTGCTCACCCCCAACTGGCCCCCCTGCTGGTCTGCTTATCCCCAACAGCCCCTGCTGTCCCATCCTGGCCCGATCACCCCCCAGCGACCCAAGGTTCCAGCCCCTCCTTTTTTCCTTTTCTTTTTTTTTTTTTTTTCAGCGCCTCCTTGAGCAGAGGCCAGGGCCGGCTGGAATCAAGTATCTAGGATTTATGTATCTTCTATAATTTAAACTTTGTAGCCTTGAGTGGAGGCCAGCGCTGGCCAGGGCAGGTGGGAAACTTGGCTTCCTCCATTGCCGGGGCAACCCAAGCCTCCTGCTTGCTCCAGCTCCGTGGCTGGCCACCATCTTGGTTGGGTTAATTTGCATACTCGCTCCTGATTGGCTTGTGGGCGTGGTTTGTGGGTGTAGCAGAGTGATGGTTAATTTGCATGTTTCTCTTTTATTAGTGTAGATAGGAAAGGAGCAAAGGGAATACCAAATATTATAGGCATGTCATTTGGGCAGCTTACCAGGAAACTGCTATTTCACACTCCCCAGGGAGCCATGGGCCCATTCCCTGCAGATTACTGAAGGAGAAGATGGGAGCATGCATAGTGAGTCAGAGTGACATAAGGAAGAAATGTATTTGCCTGTCACTCAAACCTAGAAACAGATCATTGGCCAGAAGGGGCAAGGCCACTGCAAATTGGCTAAAATTGGGGGTAAATAATTCCATAACAAAGGTGTGCGCTCTCTCTCTTGGCTCTTGGCTCTGTGGTTCCTTGGTCTTTGCTCCTGCACATGTTCCCTCCATAGCTGCATGTGGACACCAAGGCAATGGACTGATGGACTGCAGCTGGAACACAAACTAAGCTAACCTGATGCCGGATTGGACAATGCCCTAACATGGAGCAAAAACTCTGGACACTGGCTTTGATCTTAGCCCAGCTGAAGGCAAAATGGAACTTCTTCCTTAGCAGGCCAAAGAAACTCAGGGGTTTGATCCACAGAAATAAAAATCACTCATTCTCCTGTGCGAGTCTCACAAAATTCTTTTTCTCAGGATAGCACAAGAAGCCCACTCCTACTAGCAACCAATAGGGACAAGGAGCTCTTCCCACCAATAACAGTGAGATCTTTTTATCATTATTGCCTGGACCAAGGCTTTGATTCATGTAAAACCACAAATGACAATCCCACATTATAAGATTTCATATTTGTTAGTTCATAAAATAAAACAAATATATAATCATACAAAACAAAAATGGATAGTAGCTAACCTAGACTCAAGACATCTTGATTAACTTGAGCTTTCCAGCCTAAGCAAGGAAAATAACCGCTCATTCTTAGAACCATGATATCTGTAACAGAAGCAGCAATAAAATGTATAATAGATGAAAATACATATTTTAAAAGGAGATCTCTTCCCAGCCCAAGCAACTACCTTAGTAGAGAAGCAGAGTTTGAAAATAATAAACAAAGTTCAATCAAAGTATAATTTTACTAATTCTGCCTCCAAACTTTTGAAAAACTGCCAAGGAGTCTTAAGCAAAAAGGGGAAAATATTTTTTAAACAAAAACCCACCTCAGAGCCACTGAAAGTAAGAGTGCTAGAGCAAAAAACTGAAATGGAAAGAAAACTTCAAAGAGATTCTGTAATCGAAGATGCCTTATTCTTGACTGCCTCATCGCAGAGATTAAAGAAGATTTTTCAAGCTTTCCCATGGATATATAGAGATCAAACATTTACAAATGTTTATAATTTTACAAGTCCTAAATTCAAAAGTGGGCTCCAAAAAAAATAAGAGTAACATAGGCAGCTAACAGGAAAGATGAATTTTCTTGGGTAAGGGGGATGTAGAAGGTAGCTTTGAAGAATATACTCTGGGGGGGGTAGAGAAGAAAGAAGGTTTTTGAAAAGCCCATTCATCACCCAAAATATCCAAATGAACCACAAAATGCTATAAAAAGGGAACTAAGCACAAACCCAACATATTTCCACTGGATTTTAACAAGTATTAAATTCATCAAGTATTCACATAATATCTATTCTGTAGCCGTCCAATATTATCATATAAACCTAGTTAATGCTTCTTTTTTGAAAAGAAAATCTCAATACACCAGATTTGTAATTTTTTGAAAGTTTGTAGACAACTGATGAATGTTATTGTCTCAGCTTCCCTAGACTCCCATCTCATAATGAGAAAAAGAAGAGGGATGTGGAAAAAAATTGATCCCGCTCAACAGCTTGGAGCACACCAACTATAGGAGGTATGATCACATTGGTGCTCTTGGAATCAAATAGACAACATTTCTCTTAGTATATGTTTTACATGACAATCTCTTAGTCTATATATATAAAATCCCAGCGACCAGAACTGTGGAACAACCAGAATGACTGGAACAACCAGTGGCTATGATGCGCACTGCGGCAGCCAACCAGCCTGCTCCAGGCCCCGATTGGCACCCTCGCCTGGCCGGCCCAGCCCCTGATCATCCCCCAACACCCTGATCAGGGACAGGGCCAGCCGGCCAACCACCCACAACCCCCACATTGGGGCGAGCCAGCCGGACCCCACCCGTGCACGAATTCATGTACTGGGCCTCTAGTTATTAAATAATCAAATATACCGTTTAAAATGCTAACAAAAATAAAGCTGAACTGGAACTTTTCACTGCTTTCAATCTGGGGGTACTACAATATTATCATATATACTGAGTTCTCTAACAGAAGTGAGAGCATCCTATAAGCCTCATTCATCTTTTTATCAGTAGGGCCCAACATAGAGCTCACCGCACAACAGAACTCATAGACTCATTTGTGTCGTCTAAATGTTACAAGTGTTTAAAACAAGGCAAAACTAGAATATAAATTAGATCAGAATTTTAATCTCTCTGCTAAAATTAAACAAATTTTTATTTATTCTCTAAGGCCTAATTCAAACTTCATCATCTCTATAAAGCTTTCCCATGTCCTGAGGCTGAAGTCATTAGTAATGTCCTCTGTAACTGTAAGAAACTTTCATTCATATGCCAATAAGGGCATTTCACTTTGACTCCAGTCACTATTCATAAACTAAATATTTACTGAGTGCCTACTATAGGCTGGCAACTGTTCTAGGCTCTGAGTGACACAACGGTATCACCGCATGAGGCTCCTGCTCTCAGAGAACTTACAATTCATGAACAAATAAATATATCAGGTGGTGATCATTACTCAAAGGAAATAAAGAAGATTAGAGACCAAGTGAGGGAAGGATGCTAGTATTTTACAGAGTGGTCAGAGAAGGACTCTCTGGCAAGGTAACATTTTAGCAAAGACAGGAAATGAAGGAACACAAGTGGGAACAACATACCAGGCAGAGAAAACAGCAAAGGTGAACACATGCTTGGTTGTTCAGGAACAGCAAGAAAGTCAGGGTAACAATGGTTACTGCAGATGAAGTCAGAGAAGGAAGAAGGGTTCAGCTCATCTAACCCTCACAAATCAGGATAAAAAGGTTGGCTTTCGTTCATGTGGCTATTTACATATAAATTAAAAATAAATAAAATTCTGTTCCTCAGTTGCATTAATCAGATTTCAAGTGTTTAACAGCCACATGTGGCCAATGGCTATCGTATTACACAGTGCAAAACAGAACACTTCCATTACTGCAAAAGTTCTATTGGACAGCACTGTGAAATCTGAGCACAAGAGTGAAATAATCTAGTTTAATAATTCAAAGAACCTCTGAATGCTGTGTGGAAAACAATCGGGGGTGAGGGGAGAAGGAGAAGCAGAGAAATAAATCAGGCACCTATTATAATCTGGGCAAGAAAATGATGCTGGCCTAGACCAAGGGGTGGCTAAGTAGAAGTGGTAAGAAATGGCAGGACTCTGGATATGCTTTAAAGGGAAAGCCAGCAGGATTTGCTGATGGATTCAATATGGGATGCGAAAACAAGAGCGGTTATCCTTGATTCTACAATTTTTGGCCCAAGCAACTGAAAAAAACACAGATTCCTTTAACTGAGATAGGAAGACTATAGAGATTTGTGGGGAAGACTAGGTGTTTTATGACATGTTAAATAGACATACCTATTAAATATCCAAATTCAGATTGTATATAGGCAGAGAGTCCAGGTTATATATAGACAAAGGAGAGATTAGATTTAGAAACATATATTTGGAAAGTGTCAACATATAGAGAGTGCTTAAAGACTGTGATGCTTTATAAAATTGCAAATGAATGGTGGAGAAGTAAAACATAGAAGTAAAGTACATTGGGAGCACTCTAATATTTAGATTATAATAATGAAGAGGAACCAGCAAAGATAACTGAAGGAACAGTCAGTGAATGGGAAGAGAACTATAACGAAGAGGGAGTGGTGTCTGGGAAGGGCAGTGGAAGTATTTCAAGAAGGAAAGAGTGATCAGCTATGTCAAACACTAACAGATAACGGCAATAAGGACTCAGAAGTGACAGTTGCATTTGGCCATACAAATGTCACTGGTGAATTTGACAGGAGCATTTTAAGTAAAGGTGCTTGATAGGAGTAAACTAGAGACAGAATGGGAAGCAGCAGGTGTAAACAACTGCTTGCAAGGAGTTTTGCTACAAAAGAAGAAAGAAATGGAATACTTGGAGAAGAATATGATGTCAAGGAAGGAGCTTATTTTACAATGTAATATATCACAGAATGTCTGATGACCCAGTAAAGAGGGAAAATAATCCAACAGAGAAAGTAAAAACTGTAGGAGCAATGTCCTTGAGCAGGTGAGAGGGAATAAGAACACAAGTGATAGAGTTGACCTCGAATGTGAGCATGGACCATTCATTGCAACAGAGGGATCACAGAGCATGAACAGGAGGCAAATTCATGCAGGCAGGTAGATTTGGTATTGGGGATGTGTGGATATTCTCTTCTGATGGTTCTGAATAGCTATCGCTTCACTAGATTGACAGCTTTTCAGAGGAATGCACTGTGTTTTAATCATCTTTGTATTCCTAGTACGAGCAAGCTGACACATAAATTATTCAAGAGTGCTACTGAACAAATACATTCTTAGAATTACCTAACCACCCAGGGACCTCAGCTTCCACCTTAACTTGTGCAGGACTTACCAGTCAGTCCTGTACTGTGAACACTCAACATTTCACAGGAGAAAAGGGGTCACAGCTATCACCAACCTCAGGCCACACCACAGCCACTCCCCCACATGGCGCTGCTGCTTTCAAATGGGGGTGGGAGGGTTGTGTCCATTTTCAGCCTGCATGTGCAGAAAGTACTTTCTTCCTATTGGACTAATATCCCCAAATGGCAACTACCCACTTTTATTTTGACTGACCCCCTCCAATACGGGACTCTTTATTCAGAACAGAACAACTGGTTCCACTCAGAATCCCATTGAGCCCCTTTGCCAGTAAAGCATACCATAAAGTGCCTTCCCCACTGTGAGCAGACCCCACTCCTATGTGGTATTTCCCTCCTACCCTCCCAGACTTATAGACACTACTGACCCCTATTTACAAAAAGCCCTTCGAAATTATACAGATTCTTAAAGAATGAGATTAGAAACTAAGTATATAAAATGTAATTCTATTTCCAGAGCCCTTTTCTAAGAATAAGGATATTGAAAACAAATCAAATGTGAAATATGAACAGTAACATTAGAAAAAAAAGACATCCAGCAGAACATTACTGATGGTTATTAAAGAGGCAAAGTCATATTCTCTAATCTGAAATACATCTGGACTGTTTCTTATACTTACTTTCCTAGCTTAAAGTTGTATTTTTAATAAAATAAATTTAGGCTTATTAAATCTGTTAAAACTTGACAAAGATAAGAAGAATATCCTTCGTCTCTCAAAAATTTTATGAACAGCTAAAAAACGTTCAGAGGACTCATTCCCCCGAAACAAACAGAATGAAACTTAATGGGGGGAGGTAGGGAGCTTTTACTAACAAAAGTGCCTGATTAGATAAGATAATGCAATACATCTATTATATCGTAACAATACCTTTCACACCACTATAGCTAAGACTCTTAGCATTTCCATTACAAAAACCTGTTTTTCAACTCTGCCACCTGCCATCCATTTAAAAAAAAAAAATTGTTCTCCCAGAGTATTCAAGTCAAGTGTTGATCCTAGAAACATTCTACCACCACTCCCACTAAATGTTTTGTTCTTTAGATTATCATGCAAATATTTTTAAGAGTGTATTTTGTCTCTCTACATTGCACAGGTCTGATTTCAAATATTAAAGGCTTAATCTGCAAGCAAAGAGCACAGAGCACTCATTCCAGAAATACATCAATTGTACTGCTGGTCAATTTGGTAGAATCCTAACCATCAGAGCATTACTCTCACACCCAAAATACAGATATTTGTGATACTAAACACATCAATCGTGATAAATGTTCATCTCACTAAAGGAAGTAATATGAAACAGAAATTTCATCTAACAAGGTAATATGAAACAGAGAAATGTGAAAATGAAGAAACAGATAAAAAATAAAAAAGCTAAAGTCATGGCAAGGAAAAACAGTATGCAATGATGACAATATAGCAAGTAAAAACTGGGCTACAATACAACTACATACTCTCTCCAAGAAGTATTAGCTACCTACTAAGCAAATGCTCAAATGTAAGGCACAGTTTATTTTCCCCAAAAAAAGTTATCCCTCAGAAAAGAGGGAGCAGATTTATATTTCTAATAAAGTCTTTCTTATGACCAGGAGCTCTTACTGTCTCCATTCCCTTATCTTGAATAGCAGAATATCACTTGGGAAAGACCCCTGAGTACCAGGATCTCTGGAAGCCTAGAAAAGTCACCTGAATCAGTCACCTAAATCAGCAAAGAGGGCTGCAATGAGATTTAACCCTCAAGTAATTCCCAGGGATATAACCTCACACTGTCAGTACTGCATTTCATTGTAAACAAACCTTTCAAACATTAATTTTTAAAAGCATTATAATAAGTGGTTACACTGTACAGATCAACATACATGCTTCCACAGGAGGAAAGACAAAACCAATTGATCTTTAATTACAAGAACAGGCACCTGGAAGAAAATTTCCAGGGACCACACCATGGATTCAAAATATGTTGGATTTCAAACAAGTCAAACAGAAGTGAAGTCTAGAAAACTGACAGTCAACTCAAAAAGTGATTCTAGAGAGGGAAAAATCCTTGTGTTGAAGATGCCCTTGAAGAGTTTGAATAAAATTTCTTAATGAAAAGCCAAGGGAGAAAAGTAACATTTTAAAATTATTTCACATAGTGTAATTTCAAATATGTATATAATTTAACGTAAGACTATTTAACGATGTTATCTTCATCCCTAATCTATGTATATAAAAGCCTAAGCGACCACAGCAACCGGATGACCAAACAGGCTGCGTGGGACGACCAGGCCCGCAGGGGGGTTAGTGAGGGGCGACCAAATGAACAAGCAGCAGGCTGTGTGGGGCGACCAGCCAGCAGGGGGGGCAGTAAGGGGCGACCAGGCCGGGGGGGGGGGGGGCAGGGGGTGGCAGGGGGGGGGCAGTTGGAGGAGATCAGGCAGGCAGGCAAGTGAGCAGTTAGGAGTCAGTGGTCCTGGATTGTGAGAGGGATGTCCTGGGGATCGGGCCTAAACCGGCAGTCGGACATTCCCTGAGGAGTCCCGGATTGGAGATGGTACAGGCTGGGCTGAGAGGACGCCCCCCCCCCATGTGCACAAATTTCGTGCACCGGGCCTCTAGTGTTTATATATTCCAGTTCCTCAAAACAGTTTAATCTTTTCACTGGGAAAACAGGGGCATCACCTTATATTGGGTTCATCCATATTTGTCATTGGCAATAACTGAAAAAATAAAGGGAAGAACCAAATCTTTTCATTTTTAAATTATTTCCCTCAGTACATAGTATTATATCTCCTAGATATGCTGAACAGTTAAGCAACATATTAAAATTCATAAATGTATGACCATGTCTATGAAAAATATCTTATGAAGAGTATTTTATGGGTTAGCTACATGAAGAAAATATTTCATCTGCAAAAAGCAATTATTAATTTGCTATTTCATCTATTTTTCAAGATATGTTTATCTATATATCTGTATGCACATGTTTTAAAGGTGGGTGAGGCTGGGACGCTGGGCTTGCCAAACCCAGGGTCCAAAAGTCAGCTTTGTTGCATTTTTCCAAAAAGATTTAGCATATATTTTTGAAAACTATGTTTAATCTTTAACATGAAGTTAATATATGTACAGTGCTCAGAAAAATGCCTAGCACACAGTAAAAGGTAAGTACATGTTAGATTTTACCATAAATTGCTAGACCAAAAACTAGGGTGTTAAATGTTGTGACATTATTTACATTGTATTTTACTGCAAAAGGCAAAACCTGCAACTTTAAGATATTTATTATAAATCATAGATAAGTAAAATAATCCCAAAACTGGAGCTTGTACTTGAACGATTACTACAGGCACTTTAGATTGGCTGTAAATCTCCCACTGCTCAATTCCGAAGGCTGCTAGCGTACCTGTAATTGCTGGCTCTGTCACATTACTCGGATCTCTTAATACTCACATTTCATGAGTAACAGCATTAAAAATGAAGGTTAATGAAAACTGTGATAAACTAAAAGTTTAAAACCGTATATAAAATTTTTCTTCAAATGTTTGCCTAAACTATAACAAAAGAAATTCTTTTTTGTTTGCCCAAAACATTAGCTTCACACCTTTCAATTCTTCAAGGATGAGTATTTTATAAGAATGAAGTACTCATCCTTGAAGCATCTCTGTGTCCCAATAGCAAGTAACTTAGTATCTTTCTTTTTTCCTTTTTTAAATATATTTTTATTGATTTCAGAGAGAAAGGTGAGAGAGAGAGAGAGAGAGAGAGAGAGAGAGAGAGACAGAAACATCAATTATGAGAGAAAATCATTGATCAACTGCCTACTGCACGCCCCCTACTAGGGATCGAGCCAGCAACCTGGGCATGTGCCCCTGATCAGAATCAAACCTGGGAGCCTTCAGTCCACAGGCTGGCACTCTATCCACTGAGCCAAACCAGCTAGGGTTCAATATCTTTTACATAGTAAGTGTACACTCAGATCTTATGAAAGTGTCTCCTATGAAATTCAAAAAATTATAAGGCTTCTTAATAATAAAATAAAATTTAAAAGGCTTCTTACTAAACCAAATACAGACAACATAGCTTATGAGTTAGTATATGGAAAAATACTCCTTTTCAAAAAAAAGAATTATGTATTTAAAGAAACTTTCACTAAAGAGGTGTATTTCATCTTTGTTAAAATATAAATGTGTATAACTTTTTTCAATTACAGTACAGTAAAATGGAAGTCTGACTTTAAAAGTGTGTACTGTAATAACCCCATTCAAAATTTTCACAGTATCCAATGTTCCAAGTTATAGGAAGCAAGATGATCTATTGCATCAAGGGGTGAATGGGGCTCTGGAAATCGAGCTGCAAAAACATCTGGGTTTCTCTTAAAAAAATATTAATAATGTATTTTAAGATGAAAAAAGTAAAGGTAGAAAAAGTGTCAATGACACTGACCTAAACATGAATTGAGAGGAGAGACACAAGGTCTAATGGCTTAGCGATAAAAAGATAAAATACTTTCACAGAATGCTTTAACCCATAGCTAAGAAAGGTTACAGCCATAAACAGCGTATGTTATAAGCTAGATAGTGGGATTAGGTAATAAAAAAACAAAAGAACTTCATCTTTAAAGACAGTAAAAAGTAACTGCTTCATAAAGGACGAAGGGGCAGAAGTGGCACTGAAGGCAGGGTCCAGGGAATAAACTTGCAAGCCCAGTGGACGACAGGTGGAAACAACAGTGCCCCCTTGACATAGTAAATGGATGCATTCTGAGCCCCTTCCAAATTCATGAATATCTAAAATAAAATAGACATGTGGGAAGTTCTGCTAAGTTAATACACTAAGCAAATGACTAGAATTTATACTCTAGCTATAGTTAATTCCTATATAGGTTATTTTTAATTTTCATATCCCCACAACTCCATGAAACGAATATTATTCTCATAGCAAACTACTAAATGCCATGGACTTTCAGGGTTTTTGAAAATATAAAATCCAAATGCTAAATTCCCAAAGTCAAAGACATAGTGCAAGTGTATCCAATCTTTCTGAGTACAAGGACCCTGCATGGTGATATAATAGTTTTGATTGCCAATGACTAAGAAAACATATACATACATTCAGAGACTTTCCCTGCAATAAATCTGGTGACTCTCTCACCCCTGGGATCTACACACAACTAGCTGAGAAGCATCAATCACTACACATACAGGCTTGAATAAGCACAACGTTGATGGGGGCATTACCTTTGTTGAGGATTAAAGTACTCACTCTATTATTATCTAAGATTTCAAAATATAAATAGTTCCTTCCTAAATATACTCCCCCACACCAAAAACAAAAACAAAACCCTGCAACTTCAACACCTACTTTGTGAATAACACAAGTCATAAAAGTAAGCCCACATCATTACATCTATTTGGATGTTGTCAATCCTAACCCTGGTAATACTCACCCAGCATCACCACCAGGATTTAGGAAAAGTAAAGAGTGTGTTTAGGAATAGGGGGTTGTGGCAAACAGTGTAGTGGTTAAAAGCACAGGATCGGAAACCAGCCTCCTGGGTAAGAAGCCCAGCTCCACCCTCACCTTGACTACCTATGGCCCAGGCCTTCCACCTCTCAGTGCCTCAGCATCCTCATATGCAAAACAAAGAATAAAAAGAAAAAATTCAAGCTTTGAAGGTTTGTGAGAATTAATATATAAAGCAGCTAGGACAGTGCCTGGCATATCGTAGATATTATTTAAGAGCAAGCAACAACAAAAAATCTACACATAAAAATTCAAGCTGGACTGATATAATTCTGAACAAAAAGATGGGCACTGCATTATTATAAGCATCTTTGAAAGGCTTAACACAACTCTTCATATACACAAAGGCTATTTCTTCGCAGTGAGAAGGGAATCTAAAGTTATCTATTGCACCACTTTCTCTCATACCCAACGCTTTTCCACTTCTCTGGGTTCATATGTGAGCTTATCAAACCCACCATCAACAGGGCTTAGTCCGGAGGAAAACAATCAGAATTTCGGAACACAAGACAGTTTCTTCTGGCAAACATCAGATGTCAAGACTTTCACCAAATACGTCTATCTACCACAGAGAACAACATAAGCAGATAATCACAGAACACAGAAAGATAAGGCATGGAAAGCACTTAGCATAGGGGCTAGCACTCTGTAAGAATGAGTTGTTGTCATTAATTCTATTGCAATACTCCTAAAAAGCATTACTCAATCTCTCAGCTTTAAGATAAAAATAAACTTGTATTTGCTAGTTACACATTTTTGTTAGAACAAAATGAAATTTATAATGCAACAACCTGAATGAATCGCAAAAACATTATTCTGAATGAAAGAAGCCAGACATAAAAGAATATATACTATATGATTCTATTTATGACTCCATGAATAAAACAGAGGCAGAGAGTTGTTGCTGCAGAGGACAGGGGGAAGGGAGGATTTATTGAAAAAGGTACAATAAAATTTTCTGGGGAAATGAAAATATTCTTTATCTTCTTTAGATAGAGTACATGGGTGTATAAAATAGAAAAAAAAATCATTGAACTGAACACTTAAGACCTATACATTTTGTTGGGTATAAATCAAACCTGAGTTTTCAAATTTTTTAAAAAGCAAATGCATCTCTATATACACTTTTTGAAATTTAGTGTAGGAATGTTATACGTAGGTAACTTAGGAGAGGGAAAATTAGAATTACCTGAGAAATAAGGGCTCAAAGACTTACAAATTATGGTCCAGGGAAGACAAATGTATGTATTTATTCTTTTTATTAAAAGGACACCTAAGAATAAAATCTTTTCCCTCTGCATCCTATTTACATCCATCTCATCCATCTTCTATTGTCTCTCTTAGTTCTGATCACTGGCTGATTCACTCATTTCAGAGAATTTGCAGTCTGGGCTTATACCACAATACTAACAGAGTTAACAAAAAGAAAGACTGAATACTCAATCAAAACAGCAATGTTGTTATTAAATACACCAGCAGCTGTGTGAGCAAAGACTTATAAGTGCATCTGTCCTACAGGATTTTATATTTAATTCAATTTGTTCAAATCAGAGCAGCAAAGCCCTAGAATGAAGTACTAGATAAGGAAATAGTTTTGCTAAACAGACCCTACATTGATATGGTGTTTGTTAGAAAAGAACTGCACCTATTCACTCATTCATGCAACAGGCACTTACTGAGCACCTATTCCATCCCAGCCACTGTGTATGGTGCTGGAAACAAAGATGAAGCAGAGCCTTGTTGAGGTGACAGACATTTGAACAGATGGTTACAACACACTGGCAGGTTCAGTACACACACAGGCCTGGGGCAGAACTATGAAAGCACAGTGAGGGAAGATTGCCTTTGAAGGCTGAAGCCTTACTGGAGTAAGGCTGAAAAGGAGAATGAAAAGTGTTCTCCCACCCAATCCCCCCTCCACATACAAGGGAGCTTCATTCAGCTCTATTAGGAATATTTTATTTCTAAATCAAAACAGGGGTATTAGCTGTTCCTTATCTTATTCTTTTATTAGTCCTTTTCTTGGTCAAATATTTCATAATAAAAAATTTTAATGCATTCCACCAACTAGTGCCTATAGGCTTTGAAAACCTTCACAACCAGCAGCTCCTTCTCCCAAAACACACACCTTGGAGTTGCCAGGGCTAGCTCAACAGTAATGGGGAAAAGAGACAGATGTAAGGTTCTCTGCTGATAGCTGCATATGGGGCCTAGACAGGTACAAAGGGGTGGGCCCAACACATCAAATATACTATAAAATTAAAAAGGTACAAAATACTAAGTACGTAAAACATTCCAACTTCATTTTATACATATACAGAAAAAAATAGAATATATATACCTTTGTCATAGAAAAAGAAATTTACCCTAAACAACTAACTCCATTCATTCCTATGGCTATTCTGTCAACATTTATTGAACAGTTGCTCCATGTCACCGACATACAGAGAGGAGAAAGCTCCTGCCTCAAAAGTGCCTGCCGTCAAATGGGAGGAGTCAGGCAGGTGAGCTGACTTGTGGAGTACAATGGAGAGATTCTACAATAAGAACTGGCCGGGAGACATCTGTAATACTGTCAACAATAAAATAAAATAAAATAAATAAAAAAGAACTGTCAAAGATGCACCTCGAGGTATGCGACAGGGAACATGGGGAAATGTTTACCATCTTCACAGATCACACCAATAAATTCTGGGAATTTTGCAAAATACCTATGGAAAAGAAATCAAACATGTTTTTAAAATATTCTTAATTATTACAAATTAATTTTAGCCTTGGCCAATGTAGCTCAGTTGGTTGGGCATAATCCCGTGCACCAAATAGTTGCTGTTTGATTCCCAGTCAGGGCACATGCCCGGGTTTCGGGCTCAATCCCTGGTAGGAGGTATGCAGGAGGCAGACGATCAATGTTTTAAACTTGTACTTATCTCTCTCTCTCTCTCTCTCTCTCTCTCTCCCTCCCTCTCTCCCTCCCTGTCTCCCTCCCTCCCTTCCTCCCTCACTTCCCTCAGCCTTCCTCTCTAAACATTAATTTAAAATATTTTTAAATTAATTTTAATGTACTCTATAATTCCTGACATCAAAGCATATAAAATTTTCAGTAAGGAAAAAAAAAGACAAAATTCTGGAACTCATTTAAAAGTTCAAAGTGTCAGTCATGTTGAAATAATACTGCCTTAAACTAAAATAACTGATGGGAATGTGCTGGAGCCTTTAAGAAAAGGCAGCCTTCTTGTGACTGGAGTAACTGGTAGTATGTTTATTTGTACAATATTATTCAGTTATTTATTTTTCTTTTACTGTCCTCATGCATACTAAATGATCAGTCTTCGAATCATTTTTTTTGGAATTTTAGTATTTCCAATCCTAGAAAATTATTTAATTAAATGTGAAATAAATCACACATATATACACACATACATATATATACACATTTATATATTCGCGTGTATATGTGTAGCTAAGTGAATTTAAGGCACTTTTGAGATTAATTAATTGACTTTTCTCTCCCTCCTCCAATCCTACTTGTAATCCAATATGCTATAAGAACAATGCTTACACATCTTCTTGCACTTGAAAGTTTAAAGGGGCAAAACACATTTGTGATGTTTTGATAGAGTGTGTTGCCATGGAAAGTACTGGCTTGTTCCTTATGAAGCCCCATGACCTCGTTGCAAATGAAAAGGGGAAAGGATGATTTCTGAGGATTCAACTCATAGAAAGATCCAAAAATCCAAAAGACAATCTGAAAAGTAATGCAATGTCAAGTGCTATGCTGAAATATGCTCAAAGAACTTTTAAAAGCTTGACCTCCCAAATAGGAACTATATAATCAAAAAGGAAGATATAATATTAATATAAAGATAAACCATTCAAATAATATGGACCAATGGCTTAAAATCCCATGACTTTCTGTGGTTACATCATAAAATTAAATCCACATCATACTTTTCCCTTCCTAAAAGCAGCCAGCCTGCTTATTCCTCTCTCTCTCTCTCTCTCTCTCTCTCTCTCTCTCTCTCTCTCTCTCTCTCTCTCTCCCTCTCTCTGTATGTGTGTGGTGTGTATGTGCCCCTGTTTATACAGCTTATCCCTTATCACACTGACAAGACTGGGAACCACAGCAGATGGTCCCCCCAGACATAATTCTAACAGGTTTTTTGTGCAAACAAAAGATAAAGAAAGCTACAGCAATGATTTACTGATATCTAAAGTTGAAAACTGAAAAACACAAACTGCTTTTTTCTTACTGTTTGAACTGTTTATCCCTTCAACTACTAAGATAGATATGGCCAAAATTAAATAGAATTTCAAAACTACAAACCAAATACCTAGTTTTAACCACCACTAAGTTTTGTTTTTGAGTTACCAAAATGTCCTAAATCACATTTTTAAAGGACATTACCTACCATTCCTTTTGTACCAGGAAAAGCAGGAAATATTTGTAAATGTCTGTCTTATAAATCCTACTTAGTTGCTATGTTGTGAAATAAATTATTCGTCTGGATTTTTCTTAAGCAAGAAAAATGCATTGGAACCGAAAACTTTAAAATATTTTCCCCAAGAAACTAAAAATTAATTCCCTGAACCAAATCTGGAATCTTGGTTGTAGAGCTAATGTCTATGCTATTTAAAAATAATCTACTAGTTGAATACAACAGAAAACCAAGATTACTCATCCTTCAAGATTAAAGAGGATTTTCACAGCATAAAACAGAACTTCCCTCATGACAATCTAATTCAAAACAGCACTGTATTTATGGTTTACCTGAAAATCCAGCAAGAGCCTCCCTCAGACACAAATATATAGTGAAACTGACAAGCATCTGAAATAAACTATCCAGACATCAAGCAAAAAATACACCAGACAGACCCACAGGGCTCTTTGAATGTAGGTCATGATTGTCAGACCATAGCAAAAACATGGTGACCCTTACTAAATATTAACCTTGATTATATGTAATCATGCACATATTTTACTCTCAGTAACCAGCCCTCTGAAGTAAGTCCAGAAAGCTGCAAGAAGTGGATATCAGTCTACTGTGAACTACTTTTCACCAAAGAAAATGTCAGCCCATCGTATTTGTATCAATGGAGGTATAGCAGTAGCTTCTATCAAAATTGCCCAGCACCTCTAAGGACTCCATGGTACTGCTTAGTTTCTAAGAGGTCTTACTCCTTCAACAAATGCCTTACTCTGGAGTGTTTGTACAGATTCCTAAGACACCATAAAAACCTACATATGCACACATTCCATTTAAACTCCTTACTTAATCTTTTCTAGAGGTATATAACATGGCTGCTTTCTCGTGGAAAAATTATAAAATCAGATCAGGAATAATAGGGCCAATCATATAATCTCTTATATATATTCTCTTTTTGTAGAAATCACAGTGTCTGACTAGGGGGAGAGGTGGTGTTAAAATGCTGATTTTTTCCAATTAATCCAAGCTAATATATCCTTTCATGAAATCCCCATGCAAAACAAATTTGAATATGTTCATATGATATAGCCTATTTATCCACAAATAGTTAATTCAGGTAGTGACAGTATAATACTAATCAAGCCGGTGTTGTAAATTTGAATCAGTATGAGCCAGCTAGTTACACTGCCCCCCACAGCCACAAAGCAGATGTTTAATTTGGCCGGCCAGCCATCACACATGAGAACTGAAAACAGGACCAAGTGAGAGACTATGCTCAAATCAGTGCAAATCCATTCTACTAGAAGAGTAGTGGGTCAAAAAGTTCACCTCTATAGGGCATACATCATTCAATAGAAACAACAGGTGTTCTCTGTACAATGTTTCCAAATCTAATCTAAATCCTGTGTACCATGGGTAAAGCATATATTTTCTAATGTTATGGATATCCAAAATTCAGGAAACAATAAATGTATTAAGTATAATCTATAAATGTATTAAGTATAGTCTATAGTTTAAAGCAAATATCATTTATTTCTGAACAGAAAATAAATTCTTTCATAGAAAAAAATCTAATTTTGATTTTTACAACAAAATATAGCATTTATTATAACTCTAAGACAAAATATAAAGCATCATGCTGAGGACAGAGATATAATTTAAAATAAATGCAGCCTATTTTCTTTAAACACATATTAGGTTCACTTCCATCTGCCATCATTTTGGAGAATGGAAAACTCCCTAGAGCTGAAATATGTTTGCTAATAAATGTAACTTGAGATTTTTCTTTGAAATTAAACTGTAAAAGTGTTACGAAAACTGTCTTGTTTACATATGGCACCAATAGCATACTATTCTCATTATGGTCCCTATACACATATTCTTAATACATAAAAAACAAACACTGACAAGCAAGGTAAAAAAATTCGCAATGGAAATCTTCAATCTGCAAAAGAAGATATAACATACTTTTTAAAAAAGGGAAACAGGAAATGTGTAACAATGAGTTGCACAATGCGGTCCTTAAAATCCTGAACTAAATGTCATCATATTAGTAGGAGACTCTGGCTACAAGCTAATTTAATACTTAAATGTTAATATAATTTCCCCATTACTACATCTGCCATGAATGCCTTTTTAGGCAATAAAAGCAAGTTTAGAAAATGGTAGGGAAAAAGAGAAAAATGCTCCAGCAATATTCTTGTTACATAGACAATCACAAATTTTCCAAGCCTAGTTTATTAAAAATTACTACTATACTTTCAAAAACTTGTAATTCTTTGAGCAGAAATGAAGGAATTAGCTTAATAAAAAAATCTAAAAGTAATATAACTGAAAATAGGCTACTATCTTGCCATGCATGAATATATAAAACAGTGTAATTTTATTTAAAACATACAAAGAATAAATCCCAAAATAATTAATTTCTTTAGCTACTGTAAGACAAGTGAGTCACAAAAACAGCACAGGATAAATCGTGTTACAAATACTACAATGTGGACCCATACATATAATAAATGAAGTATAAGAAAGCACTCAGCATTTCTATGTAAACTGCTTCTGAAGGATTATTATGGAATGCACACACTAGCTGAACCTAAAGTGTTCGGGTTTTAAACATTAATTTACTTTGACTATGTGCATGTCAAAATGAAAGATTGCTGTCTGGATCCAGACATGCCATATTAATATTGAACACAGGCATTCACTTCAGGTCAGTAGTCACTCCAAGTCTACTTCAGCAGGTGGTAAAAGTAATGTAACTCATTAAAATGTATGTGTTACAAGGTTATCTCCCCAAAACAGCTCTCAAATAGAGGTAGCCTTGAAACTTAAGCATTAGATATGCTAGAACCAACCTCTAATTGTCACAGGTCTGGAGAAAATTGAACTTGCTCTCACTACCTGATAACCAATAAATTTAGCTGCTTTCATCAGTATCTTTATAAAGTCAGTTTTAAATTCCATGGAGCTAATCTAGCTGCCTCCAACAGTTAAATGCTCTTGAACCAACCTACACGAACTAGAATGTCATTTTAGATCTAGAAGTCAAAGGTGGAATTTTTATTCATTTTGGATGCCTGTCTGTATTAAGAAAAATTTTCCGAAGGAACCAAGATGGCGGCATAGATAAACACCTATAATTGCTGCCTCTCACAACCACATCAAAATTACAACTAAAAGAACAACTATCATCCAGAACCGCAGGAAAGCTGGCTGAGTGGAAGTTCTACAACTAGAGGTAAAGAAAAAAGCGCAGTGAGACTGGTAGAAGGTGCAGAGGCGCGGAATGGGCTAGCACCCGGGTGTGCCGCTTTTTTAACAGGGAAGGAGATACAAGCTCCTGCTTGCTCTAAACTCCTGGGGGAGTCACACACATATGGGGAGAAACTGGACTGTCTGGCATCAGGACAGGAATGAGAGTGCGGCTTTCTTTCAGACGGAGGTGCGCACAGCGATCATTTTTTCATTTTTCCTGTGCTGAGACCTCTCCGGTGCAGGGCTGACTGGCAGCCATTGCTGTTTGTTCCACCCAGAAGGTTCCCTGAGACCCTGCCCCACCCAATTTACAATCCCACCCAAGCTGTACGTAGTAGTAGTAGTAGTAGTAGTAGTAGTAGTAGTAGTAGTAGTAGTAGTAGTAGCAGCGGATTGGCTTTAGCATACGAATGGTCTGTCCTTACTCAGCCTAAAACCTGTCAAACAGGCAGCAGCAGCAGCCTTCCTTGCTACACAGCTGGGCCTCATCTGGGCACTTCCAAAACCGATACAAAGATGAGGAATCTGCAGATCTCTCTGTACCTCCTGCTGGTGGCCCCAGGCAGTGTCTGACTTTGCACCTCCTTAGAGATCCAAGAGCCAGTGTACCCAATGGTCATACCAGATTACAATTCTTCACATCCATAAGTGACACATTCAAGGGACAGACTCAGTGAGCACCAAAGCCCCACTGAAGCAAGTCCTGCCCCATAAGGGTGTCTCCTGCACAGCAGCTCTTCCATTGTAGATACAGCTAGTCCTCACAGCCAATTGGCCTGGCAGTCAATTCCTCCCAGTGATACCAACAGCAATCAAGTCTCAACTACAACAAGACTGTGCACACAGCCCACAAAGGGGTGCACCAAGAGTGTCCACCTCAGGTGACTGGGGAGTCTGAGCCACTGGGCCCTATAGGGACACCTACCACACAAGGCAACTCTATCAACTCAAGAAGATTTAGCAGCTACCCAATACATAAAAACAAATACAGGGAAGCAGGCAAAATGCGGAGACAAAGAAAGATGTCACAAATGAAAGAAATGGATGAAAGCAAAATACTGGATATAGAGTTCAAAACCACGGTTATAAGGTTACTCAAGAATCTTCTGGAAACCTCCAAGGAACTTAGTGAGACCTTCAAGGATCTTAGTGAGAATGCCAAAAAAATGGAAAAGGACCAGTCAGAAATTAAGCATACACTGACTGAAATAAAGAATAACAACCAGAGATTCAACAGTAGACTAGAGGATCCCAAGAATCAAGTCAAAGATTTGAAATACAAGGAAGCAAAAAACACCCAACCAAAGAAGCAAAAAGAAAAAAAAATCCAAAAATATGAAGATAGTGTAAGGAGCCTCTGGGACAACTTCAAGCATACCAACATCCGAATTATGGGGATGCCAGAAGAAGAGAGAGAGCAAGATACTGAAAACCTATTTGAAGAAATAATGACAGAAAAGTTCCCCTACCAGGTGAAAGAAATAGACTTACAAGTCCAAGAAGCGCAGAGAACCCCAAACAAGAGGAATCCAAAGAGGACCACACCAAAACACATCATAATTAAAATGCCAAGGGCAAAAGACAAAGAGAGAATCTTAAAAGCAGTAAGAGAAAAACAGTTAGTTACCTACAAGGGAGTACTCATACGACTGTCAGCTGATTTCTCATCAGAAACTATGCAGGCCAGAAGGGAGTGGTAAGAAATATTCAAAGCAATAAATAGCAAGAACCTACAACCAAGATTACTCTACCCAGCAAAGCTATCGTTTAGAATTGAAGGTCAGATAAAGAGCTTCACAGAAAAGAAAAAGCTAAAGGAGTTCATCACCACTAAACCAGTATTATATGAAATGCTAAAGGATATTCTTTAAGAAGAGGAAGAAGAAGAAAAAGGTAAAGATAAAAAATTATGAACAACAAAGTGACAACAAATACATATCTATCAACAAGTGAATCTAAAAATCAAATGAATAAAAAATCTGATGAACAGAACAAACTGGTGAATGTAACAGAATCAGGGGCATGGAAAGGGAGCGGACTGACAATTCTTGGGGGGAAGAGGGTGTGGAGAGTGTGGGAAGAGACTGTATGAAGAGCTTATACCTATGGACGAGGACAGTGGGGGGGGGGGGTCAAAGGCCTGGGGTGGGGTGGGAACCGGGTGGAGGGGAGCTATGGGGGGAAAAAAGAGGAACAACTGTAATAATCTGAACAATAAAGATTTTTTTAAAAAGAAAGAAAAATTTTCCTTTCATTTTTGTTAACTCTATTTACATTATTTTCCCCTTTTGTGAGATGCTAAACTTCAATTCTCCAGACTAAAGGCATAAAGCTCAAGATATTAAAGCTGACTCATACCAAAGAGGTCATCTGACCTTCAGCATATACAAAAGTATGACTAACAACCCCACAAAAGCTCAAATATTTTAAAAATTACTTTTCAATGTCAAAGATAAATCTTTTCCATTTATACCTAGCACGCTAAACTTAAAGATCATTCTTTAGCTCAGTCTTTCACTTCTCTCACTGCCATGTTATCCAACAATTTCCACTGACGGATTAATGAAAATGCACTTCATTTTCATTACATTTTTAACTATATAATGTTTTTTCCCCCAAAAAATGCTGATTCACTTTGTAAATAAAAGCAGACAGGTCCCAAAATTTGTAATCAATCATTTCACTTTGCTACATTTGCTCATTATTCGCCCAATTACTACATAAGGGAAGGAATGGAAAAAGGGCAGGTCAACATAAATAGGAAAATAGGTATCTTCTTACAAGGATGAGACCTCATCTGTCTTGTTCACTGCTGAATAAACAGCACCACTGGCACATGATGAGTATCCAATGAATAAATGAATTTACAAAGAACCAGAGAACACTGGAATTCAACTCACTCATCTACACTAATAAAAGAGAAATATACAAATTGACCATCCCTCTGCTATGCCCACCAGCCAATTAGAAGCGAGTATGCAAATTAACCCAACAAATATGGCGATTAATTTGCATGCGCAGGCGTGGAACGAAGACTGAAGACAGCATAGAAGGAAGCCAAGCACTGCAGAAGGGAGCAGAGCAGCAGAGAAGGGAGCGAAGCAGCGGAGAAGGGAGGGAGCGAGGCAGCGGAGACAGGAGGGAGCAAGGCAGCAGAGACGGGAATCCCTATTCTTGCAGGAATCTTCCTGCAACGGGCCTCTAGTCTATATACATAAAAGCCTAAGCAACTGGCCAACCGGCAGGTAGCTGACACTCACTGACCACCAGGGGGCAGACGTTCAACACAGGAGTTGCCCCCTGGTGGTCAGTGCACTCAGCTGACCGCCGGGCGCCAGACACCAGGCTCAAAGCTGGCGTGCACAGCTGTAGTGGTGCGAGCCTCTCCCCGGGACACGCCCCCTAAGCGCCCCTCCCCCATCCGGACCGGTTTTGGGACCCGCATTGGGACTGACTGGGCGCAAGCCCAAGGCTGCTTCTCCAGCACCCCACGAGGAACAAGGCTGTGATGATGAGTGGCGGCTGTGTGGTCATAGGCGCGTCGGTATCGCCCTAGGACGGGCACATGGAGACCACAGTGGAGGAGCAGCGAGCCTACCAAGCGGCATTGGAAGCAGGTGCAGTGGGGCTGGGATGAGTGGGTGCGGCGTAGCGCCCAGCCCAGGCTCGGGCTCCTCCCCACCTGCCTGCCGCTTCACACACTACTTCGTGCTATGTGGGATCAACATGGACAGCGGGCTGGAGCCCAACAAGCTGGCGGATAAGGCCGGGCTGCGGCAGCGTGGAGGTCCACTGATTCCCACAGGTAAGGCCGAGGGACCCCACCAGTGCACGAACCGGTGCACCAGGCCTCTAGTTTTATATATAAGTAAACTGAGGCTCAAAAAGACTAAATGGCTTGGCTAAGCTCATAGGGCAAGTTGGTCAACCTTGCACAGAATCAAAATCAACAGATGCTGCTTTAATATTAAGCTTTTTTTATTCTTTCTCTCACCTTTAGCACATATTTTTTAAGCTCAACACAACCCTCTCTAGAGATTTACATAAGTTTCCCGCTTGTAGAACTATATCTGGAAAGTAGCCTCTCCCCAATCAAGGGGCTATCATTTCTGTAAATTCCCACAGCAGAAGATTATATTTGGGAGAAATTTTAAGATATAATGGGGAGATAAGATAAGAGATCAAAAGTAGAAAAAGAACTCATGGAGGCACTTACCAATGCATTTTAAACTTACAATAGACTGTAGTACTAAAAGAAAGGACTATACTAAGTAACATTTTATTCTTTCAGTTCATAATGACAGATACTGTGCCTTTATGGTTCTCTAACCATCTCACTTTTTAGAAAATTCAGAATTTCCCTTCTACAATTTCATTCAAATGTGTGCAAATTTCTTTTTATTTGCAACAGATAAAATGCTTTCTAGGAAGCTTTCATTGTACTCAAATATTTGTAAGTCCAATAGACTCCTTACTATAACAGACTCTCATTTTCTGGGGTCCCACAAGGGTCCAGGAATATTCCCAACAGATCTCAGCTTCCTCCCAGCTTTCACATTCAAGATTAGTACCAGGGCCCAAAAGTATATTTTTTAGGCTGAAAGGTTACAACTCTACATATACCTATCAACCATTTTTCTTCCTTTTTACTTCCCAATATTCCATCTTTTCTTATCTAAATTATCACAAAAAGGGGTGACTCTTACCTAAGGAAAAAATTATAATGATCCTGAGAGACCATATAAAAGTAAATTTAATACAACCTATTGAACCTCACACAAAGAGAAATCCTACTGGGAACGGGGAAAGAATCTTCAAAAAATTGGGTAACTGGTTTCTTATTCAGATAAAGGATTTTTCCATTCTCCATAACATCTTTAAGTTTAAAACAGCAGAGCACAAGAATTAAGCATTCTAGTGGCTGGCAGTCAATGGTAATTAGTATGACATACTTGGTCTTAACAGGTGGTCCATGACCTACACCAATAATGAAATCTAACTCCAAATGTTTAGACCAAAGTAAAAGCACTTCTCTGGCAGGTGGCAAAAAGAATGATGAGTCAGGAAGAAATACTCAACACTGGCCAGATGCCTTAAGGTATCACCAGTAAGAACAGGAAAATTAAAAGAACCAATTGAAGAAACTAACAAAGAACAATGTGCCTATTTTATTTCAGTCACTTTAAGCATGAAATCTATACTTAGAGTGCCCATGAATCACAGCATCTGTTAAGCACCAATAAGGCCATTTACTATGGTTAGGCTCATAAAAGGGTCCCAAAATTTATAAAAGACTACTTGAACTAGAAAAATGCTAAATTTAATTCTTTCAAGAGGTAATAAAAGCACCAGTGTTTTACACCTAATAGTTAAAAGGGCAACACAAATGAGAAACCAATTCTGTAGTCTATATAATTTAGTAAATTTTACTTATTTCTCATGAATGACATGAATAGTCATTAAATTCATTCAACAAACACTGACAGCTGATTACAGGCAAAATGTGATAGTAGGAACTATGACCACAAGAAAAATGGGCTATCTCTGTACTCAAATTCAGTCTAATAGGAGAGACATGTAAACAAATATTTCTAATAGTCTAATAAGTACAACAAGTAGAGATCATCTCAGTCACAGCAGTGTGTTAAGGAACAACCTGACTTTAGGGAGTTTTGGGGAAAATGGTAAGGAGGAGCAGAGTTAGATATGTTCAAGGATTTCATACCTGACATTTTTTAACGTAGTGCTTTACCTCTTTCAAAGTGAGACAATGTGTGTGAAAAAACATGACCGCCCCTCACACTTCTGGAACAGTCTAAATGGGTTATTTCATAGATGAGATTTAAAAAGCTGGAAAAAAGTAAGTTCATTAATAATATCATCTTTGAAGCAAGACCTCAAATCTTCCAACTCCTAATCTCTTATCCCATCTATGAAATCACTCTTCTGCCTCACTGGTTCCCCAAAGAAGCCATCACATAGATTATGTATTATGTGTTACTTCACTATCCTATGTTGCTTCATTTCCTATATAACACTCACCATCAGAAAAGTATGTGCAAGAAAGAAACACATAAAACTAAAAGACATTTAAGTACATTAAAATGGATTAAACACGTTTAAATAAAATTCCATTAAGTTACCAGTTCATTTCAGACTCAAATTTAAAACATTTACATATAATGACAAATTTTTACTAATACTTAATATAATAACAGCTAACATTTATCAACCATTTATTAATTTTCACAACTCTATAACCCATCTCAGAGATGAAGAGTCACAGGTTCAGAGAGGTTTGAGAAATACTGATTCAATTATACTGAGAATGCTGATTTAAAAATTACTCCAAGTTTTTCAGACATTTGAGTCTTTCAGATCCAGCTGAGATCCAACAATGGGAGACAGCCACTTCAAGGCAAAGCCTTTTAAAGAAGTATTATACTTTCAGATGAAGGACTAAATATAAAAGGGTAAAAAAAAAAACCTCCTAATACAAATACTTTCTGTAGAAAGATTATAAAAAAATTATAAGAAGTTTCTGTGGATGAAGAATAATAATAAATGAATTATATTTAAGTAATAAGTTATTTTAATTCCAGGACATTTTTATTTTAACAAACTTTTAAAAGTATTTTAGTTCTACCATGTTTTATTCCTCGGTTGTCCTTCTCCTGTGTTATCATAGGTCTTGAAATTCTCAACCACATATACTATTCTCCTCCCATGAGGATTTTCAGATACATAACCTTCAAAATTTAGGAATTAGAAAAATGGGTATAATAAAATGGTTGACTTCTTAAAAACTGACTATTATATCTACTCCTCATTCTAGTGATAATTTTCTCATTGACATTTTAAAAAATTAAAAAATTGAAAGATGTTAATAAGCCCTTGCTTTAATAAAACCAATGACCCAACTCTCTTTCTTAATTAAAAGGCAACAGGACTTGAAGGACTTACTATTTTCAATGAATGTTCAGATGTCATAGTCTTTTTAAAATTATGTCTATTTTATAATTTCTTCTATTACTAATGCATGCTTTAAGAGAGTGATTCTGATATACATTTTTTCTTGTTCTTTTCCAGTCCTTGACACAGACTGGTGAGTGGTACTATGGAGTAAGAAGCATATTCAACCAACACATATGACTGAAATTAAAAACCTCTAACAGATTAACATATCTAGGCCACACAGAAGGGTCATGAGGTAAGATCATCAGCATAAATTAGCACATTATTATACGGCATTTAAAGGAGTCTTAAATAGAGCCTGCATGATAGATCTTTTTTTTCATAACAAATATCTAATGCCGTTTGATTGGATTTCTTTTAATCACAAGTATTATTTGGAGAAAAAAATACTGCTTGTATAATACCACATTTGACTACTTCAGCTCCTACCCTGAGAGGCAAATTTGAAATTATGGAGAGCCTGGTTTGGGGGAGGGAGCAAAAGAGGAAGCCTGATGGAAGATTTTTAGGGTACTTTAGTTATCTTTCTCCAGGACGTATTTTTTTTATCCAGGACATATTTTTTTAAGTCATTTTGAGTACATTTTTGCTTATAATATCCTTATTTAAAAAAAAAAAACTAAAAACACATTTAGAAAAATAAATCTCTGTTATTTATCAAACCCATAGAAATTTACACCTACAAAAAGAATGGGTGAAATAGCAGGTCAGTTTCTTGCTAAATAATTAAAAACACTGTTTCTTAATCTCTACAGTAAGACTATTCTAACAATGACAAGTGTCACAATACATTCCTTCTATTTTTCATACTATTTATAGCTCACAGAACAATTGTCAAATACTGAAAGAAAATGTCTAAATGATAGTCTTTAGCTACTGGAAAAGTTGCTGAATAATCAAATCCTCCTTTAATTATGCATTTTTAAACAATTAAGACAAATCCCATATATATCATATTACCAACATCAACAAAGGCAAGAATAAGAGTGAACATTTAAATATAGATTTTGCTAAATTTTCAAAGGTACTTTTAACATAAAATAACACTCCCGAGTAGAAAAACCTATGTGCTATGACCTAAAAGCACATAATACACTGACCTGATCATAAGACAAACTACTAACTGCCAATGGTATCCTCAACTTCCCCCCAAAACTACAAATATTTAGAAAAAGACAGTCACTTCGGAGTTATGAAGATGAGTTTTTAATGGAAAAAGATGTAAACTCTTTATTTCTAGGGATTAGTACCTTAAAAGTGATATTTAAGAAAAAAATAACAAAAACTGAAGCATACAAGTTATAATGAGTTGAAACAGTGAAAAAACACTTGAAATTATCTTAGATAGCCCCAAAACAAGAGTCAAGCATTTAATATCAGTACCAGAAGCACTTTGTACTTTTCTACTTCCAGTAAAAATCATTGGCAGATTCTACTTGTATTGAAAAACAACTATAGATAGGTTTAATTGACATAAAAATAAGCTACTTGCTTGGGTCATAAAGCATGTTGGTTATAATATACTCTATGAATGAACAATCAGGAGATTTTCACCCAACTGTATAATAAGTGTTCACCACATAGTGCTATATAAATAATCCTCACTTCAAGTCAAATTCTTATTATCTAATTTTTATATTTCTCAACTAAAGAAGCTATTCATAGAACTTGGATTTTTTTTTTTATCACACCATTGCCAGTAGTAAATTCAAACAATGAAAGGTTTTGCTAAATTTTCAAAGGTACTTTTAACATAAAATAACACTCCAGAATAGATAAACCTATGTGGTGTGACCAAAAAGCCACACAAATCATTTATTTATGGCTGTTATGTTTTAATCACTGGATTGTTTTTAGAGGCCTAAAAAAAATTAATGGTTTTTGCTATACAAAAGCAACTATGTTTTCCATGAAACATTAGCTGTCACATTAATACAAGGTTTTATCATTAATTATACTGGATTATACAGGAGTTTATGTCTAGAAAATGATTGTTAAATATCTGAAATTCCAAACCATTTTGAAATAAAAATGAAACCTGGTCCTAGTAAACACTACATGAATTTAAGATCCATTTAGAAAACAGAAAATTAAATGTAAAAAATATAACCTCAATTTAATACATTTGCAGATAAAACATCTAACACTTTTTCATCAAAAAGCAAATTAAAATATTAAACATAGGTAAACAGTGCCACCTTTTGGTATATTTAGGAATTGAGCTCCTAAATTGTACAAATATATCTGTAATGTAACAGATGAAAGTAAACAAAGGAATTCAAAAGCTATCAATTTATAATTTAATAGTGTTAAAGATTTAATAAGTAAATGAGTTATTTTTAAACTTATAAATATTTTCAAGAACTAAAATATTATTTCATGTTTATATGCTTTCTTTTCAATTTCATGAGGTTGGGAGAACATCATTTCATTTCAAAGTAAACAGAGGCTTAGAAAATGTTAATGACTGATCCAAACATCCCTCAATTAAGAACAGTTGAGCCATTACTGGCTCAAAATTGCTAGTTTTTAAACTCCAACATTAATTCTTTAAATATTATATAATGAGTCAAATCCCATAGTTATCCTATGTTACAAGCAATGCACACACTTTTGTGTTGCTTAAGATTGTTTTTTTACAATGTATTTTGTATACATTTGCAAGAAAAAGATATTTGTTTAAAGTACTACATGAACAATACACAAAACATTGACTATATTCACATAGGTCTTTACACTTCACAAACGAAAAAACTCTTAATCTAATACAGTATTCTTCCTATCTCTAGGCTAATGGGGAAAAATGCATTTAAAACTGCAAAGGCTTCTTTTTTTCTTTTCCAAGAAAAATAACCCTTGTTTACAGCTTGCATTGATTTGCAACTTACCTAAATCACAAGATAAAAAACCTGCTACAAATGAGATGGAAATGATAAGCTTCAAATGCTCTCCCTAAAACTTCTTTGCCTAAATTTGATCTTACATTTAGATGTCTGTATACCATTTTCAGTGTCTTCCACTTTTACATCTGTCAGTGATTTCCTGAGTGGTTTTATTAGACCGTAATATATTTATGCTATAACATCCTCACAGTTCCTTATTTTTATTAGCTAGCTAACAATTCAGCACCCACATGGAAAGAAGAAAACATTTATCTTTATCTTTGGTTCACTTTTTGCTATAAATTTTACTCAAATTGCAATCATCAAGTTCTTTATAGAGCAGAAATCAAAATCACAGTTAATAAGTAATGATTCCATCTTAAATTATGTAGCAACTCAAAAAGAATCAAGAAAGAAGACAATAGCTAATATGATGGTAGCTAAAATGGTTACTGAACACTAAAAGGAGGGCAAAGAGTGAGTCAGAGGGATGGGCCAATGTACTACACCTTCTGTGGAACAGAACTCCATGATCAAATGCAATAATGAGACATTAACTCAGCAATGTATTTAGGGCAGTGGTCGGCAAACTCATTAGTCAACAGAGCCAAATATCAATAGTACAACATTGAAATTTGAGAGCCAAATTTTTTAAACTTAAACTTCTTCTAACGCCACTTCTTCAAAATAGACTCGCCCAGGCCGTGGTATTTTGTGGAAGAGCCACACTCAAGGGGCCAAAGAGCCGCATGTGGCTCACGAGCCGCAGTTTGCCGACCTCAGATTTAGGGCATTAGTCTCACCTCTTATTCATAAGATATTCAAGAAAAAACACAGTATAATACAAGAAAATTGGTAAACAGCTATTTCTAAGAAATGATTTAGAGGGAAAGGTTAAGTATAATGCCAAAAAGATATTTTTAAAGGATTTTGTTTCACCTACAGCTTCTTTTTCATCATTAGGAGGACTGGATGCTCACCCTTAAGAATAAACCACAACCCAGATCTTCTCTAGAGACTCTTATTTTCCTTCCCCTATTTCTGAATGGATGAAAAAATCCCATTTTGAAGACCTTAGTTTTATTTCTCTCCGCTTTATTTCCTGAGTAGAAAGGGAAAAAAGAATGAGAAAGGGCCATTCTTATCGCCACCCTCACTCTGTGCTCAGTTAGCCATTGTTGCAAATAACTCAACATTTGAATACAAGTCATACTCCAAGAACACTTCTCTCTGCAAGTACAGGGGCATATACACAAATACATGGAAAAATATGTAACCAATTTTATTAAGTTTGAAGGAACATCAAAATTTCTAATATTGAATCAATCCCATTAAATTGAAAGCAATTACTTCTTCCAATTTAATAAGAGTGGATTAAATTAGATTTCAGATTCAATATAATTTGTAGTGCCCATGTCAGGAAAAGTGATAGTATGAGGATCTTATCCAAGACATGTCAAGTTTGAGACTGGACTTGACAGCCACCTAAATGGGATTCTACTGAAAAACTAAAGGGATTCACACACGCAAAGACACACAAACCACATTTACTTAACCTTTAGAATATACTTCTTTAATTCTGCTATAAAGATAAGAATAAAGTTACTTCGAAACATTATAACCAAAAAATTGTTTTTACTTCACTAACACACACAAAAATACCCTGCATTCCTATTTTGTGCCAGGCACTATGCTTAATGACGATAATAATAACAAACACAAATTGAACACTTTACACGTACTAACATTTAATCTTTAGAAAAGGACTACTACTGTCATCTTCATTAAATAAATGAGAATATTAAAGCACCGAAATACTGTCATTTGCTCAAAGTCATATACCTAATACAACAGCTGGTTTTACAGTTTGGCTTAATATTAATAGCTGACTACAGTCTGCTCTTCATCACTAATCAACAATCTCTCTGACATGTCAAAGGTAAAGATGACTAAGATAGAAGGAACTCACATGCCTTGGGAGAGATAATATAAAACAGATAAATTACTCTAAGATAGGAACTAGCTAGGATACCACTCTCTCTCTCTCTCTATGACAGGGGAAATTAGCTGAATGGCAGCAGTGTAAGCAGAGTTGCAGTGTATACAAGGAGTCAGGATCTAAAATAATCAGATTAGGTGATCTAATGTATAATCACAATTATTGCAAAAAAAAGCCTTTAAATCACATATATATAATATATATTAATCTATGTACATAATACTAAATTCATAGAAATTCTTAAATTTGAGAATCATCAAGCTACACTGAAGGAAGGACCAAAAGGAAAATGTCTCAAAATGGCTGTACATTCAAATCAGCTCCCCTTCCTTAAATTAACCATCAACACATGCCGGTAACGTAGAAATGGGTGGGACATTTTTAAGGGCTGTAGTTTACCCCATCCTCTTTTAATACTAAGCCTCTTTAACCTACATACATGTTAACACATTTGAGGATTAATAAGCAATTTAAGTTGCATTTTATGTGAAGGTTAGATTTTAGTCAAACATGAAAGCAATCTAATGGTAAAGTAACAAATGTTTGTCCTTAGAGTCAAAACCTCTCACCTCAGTCGCCTCTTATGGGCAAGAGGACAAGGACCACATTCTAGGACAAGTATCGTCAGGGCAACAGAGCAATGAAGATATCAAGAAGCAAGTCAATGACTGAATTGTTTCACATCTGGTCTCCAACATACATACTGCAGACTGATACCTGCACAGAATCATGCTCCCTCTGCAAAGTCTATTTGTTCAATTCTTATATAAATACTAGTAGAAAGTTTCAAAATCAATCAATAAATAAAAATAAAGTGTTAACTAATTTAATGACATCAAATAATTTTATCAAAAGACTATCTGTACCATGAAATTCACTTTTCATGTATGTTACAGCTGCTGTGATCATGTAATAGAATACTGCCATCTATTGTCCAAGAGCTAAAACTACATCATTTCTTTCATCCAAAGCCACTAAAACTTTTAATTAAGACCAAAAAGAAACAACACTATTTACACAAAGTGTTAACATCTCAAAAAATGTTTATTCCCAAGACCAAATATGACAATAAAATAGATTTTTAAGTGAAGCTTTCATGATAATTTATCACCTGGCCATGTTCTTTTTTTTTTTTTTTTATTAAATTTATTGAGGTGACATTGATTAATCCTATCTAATAATAGAGTAACATGTAAATTACCATCACTCCGCTACGCCCACGATTGGGCAGCGGGAGGCTGGGGGGCGGGACTCGGGGTGGCCTATCCGGCCATTGAGAGGCACGGATCTGCTGCCACTGAGGGGGGCTACCCTGCTGTTGAGAGGCACAGGGGGCAGGACTCCCGCCCCCTGTGCCTCTCAACGGCCAGATCCGTGGCCACTGAGGGGGCCTGCCGCGGACACCCAGCTGCGCCTCTCAACGGCAGGGTAGCCAGGTGTCCGCGGCAGCCCCCGTCAGCGGCCGAGGACCATCAAAAGTGGGGGAGCTAGGTGCCTGTCTGCTCCGGCACCAGGCCTTTCAGAAGTCTCCGCCAAGCCGGAGGCTACTGAAAGGCCTGGTGCACCAGCGGACAGGCACCCAGCTCCGCCGCGAAAAGCGAAAGCGTGTAGGGGACCCTACACGTGCATGATTCAATCATGCACTGGGCCTCTAGTAGGATTATATAGGTTTCAAGTGTAGATTTCCATAATACAGGTCTGTATATCACATTGTGTACGTAACACCCAAAGTCAAATCATCTTCCATCACCTTGTATTTCGATACTTTACACTTTACGACTCTCTACCCCACTTCCCTCTGGTCACCAATGTTTCCTTAGAGTCAAAAACTCCCACCTCAGTCACCTCCTATGGGCAAGAGGAGCATGTCTGTGTCCATTAGTTTTTGTAATATCCCACATACGAGTGAAATCAAATAGTTCTTAGCTTTTTCTGATTGACTTATTTCGCTTAGCATAATATTCTCAAGGTCCATCCATGTTGTCACAAATGGCAGTGTTTTGTATTGCATCTTTTCTTATGGCTGAGTAGCGTTCCATTGTATATATGTACCACGTCTTCTTTATCCAATCACTGTTTGCCTCCATTACAAAAATTAATGCAAAATGGATCAAAGACCTAAATATAAGATCTGAAACAAATTATTACATAGACGAAAACACAGGTACTAAACTTATAAACCTTGGTCTTAGAGAAGATTTTATGAATCTGACCCCAAAGGCAAAAATAAACGAATGGGACTATATCAAACTAAAATGCTTTGCACAGCAAAAGAAACTACCAACAAAATAAAAAGGCAACCAATTGAATGGGAGAAAATATTTACAAACAACAGCTCTGACAAGGGATTAATATCCAAAATATATAAAAGAACTCATACAACTCAACACCAAGCAAACAATCCAATTAAAAAATGTAGAGGACCTGAATAGACACTTCTCCCAAGAAGACATACAAATGCCCATTTTCTTTAATTTATTTTAAACACAGGCTATTTCAAATTAAATTATCCAAAGAAATGTTTCATTCTACTAAAAGATTGCAAAATATAAAGAAAATTTGAGTATATTTAATTTACATTTTAGGAACTTGCAGAGTTTTTTTCAGTTTTTTATTATAAGGCATATAATTCCTTATGTAATGAAAACCAATTTCCCCCCATTTCTCAATCATCTTGAACTCATTTTAAAGTAAAGACGACCTCCTATTAAGACTGTATAGGTAAAATGGGCTTTATTATTAAATATAATGAAAATTACACTTCAATGAAGTTGTTTAAAATTTTTAAAAATAGCCCTAGCTGGTTTGACTTGGTGGATAGAGCGTTGGCGGGTGGACGGAAGGGTCCCAGGTTCGACTCCAGTCAAGGATACATGCCTGGGTTGCAGGCTCGATCCACAGCAGGGGGAGTGCAGGAGGCAGCAGATCAATGATTCTCTCTCATCATTGACTAGAGGCCTGGTGCACGAAAATTTGTGCACTCTGGGGGGGGGGGGGAAGGGTCCCTCAGCCCAGCCTGTATCCTCTCACAGTCCAGGAGCCCTCAGGGGATGTCCAAAGTCACAGTCTGACCTCCCTCTGTGGGGAGGAGGCCTAAGCCCCAGTCTGGCCTTCCTCTGTGAGAGGCAACCAGGCTGGCCAATCAGGGTACAGCGCCAGCTGGCGTGGCCCTGCCCCCTTCCCCATTGCCTCCCCTCCCCATCACCGTCCCCTCCCTCTGCCAGCTGGCACGCACTTTGGCTGGCCTGGCGCCGCCTGTTCGCTGGCCCCACCCCCCGCCTACTGGTCATTCCGCTGTTTGGTCAATTTGCATATTATGCTTTTATTATATAGGATTATATAGGATGTTTCTATCTCCCTCTCCCTTCCTCTCTGAAATCAATAAAAATATATAAAAATAAATAAATAAGTAAGTAAAAGATAGGAAAAAAGGAAAGAGAAATGAAAATAAAGAAATACTTTTTGAAAAATAAATAAATAAAAAATTTAAAGATATAGAAAAAAAACACTGATCATAATATGTCAATGAAGCTATGCAATATCTTTATTTACCATAATGCTTTCCTTAATAAAGTATATATTCAGCTCCACTTTCAGGTGACGAACCCAACATTAATATACATCTACGAGATGTATTTATCCCTGAAGTCACAAAAGTAACAGTGATAGTTTTCCAGAAAGTTATGCATAACATAATGGCAATCAAATATATATATGTCAATGACCTTCCAAACTGAAGCATTTTTAAAACCCAATTACATATAAATAGTTTTTCAGTTACATTTGTCTACATCCTTCCAAATGATGGATTCTTTCATTCACACATACACATATACACACACACGCACGCACACATACACGCACCACACTAATTAATTCTCTTATATTGCCTTTCATTTCAGCCTTTGATTTTATTTAAGAAATCAAGACTGTCTTCTGCAATTTCCACTTTGAAAAACATATCTTAACCCCTTAAATTGCTGCTCACCTTCCACAAGTTCGTCCAATGCATCTTTTACTTTGTCACCATTCCCAATCGACTTTCCTCAAGAAAAGGGAAATGTGGTGTGAAGAGCAAATTTTTACTCAACTCCTTCTGAGATCACAAAAGAATTTTTCCCAGCTCAGGCTAGCCATTCCATAACTCCTACTATAGGATTCCAAAACTACATCTACCTATAACATAAGGTCTGGTTTAAAAAAAAACAACTGTCTGGTTCATACACTTACAGTTTCCACCGTTACTGATCATACATACTGCAATGCAATATGCCTAGAGGTCTCATTTACATTTAAATTCTAACATTGTCAGCTGTTCTGCTTTAGTTGTCTGAGGAGATAAAAGGTAAGGAAGCTACCTAACCTCTTGAAGACTCCTGTCCTTGAAAGTTGAGTTTCTTGGAGAGACCTGATAGAAGGAATACAGCTCAGTGATCCAGTCACCATTGTCCTCCCTCCACATTGGCTACACCACTCTTTTGTTGGAAGCCACACCCTGAAAAATGTCTATTTCTACTACAGCTCTGCTTTCAGGTCCTCACACAAAGCCAGATTTTAATAAAATTCTCAAATTTCTATATAAATTAACAGTGGCAAAAATAACTAGAAAAAAATTAAGACTTGTGAAGAATATTTTTAGTAGTCTGTGCAAAAAAAAACGTATTTCCACAATAACTAGGAAGGGAAGGTGAAGTGAATTACTGGCAAGTTAAGCAGTACTTTTAATTAATCTTAAGACTATAGTTTTCCAGCACATAGGATATATACAGATAGTAAAAGCTTATAAAATTAGCCTGAAATGCCCACATAAGGAGGTCATTCTACAGATAATAGATATTGTTGCCATATTAATGTACATGAAAGGCTTTGTTTCTCCTTTACATAACCTTTCTCTGTTTAACTTCTGAGCTTTAGAAATGCTAATATTCAACTTTATAAGCTGATGGTCACCACTTGCATTGCAGACACTGCAAATGATCAGAACAGTATTTACTTCTCAGTATAATTCAGATGGACTTCAGAACCTTCAGATAAAAGGCATCACTTTTGGCTAAAGAATAAAGAATTTCTGCAAGGAAACTCTGGATTACATTAAGAAAAATGTTCTATTTAGCACATAACTAAACATCTCTTAAATACTTATTACTAATACATATAATTTAAGTCAGAAGTCTAAATATCAGAATATTTTTAATCATTTTTTAAAAGCCTAGGTCAGTGATGGCGAACCTATGACACGCATGTCAGCACTGACACACGTAGTCATTTCTGATGACACGCAGCCGCTGAGGCGGTCGCATGCCGAGGATAAAACATTTGCTGCTCCTGAAGATGAAACATTTGCGACTAGAGTCTTGGAACTCCAAGACTCTAGTCGCAAATGTTTCATCCTCCCCTATTAGACACTCTGTGCCGGAGGTCTGTAGGCCAAACAATAGAAGTCCGGCACAGAGCGTCTAGTTCTGGGACTTCCGGTTAAGCCGGGATCTTTGCCCTCACTTCCGCCAGCAGAGCAGGGAGCAGCGGAACCCCGCGGGGGATGCATCTCTGGGGGCCCTGCCATTACCAGTAACCAAATAACAGTTAACCACAGCAACCATTATCTACTGTTCTGGGGTGTCATGGATTTCTAATCCATCATTACTGAGATAAGTGAGGGGGAGGCTGGGAGAAGCGAGGGTTTGTGGCATGCTATGGGTGGCGTTTCCCGCCATTAGAAATAGCGGCAGCCATTTTAATTCACATAAGGAACACCATCTTGCTGCATAGTGCAGACTCTATTTCACCACTATTACTGTTGTGCATCCTTATTAACCCCTATTTCTGCTTATTATCCCTGCCCTTTCCTAAAAGACAGTTATATGCACCATTTTGTGGTTAGTTAGGCTAGTTAACCCCTAATTGCCTGCAGGCCTAACAAGCTATCTATAATTCTATCTTCTGTCACTGCCCCCCTGATGGAGAACCCCAAAAATAAAAAACTAAGGTTAACTAAAGGAAGTGGTAGTAGCAGTGGCCGACCCTTTCAAGAGACATGGACCGAGATGTATGGCTTTATAGAAAAAAATGGCAGATCATTTTGCGTTCTATGTACTGAAACAGTAGTAAGCAAAATGTGGAATATAGACATTTTGAAACTAATCATTCCCAGCTCTTGGAAAAAAGTGAGGATGAAAGGAAGGAATACATTTCCAGGCAGCTACACCTTTATAAGAGCCAATCTAATTCCATCCTTAAATTTATGAAAGGCTCTACAAATTTAATATCTGCAAGTTTGAGCATTGCTCACTCTATAGCTCAGCATGGAAAAGCGCTCAGTGAGGGAGAATTTATTAAAGAAACTGTCCTAAAATGTGCACCAGTTCTATTTCACGATATGCAGAATAAAGATGCAATTATTAAGAGAATATCTGAGTTACCACTCAGTAGAAATATCATAAAAGACCGATTAATGAGACTGAACACAAACGTACAACATCAATTAAAGAGAAACATAAGGAAGTGTAAATATTTTTCGATCTCTCTTGATGAAACTACTGATGTCACATCGCATGCTCAGTTGGCCATTATTGGTCGATATTCTGATGGTCTCACAATGACAGAAGAGTTGATAAAGTTAGTATCAGTGTCAACAAGTAAATCAGGAAGCGAAATATGTAAGGTTTTTATACAAACATTTCATGACCTAAGCATTGATATCTCTAAAGTTGTGTCAGTGACGACAGATGGGGCACCAAATATGGTGGGGGGAAAAGTCAGATTTGTCAAATTGTTTACAGAAGCTATTGGACATCCGATTGTGCCTTTTCGTTGTATTATCCATCAAGAGGCTTTATGTGCCAAAGCAGGATTCACCGACTTAAATGACTTAATGTCAGTTGTTACAAAAATAGTTAATTTAGTAGCTGCTCGCCCCCTTCACAAGCGAGAATTTTCGGCACTTTTACTGGAGGTTGATTCCACCTACAGTGGACTGCTGATGTACAATAATGTAAGATGGCTGAGCCAAGGCAAAGTTCTTGAGCGCTTTGTGGAGTGCTTTGAAGAAATTAAGGTATTTCTTGACGATAAGGATCTGGGAAACTTTCCTCAGCTTAATGATGATAAGTGGGTCAACACCCTAATGTTTTTTACAGATCTCTCTGTTCATATTAATGAACTGAACTTAAAGTTACAAGGTTTTGGCAAAAGTATTGACGTTATGTTTGGATACATAAAAGCTTTTGAAAGTAAAGTTAAAATTTTCAAGTGAGATGTAGAAACTAAAACTTATATAAGTATTTTCCTTGAGTAACAAAGTATTTTGAGAAGGCCAGTGCAGCTGTACAAAATGAAATGGAACTCTTGCATATGAAGTACCAGCATGTTTTAGACTCGTTACTTGACCAGTTTAGTGATAGATTTAGTCAATTTAGAAGTCCAGAACAGACCATGAAAATAATTAAGTATCCTGATGTAGTAGTCTACAGTAGTTTGGAATTAAATGGTTTCCAATGGATGCAAATTGATGATTTGGAGATGCAACTTGCAGAATTTCAAGACAGTATCTGGGCTCAGGTGTTTGTCGACTTGAGGTCAAACCTTGAGAATCTGGAAAGGTGCCGCTTGGAGAATCAAGAGGAGTGCCACTATGAACAGGAAATTTGGAGTGCCTTGGAACTGACTACCAGACACTTTTAGCACCCTGAAAAATATAGCAATGGCTTTACTCACAATTTTTCCCTCTACATAGTTTTGTATTATTCTTATTCTCAGCGTTAAATAATATCAAAACCAACAAAAGAAACAGATTGACAGATGAAGTTAGTAGCGCTTGCTTGGGCCTGAAGTGTACAAAATACCAACCTTCAATTGAAGATTTAGCCAATGAAATTCAGCAACAAAAAAGTCACTAATAGGCAGGTTAGTTAAAGAATTCCCCCTCCCCCTCACTTATCTTAGTTCATGGCACCCCACACAAGCTAAATAATATCAAGACCAACAAAGGAAACCAACTGACTGAGGAACAAAGAAGTCACTAAGCAGGTAAGTTAAATATTTAGTTTTTGGTTTATTAAATACAATTATATATAACAATTATACATTTATGTTATTTAAAGTATAAATATCGCGAAATAATGTTTTTTCCTCAAAGTGACACACTACCCGAGTTATGCTCAGTTTTTTGGTGAAGTTTGACACACCAAGCTCAAAAGGTTGCCCATCACTGGCCTAGGTTAACAAAGTCCTTGTCCTGTCTTTATTTTCAGGTACAAGTTATATGAAATTAGCAATAAATATGAACATGTTTTACAAACTGTTAAGATACTATACATATGTAATAGTCATAGTGATGGTAAAAAAACAACACTGTATTAAGGAGGTACATGTGAAAGAAAAGTTAAGAGCCCTGTACTAAGACAGTGGATGATTCTTTCATTGAATTCACTAGAGATTCAAGAAAAACACAAAAATCAAGATGATGATATATTTATGTTCTACTGGGAGATCACTTTACACCTGGAATTAAGGAGGTGAGAATGGATGAGGTAGCTCTTAGCTGACAATGACCTCAATAACAAAAGGAAAAGCTTACTTCCAATTCTTAACTAAGTGCTGAAATTAATAAAATGAGCATGCTCCTATGGTATGGAGTCCAGTGGTACATACAGTCTTCTCTCTTCCGTCCAAAAAAAAAAAAGAAGGGGGGAGGGCTGGGGGGGGGGGGGGCTGGAGGGGAATGCCTGGCCAGCGTGGCTCAGTGGTTGAGCATCGACCTATGAACCAGGAGGTCTCAGTTCAATTCCCAGTCAGGGCACATGGCAGGCTCAATCCCAGGTGGGGGGGGGGGGGGGGGGGGCATGCAAGAGGAAGCTAATTGATGATTCTCTGTCATCATTGATGTTTCTCTCTCTCACTCTCCCATCCTCTCTGAAATCAATAAAGATACTTTTTTTGAAAAGAGGGGAGTTCTAATAAGGGTCAAATATCAATGACTTCTAAAAGAGAAGAAATTTTAAAACAATGGGAAGCCAAAAATAACTACTCTAATAAAAGCCATTAATATTAAATTTCTATTTGAAATGGCTTTAAATTCTCAACTTTGAGAGACTACATAGCATAGTGCAAAGAAGCAGAGGCTATGGTGACAGACAACAGATATGTCTCGAGGTCAGTTTCAGCACATATTAACTGGGTGACACTGTATATAGGTCATGTGTCTTCCATTCCCAATCTCAATCACCTCATCTTGAAATATGCTGAAACGTAGGCCAAAGTTATTCATTTTATACTTGCAATAACTTACATAAAATTTCTAAGACAGAGTAGCTTTTAATCAATTCAGCTCCCTGACCTGAAAATATGTACAAAAATCCTGTTTACGTAGAACTATCCTGCACAAAACATTTTCACCTAAGAGAAGCATAATATGTTTTTCATTTAATTGCATTTTGAAAAAGTTGAAATCTACTGCCTTTTCAGCTTCCCACTGAATTAATCTACTCATTTTAAAATATTTTATTATAAAGATAAACTCAAGATATTAATGTGTAATGTTATGGTCAGCAGTTCTTAAAACTGAAATAAGAAAGCAGTCATTGTTCTTTTTTTTAAGAAATTTTATATGCACTTATATTTTAATTATGTAATTTCCAAACAGCCAAATCCAAACGAAAAGTGCAACTTTAATGTCCTTAAAATTCTACTGATCACAAGTGTTGTCCTTGAATGTACTCATTACGCAAGCACTTCCATATAAGCAATCCAATATGTCCCATTGACCTCAGTCTTAAAATTTAAAGCAACTTCAAATTAAATAGCCAGGTCCAGAAAATATGCTTACACTACAGGCATTCAATTATAATACTAGCTCCTATACCAAATAAACTAGTGTTTATTTGTTTCTACAAAGACATATTAATTTTCTTTATTTAAACATAAGATGTTATAATCTGACTTGACATTATCACCAAGCATTTCTAAAATATAAATTGGAAATGCTCTTTTAATGAAGCAGGCCCTACTTCCCTGTATTATAAAAAATAAAAGAACACTACATTAAAGCTTGACCATTTACTAAAATAACTGCTAAGATATAACATACAATATGCAGGCTTTTTCTTGCTGAAAACAATAAATTTCTTGTCTGCTAGACCCCATGTCTAGTTCATTTTCACGTCTTCACATCTCCCAGCACTATACCCTGTAACACATACCATGTGCAGAAAACATTTGCCGAATGAATAAACTATACACAAATATACAAAGAAACTATCAAGAATTGTAACAGTCCAGCAATTTTAAAATGATTTCTCTGAAACTGTGAGCACCCAAGCTAAACACACTATTCTGAATGAGGTAAGCTTATCACAAATATTTCATATGTATATAACACACATTATTCTTATGTGTTTATGAACTAGAATCTAAGTTAATGGCCTTGGGAAGGATTTTTTTCCACTAACCAAAAAGCACATGCTATCTTCATTCACAAGTAATGTGACTACAAACTAAACACACCTCTCTCCAACATCTCTTTCTCCAGTCTCTCTCTCATTCTCTCTCTCTCTCTCTCTCTCTCTCTCTCTCTCTCTCTCTCTCACATATCTCTAACATAAATTTAGCAAATCTATATCTAAATGAAGGCTGTTCCTAAAGCAGTCACTTGGGGAGAGCCCATAACTTATTTATTGGGGTAGGCAATGGTTATGAGCTCTTTGCTGAAACCGTATAAGAGTTGTGAAGTTCTGAAGAGATCCAAAAAGTGTTATAGGTACAAGATTCATGTGCCAATGCTCCAAAGGAAAAGCCAATATTCAATAGATCAGAGTATTAAAGAAAAGGTTTATTGAACCAAAAAGCCTAGCACAAGAAGATGGGAGAACTAATTCTCAAATCCATCTTAAGAGAGTCATTATTTTGTACATATTTCCCACCTCTGGGGGAGAGGGGAGGCGCCCTCTGGCAAGGGGCTTCTCTAGCAAAAACTCAAGGGGGCAAGCAGAATTCCTCTAGTTCATTATCATATTTGCAGCAGGAGCTATTAGCCTGAAGGCCAACAGAGAGGGGAAGCTTTTCACTCTTACAAAAGTAGAAGACTCACTGCTAAAAACAATTTCTGAAACTATTTTAGAACAGTTTTCAGAATCAATTAAGATAAACAAAAATGCCTTATGTTTAACTAAAACAACATTCATTGTTCATTATCATATCACATACTTTATTCCTCAGATTTGGCCTCAAATTACCTATGACCATTCTAATTCTCTCAAGATATGAAGATCTGCCACCAATGAGGACACTAAAAATGATTTCCCAGCATCTCCAAAAGAAATAATCCAAAACCAATCATCAAAGTCAGCATTGGGGGAAAAAGTTTAACCTACAAAAACTGCTTACTTGAACACACTCGTGGAATGTACACATTTAAAACGTATTTCTTTAGGCCTGGCCGAAGTGGCTAAGTTGATTGGAACATCATCCGTACACTTTTAAGTGGAGGATTCAATGCCCAGCTATGGCACATCCCCAGGTTGCAGGTTCGATACCCAGTTGGAGCGTGTATGGTAGGCAACTGCGCTCTCTCTCTCTCTCTCTCTCTCACTCTCACCCCCCCCCCCCCCACCCACCCGTCTCTCCTTCTCTCTAAAATCAATGAAAAAACAAGAAAAAATACAGATATCCTCACGTGAGGATTAAAAAATAAATAAAACATATTTTTTTAAAAGCCACTTATGGAAGAAAAGAGGCCACTTACTGAACCTGACCACAAAGGATGGTAGAAATGAAAACTTTTTTACTAAAAGCAGTTTATGGTAGGTAGTCTTCATTCCCAAGCAGATGTGACTACAAACTAAACATACCTCTCTCCAACCTCTCTCTCTCTCTCTCTCTTCCCTGACAAAGATCTTCCCCGACAAAGGTCAATTTTCATCTTAATTGAGCCTGTCTATTGTCCTTTGCATCTATGATAACATACCTTTGGAACAGCAAAGTAATGTCCTTTTCCAGACCCTTCAAAGCACAGATACCACACAGGAACAGAGATCACAAGTCCCCTCACTGTTACTGAGTTATTGACTGTTAACTATCCTGTACCCACCTATATAAAAGAAGTATGTGTCTATCATTTTACTTTTATCCAATCCCAGAGGTTTCCCTGCTTTGCCTTCTCCCACCTCCCTAGTCTATCACCAATGGATTTCATGTAACCAACTTAACAGCTTCTCTTTTGCTTGTAATCTATCCTATATAATAAAGAGGTAATATACAAATTAACCCTCATGCCCTCACAAGATGGCTGCCTACGACCAGGCCGGCAGCGGGATTAGTGAGGGATGACCAAACGACTGAACAGCAGGCTGCGTGGGGTGACCAGGCTGGCAGGGGGGCCGTGAGGGGTGACCAGGCCGGGAGAGGGGGAAGTTGGGGGTAACCAGGCCAGCAGGGAGGACAGTTGGGGGCAACCAGGCCAGAGGGGAGGGGGGGTTAGGGGTGACCAGACCGGTAGAGGGGGGCAGTTGGGGGTGACCAGGCTGGAAGGGGGGCAGTAAGAGGCGACCAGGCCAGCAAGGGGGGGGCAGATAGGGGTAACCAGGCCGGCAGGGGGGGTGCAGTTGGGGGCGACCAGGCTGGCAGGGGGGGCAGTGAGGGGCGACTAGGCTGGTAAGGGGGGGCAGTTAGGGGCAACCAGGATGGCAGAGGGGGGCAGTTGGGAGAGACCAGGCCGGCGGGGGAGGGGAGAGGGGGGGGCAGTAAGGGGTGACCAGGCTGGCAGGGGGGTAGTTAGGAACGACCAGGCCAGCAGGGGGGGGGCAGTTAAGTGCGATCAGGCCGGCACGCAGAGGCAGTGAGAGGCAATCAGGCCGGCTGGGGGGCAGTTAGGGACGACCAGACAGGCAGGCAGGTGAGTAGTTAGGAGCCAGCGGTCCAGGATTGTGAGAGGGATGTCCGACTGCCCCCCCCTGCCATCCTGGTTGCCCCTAACTGCCCCCCCCACCGGCCTAGTCGCCCCTCACTGCCCTGCCCTGCCAGCCTGGTCATCCCCAACTGCCCCCCCTGCCAGCCTGGTTGCCCCCAACTGCACCCGGCAGTCGGACATCCCCCAAGGGGTCCGGATTGAAGTGGGTGCAGGCTGGGCTGAGGGGACACCCCCCCCGTGCACGAATTTTGTGCACCGGGCCTCTAATCTACACTAATAAAAGAGAAGCATGCAAATTGACCATCACTCCGCTACGCCCACCAGCCAATCATGAGGGAATATGCAAATTAGAAGGAAAAAGATGGCGGCCGCCGAGCTGCTCCAGGCGTGGAGTGGCCATGCGGGGCAGGACGCCTGGTATGAGAGGGAGGGTGGGGGGCGAAGGGATCTATAGGAGCGGCACTCCGGCCACAGCGAAGACAAAGACTGCAAACTCCGGAGTCTGCAGCAAAGACGAAGATAGCAGACTCTGGCTGGAGTCTACAGCAAAGGCGGCAGACTCCGGCTGGAGCGAAGGCCTGGGTCCCAGGTGCCAGAGGAAAACGGGTGCTGGAAGCCAAGGGAAGGAAGGCCTATTGCATGAATCTCTGACCAAACGACCAGTCGACCAGTAGCTATGACATGCACTGACCACCAGGGAGCAGACGCTCAACGCAGGAACTGCCCCCTGGTGGTCAGTGCACTCCCACAGCCAACCTCACATGGCCAGCCAACCTCTCCCAGTCCCTACCCCCAGCCGGCAAACCTCCCGCAGTCCCTCCCCCCATCCAGCAGGCCCCATCCAGCCGCCGGCAGGCCCCCAGGCCCAGCCCCAATCAGGACTGGGCGAGACGGCCCCGATAGGCCCTGATCACTGGCCAGGCCTAGGGACCCCACCCATGCATGAATTTTGTACATCGGGCCTCTAGTGTATAAAATAAGAAGCAAAACTGCCATTCTCTGGAGCATTTTCTCAAGCCATTGAGATTTTGCTTCCCAGCAACTATCATCAGTCTGACTCAAATAAACACATTCAAATTCTCTACAGGTCTGAATGTTTCTTACATTGACACACTGTACCTAAAGGGTCAGTTTAATTGCTTTCCATGATACTAATTTATTGTATCAGCAAACATGTATTGTAAACATGGTACAATAATTGTTCTGAGTTTAAGGAAAAGACATCATTTCTCAGTAGGGTAATTGTGCAGAAACTTCATTTCTTTAATATGACCTCTTCTCCTTTCTTTCCTTTTGATTCAAACTGACCTCATGCAGCACACCTGACTCTTCCTCCCTAGAATGTCCACTCCCTTAATTATTAAGCCCTCAGGACCATGGGTTTCTGGTCAGGATCAAGCTGTCTTAAGAACAGAACCACAGGTCTGTTGACCACAGAAACAGAGTCTTAGTCAAGCTAAAGAAAACATTTACTTCAGTTGTGTTTCACCCGAGACCAATGAAAGCAGAAGGGCCCTACAGACCACACCCTCACGAAACCAGACAGAACAATGCCATGGCTGGACCTCAGGACCTGATACAGTGATCAACTACTCCCTACCCTGGCCCCAACCAATCAGTAAAGCCCAAGATCCCAACTCCGTTAGCCACCATGATTAATAACTTTTCCCTTATGATAACCCATCCCCTGGAAGCCATCGGGGAGCCAGGTCTTTTAGCACTACCTTACCTGTGGCTCTGGGCTTCACACCATTTCCTCAGCTAATAAACCTCGACTGTCGTTGCTGCACACTCCTGTTCATGTTTGACTGGGCTCTGATGTGCACAGATGAACGGACCCTTTAGTCCAGTAACAGTAGGTTTCATTCTTTGAAATGAGAAGCAAGAAGACACTATTTTATAAGTTATGAACCACCCTTCAAAATAAAAAGTGTTTGGAAGAGATAATGAACAAGCCTTAACAAGCCCTCACTAAGCCGGTCTCTGTGAGGTTTTACTATAGGATAATTATATTCCTGGTGTCACAGTTAAAAATAGCAATTTCAAGTATCTACCCACATAATCTTTCTTCTCCAAATAATAAAAATATCTACTATTGGTAATTGAGAGCTAATCTTTAATTTTTCTGTATACTGTTTTCAAGAATCTCTGTGTGCATTATATATAATCTATATTTTACACCTATTATAATTACAGTTAAATGAAAATATTTTAGTTTTACATTTGTTTAATAAAACAATGTTATTAAGCAATAAAGTTTTTATTAATTCCCATTATTCCACACTAATGAAAGGGACTACTGGCATAGGAAATCCAGAAATCTTATTTTCAATCTAAATATAAAATCAGTAGAGATTTCCTTCTTAAATGTTTTACAGAGCTAATATTGTTCATATTTCCTGGACCTACAGCACCTAGACAAGTGAGAAAAGTGGTCCTACGTTCTACTGCATGCACTCCAGACTAGAATTAAAAATTGACTGCATTTCTAAAGTGGGGACAATCGCCCAACTGGCATGGCTCAGTGGTTGATCATCGACTGATGAACCAGGAGGTCCCGGTTCGATTCCCGGTCAGGGCACATGCCCAGGTTATGGCTCAATTCCTAGTGTGGCGCATGCAGGAGGCAGCCAATCAATGATTCTCTCTCATCGTTGATGTTTCTATCTCTCTCTCCCTCTCCCTTCCTCTTTGAAATAAATTAAAATATTAAAAATAAATTAGAAGTAAAAATAAAGTGGGGACAATCAACAGCATACAAAACTAATACACATGTACAGAAGTAAAGCAAGTATATAAAAGTAATATACTACATTAATAAGAAAAATTAATTTTATATTCAAGTGAGTGCTTCCTTAATTCTCCCTTTCTACTATTCCTAAATAGGAAGCCAAAATTATGTGTACATAACAAAGCTTAATATTCTTGTGCAAACACATTTAGACTGTTATCCTATACTAGAGGCCCAATGCACAAAATTCGTGCACGGAGGGGGGAATGTCCCTCAGCCCAGCCTGCACCCTCTCCAATCTGGGATTCCTCTAACAATCCAGGACTGCTGGCTCCCAACTGCTCGCCTGCCTGCCTTCTTGATTGCCCCTAACCACTTCTGCCTGCCAGCCTGATCACCCCCTAACCACTCCCCTGCCAGCCTGATTGATGCCTAACTGCTCCCCTGCCAGCCTGATTGCCCCTAACTTCCCTCCCCTGCAGGCCTGGTCCCCTCCAACTGCCCTCCTCTGCAGGCCTGGTCAACCCCAACTGCTCTCCCCTTGAGCGGAGGCCAGGGCAGGCCAGGAAGCGTGGCTTCCTCCATCACCGGGGGCAACCCAAGCCTCCTGCTCTCTCCAGCTCCGTGGCTGCCACCATTTTTGTTGGGATTTATTTATCTTCTATAATTGAAGCTTTGTAACCTTGAGCAGAGGCCAGGGCCAGCCAGAGCGGGCAGGAAGCCTGGCTTCCTCCATTGCCGGGGAAACCCAAGCCTCTTGCTTGCTCCGTGGCCGCAGCCATCTTGGTTGGGTTAATTTGCATACTCGCTCCTGATTGGCTGGTAGGCGTGACTTGTGGGTGTAGCAGAGGTATGGTCAATTTGCATGTTTCTCTTTTATTAGTGTAGATAATAAAAGCCTAACATGCTAAGTGTCCAGTTGTCCAGTTGTCCATTCAACCAATCAAAGCATAATATGCTAATGATATGCTAAGACCGCTCAACGGCTCGCTATGACATGCACTGACCACCAGGGGGCAGACACTCCAACTGGTAGATTAGCTTGCTGCTGGGGTCCAGCCGATCAGGACTGAGCATGATGGGCCGGACACACCCTAGAGCTCTCCTGCAGTCCTGCCCCAGCTGGCCAACCTCCCGCCTCCCTCCCCGGCCCCAATCGTGCACCGGTGGGGTCCCTCAGCCTGGCCTGTGCCCTCTTGCAATCTGAGACCCCTCCGGGGATGTCGGAGAGCTGGTTTCGGCCCGATCCCACAGGCCAGGCTGAGGGTCCCCCCTGGTGCACAAATTCATGCACTGGGCCTCTAGTTTTACATTAAAGAGTAATGTTCTCGCAGGCGGAACAGTGTCTCCTTCACTTTGCCCTCCACCACGGCAGCCGCAGCCCGATGCCAAGCGAGCGGAGTGGCCTCAGCTGCGAGCGGAGTGGCGGGACAACTCCCCCAGGAGATCACTAGACCACCTCTTTCTGCGGCCTTACCATGGTGACCTACGGACAGAGCTGCGCGCGGCCACTTTGTATTCCTCCATCATATGCTGACCTTGGCAAAGCTGCCAGAGATATTTTCAACAAAGGATTTGGTTTTGGGTTGGTGAAACTGGACGTGAAAGCAAAGTCATGCAGTGGCATGGAATTCTCAACATCTGGTTCATCTAATACAGACACTGGTAAAGTTACTGGGACCTTGGAGACCAAATATAATTGGTGTAAGAAAGTCTGACTTTCGCCGAGACCGGTTTGGCTCAGTGGATAGAGCGTCGGTCTGCGGACTGAGGGGTCCCAGGTTCGATTCCGGTCAAGGGCATGTACATTGGTTGCGGGCACATCCCCAGTGGGGGGTGTGCGGGAGGCAGCTGGTCGATGTTTCTCTCTCATCGATGTTTCTAGCTCTCTATCCCTCTCCCTTCCTCTCTGTAAAAAATCAATAAAATATATTTTAAAAAAAAAGTCTGACTTTCACAGAGAAATGGAACACTGATAACACTCTGAGAACAGAAATCGCAATTGAAGACCAGATTTGTCAAGGTTTGAAACTGACATTTGATACCACCTTTTCACCAAACACAGGAAAGAAAAATGGTAAAATCAAGCCTTCTTACAAGAGGGAATGTATAAACCTTGGATGTGATGTTGACTTTGATTTTGCTGGACCTGCAATCCATGGTTCAGCTGTCTTTGGTTACGAGGACTGGCTTGATGGATACCAGATGACCTTTGACAGTGCCAAATCAAAGCTGACAAGGAATAACTTTGCAGTGGGCTAGACTGGGAACTTCCAGCTACACACTAATGTCAATGATGGGACAGAATCTGGAGGCTCAATTTATCAGAAAGTATGTGACGATCTTGACACTTCAGTAAACCTTGCTTAGACTTCAGGTACCAACTGCACTCGCTTTGGTATTGCAGCTAAATATCAGTTGGATCCCACTGCTTCCATTTCTGCAAAAGTCAACAACTCTAGTTTAATTGGAGTGGGCTACACTCAGACTCTGAGGCCTGGTGTGAAGTTTACACTGTCTGCTCTGGTAGATGGGAAGAGCATTAATGCTGGTGGCCAAACTGGGGCTTGCCCTGGAGTTGGAGGCTTAAGCCAGCTGAAAGCAACCTCTGGGAATGGATATCAGAAGATTTGGCCTTAATATATTTCCAGTGTGACCAGCAGGCTTTTTTCCCTCCAAGAAGGTGATCAAAACAGGAAAACAAGAGCTGTGTTTTAAATATGTATGTAGACAGTTACTTGTTAGCTGGTTTCTAGTTGAATTGGTTATCTAGTTACCAATGAAGCATCCCTGCAGTCACCTATACATTATTTAATGTATTTAACTGTTAAATGTGCTACCCACCAATAATGAAATAGACCTTTATGAAAACTGTAAAAAAAAAAAAAAGAGTAGTTATAAGACCAAACACAAACTGCTAAGGCACTAAAATTTAAATTAAAGTGTTGGATAATTAATATTACCTAGGAAAAGTCAAACTCTGATTTTTTAATGTTTAGGGAATTATTTCAAAGGTTATTTTCTTAATACTCAAACTAGCATCCTTAAGAATGTGTTAAGGCAAGTCCAGCCTAAATTGTACTAAAAATTATTAATGAATACAGAGAAGTGATTCTAAAACCACATTTTGAGTATTTTATCTTAAAAAAACAAAAGCATTAAGACCAATTTGGTGCCCTGGCCAGGTAGCTCTGTTGGTTAGAGCATCGTCCAATACACCAAGGTTGTAGATTCGATGCCCAGTCAGGGCACATACATGAATCAACCAATGCATGCATAAGTAAGTGGAACAACAAATCAATGTTTCTCTTTCTCTTTCTCTCTCTCTCTCTCTCTCTGTACCATCCTCTCTCTCTAAAATCAATAATTCTTTTTTTTTTTAACCTTTTGCACTCGGATGTCGAGTGTGACTTGACACGGTTAGCATCGATAGCAGCTCGAGAAAAAAGCAAGTGAGTGCAAAGGGTTAAAGGCCAATTTTGCTGTCTAAAGAGTAAGTTATCAGCCCAACCGGCATAACTCAGTGGTTTGAGTGTCAACCTATGAACCAGGAGGTCATGGTTCGATTCCCAGTCAGGGCACATGCCCTGGGTTGAGAGTCCGATCCCCAGTAGGGGGCATGCAGTAGGCAGCCGATCAATGATTCTCTCATCATTGATATTTCTATCTCTCTCTCCCTCTTCTTTCCTCTCTGAAATCAATCTTTTAAAAGAAAATAAAAAATAAGCTATCAAAAACATAAAGTTAATAACATATGGTCATTTAGTTAATGAAAAAAACAATACTGTGAAAGAAGCATGTTTCCAGTCCTCCCCAATCCTCACATGCTATCTTGAAGCTAGGACTTGCCCATTATATATGCAAAGGCAGCTTCGAGGTGTAGAATAATGGTTAAGAGCAGTGTCTTGGAGTGACAGAGAATTCATTTCCTGTAAGATTTAAGATAAGACACAACCTCTCCATTCTCACTTGTAAAGTAGGGATGCCAATATGTCCTCATATCATGAGAACTAAGCAAGCACTGGGTCAGTGCCTGTAACATTCAAATTATGGTGCCATTTAATACAGTAACAGATATAGGTGTGTGTATGTGCCGTTAGTATATATATATATATTTCCTAGCTCAGTCCACATGAGAGGACCTAAAAGCACAGTGGCAATGAGCACTAGTGTCCAGATCTTCAATCTACTTCTAAACAACCATTCTCCTAATGAAAGGGTTCAGGGCTTCTTGGGAAAGTGGCTGTTTCCAAGATTGGGGAAAGGAAAATATTAAACTAGTACATCTTCAGGTGCCAGAAAATAAGAAAATGCTCAATAAAGAATGGGGGGCATGTTGAGAAGACCCAGGAGTCAGCCTCAACAAGGCCCTACGGCCAAAGTTGGAACAATGAGCAGCAAAATAAATAATGGTAATACCAGACTACAGCTCACAGAATAAAAAAATATCCATGGGTCCATACTGATAGAAGTAAATGAGAAAGGATAGCTCTTCCTTATACAAGAATTCAAATTAATAAATGTGGGTAAAAGAAAAAAACAGAAAATCACCATGAAGCAAATAATGCAGTAATAACTGTTACAGATAAGATCCACAGAGAAATACTAGAATTAGAAAAGGCTGAGGAGAAACAGGATATTTATTCATTACAATGAGAATAATATTAACTTCACTGTGGAGAAATCTGGCAGACAAGGATTAGTTATCTAGTAATAAGATACACTGACATCATGAACACCCTAATATGATGCACTGAGAAGGATATACTATCACTTCTGTACTCTTCTTGCCAAAAAATGCATACATAACCTTATTCTAACCATAAGAAAATATCAGACAAACCTAAGTTGAGGGACATTCTACAAAACAACTAATCCGTTTTCTTCAGCAGTTCAAGATCATAAAAGATAAGAAGAAACTGAGGAACTGTCACAGATTAGAGGAGACTAAAAAGACATAACAAATAAGTAGGAGATGAGATCCTAGATTGGATACTGGAAGAGAAAAAGGACATAAATGGGAAAAGCAGTAAAATTCAAAACAGATCCGTAGATAACAGTATTGTACTAATGTTAATTTGTTAATTTATCAATTATACTATAACTAGAGGCCCAGTGCATGAAAATTCATGCACTGGAGGGGGTGTCCCTCAGCCCAGCCTGCCCCCTCTCACAGTCTGGGAGCTCTCAGGGGCAGGAGGCGACCTGGTCATGAGGTGGCAGCACCCACAGCCAATAAGAAGGGAATATGCTAATTTACTGCCATGCTCTCAAAGGGCAATCAGGAGAAGGCAACATCCCCATCACACCTCTGCTGCTGCCACTGCCGGCAGCGCAATCCTTGGCCGGCCCTGGTTACCAGAGCCTCGGGTGTCCCTGGGCAGCTGGGCAGCTGCCATCCGAGACTTGCCTGTGCCTCAGGTGTCAGCTGGGCAGCCGCCATCTGAGGCTTGCCTGTGCCTCGGGCTGGCCCTGGGTGGCTGGGGGGCTGAGGAGACTGGGCGCTGCCATATTTGAGGGCGTGACAGTCAATTAGCATATTCCCGCCTTATTGGCTGTGGGCGCCGGCATCTTTGTGAGAGGTGATGGTCAATTAGCATATTCCCTCTTTATTAGATAGGATTACGTAAAATGTTAATATTAAGGGAAGATGGGTGAAGGGCTATGCAAACTCTATACTTTTACTACTTCTCTGTAAGTCTAAACTTATTTCAAAAATAGTTCCTGAAGTTCTTTTTAAATATGAAACCCACAGTTATGTAGGCAATGGGTTTTTTGTTTTGCCTTAAAATCATTAAGTTATGCTAACATATCCCTCATTGCTAAAGCTAGAATGCATGCTTCTAAAAAACTTAGCTCTGAAAAATGTAATCAATAAAACACGACACAAATCTCATTACCTGTAATTTTATATCCATAAGCAGCTAGTTGTCCAGCCATATATTCTCCATCTGAATTATTATGAGAACAACCCCATGTTCGTATCCAAATTTTCTGTATGCCTGGAATAGTGCTATTAAACAATCAATAAAAGAAAAAGTAAGTCTCATTAAAGGATTTTTAAAATAAAAAGCACTAGAGGATTTCTGGGCATATTATGCAAAAAAAAAAAAAAATACACTCACTGAAACCCATTCACAAGCTATTCATTAAAGTACTTCATATATAAAAATAGAGTTCAAAAATGAAATAGTTTTAGGGGGAAAAGGGTGCTTTCAACAGGGATTGCCCAGTAATTTATAATTAAACAAAAATTACCTTAAGGACATATTCAGGACAAATATGATAAACTTCAGTCATTTTTATAATACCAGGAAATTTTAACTCCATAGTTGTTTTTTTAATATATTTTATTGATTTTTTACAGAGAGGAAGGGAGAGGGATAGAGAGTTAGAAACATCGATGAGAGAGAAACATCGATCAGCTGCCTCCTGCACATCCCCTACTGGGGATGTGCCCGCAACTGAGGTACATGCCCTTGACCGGAATTGAACCTGGGACCCTTCAGTCCACAGGCCGACGCTCTATCCACTGAGCCAAACCAGTTAGGGCATAACTCCATAGATTTTAAAAGCGTAATGTTCCAAACAAAATAATCAAGTATATTAAAACTTCCAACAATTTACTAAATAAATAAATATAGGGCTATTAAAACTGTACAACTGCATAATCATTACTGGCTAGACTGTATTAAAATTTCACTGGAGACCTAATAATGTAAACAGCACAGTAATTCATTTGTGCCTAATGCCTTTACCTGAACCATTAATATTTGTATATTTGCTAAGAAAAATTAAATGCACAAACACCACTGTCTCAAAAGAACCACAAATCCCAGTAAAAATTTTAATTTGGAAGTAACACAAAATTGCATATCAGATACAGTAACATCAAAGAGATGGGGAGAGGATCCTATCTATATGCCAAACACTGTCCTAGGCCCTGCCTTCAAGGAACATGCAATTTGACACCTGTTTTTGAAACCAATTACTTTGCTAAATTAAAAAACATTCAGGCTTGGCCAGACAGAAGAGTCCAGGTTTGATTCCGGTATTGTGCATATGCCCGGGGTTGCAGACTTGACCCCCAGCAGGGGGGGTGCAGGAGGCAGCCAGTCAATGATTCTCTCTCATCATTGATGTTTCTATCTCTCTCTTCCTCTCCCTTCCTCTCTGAAAGCAATAAAAATATTTTTTAATTCAAATAAAAATAAATAAATCTACATATTTTCTCTCAAAAAGTTCAAGCATATTTTTAAAAGAGACATTATGCATATCACATAGACCAGTACTACCCTGGAATGATATTGATTTAAAAAAAAAAAAAAAAAAAGCTTACCTATCAGTTGGTGGACTATCTTCCTCTTGCAAACATTTTTGGGTATTTCGCCTTCGGGCCTTTGGAACAATGTGCTTTCTTGCAAAATGCCTATCTTGTGGCTTTGAGTCTTGCTGTGACACAATATCTTCTATGTCATCCAGTAGTGTATCACAGGATGCAGAAGGCATCTTCTTCATCATATAGAAAAGTTATAAATGATACAAACTTATGAGTCCCTCAGAAAATCTGTTTAACATAGCATCACCTATAAAATATCCTTGCTGAATTTGAATCCAATAAAGCCTTTAGATTTAACTTCATGTTTACAGAAAATGCAAAGATAAAGAAACACAAGGAAACAATCAGACCAATCCCATTGATAGAGGGACATTCCAAAGTTCAAATGGAACTACGTCTTGAACAATCAGCATCATGGGAGAAAAAAGCAGGAGAGGAACTGTTAAAGATCAAAGGAGACTTAAAAGCGCAACAACTAAATGCAATTCATGTTCTTGTTTAGATATTACTTTGTCCAACCAGCTGCAAGACATTTGGGGAACTACTAGGGAAATCAGAGTATGAAGTAGGCATCAGATAATATTAGGATAGTGCTATAAATCAGTGATTTTCAACCTTTTTAATCTCATGGCACATATAAACTAATTACAAAATTCTTGATCTGACAAAAAATAGGTATAATTTTGATTTACAAAAATAATCCTATATAATAAAAGGGTAATATGCAAATAGACCGAATGGCCAAACAACCAAACAACCAATCAAAGCATAATATCCTAATGATATGCTAAGGCTGCTCAACCACTCTCTATGACTTGCACCGACCACCAGGGGGCAGACAGTCAACTGGTCAACCAGTCCTTTTGACATGCACTTACTATGTAAATGTTAAGATCCTGGTTGTGATACTGTATTATAGTTTTGCAAGATATTACCACTGGGAGAAACTGGATAAAGAGTACAGAATCTCCACATAATTTTTATAACTGTAAGTGAATTTACAATTATGTTAAAATGATTAAGGAAAAAAAATTATCTTGAATAGAAAAAAGAAAAATAAAGTGTACTTGAGTACACTTACTGGTAGTACTACTACCAATACTATGCCCAGGCATGAAGCAAGTGCTCACAGTCATCTCATTAACCATTCCCAACAGCTCCACGACGTAGACAGTGTTATTATCCTCACTTTAAAGATAAATCTGAAACACAGAGAGAAGCTAACTTACCCAAGGAAGCACAGCAAGAATTGCATGCCAGATGAGCCTGAGCCCACATGCTGTGCGACACTCTGCTGCCTACTTAATGTATGTACACTGAATGACCACTGTTCTCATCTGGGCCGCCTAAACCACTGTTAAAAATCCTATACTCTCTAAGCTAAGTGAAATAAGCCAGTCAGAAAAAGACAAGTGTCACATGACCTCACTCATATGTGGAATCTAATGAACAAAATAAACTGGTGAACAAAATAGACCGAGAGACATAGAAGCATTGAACAGACAGCAGAATCTCAGAGGGAAGGCGGGGCGGGGGGGGGGGGGGGGGGGGTTGGAAGAGATCAACCAAAGAACTCTGTGATGGTATGCATATACACATAACCCATGGACACAGACAATGGGTGGTGAAGGCCTGGGGTAGGGGGCAGGGGCAGGCTAGAGGAGGTTAATGGGGGAAATAAGGGGACATATGTAATGCTTCAACAATAAAGATTAAAAAGAAAAAAAAGAACCCTATACTCTCCTCTGATCTCAGCCTCTCTGATGAATTTTCCTTCTCTTCATTTGCCAAATTTTCATTTTTCCATTAACAACTTTCAATTAAGAGTAGCTTCCAGCCAGGCTCATTTTGTGTCCTTTACTGTATGTAATTTACTCTTTACAACTATGACAAATTATGCCCTATAAACAAGACAAACTTATGTTCAAATCTGAGCTAGATTACAAATAACCCAAGTGGCAATCAATCAAGAACTTGCTAAATTATAGTTAACATGCATACAACATGGTCATAGAGGGACTGTCAATCACAGGCCTCCTCCTTCTCTAGAAACAGAAATGGGGCACATGACCCAAGCCTGACAGAGTAACCCATCCTCCTGGCCACAGTGATTGGTTCAGGGTTGGATATGACAAGCCAGTGATTGCCAGGGTTGGATTCTGCCAATCAGAATCATGTGCCAGAGTTAACAGTAGAGATGGCTTCTCTTTTCACTGAAGTGGCTAGGTTGGAAGGATGTTATCTTGATGATACTGGAGACCACCTACCAGTCACAGGGCAGAAGGCTACCTACGGAATGAAAACTAATAAAAAAATGGAGCAATAAAGAGCCACACTGATATTATTTGAGCATCTGGATCCAACCAATGCCTGAAGCCTGATGCTGCCCCACTCTGCCCAATCATGTGAGCCAATAAATTTCTGTGGCTTAAATTAGTTTGAGCTGGGTTTTCTGCTCTTGCAAACAAGAGCCCTGGCCAACTCAGTGAACTAGATAAGGTGAAATGAATTAAGTTAGTCTTTCTCAAATTGGTTCTATTTGAGGTATTAACTATCTGTGAAAAAATGGTTCTGTGTCAAATTAATTAGGAAATTCTGCCTGCTTATAGATTGCCAGCATATATTAGTACAGCAAAGACTGCATGCAGTAAAGAAACAAACTCATGTATCTTAGAAATTTTCTGAAAATTAATTTCTCACAGATCTCCTCTTAGTATGGCTAAAGATGGTATTGAAAACAGAAAGCTTGAATGAAGCCAACCTCAGATGCCCTACAACATTCTCCACAGATGGATGACTTTCTTTGTTTACCCAGAAGTGGTTCTTTGCCCATGTACTCAGCCTACCAATCTGTTACTATGAATAACTGTCCACCTCCCTAAGAACAATCCTTGTGCTCTGACCTACTCAAGCAAAGAATTCCAGCAATGCTCCCTCTTCACTAGTTGTCTCTCTACTGAATCATTACTATCTGGATATAAACATGCTATTTTTTTCCAATTTAGAAAACAAAAGCTTTATCATGATCCCACTCCCTCCATTTACTGTCTCCATCACATTTCTCTCCTTTAAAGAAAAACTTCTAGCTGGTTTGGCTCGGTGGACAGAGCATCGGCCTGTGAACCCAGCCAGGTTCGATTCCGGTCCAGGACACATGCCCGTGTTGCAGGCTCAATCCTCAGTGGAGGGTGTGCAGGAGGCAGCCAATCAATGATTCTCTCTCATCATTGATGTTTCTATCTCTGTCCCTCTCTCTTCTTCTCTGAAATCAATAAAGATATATATATTTTTTAAAAAGGTATCTATACTTACAATCTCCAATTTCCCCCTCCCGTTCTCTCATGAACCAGGCTTTCACCCCCACCACTCCAGCAAAATTACCTGTCATGATTTCAATGATTTGCAGCAATATATACAATGATAAATTCTCAGTCATCTCAAATGACCTCCTCTGTAGGGCACTACACTCTCCGAGTTCTCCTCCTACCTCATCAGCCACTCCACAAGTCTCCTTGTGGGAACCTTTTTTCTGCCAAGGGCCATTTGAATATTTATAACATCATTTTCGGGCCATACAAAATTATCAACCTAAAAATTAACTTGCTCTATTTGGTCAAACACTTAATTAACTCACCCTTAATGCTTTGGCAGGGCCAGACCAAATGATTTTGCAGGCCTTATATGGCCCTCACGCCAGATGTTCCCCACCCGAGTTATAGGCATACCCTGTTATCCAATCCGTGGCCTTGAAATACCAACTATATGCTTATATAACAGGTCCCAGTCCTCCCCTGAACTTCAGACTCACATGTCCAATTGTATATTCAACACCCCCATCTAATAGTTATTTCAAACTTAAATTATCAAAAAGGAAACCCTTGATCTTCTCCCTACCTTACCCCACCAGATCCTTCCACAACTTTCCCCATCTCATTTAAAGGCAATCCCAGTCTTCTACCTGCTCAGGCCAAAAATCCTGGAATCCTCTCCCTAATCCAATGCACCAACAAAACCCTATTGGCTCTATCTTCAAAACATTCAGAATCTGACTATTTCTCACTCTGCCCACTGTTACATTCTTGGTCCAAAACAACATCAACTCTTGCCTAGATTATTGACAGTTAGTCTCCCTGCTTCTACCCTAATTCCCAAAGGACATTTCAGCATAGAAGCCAAGGATCCCTTTAAAATCTAAGTTCATCTCAAGCTTCTGATCAAAATCTTCCAATGTCTTCTACTTCAGAATAAAAAGCCTAAATCACTATACAAATCTGCGAGGACATATGTAATCAGCTTCCTGTTACCTCTCTGACCATAAAGCCTGCCACTCTCCCCATCACTACACTCAGCCATGTGGGCTTCCTCCCAGTTTGTATTTACAAAGTACACTCATCTCAGGATTTTATTCTTGTATAGAACATCTTCAAGCCCTTCAGGAATCTGTTCAAATGTCACCAGCGAGGCCTTTCTGAGCAACTCCCACACCTCACCATATGTACATATACTTCCTCTTCACTTCATATCCCCACTCCCTACCTCGTTTTCTTACCATAGCATTTCATCGCCAGCTTAGATGTTTTCATTATTTTATTAATGTCTATCTCTTTCTACTAGAATATACTTTGTGAGGGTAAAGGTTTTTGTGGGCTTTGTTCACTGATTTGTCCCAGGTGGAGGCTAGAACTATGTCTAGCACAGTGGTCGGCAAACTGCAGCTCGCGAGCCACATGCGGCTTGCAAGCCGCGGTTTGCCGCTCTGTTGACTAATGAGTTTGCCGACCACTGCGTAAGGCATTACCCTTACCCAGAAGTTTTGATTTCAGGTTAAAGACATTAGTACATTATTAAAATGTTTTTTAAGTGTTTTTCCCTAAGGCAGTGGTCGGCAAACTCATTAGTCAACAGAGCTGCATGTGGCTCGCGAGCCGCAGTTTGCCGACCACTGGTCTAGCATACTGCACATTCTTAATAAATACTTTTTACTGTGGACTACCCAGTCTAACAAAGTATGGTCCCTAGCTATTCCTTCTATCACCTCCCATTCTGTACCAACTGTACTAACCTTTTGATATTCGCTGAGTATGCCACACTAGTTTCTGACTCAGGGGCCTTCACAATTGCTATTCCTCTGTCTGGAAAATCATCCCCAGATATCTGTATGGCTTGCTGCCACTTATATACTCAAATGACACCTCCTTGGAAAAGCCTTTCTAAAATAACCACCCACTGATCAAGGATTCCACATATTCTCACTAACCTCTAACCATGCTTTATGTTTCGTTTTTCTTCATAGAACTAACCTACCTGATACCATACATACAACTGCATCTGTCTTTATCATTAAAGTGTAAGCTCTACAAGGACAAAGGGATCCATCCCTTTTTCACCACTGTATCCACACCTATAACAATGCTTAGGACATAGCAGGCACACAATATTTGTTGACGGATGACTGAATACGTGAATAAATGCTTGTTTAAGCAAAATTTAGTTAATCTTTCTGTAACAAAGGAAAAAACCCTTACTCTGGATGAAAAGATAAAGAAAATACCTAATCCCTAGGGCTTCTTCTATCACTATTATCTTCTATATATATAAAAGCCTAAGAGACCGTTCAACCATTCAACCAGTAGCTATGACACACACTGACCACCAGGGGGGCAGACGCTCAATGCACAGGCATGGAAACATGGAACAGACTGATGAATCTCAGAGGGAAAGGGGGAGGGGGGAGGCTGGGAAGAGATTAACCAAAGATCTTATATGCATACTAGAGGCCCGGTGCACAGATTTGTGCACCAGTGGGGTCCCTCGGCCTGGCCTGCAGGGATCGGGTTGAAACCAGCAGTCCAACATCCCCCAAGGGCTCCCGGATTGCGAGAGGGCACAGGCCAGGCCAAGGGACCCCACCAGTGCACGAATCCGTGTACCAGGCCTCTAGTATGAAATAAAAATAAGTGTGGAAGTCTAAGACCAGGTAGTGCCTTTGAATATTACTAAAGAGCAACTGAAGGCCTATTAATTGAATGACATATTAAAAGCCATCTTTTTCACATTACACAATTTTAACATCCCATAGAAAAAAAGAAGGAAAAAAGAATGGAAGAAGGGAGATGAGAAGGGTCTGCTGCTGTTGACATACAATATCACAGAGTTAGAGAAGTAGGGAACATTGTTAAACCTATTATTTTACAGAACTGAAGTCCAGAAAAGCTAAAAGATTTGCACACTGACAGAGCTAGAATTAGAACCTAGGCCTTCTCTCAACACCAAACTGCCTCATTGGCAAAGCACAAGCAATGCAAGAGTCTAATTAGACCCTAAGATATAACACATTCCAAAAAATATATGGGCAAAGGAAAAACATAAACAGAGGAAAGAATGTTCAAACACACTAATAACAAGTGTTTAAATATGAATTATTTTTCACCCTACAGATTAAAAAAAAACTGACAACGCTACTGCTAGCTGAAAGCCTGGTAGAACTGGCATATCCTTTCTGGAGGACAATCTGAAAGTACATATCAAACTTTAAAACCCCTTATATATCCCTTAACCTAACAATTCCATTTCTAGAAATTCACTCTAGGGAGACAACAGAGTCAAAGATAATATAATACAGAGGTTCCTAAACCTAGCAGCATATCATAGCACCTGAACAATCTCACTCACCTATAGTAATAAATTTCTTACTTCCAACAAACAGGCAGAAGGAATTGTTAGCCTCCAGAAATTTTTAAATAAGTGAGCAATAAGAAAATGAAAATTTGAGAACAAAAGGAAAGCAAAATAATAGTTAAATGGAACAAGAGGAGCATATAAAGTTTTTTTTCAAAAAAAGAAAAAATCAGATTTAATGAAAAGAATAAAAACAGAATCAGAGAAAAGGGAGACATTGGAAATGATAAAAAGAAGGCCTAGCAGGGTGGCTCAGTTGGTTGGAGTATTGTCCCATATACCAAAAAGGTTGCAGGTTTGATTCGTCAGGGCACATACCTAGATTTTGGGTTCAATCCCTGGTCAGGGTGAGTATGGGAGGTAACTGATCAATGTTTCTCTCTCACATCAATGTTTCTCTCTCCCCCTTTCCCTCCCTCTCTTCACACACCCCTCTCTAAAACATATCCTCAAGTGAGGATTAAAAAAAATTTTTTTTTAAAAAGAGAATACAGCATTGTAGAGTACTGTAACCTACATAGGTGATTTATTAGCAGAGGTTTTATAATCAAACTTGAGGCCCAGTGCATGAAATTCAGCTTGCACCCTCTCGCAATCCGGGACCCCGTGAGGGGGTGTAGCAGTGCGCCAAGCAGCAGGTGGCCAGGGAGGAGCCAGAACGGGGCCAGGTGCCGTGCCACCTGTGCTCATCCCAGCCTGCTGCGCATGCTCCCGCCGCTCGGTAGTGCTGCGGTGGAGTCAGGAGAGGCTCCTGCTGCCGCAGCTGCGCTCACCAGCCTTGAGCCTGGCTTCTGGCTAAGCAGCGCTCCCCCGTGGGAGCTCACTGACCACCAGGGGGCAGCTCCTGCCTTGAGTGTATGCCCCCGGGTGGTCAGTGCGCATCATAGCGACTGGTCGACAGGTCATTCTGTTGTAATGGTCACTTAGGCTTTTATATATATAGATTAGTTACCTGGTGCACGAAATTCATGCACTGGGGGCGGGGGGGGTGTCCCTCAGCCCGTCCTGCACCCTCTCCAATCTAGGACCCCTCGGGGGATGTCCGACTGCTGGTTTAGGCCTGATCCCTCTTGCAATCCGGGATTGCTGGCTCCTAACCGCTCACCTGCTTCCCAGCCTGATCACCCCTAACTGCCTGCCCCTGCCGGACTGATTGCCCCAACTGCCCCCCCACTGGCCTGCTCACCCCCAAGTGCCCCCCCACCGACCTGCTCGCCCCCAACTCCCTCCCACACCGGCCTGCTAGCCCCTAACTGCCCCCCCCTGCCAGCCTGCTCGCCCCCAACTGCCCTCCCCTGCGGCCTGATTGCCCCTAACCACCTCTGCCTTGGCCCCGCCACCATGGCTTTGTCCGGAAGGACGTCCGGAAGGTCTCCCTGAAGGTCTCCCAGTCTAATTAGCACATTACCCTTTTATTAGTATAGACTAGTGACCCATTGCACAGATTCGTGCACACTGAAAGGAAATAAGAAGATGGCCGGCGGGGTGGGACTGAGCAAGACGGGCTGCACACGCCCTGGAGCCAACCTCCCTCGGTCCCTCCTGGGCCATCCCCACCTGGGGTAGCACCGTGGCTCGAAGGGCATCTGCGGAGTGAACGGGGTCCCTCTGGCAGGTGGGGTCCCTCAGCCTGGCCTGCGGGGATCAGGCTGAAACCAGCTCTCCAACATCCCCCAAGGGGTCCCAGAGTGCAAGAGGACACTCTGTAAAGTTGCTGTCATACAAGGTGTGGAACACAACACAAGTGTGCAGTAAACCAGATTCAGGGCCGACAGTGCTCCAGCAACAACATAACCCATGGCCGAAGGTGGAATCGTGCAGCCCCACAAGGAATCGGGCTCCCTACTCTCTGGTTTCGGGGTGCATCACCCGAGAACCGCCTCTGCCAAGTCACTGCAGCTTGGCAGCTCCTGTGTTGAGTGTCTGCCCCCTGGTGGTCAGTGCACATCATAGCTACTGGTCAGACAGACACTTAGCATATTAACCTTTTATATATATAGACTAGAGACCCGGTGCATGAAATTTGTGCACTGGTAGGGTCCCTAGGCCTGGCCGGCGACCAGGGCCAATCGGGGCTTTCCGGCTACTGGCCAGGACCGCCCTTCTGGCTCTGGCTGGGGCCTTTCTTTTTCTGCGCCGCCCCCTGGTGGTCAGCGCATGTCATAGCAAGTGATCGAACTCCCAGTCTCCCGGTCAAACTCCCAAGAGGACACTTTGCATATTAGCCTTTTATGTACCATATATAGTTACCCAGATCCCATTCTGAACTAGAATCTCCAAGAGTGGAACTCAGGGATATTAACATAAAACCTGCCCAGGTGATTCCACTTACCACCTGATTGAGAACCACTATTCTCCTACAGCAGTTCTCAATCTTGAGTACTCATTGTATTCACCTGAAGGGCTTTTGAAAATTACAAACAACTGAGCCCCACATCAGTTAAATCAATCTCTGCAAACCGAGCCTGGGCATCAGTATTTTTTTAAACTTTCCAGTAATTCTCATGTGTGTAGCCACAGCTGTGAAACCAGTTTTCATACTGGTACTATGGTTCCCAGACCAGCACAGTCAAAATCACTGGGGAACTAGTTAGAAATGAAAAGATTTGGGACTACTGAACCAGATATTCTGAGTAAAGCCCAGCAAACTTTAACAACCTTCCGGATGACTGTGGTGTCCACTAAAGTTCGAAATCACTGTCCTAGAGTTATTCTTCCATAAAAAATCATCTAGCATGTTTGTAAAAAACACATTATCTAGCTCTGGCCAATGTGGCTCAGTTGGTTGGAGCATCAATATCCCTTACACCGAAAGGGATGTGGGTTCGATTCCCAGTCAGGGCACATAGCTGGGTTTTGGGTTCAATCCCCAGTTAGGACACATACAGCAAGGTGGCCAATCAATGTTTCTCTCTCTCACATCAATGTTTCTCTCTCTTTATCTATCTATCTTTCTCTCTCCCCTCCCTTCCTTCCTCCCTCTCCCCCGTCTCTAAAACCAATAAGCATATCTTTGGGTGAGGATTTAAAAATATATATATATTACCTAGTCAGCTGATTTTCAACAAAGGTGCCAAGAAAATTCAATAGGGGAAAGAATAGTCTGTGTCCTTCTGTAGCCAAAATATGATTGTTGTAACTACTGGCACAAAGCCTTCTTTGTCTCTGGAATAATATACAAGTTACTGATGAGCTAGTCTGCTGGGGTGTGAAGAAGTGGGTGAGAGGAGAAGCTAGAAAGCTAGACGAAGCTAAGAGAGAAGCTCAGAGGTAGTTGATATGTGAGGCTACAGAGACCAGCCCGTGTGCTGAGCAGGGGAGACAGGAGAAGCTGCTGAGGCAGAGAGCTTAGGTACCACTACAATGTGAGATGGTGAGTCTAGGAGGCAGCGTGCGGCCACTCAGATAATAGCTGTGGGTACAGACACTAATGCTGCTTTGTGGGGAAGATGTACACATTAACCAGCTGGTGTCCGGCTGCTGGCCTGTATAGGACTGCTGTAAAGAACTGTTTTTGTCTGACAGCTATATGGCCACTGGCTTCTGCAATAAAGAGTCATTCTTATATAACCACAACTTCTCATGTCTTCTCCAGTCCAGCCCCAGACAGAGGGCCCGGACCCAACACCTGTAACTAGTGAGCAGAGAATAAAGGAGGATCTTGGACTAAGTTCCCAACAGTTAGTGTAGTGGGTAGGGTTCAAGAAGGAACCTGCCCTGGCATAGTCGGAAAGAATTTAGAAAAATATATGGACTCAGAGCAACCCAGAACAGCAATGCTGACCAGTGCTCCGGCAGTGCTCTTGCTGTCTCTGAAAAGAATACATTAAAAAAACAACAACTAAGTAACAGAAAGACAAATAACCCAGTGTAAAATATGGGCAAATAGACATTTCTCCAACGAAGATATACAAATGGCCAATAAGCATGTGAAAAGGTGTCAACATTATTAGCTATCAGGGAATGCAAATCAGAAGCATGAGATGTCACTTCACACTCACTTGGATGACTAGAATCAAAAAGGCAGAGAATAACATTGTGGATCAGAACACACAGAGAGAGAGAACAGAGAAGAGAAAAGGGTACAGGACCATGTCTTGAGAAACTCCAAATTTAACTGCCAAAAGAAGAGAAGGAGCTTTTAATGAAAACCAAGATGTGGCTGCCAGAAAAGGAGCAAATCAGTTGGTCATAGAAGGCAAAGGCAGAGAGCATGTCAAAGCAGTGGACACAGTCAGTGCAACTTAATACAGATAAAAGGTTAAGCAAAATGAATGAAAGTGTTTCTTGGATTTAGTGATATGGAGATCATAGCATTTCCATACAATGATGGTGACAAAATTACTAAGAACTTAGGCTATCTTTTTGCTCATTATAATGTGTAACATGTCACTCAAACATTAAAGGTTTAAAATAAATGAGTACCTTGATTATCTGCAATTAGTCTCAAATCCTCTTGAAAGATGAGTCTGGAAAATAAAAATTGATTAGAAAAAGCAAGCTGACAAATTCACAAAACCACAGTAAGGACTCTTTAAAATTACCTAAAAGAGATCAACCTCCATAAAAGACTATCTTATAAAGCAAGGTTAATACTACGTCCAACTTCTTACTGATTAGGACAGGTGTGTTGACATCGGCCACATTTGCCATGAATGAGATCCAGCGTCCGGCCACAGTAATAAATACTCTCCTGCATTATAACACGTCTGCGTGATTCAAGAAAGACCAACAACTACAAAACAGCAATAGATAAGGCAATGAAGTAGGCATCCAGATCACCTTCCATCCGAAAGACACGTGTCGGCCCCAGATTCAGACTGGTTTTATAAGTAAACGAGAAAGAAAAGGGAAGACACAAGACACCTACTCTGATGGCCAACTTCGGTTTAAATCCTTAATGAGACACAGCTCTGTGAAAGCTACTGCGACAGCCTCCTGCCATCCTACAAATTCACTGATGCAGACAGTGGCAGAACGAATGGAGCTCATCTTGACGATAGGGCCGAGGTCCCTTCAATACTCCCTACAGCCCTGCAGCCCCTGAGGCCAACGACCCTGCCCTCACTTTGGGCAGGACTTCCAGCCTCTCTGTTCTTCCCTCCTCCCACCTGGCAAGTCCCCTTTTAACTGCGAAACAAGCCATCAAACAGCCAGGGAAAGACTGAAACGGGGGAAATAAGGCTCCGACCTAAAAGGCGTTCGTGCCAACCTCTGTCCCACACGGACCCATCCACCCCCTTACCCAACAGTCGCGAAATTACAAACCAGTCCTAAAGGAAACTCGCCGCTCTCGGACCGCGCAGACTTCAGATGGAGCTCGCCATGACACTGACGTCCCGCCACGTTCATTACGCATGCCCGGCGACGGTGGCCCGCAGAGACCAAATTGCATCACGGCTGGAGCGCGACCTCTGGTTTGACGCAATTTAGTGAGGATTACGCTTACATTTCCTCCGGTTGCAGCGGTAAAAGTACAACCTCAAGGCATCGGGTTCTTAGGATCGCTAAATAGCTAACTTCTGAGCTCTTACTATGTATCAGTCACTGGGTTAAGGTAAGGGCTTTACATAAACATCTTCTTCCGATTCATTTATTATTACATCTTAGTTTACAAAAGAGAAAACCGGAAGTTTAAGTACTTGCCCAAAGTTACTCCCCTGGTAATGACTGACCTCTGTGATGAACCCAGCTTTCCCGGCTCCCAAAGAACCTGCTCTTCTCGTTACATTTTCTAGCTTACTCAACCTTTTGTGAAAAGAGGTTATATTAGGGAAGAGAGTAGGAAAGGAAACAGAAAGAACAATGGTAGATTAAATTTTAATATAGGTCATTTAACACCAAGCAAGTTTTGTTTTGTTTTGTTTTTTAATGTTTAGAAGGCAGTTTAGCGGAGAAAGAGAACTTTCATGGAGTATACTGATTCTGACCTGGTCATCTTACATGCGTTATGTCACTTTATATTCTTTCCCCAACACACTGTATTTGACCTTTGTTCCCCAGAAGAGCTTCTCTACTTCAAAATGTGGAGCCCATGAGCCATAAACAGAAAGTCAGGCCCTAGCTGGTTTGGCTCAGTGGATAGAGTGTCGGCCTGCAGACTGAAAGGTCCCAGGTTCCGTTCTGGTCCAGGGCACATGCCTGGGTTGCGGGCTCATCCCCAATAAGGGGCGTGCAGGAGGCAGCCTATCAATGATTCTATCTCATCATAGATGTTTCTATCTCTCCCTCCCCCTTCCTCTCTGAAATCAATAAAAATATATTTAAAAAAAGAAGAAAGTCAGAAATCTTTAGTTTCATGTCTGACTCTGGGTTTCACAGTGATTTGGAGTAATTGCCTTATTTTATAAATGTCTTTTCCTAGTGCAATTTCCTTGAATTAAAGTGCCACCCTTTGCTCATCCATATTCATAAAAGAATCTGAACTGTGACCTGGGAGCCACTGCAATCCACCCAATGAATTATCTATAATAATAATAAAAGGGTAATATGCTCATTAGACCAGACGTCCTTCCGGACAAAACTGGGGCTGGGAGGGTAGCCAGTGCCAACAGCTGGGGGAAGGAAGGCCTACTCTTGCACGAATTTCGGGCATCGGGCCTCTAGTAATTATATGTTTATGTTGCCCCATCTCTTTTACTAGGCCAAAAGTAGTCCTTGGGTTATCTTCTTGGTTATAATCCCACTGCCTAGGACATAATCTTGCACCCAATAGCCACTCAATAAACCTAGGAATAACTCTACCCCTTTTCCCCAAGATCTAGTTAAATTCAATTGAAGAAACTTTATTGAGTGCATACCACATGACCTCAAACACTGCTGGATGCTAGAGCTAGAAAGGAAAAAGACCACTCCCACCATTATTTCAGCCTACTTTAAAAAATAGTTTCAGTAGAGAAGAGCAGTCATCATGGAAGATGAATGCAGATCTATGGATCACAAAAAGGAGGTTCCTCCTCTTGCATAAAGAGATCAAGATTTCCCACATTGAGGAAGTAAGGGAAATGGATGAAGGTATTCCAGGCTGGGAAGACAATGAGAGAAAATGCATAGAGGCCTGAAACTGTTAACTATTGTACATCATAAAAGCAAGCAGGAAAAAGTTGGTAGAGAAGGCTAGAGAGGAAAAGTACAAGGACCAAGTTAAGGTGAGCTTTGTTGGCTACAATGGAGACATTAGACCTAATTCTGGATGTATTTGGTAGCTTGAAAGTGACTGAGCAAATTCTTCTCTCAGGAGAGTGTGTTGAGGACAAAACTTCAGACACGAAGAAATATTAAAAGCCTATATATGACGACTCTATTACTAATGAGATCCTACTGTGACGGTAATGACATATTGCATGGGATCTAGTGGTTTTACTTGAAATGGAGAGAGAAAGAAACTTGCCATGATTGATGTACCATATAAGGATCAAACCGCAAAATCACTAACTTGCTGACTGTCCAACTGAGTGAAATTGGGTTGCTTATTTTCCTAAGAATTCCAAGTTTTGTATATATGTGTGTTTTTGTGGGACTGCTTCATAAACTGAACAATTTTCTTTGGGAAGAGGGTTGTTATAGTTACCATTAGAGTCACTTTCTGTGGGGTTTAGGTGGCTCGCTAATCTGAATTAGAATTGTCCACTCACCAGCCCAATGTAAGACCACTCAGGTGGCCTTCCGTGTTTTGCACTAAATTTTAGCAATAGGCTATTGAAGATAGCTAATGGGAGATTATATGTCACCAATCCAAGTGTTTCACAATGTGGCTTGGGATCCAAAAGAAATAAACTTGAGGTTCCATTATTTTCAGAGATTTTATAAGAATCATCAAAAGAATTGAATATCTTTTTTATGTATTTTATCTTCATTTTAACCTTTCCAAGCAAATTAAAGTGTATGAACACATACACACACACACACACACACACACACACACACACACACACACCTATATAAGGAATAGGAAATGGGAAGGGATGACAGAAGAGATACTGAGGAGATAGAATTATCAAGACTTAGTAAGTGATAGGTGCCAAAGAAAATAATATAAAGATGTTTCCTTGCTGAAACTGGTTTGGCTCAGTGGATAGAGCATCGGTCTGCGGACTGAAGGGTCCCAGGTTCGATTCCGGTCAAGGGCATGTACATTGGTTGCGGGCATATCCCCGGTAGGGGGTGTGCAGGAGGCAGCTGGTCGATGTTTCTCTCTCATCGATGTTTCTAGCTCTCTGTCCCTCTCCTTTCCTCTCTGTAAAAAAATCAATAAAATATAAAATTAAAAAAAGATGTTTCCAAGTTTTTGGATAAAGTGACTAAGTCTAATACCTCTAGTGAAATCTGTCTTGTTGGGGACTTATAATCTGAATCATTTGAAAAGCCCGTGACCCTCCCTCAAAGAATTTGTATAGCAGATATGCTCACAATTAACAAAATGACGTATGTGCTAGATTATTCTTTGAAAGTGTTGGAAATAGCAAGATTGGAAACCCTCTCTAGCTTCTCACTAAGGGTATATAGTACATACCACAAATATACTTATGGTATGTACTAGATAGCTCTTTAAAAAGAACAAGGTTGCATTTAATGTGCTATCAAAGAAAGTTGCAACATTATGTATACAGTGTATGAATATAGTCATTGAAGATAGATAGTATATCTGATAGAATATATAAGTAACTGGTAATGGGGTTGTGTTTAGGAAAAGGAGCTGAGTGGCTAAAATAAGATTTATTTTTTTTCTATATACCACTTTGTATTTTTTATTTTTGTACAATACAAATGTATTATTTATTCAAAAAATAAATGGGGCCCGAACCGATTTGGCTCAGTGGATAGAGCGTCGGCCTGCGGACTCAAGGGTCCCAGGTTCGATTCCGGTCAAGGGCATGTACCTTGGTTGCGGGCACATACCCACTAGGGAGTGTGCAGGAGGCAGCTGATTGATGTTTTTCTCTCATCGATGTTTCTAACTCTCTATCCCTCTTCCTTCCTCTCTATAAAAAATCAATAAAATATATTTTTTTAAAAAAAAAAATAAATGGGTACATTTTATTAATCAAGTTAAAATGACATTTGATAATTTATAAATTAATGGTTTATCTGGTACATTGTAGTGATGAAATTTAATTTTCCCCTATATGAATATTTAAATTTTAAATCTTTTTTACTGTGGTAAGATATAGATAACATGAAATTTACCGTTGTAATCATTTCTAAGTATACAGTTTAGTAGCATTGAGCACATTCACATTATTTTTGTGCACCCATCACCACCATTCATCTCCAGAACTTTTTCACCTCCAAAACTGAAACTCTGTACTCATTCAACAACTGCTCCTCCCTTCTCCACCCAGCCTCTGGCAACCACCATTCTGCTTTCTGTCAGTATGAATTTGACTGTTCTAGGTACCTCTTACAATATTTGTCTTTTTTAGCTTTATTTTTTTTCATTTAGCATAATGCCTTCAAGGTTCATTCATGTTGTAGCATGTCAGAATTTCCTTCCTTTTTGAAGTTGAATAATATTCCATTGTATGTTTATGCCACATTTTGTTTATAAATTTTAAGTCTTTATGCTTTGTCTCTCAAATTAGATTGTAAACTTCACAAGAATAGACATTCCATATTGTTAATGCTTTTTAGCCCATAATATAATATTAAATGTTTTATCAATGTTTGGTGCTAGACAAACAAATTGGTATATTCTATTAAAAATGCAAGTGAATCTAGAAAATAATAGTAAAAGTTAACTTTTTTGAGAAAAGTTAAATGTGTCAGTAGCCATATTAAGCCCTCTATGTGAATTCTCAAATGTATTCATCATAATTATTCTCTTATTTGATAAGTTAGGAGTACTATTGTTATTCTCTCATTATCTTTTTTTTTTTTTTACTGAGTCATAGGCAGTCTGAGTTCATTTAAATCATTTTTAAATCATTTTTTATTTTTCAATTACAGTTGACAGTACATAACGTATTAAGTGATCATCCTGATAACTCTTGTAGCCATCAGACACTATACATAGTTATTAGAATATTATTGACTATATTCCCTATGCTATACTTTACATCCCCATGTCTGTTTGGTAATAACCTATTTGTACTTCTTAATCCTTTCACCTTACTCACCCATCTACCACCCCCCACCCCACATCTGGCAGCCATCAAAATGTTCTCTGTATCTGAAAGTCCGTTTCTGCTCTGCTTGTTCATTTATTTTGTTTTTTAGATTTAATTGTTGATAGATGTGTGTTTATTGTAATTTTATTGTTCATAATTTTCATTTTTTCTTTTTCTTTTTAAAGAAAATCCTTTAACATTTTGTGTAAAACGGGTTTGGTAGTAATGAACCCCTATAGCTTTTCCTTGTTTGTGAAGCTCTTCAATTCTAAATGAGAACTTTGCTGGATAGAGTAATCTTGGTTGTAGGTCCTTTTCATCACTTTGAATATTTATTGCCAATCCTTTCTGGCCTGAAAAGTTTCTGTTGAGAAATCAGCTGATCGTCTTATGGGAGCTCTCTTTATAGGTAACTGCATTTCTCTTGCTGCTTTTAAGATTTTTGTTTTTGTCTTTAATGTTTTGCATTTTAATTATGATATGCCTTGGTGTGGGCCTCTTTGGATTCATCTTGTTTGGGACTCTGTGCTTCCTAGACTTGTATGTCTATTTCCTTCTCCAGTTTAGGGAAGTTTTCTGTCATTATTTTTTCAAATAGGTTTTCAATTTCTTGCTTTCTCTCTTCTCCTTCTGGCATATCTGTGATGTGAATGTTGGTATGCTTGAAGTTGTCCCAGAGGCTCCTTATACTATCTTCATTTTTTTTATTCTTTTTTCTTTTTGCTGTTCTGATTGGGTGATTTTTTTCTTCCTTATATTCCAAATTGCTGATTTGATTCTCAGCTTTATCTACTCTACTGTTTATTCCCTGTAAATTATTCTTCATTTCAGTTAGTGTACCCTTTGTTACTGACTGGTTCTTTTAAAATGGTTTCCATGTCCTTTTTTATACTATTGAAGTTTTCACTAAGTTCACTGAGCATCCTATAATCAGTGTTCTGAACTCTGCATCTAGTAGATTGATTGTCTCCATTTTTTTAATTCTTTTTCTAGAGTTTTCTTCTGTTCTTTCATTTGAGTCATGTTTCTTTGTCTCGTCATTTTGACAGCCTACCTCTGTTTGTTTCTATGTATTAGGCAAAGCTGCTATGTATCCCAGGCTTGGTAGAGTGGCCTAATGTAGTAGGTGTTCTGTAAGGTCCAGTGGCACAGTCTCCCCAAGCACCCAAGCTGGGAACTTCAGGTGCGCCCTACCTGTGTGGGCTGTGTATATCCTCCTATTGTAGTAAAGCCTTAATTGCTCTTGGCACATCAATGGGAGGGATTTATCACCAGCCGATCTGTGACAGACACTGGCTGAGACCACCAACCACCATGGAGGATCAGCTGTTCAGGGACCCATCCTGTGGAGCAGGACTTACTTCAATGAGGTTCTGGTGCCCGCTGAGTCTGCCACTTGAGTGTGTAACTTGTGGAGGTGGTTGGGTGGGGCATCGATGTGGTCTGAAGCTGTACATCAGATACACTGGCTCTGGGGCCTCCTGGGAGGTGCAGACCAAGGTCAGCTGCCACCTGTGTTCTGCCCAGGGCCACCTGGCATGAGCTACAAAGTGATCTGCAGATGACTGCTACTGGTGCTGGGCTTGGAGCTACCCAAGATGCAAACCAAGGCTGCTCCTAGTGCCAGGCCTGGGGCCATTTAGCAAGAGGTACAGGTCTTTATGAGACAGGCCATTCGTATGGAAAAGCCACTGGAAACAGCTTGGTGGGGCCTGCAAGTTGGGTGGGGTGGACTCTCAGGGAATCACCTGGGCAGAGTGAACAGTGTGTACCACATTGATGGAAACTCAGATATGATGCCCACCTGCAGACTCTGGGGGAAGGGCTCAGAAAAGAAACAATGGCCTCTGCCAGCACTTTCGTCTGCCAGAAAGTTGCCCCCACCCCCCCACACACACACACACACAGCTCTTGCCTTGATACCAGACAATTCAGTTCCTCCCTGTGTGTCCTTGGATTCTTTTAAACTGCTGCCCCAGCACTGGAGCTCAGAGGGAGTGAGTCTTAGTAAGTCCGTTACTAGGCCTTTTAAGAGGAACTGCCTGGGACTCCAGAAGCCCTCTGTATTCCTCAGCCATAATTCCCCCTGGTTTTTATAGCCAGAAGTTATGGGGACTTTTATTCCTGGCAATGGAACCCTGAACTGGGGTTCCTGGTGTGGAGCTGAGACCTTCCTTGTTCCTAATGGAGGACCTGCACAGCTGAGCTATCCCTCCCAATCTTTATCCACTACATATGGATGTGGGACTAGCCCATTCTGCATCTCTGCCTCTCCTACCAGTCTTGATGTGACTTCTTCTTTAATTCCCTAGGACTTCTATTCAGCTATATTTCAGGTGGTTCTGAATGATGGGAGCTCTGTAGTTTAGTTGTAATTTTGATGTGGTTGTGGGAGGATGTGAGTACATTTACCTATACTGCCATCTTGACCAGAAGTAGTTCAGGGTGTTTTTTTGGTTTGGTTTTGTTTTTATCTTTGTTTTAATAATTCTGTAGGAATACTTAAGAAGAAAGAAACTGCATGCTTTAATCAAAAGTATGAAAGGGAATTGAAGATAAAGGAAATGCGGAATAAAATCTATAAGCCTTCAGAGTAATTGACTCATTGTTTTATGTTAAACTTTACAATGAAAATTGAAGAGAAAATGTATACAATAATGAAGCTAGAGAATTCTTACTATCTCAGCCACTGACCAAAAACAAAAGAATAAAATATGAAAAGTATAAATATTCAGGAACATATATTTTAGATTTAGCATATTATGATCTGAGCAATTAGCAAAGTGCTTATAAATTTGTACCAATCAGTATCTTTTTATGAGAAATAAATTAGGAAATTCACTCAAAAAATGGTAAGAAGTATACATGGAATTTTCTGTATAGAATATTAGGGAAGTTTAGTGAGATCAAATTTAAAATGGATTAATCTATTTCTTATATGAGATAAAAGTATAAGTAATAAGTGTTCTCAATTTTTAAAGTTCAAGAAATCACCATGTATTATGCAGATATAACATTACTTATGTTAGCTTACCATTGCATCTGACAGAAAGCTAATTGTATTTTCTCAAGCAAAAGGATGAGGGGGCATATGATAGTTAATGCTAGACCTAAAAATTTTGATTGGGACTGATAAATTAAGTGTCAGAGTAAATTCCCAAGCTGGACACCATACACCTAAAGCAGTTTTTTAGAAATATTTTTCAGGTATTGATTTTCATAAAGTATTGAAGCTAAGGAAATAACTTAGGGTATTATCACAGTACTCTAAATATGAAGCCAAGAAAGAAGATGGGTGACCAAAGAGATAGGGGGAAAGGAAGGTATACAAGAACTATGTCAAAAGAAAATTTGGCCCAAATAGGTGAAAGCTTCAATGCAGAGGATAGAAAGGAAGGATACTGATGTTCTTAATAAATTGGAAAAAAATCTTATAAAAACATGAAGTGCAGTAAGTTAACCTTCTGTTGCCTTGGAACTAATGCTACATTTTCTCTATGGAATCTGACCACTAGGGGTCAGAGTGCTATACTTCTAATATCAGGTATACAATTCTACAAATTTACACTAATTGGTTTGGCTCTATTCTATAATTAATTTCATCTTTTACCCGCCTCCCCCCCACCCCCCCCACTCTCAGTATAAGTGGTTTGGGGATTGTGCCTGTGGCCCAAGCTATAGTAATGAGAGTACCTCATTCCTTTGCCACAGTGCAACCCCCGTCAGGCCAGAGTGAATTCTGGGATTACTCAACCTGAAGAATCTGTGCTGGAGCTTCTGGGATTACCATGTGGAGAACACCTGCCTGAGACCCAAGCCATTTCAAAGGAAGGTACAGTTGAGCAAAAATGAAAGAAATCAGTAAGTTCTGAAGACAACTGTAAGTCCCCTACATCCATATGCCTGGAGCTAGGTTTACTTCTGAGCTGTTCCGTTTTGTCCACAAGTAAATTCCCCCCATTTTATACCTTAAGCTAATTTGAGTGATTTTATTTTACTTGCCAACAAAGTAGTCCTGGCTAAACATCTTATTTTTACACATTCTCTTGACTTTTAAACAAATAATTGGTATCTGTTATCTAACTATCTGGTTGCTCATAAGTATCTGTGGGAAAGAGACATATGATGTTTTCTCTGTCCTTCAGTAATATATCAATCAAATAATAAACTTTTGAGTCATATCATAACATATTTTTAAGTGTATACAGTGTACCAAGGACTGTATTAATGCTCATAAAAAAGACTAATATCTCTGCCCTCTTAAGAGTTTATATGCTAGCAATAAACAGATATATAATACAGTATTGTTTATAGAGATCAACAATATACAATAAATATGATATAAATAAAAATTCTACTTTGCATTCAAAGATGATAAAAATGGCCAAAAATTGCAGCAGATTAAGGAGAACCAAGATGAGGGCTTGTAATTTGTAAAGATAGTGGTCACTCACTGGGAAGAAGACCTTTAAGCAAAAGCTTGAAAAAGAGAAGGAGGTTAGCTAAGTAATGTGTGGGGCAAGAAGGAAATTCAGGGAAAAGGGAACAGCCACTAGAAAGGCTCTAAGGGAGGAGCAAGCTTGGCATGGTCAAGAGAAAGCAGGAAGATCAAAGTGGTTGGAATGGAATGAATAATAAGAAAGGAGGTCAGATATTAACAAAACCAGATTGTATATGGCTCCTGGGCCATAGTCAGAACTTTAGCCTTTACTCTGAAAGAAACGGGAGCCAATGGAGTCTTACTAGAAGAGGAATGGATCAAGAAGTTCAGTTAAAAAGCTTTTGTAATAATCTAGGCAAGCACTTACGGTATCCTGGACTAGTGAGGTTACAGTAGAGGTGATAAGAAATGGTTAGATTTTGGATGTATTTAAAGACACACTCATAATATTTCCTGTAGAATGTATTTAAGATATGAGGAGGAAAAAAAGAGAAATGAAGGGTAATTTCAAAGATTTTGGCCTGGATACAAGAATAATGAAATTGCCATCAGTGGAGAAGGAGTAGATTGATAAAAGAGAGATAAAGAATTTGGGTATTTTATTTTTTACTTTTTATTTTTTAAAATAATGTTAGATTTTTTAAGTTTAAAAAAATATTACAACTAACGCATGTGTAACTTTCACCCAGATCCTTCAGATGATAACATTTTACAAAACCAAAGTATAATTATAAACCAGGAAATTAACATTGATATGATGCTACTAACTGTCCCACTCTAGGACAGTTTCTCCTTTCTTTGTCTTTCATGACCTTGACATTTTTAAAGAATACTGATCAGTTATTTTATAAAATTTTCCACAATTGAGTTGGCCATGGTTATAAATTTTTGGCTATACTACTACAGAAGTGATGCCATTATATCAAGGAGGAGCGTGATGTTGATATGTCTCATTACCATTGATGTACTTGGAACACTGTCTCTCCAATGTAAAGTTATGATTTTTCTGTTTGTTATTAGTGTCTTGTGGGATGATACTTTGAGATTATATAAGTATCTTGTTTCTCAGCATGTATTACCCACTAATTTTGGCACCTATTAATGACGCTTGTAGGCAACAATAATTACTGTGCTGTTTGCCAAACAGTAATTTTCTCATTTCTATTATTTCTTCTACTTTTATTATTAGATGATCTGTCCCTTCTCATCATTTATTTATCTGTCCAATAATTTATATTATTATGGATATTTATTTTATTCTATGGCTTATATTCCACTAGTAGCATGATTTTGATGCTCACATTATCCCAGATTTGGTCTTTGACCTTCAGGTTTGCTTCTGTGTTCTTTTGACGTGTCTCTCCCCGCCCCCCCCCCCCTTTTTTTTATTTTTTATTTAGCACTTTCTTATTTTCTAGAACCACAAGATGCTCCTGGCTCATCTTATGTTTTCTCTGCTCCATACCTGGAATCAGCCGGTTCTCCAAGGAGTTATGGTTCCTTTTAGTGGGAAATGGTATTTAGAAAACAAGATATGAGCACTAGATGTGCTCATTGCTACTGAGTGTCATTACTTCAGGAACTCAGTTTTAAACCTGTTAAACTTGAGATGTCTAGTAGACATACAATGGGATTGTCAATTTGGTAGTTATATTTTATGAATCTACAGTTTAGCTGGAGAGTTAGGGATGAAGATATCAAATTTGTGAGTCATTGGCATAAAGGTGATATATAAAGGCAAAACACTAGAGGAGATTAGTTCTGGATTGAATATAAATAGTGAAGAGGACCAAAGACTGGGGCCTAGAGTACTCCAATATCAAGATGAGGGAGAAGAGGAAGAGCTGGCCAATAAAACTGAGAAGAAGCAACCAGTAGGAAAAAGAGTAAAAATGTGGTATCCCAAATGCCAAATCATAAAAGTATATCACAGAGGAGAGAATGATCAATTGTGTCAAATTATGCTTACAGGTCAAGTAAAATGAAGTCTGAGAATTAATCATTGGCTTGAGCAACTTGAAAGAGTACTTTTGGAGGAGTGGTGTGAGTAAAAGTTGAATGAAGTTCGTTAGGGTGAAGAAGGGAGATAGCACATACATACAGACAACTCTTTGAAGATTTACTGCAAAGAGTAGCAGAGATATGGGACTATAGCAATGGAGAATGTGGTTCAAAAAGATAGGATATTTTTAAAAATAGAAACAAGAGCATGTTCATATTATAAATAAGAACACAATCCCTTGGAGATAGGGAAATTGTCGATAAAGTACAGAGGAAACTATTGAAGTGGTATTCCTGAGAAAGGACGGTGACTATTTTCTAAGCATTATATCACAGTGTCTGAGACGTAAATATTTGGAGAATAAATCAAGGTTGTCCACCTAGTTTAAAAACTCAAGTACATTTGGCTGATATTTTAAAAATCAAATGTAAAGAAATGTGAGTTTTTTTAAACTAGAGCTTTCTAATAAGACATTAGCAGTGAGTATCAAGAGTCAACTAAAATATTATACTAGAAATATATTTCACTGGCAAGTATCAGAATATGGTCACTGACAGGAAGATGTGCAAAAATCCTTTTTGTCTTTTGTCTTTTTTTAACCATAGAACACTAGTGGCTTTTGATTTTTTAAAAAAAAGAAGAAGAAGAAAAGAAAGCATTTATTAAATGCTCTCTATTAGCCTCATCTCTCATTGGCTTCTTTCCAAATATTTTCTTATAAGTGATAAATCTGTAAGGGAGATTTAGACATTTGCAATTCCACTGAGAGCAAATTTCTTTGAGAGTGAGTGGTGGGACTAACAAAGGCCTAGGAGGGCTTTAGTCAGAAACTCTGTCAGAGAAAAGAACAATCCTTGCAGGCTGATTTCATGAGAATATACTCTCTGAAGCTACAGAGAAATCAGGTTACACTGCAACAGCTGGGAGGGGAGGAAGGTATTCAGTTTTGGCTTATTTGATTCATTTGGTTATTCCAGATTTCCCGAAGACCCTCTTTGGGGCTGTTGCCCATTCAATAGGAGAGTAAGAGCAGAGACAAAGGAAAAAGCAACTAGAACAAAATAAAGAAAACAAGACTTTTTATCCTTATTCTTTGTTGTGTTGTTATATTTACCCTCTATAATTTCTCAGTAAATGATTTATAAGAGGCAGAAAAAAATGTGTAGTATAAAGGCACTCAGTGAATAATTATAGCATTTTCTAAGCATATATTTAATTATGTTACATATCAATATGGGTAGAATTCATATCCTAAATGAATTTGCCCAAAGCAAAACTGTACTCCCTGACGTTCATTTGTTTTTACATAATTATGATATATTATTAGACAAATGACACACATAAGTTTATATAATTGACTGTTGATTACCTTGGCTAATGGAAGGAAACAATGGTGTGGTTAATCCAAAATAATCTAAAGTCATTTATATTTGACTTTGGAAAAATACTGTTTGGTATTTAACAATGAATGAGGATATTTTTAACATTCTAAGGTGTGTTTTTAAACTTCAAATAAAGCAATGAAAACATATTGAGTAAAAACTTATTCATTCTGGCCTTGCAATAGATGGTTATTAACCACCAGGAAGTTTCTCAGCTTCCTTATCTATCATTTAGTAACTATTTCAGGTAGTCATTGTTTTTCATTATCTAGAAGAATCTACTCTAATTTTATGTGGTTCAGGTTGCCATAGACTACTTCAGCCTCTACCAGTGGGCATCTAACTAAGACCAGTTCAATCAGAATCTAGTATTCCTCTGACCACAGTACTGGATTTCATAAGTTATATATAACTTGGGGAAGCCCCATCATCATATCCTATCCTACTGGCAACAACTCTGGGTCCTCAGCTGCCATTTTTATGAAGTATGACCATGCCCTTAGGCCCTCATTGATTGATCTAGAATTGAGCCCTGACCAAAATTGGGCCAATCAAAGCTCTTTCCCCATGATTTCAAAATTTGGACTAAGAAAGTCCAATATCAGTTTTGACATTTCTCTAACAGAGGAGTTATGTATTATTGACCTTCATGTGACTGTGGGAGAAAAGAAAGCTGTTCTAGATAAAGAGAATGAGAGAAAAAAGAAGCAGGAAGAGAGGAGCAGAGAGAAAAATGAGGAGGGAAGTCCCATTCTGGTCCCTTAGAGGCCAGGCTACATTCTTAACCTTGGTTTTCTGAGGGTACAAATTTGGAGCTTTATGCTAATTTCTTTCTTTGAAGCTAGCTCCAGTTGGTTTCTCATTGTCAATCAAGAAACTTTACTAATTCTCCAGAGAAGAGAGATGAATATAATGATCCAGGGTTGGGAATTTGTGGGACAGATAAAGTAGAAAGACAAGAGGGGAAGGTAAGTAAAGGTACCAGTGAGAACAAAGTTGAAATGGCTGAAATGAGGGTCAAATTAGATAGAGAAGAAAGAGAAACCAAAATGGGATAAGCCCAACTAGAAGTAGGGAAAGAGCTGAGGGGCTGGAGAGCAGAATTAGATGAGTTTGCTACTCTGTGGGAGTCAGGAATTGAGAGGAAGGATGTGGCCTGAGAGAGAGATATCAAAGATAAAAGAGTCCTAAATTGTAACAAGCTCTAGGATGTGTCCAGGAGAGAGGGCTGTTGAAAGGAAATAAGAGTTGGAGTGGAGATTAAGGAACTCTGACACTAAGAAATGGAATGGATAATTTACCTAGGAAAGTGGCAGAAGTTAGGTAGAAAAGAACCAAGTGACTCGTGAGCCCAGTGTCAAACCCCCAGTGTATATGTGTTTGTTAGAAATACAGGAATTGCAAGAATCAAAGTTATATTGTAGATTTTTATTCTCCAGTGTCAATATGAGAAACTGAGTAGATGAAGTATTGTATTAAAGGTCCTGACATCTTCAAATATAGAATTAATTGATATTTGTAATAAATTAAATGAGGTAGAGGAACTCTATAGTACATACAAATGTTCTCTAGGCCATCAGTTGTGCTAAAAACAGAAATAAATAACAAAAATATGCAACATAAAAACCTAATTACATGAAAACAATTTTAATTCTTCTAAGTAATAGACTTATCAAGGAGAAAATTAAGAACACAATAAAAGTCTATTAAAATAATAAAGTACTTCTCAGAAACCTTGAAATGCAGGAAAACTCATCTTAGAAGAAAATATATGCTCATAAATCATTTTGCTACTAATAGACAATTAATTACATAAACATTCAATTTCAGATGATAGAAAAGAAAAATTTTAAATCCTGAGTGAAAATACACTAAAAGCATAATAAAGCTAATTTGAAATTTAAAATACACTTGAAAATTACATCAAAAGCTGCTTTTTAAAGAGACTAATACAATGAAAAAATGCCACATATAACACAGTAAAAAAAAAAACAGTAAATAGAAAAAAGAATGCAGATACAGTAAGCAAATCAAAACAAATATAAAATTATACAAAAAATATTATAAAAGAATTTTTATAGAAATCAGTCAATGTTTATAAAAATTATTTTTAAAGATACCTGAAGACAACCCTCCAAAATCTTTCAACTAATAAATAGTTACACTTTGGTACATGCATACAATGAAATATTGTTCAGCAAGAAAAACAAACCAACTCTTTAACACATGTGAAAATATGCTACATGAAAAATATCAGACTTAAATGCCTACAATGTCCATTTGTACGACATTGTAGAAAAGGTAAAACTATGGGGGCAGAAAACAGGCTATTAATTGACAGGAACAGAGTTGGGAAGGCAGTCTATAGTGGGACATGAGGGAACATTTTAGGTGTTAAAATGTTCTGTATTTTGATTTTGGTGGCTGTTACACGATTCTGTGCATTTATCAAAACTCAGAACTGTGCATTAGAGGTGAATTGTATTCTATGTATATTGTACCTCAATAAACCTGGCTTTAAAAATGTAATAATTGCCCTAGCCAGTGTATCTCAGTGGTTAGAGCGTCAAGCCAAGCACCAAAGGGTCACAGGTTCGATTCCCAGTCAAGGGCACGTACCTGGGTTGCAGCCCTAGTCAGGGCACATGCGGGAGGCAACCAAACGATGTGTCTCTCTCATATCAATCTTCCTTTCTCTTTATCTCTCCCCCTCCCTCCCCTCTCTCCCTTCTACTCTCTCTAAGTATCAATGGAAAAAATATCCTCATGTGAGGATTTTTAAAAAAGACTTAAATGTAAGTTGTGAAACCATAAAAATCCTAGAAGAAAACATAGGCAGTAAAATCTCACATAGCAGAATTTTCACCAATACATCTCCTAGGGCAAGAGAAACAAAGGAAAAAATAAACAAATGAGAATACATCAAAATAAAAAGCTTCTGCACAGCAAAACAAACCACCATCAAAATGAAAAGTGAACCCACCGTATGGGAGAATATACTTGCCAATGATACATCTGATATGGGATTAATCTCCAAAATACATAAAATCCTTATAGAACTCAACAAAAGGAAGACAAACAATCTAATTTAAAAAATGGGAAAGGACCTAAAAAGACACTTCTCCAAAGAGGACGTACAGACATACGAAAAAGTGCTCAACATCAGTAATCATGAGAGAAATGCAAATTAAAAACACAATGAGATATCACCTCACACCTGTCAGAATGGCTATCATCAATAAATCAACAAACCACAAGTGCTGGCGAGGATGTGGAGAAAGGGAACACTAGTTCACTGCTGGTGGAAATGCAGACTGGTGCAGCCACTGTGGAAAACAGTATGGAGTTTCCTCAAAAAATGGAACTGCTGTGTGATCCCACTTCTGGAAATATATCCTAAAAACCCCAAAATACAAATCTGAAAGAATAAATCATGCCTATGTTCATAGCAGCATTATTTATAATAGCTAAGATTTGGAAACAGCCCAAGTGTCCATCAGTAGATGAGTGGATAAAAAAGCTGTGATACATTTACATAATGGAATACAATGCAGCTATAAAAAAGGATCTCTTACTCTTTGAGATAGCATGGATGGACCTGGAGACTATTATGCTAAGTGAAATAAGCCAGTCAGAGAAAGAAAAATATCACATGATCTCATTTATTTGTGGAATCTAATGAACAACATGAATTGACCAACAAAATAAGACCCGAGGCATGGAAAAGACTAACATATGTCAGGCAGTGGGAGGGAAGAGAAGAGATAAACCAAAGAACTTATATACTTACTAGAGGCCCAATGCACAAAATTCGTGCAAGAGTAGGCCTTTCTTCCCCCAGCTGCCAGCACTGGCTTCCCTCTGGCACCCGGGACCTGGGCTGCCCTTGCAGCCCTGGCTTCATCCAGAAGGGCATCCAGAAGGACGTCTGAAAGGATGTCCGGTCTAATTAGCATATTACACTTTTATTATTATAGACTAGAGGCCCAGTGCACGAATTCATGCACGGTTGGGGTCCGGCCAGTCTGGCCCCAATCGGGGCGGATTGGAGCTGGGCCAGCAGCCCCACCCCCAATTGGTGTGTGGGGAGCCTATCGGGCCTGGGCCAGCCGGGGGGAGAGGCTGCAGGAGGTTGGCTAGCCTGCCCTACCCCCTATTGGGGTAGGGTGGGGTGGGCAATCAGGGGCAGGGCAGGCCAGGGGAGGGGCTGCAGGCCGATCGGGGTGGTGAGGGCCCATTGGGGGTAGGGCCGGCCCCACCCCCTATTGGGGTAGGAGGGGTGATCAGGGGCGGGGCCCCAGGGGGTTGGCCAGCCGGCCCCACCCCCAATAGGGCCAGTTTGCTGGCCGCAGTGGATGTCACAGTGACCGGTCATTCTGGTCATTCTGGTTGTTACAGCATTCCAGTTGCTGGCTTTTTTATATATATAGATATGCACAGCCCATGGACACAGACAATAGTATGGTGATGGCCTAGGCAGGTAGGGCAGGGTGGAATGGGGACATCTGTAATACTATCAACAATTAAAAAATATATTTTTAAAAATTAATAATGGACAAAATGTTAAATAATAATACTAAAAATAACAGGTAAAAAGAGCTTTTATAGGAAACTATTACATAATAATACAAATTAAAAGGTTCAATAGTATGAAAATAAATATAGATGAAAAGAAAAATAGATAAACTAGACATAGACTTAAAAATATGGGTAATAGTCCATTACTGATTCTTTCTTTTCTTCTTTTCCTTCCCTTCCCTTAACTTGCCTATCCTTCCCCTCCATCCCCCTGCCGTTCCTGAACAATTCAGTAAAAAACCATTTAACTGTGAGAAAGTAGTGAGAAAGCTATTCTGGAAATGGGCCTGGCAGTTTCTTATAAACTAAACATGCCCTTGTCATATGAAACATCAGTTATATTCCTGGACATTTATCCCAGCGAACTGACGATCTATGTTCACACTAAAACATATACACAACTGTTCTCAGCACCTTTATTTGTAAGGTACCACACTGGAAATAACCAACATGTCCTTCACTAGGTGAGTGGTTAAACTATTGTACATCCATACGATGGATACTGCTCAGTAGTGGTGCCCAAGCTTAGGATGTCAGAGCCTGAGTTGAGTGAAGAGGATATCTGTGTAGTTAGCACCGGTACCAGCTTGATGCAAAATATCAGAGCCCAAACAGAGTAAGGCTAGTGTCTGAAAAAGAGGAGTGGTTGTAACTGGTATGGTGTGGGGTGTCAGATTTCAAGTGGGGTGAGGAGTGTATCTATGACAGGAGGAGTCATGGAGGACACAATGGGAAATTAGCTACCTATAGGATGATTAAGCAAATATGTTAATATATTGAGGAAAACATGAGCCAAGTTTCTCTCTGTCAAATAAGAGGATTATACATTGGAAAAGAAAGAAAATAAGAATGAAGCCTGTGGTACTGAATTTGAATTAGAGATATCAGTGTGAACTCACTTTTATTATATAGAAGGAAATATAAATGAAATAGCATATGTAGGTGTGTACATACATAATGTGTGTGGGGGATTATGTGTGTGTATCTAAAGTAAAAAGGGATGTTTACATCTTAGGATCACGCTTCAGGCAAAAGTGTATTTAGAGCCTCAAATAATTTCACCCAGGACCCATCTCTCTCCATCTCTTGACTGTCATTCATCTTGACTTCATTTTTATTCTCAGACTCTGCAAGGTATCAAGATGGTTGTCATTAGCTTCCAAGCCAATTTCCAAATTCAAATCCAGGAGAAAAAAAGCATTACTTCCTACTCAATATATATTTTTTTAAAAGCCTCATTGCATGTCATGGGCTCTGACTGGGTCTTGTGCTTACCTTGTAGAATCACGATGGAACAGGGAATGCAGTGCATTGATTTGCTAAGGCTGAGCCACGCCCACTTCTGGAGGCCCGGGAGGAATGAGCTCTCTCTAAAGCACCTGGATTGGTTGTGTGGGACAGGATGGTTCCATAGAGGAAAGTTGGGCTACTTTTGCTAAAAGAATGATGACTGGGTCCTGGGGAGCAAAATGGATTTTTACTACTCAGTTCATTCCTTTTTGCAGCTGAACATTCCCACACACCCATTTTCCTATACATATGCCTTAAAACATGTCCAATTCCATATTGAAATGCCATAGGCAACCAAAACACAACCACTTATTCTCAAAATAAGATAATTCAAAGTCTTATCTAGTTGCAATATGAAATACATGTCTTAAGTTATCTGGGTAATTCTACATAATCTAGCAAAACCCAACTTAAATGATAAAACTCTCTCTCTCTCTCTCAACACACCAACTTAGCCAGTATGGAATGGGAATGAGAGAATCATATTTCCTAGATAGTCAAATCAACTGGTCATCACACTGTAGCAGCCAGGAAAGTGCAACCATCAGGTCTGCTCTCAAGAAAGAACATGCCACTCAGCTGTGAAGAGTGCAATTAGCCGACAGCCTCCATGAGCAGCCCCTTCAGGACCTACCCCAGCTTGTCAGCTGAGGTCATGCTCTTCCTGGGCAACCCTGCCAGGCAATCATTAAGCATGACTGGCTTATTCACATCTAGCCATTTCTATTCAATGCAGGCTACTGTAACTGTAATGTTTGCTAAGGAGCTGTCCATTACACTGACCCAGGCTTTGTATGGTCTGCATTGTCAGCTGAAGGCTTTCCCTACCCAAACCAACTTGCTCCCCCACTTTATCTTTTACATACATTACTCCCGGAAAGTCTTTTTTGGGGGGAGTGGGGACTAGTGTAATGTGTCGTCCTTCCCCCCTCCCCCCACCCTGTGGCTTCTTCTGCCACCCCATAATAAACCTTTTGCACTCCTAACTGCATCAGCATCTATTTCCCGATAGCCTGGAAATGGCACAACATGCTATTGCCAGGATCAAAGTACCTGAATCAGGAACAAAACTGCAGTTGTGATCTGTCAGTCATCTTCTGCTTTTGTTACCCAGCCTCCAACAACCCTTCTTTAGGAAAGAAACGAGTAGGAAAAACATCCAGTAGTCTCCAATCTATAGTATACATCATACACTGCTTGGCAGGACTAGCAAGATCCCCAACATTGGCAATGGAACAAGTTTCTTAATCAGTCAAAATGGTACATTTTCCTCCATGGCCACATTTAAGGTGGATGTTGCAGAGGATTTCTTCTTCCTGAGGTTACACCTCTTTAGCTACTAATAGTGTGTGGCAAGAGCTTTCGAGATGAAATAACCATTAGTCTTTGTTTGCCAGACTTGGAGTTTAGTTAGTTCTTGCTTCCATGTAATTCTCTGGGCTAATAACCAAAACCAGATGACTAGTTGAGCCTAGAACTGGACCTACGGGCTTCTGTTTCTTAGCAACAGACTTCGGTGCTCTGTTGTTCTTCAATAACCTTTAGCTTATTGGCCTTCATCTCCACATCTGTCTTGAGTGATTCAAAATTATGTATGGTGCAGGTAGGTGAGGTTAATCGGCTCCAGGCTTGTAGTTCAGCCACATTTTTATAAATGGTAATTGCCCACTTTGTCAGGCAGCAGTACATTAAGGGAGGTGGTTGGATGGGTCCTATGGGATCAAGAGTGTTTTTAAAATATTGATGCCAGCTCTTAGATTTCAGATTTCAGCCACTTTCAACTTAAGCTCACCTTTTTGGAGCACCATAACATGGGCCATAAGAAATAGCTCACACACTTTGAAATTCTGATATTGTTGGACTGTGTTCTCTAAGATTCCATTGTTTTGTCAATAAACAGTCTGAGTCCCGAGATAAAATACAGATAGCCATTTGACCAGCTGTTTTGCACTTCATATTAAGGGTTAAGAATCACTGGCTTAATAGCCAATTGATGATTCTCAGCATTGATGTTTCCATCTCTACCTGCCTCACCCTTCCCCCCTCTCTAAAATCAATTTAAAAACATATATATTTTTTTAAAAGGGTAAATAGGGCAGGCTACCAAAAACTGAGTTTAGCTAGTATGAACTGATTTTCTAAGGATCCCACCTGACATGTTGAAGCCTTGTATGGTTAACAGGTATTCCTTAGATTATCTCCAAGATGCAGCACTTTATGGGATTTGCCTTAAAATAATTTATTCATTTCTTTTCTACAAATGTTGAAAATGCCTTAAGTCCCAGGTTTTTATCCACAATTCTACCTGGCTTTGTGTTTTGTGCATAGTTACACAAAAGAAAAATTTCATAAATTTTCTTATTTAAAACTCACTCTGTATATTGGAGTTATTGTGTTAATTCTGTAATTCTCCAGCAACATCCTGGGACGGCTCTGTGGCTGATTGGAAAATGGTTGTATCAGTATTTCTCAATCAGGACTCAATGACACACCTGATGTAGGTAAGGATTCAGAGCCCAAAAATATGGAATCACTTCAGATTCTAGTTATACCACTTTCTAATTCAGTGAATTTGGGCAAGTCCCTTAAACTCCCTAAACTTCAATTTCCTAATTAGAAATTTGAGGTAATATCCCAAATGACTGTTATGGGGATTATAAATGAGATGACATACGTATAAGGTAAGGTGACCAGATCGTCCCGCTTTTGGCGGGACAAAACCGATTTTTAACAATTTGTCCCGCGTCCCACGGCGTTTTAAAAAAGTCCCTAAAATCGGTTTTGTCCCGCCAAAAGCGGGATGATCTGGTCACTTTAGTATAAGGAAATAGAGGAAATTACATTCTCTTGAATTACTCTACTGCATGAGTTTAGAAGAAATGCTTTGATGTCTTTCTTGGGACTAAGACCTTAAGAGTCAAGCTCTGTTATCAAAATATACTGCCCTCTAGGAAGGGTGAATCCTGTTAACTGGAGGCCTTTTGTCTTTCTGAATGTTGAATGGGGTTTGGATATGCAGAGTTTGATGGGTAGGAGCTGAGAGATGGGGTAGTTGTGAGGAAGAAGAATCAGTGAGGTTGGTATTGAGGGGTATTAGGGTGTGCTGGAGCTGGCTCCTGTTGGCTCCCAAGAGCTGATGGTTGGCATCTCTTCCCAGCTCCCATGTTCAGTGACATCATGCTGGTAGTGCAAAATCAAACATGTGAGAATATTTACTCCGCAGTAGTGGGCCCTTCCACCCCTCAAACAGCTGACTGCTAAACATTTACAACCTAACACTGGATCAAATATCCCTACATGAGAGCAGTGAAGAAAGTTGCTTTGGAACGGGGATATCTAAGGGACTTTTTTCCCCCCAGACTTTTCTTTTTATTCTTCACTTGACATCTTTAGTAAAGTCCCTTTTAATCACTATTGTTTTTATTTTTTATTTTTTTTTTTTTTTAAAGAGAAAATGTTTTTAATTTAAAAAGACTTAGAAGATATAACAATCAGAAGCAATGTCTTGATTGAATCCCAGTTATTTTTTTTTTTTTCAAAATTTTATTTTATTTTATTTTTTTATTTTTTTTTTTAATTTCTTTATTGATTAAGGTGTCAATTATTTGTCCTCATCCCCCCATTCCCATCCCACCCCTCTCCCCACGCATGCCCCAATCCCCTGTTGAACTTAACCGTTGGATAGGCTTATATGCATGCATACAGGTCCTTTGGTTGAACTCTCCCCCTCCCCCCACCCTCCCCCTACCCTCCCGTATCCTCCCTCTGAGGCCCGATAGTCCGATCGATGCCGCCTTGCTTCTGGTTCTGTTCTTGTTCCTCAGTCTATGTTGTTCATCATTTCCTCTAGATGAACGAGATCAAATGTCACTAGATATATACTAATAAGAACTGAATGTGAGACGAGCAATAATATTTATGCTGACAGGCAAATGAATCAATCTGTAGCGAGCTTCCCTCTGGACCAACAGTTCTTTTGAGACCCAATTTCGATGTCCAGTAGTTCCTTATGTGTACATGTCAGAACTGACCCCTCAGCTCTGGATGGTGGACAAATGGTGGTAATGGAGGTCTGACTCCCTCTGGTTTGGTCTCGGTCGAACCCAGGGGCACGGCGTCACCTGGACTAAGGGGCACGTGGCCTCACCCATATCCAAGGGGCGCGTGGTCTCACCCGGGCCTGGGACCCAGCCTCACCCGGGTGGATCCAGGGGCGCACGGCCTCACCCGGACCCAGGATCTGGCTTCACCCGTACCCAAGGACACTTGGCCTCTCCCAGACCCAGGGGCACGTGGCCTCACCCGGGCTTAGTTGCACAAGGCCTCACCTGGATCCAGGGACACATGGTCTCACCCGGACCCAGGGACGCTTGGCCTCTCCCAGACCCAGGGCCACTTGGGCTCACCCGGGCCTAGGTGCACGAGGCCTCACCCGGATCCAGGGACACATGGTCTCACCCGGACCCAGGGCCGCTTGGCCTCTCCCAGACCCAGGGCCACTTGGGCTCACCCGGGCCTAGGTGCACGAGGCCTCATCCGGATCCAGGGACGCATGGTCTCACCCGGACCCAGGGACGCTTGGCCTCTACCAGACCCAGGGGCACGTGGCCTCACCCGGGCCTAGGTTCACGAGGCCTCACTCGGATCCAGGGACACATGGTCACACCCAGACCCAGGAACGTTTGGCCACTCCCAGACCCAGGGCCACTTGGGCTCACCAGGGCCTAGGTGCACTAGGCCTCACCCGGATCCAGGGACACATGGTCTCACCCGGACCCAGGGACGCTTGGCCTCTCCCAGACCCAGGGCCACTTGGGCTCACCCGGGCCTAGGTGCACGAGGCCTCACCCGGATCCAGGGACACATGGTCTCACCCGGACCCAGGGACGCTTGGCCTCTCCCAGACCCAGGGCCACTTGGGCTCACCCGGGCCTAGGTGCACGAGGCCTCACCCGGATCCAGGGACACATGGTCTCACCCGGACCCAGGGACGCTTGGCCTCTCCCAGACCCAGGGCCACTTGGGCTCACCCGGGCCTAGGTGCACAAGGCCTCACCCGGACCCAGGTACACATGGTCTCACCCGGACCCAGGGACGTTTGGCCTCTCCCAGACCCAGGGCCTCTTGGGCTCACCCGGGCCTAGGCGCACGAGGCCTCATCCGGATCCAGGGACGCATGGTCTCACCCGGACCCAGGGACGCTTGGCCTCTCCCAGACCCAGGGCCACTTGGGCTCACCCGGGCCTAGGTGCACGAGGCCTCATCCGGATCCAGGGACGCATGGTCTCACCCGGACTCAGGGACGCTTGGCCTCTCCCAGACCCAGGGCCACTTGGGCTCACCCGGGCCTAGGTGCACGAGGCCTCACCCGGATCCTGGGACACATGGTCTCACCCGGACCCAGGGACGCTTGGCCTCTCCCAGACCCAGGGCCACTTGGGCTCACCCGGGCCTAGGTGCACGAGGCCTCACCCGGATCCAGGGACACATGGTCTCACCCGGACCCAGGGACGCTTGGCCTCTCCCAGACCCAGGGCCACTTGGGCTCACCCGGGCCTAGGTGCACGAGGCCTCACCCGGATCCAGGGACACATGGTCTCACCCGGACCCAGGGACGCTTGGCCTCTCCCCGACCCAGGGCCACTTGGGCTCACCCGGGCCTAGGTGCACAAGGCCTCACACGGATCCAGGGACACATGGTCTCACCCGGACCCAGGGACGCTTGGCCTCTCCCAGACCCAGGGCCACTTGGGCTCACCCGGGCCTAGGTGCACGAGGCCTCACCCGGATCCAGGGACACATGGTCTCACCCGGACCCAGGGACGCTTGGCCTCTCCCAGACCCAGGGCCACTTGGGCTCACCCGGGCCTAGGTGCACGAGGCCTCACCCGGATCCAGGGACGCATGGTCTCACCCGGACCCAGGGACGCTTGGCCTCTCCCAGTCCCAGGGCCACTTGGGCTCACCCGGGCCTAGGTGCACGAGGCCTCACCCGGATCCTGGGACACATGGTCTCACCCGGACCCAGGGACGCTTGGCCTCTCCCAGACCCAGGGCCACTTGGGCTCACCCGGGCCTAGGTGCACGAGGCCTCACCCGGATCCAGGGACACATGGTCTCACCCGGACCCAGGGACGCTTGGCCTCTCCCAGACCCAGGGCCACTTGGGCTCACCCGGGCCTAGGTGCACGAGGCCTCACCCGGACCCAGGTACACATGGTCTCACCCGGACCCAGGGACGTTTGGCCTCTCCCAGACCCAGGGCCTCTTGGGCTCACCCGGACCTAGGCGCACGAGGCCTCATCCGGATCCAGGGACGCATGGTCTCACCCGGACCCAGGGACGCTTGGCCTCTCCCAGACCCAGGGCCACTTGGGCTCACCCGGGCCTAGGTGCACGAGGCCTCATCCGGATCCAGGGACACATGGTCTCACCCGGACCCAGGGACGCTTGGCCTCTCCCAGACCCAGGGCCTCTTGGGCTCACCCGGGCCTAGGTGCACGAGGCCTCATCCGGATCCAGGGACGCATGGTCTCACCCGGACCCAGGGACGCTTGGCCTCTCCCAGACCCAGGGCCACTTGGGCTCACCCGGGCCTAGGTGCACGAGGCCTCACCCGGATCCTGGGACACATGGTCTCACCCGGACCCAGGGACGCTTGAACTCTCCCAGACCCAGGGCCACTTGGGCTCACCCGGGCCTAGGTGCACGAGGCCTCACCCGGATCCAGGGACACATGGTCTCACCCGGACCCAGGGACGCTTGGCCTCTCCCAGACCCAGGGCCACTTGGGCTCACCCGGGCCTAGGTGCACGAGGCCTCACCCGGATCCAGGGACACATGGTCTCACCCGGACCCAGGGACGCTTGGCCTCTCCCAGACCCAGGGCCACTTGGGCTCACCCGGGCCTAGGTGCACGAGGCCTCACCCGGATCCAGGGACACATGGTCTCACCCGGACCCAGGGACGCTTGGCCTCTCCCAGACCCAGGGCCACTTGGGCTCACCCGGGCCTAGGTGCACGAGGCCTCACCCGGATCCAGGGACACATGGTCTCACCCGGACCCAGGGACGCTTGGCCTCTCCCAGACCCAGGGCCACTTGGGCTCACCCGGGCCTAGGTGCACGAGGCCTCACCCGGATCCTGGGACACATGGTCTCACCCGGACCCAGGGACGCTTGGCCTCTCCCAGACCCAGGGCCACTTGGGCTCACCCGGGCCTAGGTGCACGAGGCCTCACCCGGATCCTGGGACACATGGTCTCACCCGGACCCAGGGACGCTTGGCCTCTCCCAGACCCAGGGCCACTTGGGCTCACCCGGGCCTAGGTGCACGAGGCCTCACCCGGACCCAGGTACACATGGTCTCACCCGGACCCAGGGACGTTTGGCCTCTCCCAGACCCAGGGCCTCTTGGGCTCACCCGGACCTAGGCGCACGAGGCCTCATCCGGATCCAGGGACGCATGGTCTCACCCGGACCCAGGGACGCTTGGCCTCTCCCAGACCCAGGGCCACTTGGGCTCACCCGGGCCAAGGTGCACGAGGCCTCATCCGGATCCAGGGACACATGGTCTCACCCGGACCCAGGGACGCTTGGCCTCTCCCAGACCCAGGGCCTCTTGGGCTCACCCGGGCCTAGGTGCACGAGGCCTCATCCGGATCCAGGGACACATGGTCTCACCCGGACCCAGGGACGCTTGGCCTCTCCCAGACCCAGGGCCACTTTGGCTCACCCGGGCCTAGGTGCACAAGGCATCACCCGGATCCAGGGACACATGGTCTCACCCGGACCCAGGGACGCTTGGCCTCTCCCAGACCCAGGGCCACTTGGGCTCACCCGGGCCTCGGTGCACGAGGCCTCATCCGGATCCAGGGACGCATGGTCTCGCCCGGACCCAGGGACGCTTGGCCTCTCCCAGACCCAGGGGCACGTGGCCTCACCCGGGCCTAGGTGCACGAGGCCTCACCCGGATCCAGGGACACTTGGTCTCACCCGCACCCAGGGACGCTTGGCCTCTCCCAGACCCAGGGCCACTTGGGCTCACCCGGGCCTAGGTGCACGCAGCCTCACCCGGATCCAGGGACACATGGTCTCGCCTGGACCCAGGGGTGTGTGGGCTCTCCCAGACCCAGGGGCGCTTGGCCTCGCCCGGGCATGGGGTCCAGCGTCATCCGGGTCCAGGGGCACTTGGCCTCACCCGGACCCGGAGTCCGGCCTCACCTGGACCCAGGGGCATGTGGCCTCACCTAGACCCAGGGACGTGAGGCCTCACTTATACCCAGAGGCGTGTGACCACACCCGAGTCCAGAGGCGCGCAACCCCGCCCGCACCCGGGTCTCAGCGGGGCCCCGTCTTCCCGATCCCAATTCCTGCCGGTCAATCCCCCCTCAGCAATTCCCCTGGCCATCCTTCCAGAGCTCCAGTATGGCTGCTGCAGAACTCGTCGGGCGGCGGCTCGGCGAAGTTCCGGTGCACCCGGTGCATGGCGGTGGGCCAGTCTGGCGTCGATGCGTCGGCCCTTGGGTCTGCATAGGTGGCCGGTCGCCGAGCATGCGCACCTGGCCGCTTCCGGGGCGTTGAGATTCTTGACGGACTCAGAGGTCAGCAAGCGCGGAGTCTCCCACCCCATGTCTCATAGGGGCTCGTCTGTCCGTGCTTGGCTGCCAGTGGAGCCGTCCCCTCAGCCGGAGACCGCCGGGGGAACTGCGCCGAGCACGTTCCAGGCCGCTGTTGTATCGCCTGAGCCATAGTTCTTTTGTGTCGCCTGAGCTGTAGTTCTTAAAGTGTGGTCTTTGGGTCACCGGCATCAGCATCATCCCACATACCCCTCTTTTATTCTAGTTGTAGAGCATCTACTCAGCCAGCCCTATGGTGGTCTTGGATGGTGTCTGCTCTGCTCTCTTGTCGTAGTCTCAAAGTTGTTGTGGTAGGCAACAATCAGGCTTCCGCCCTATGCCTCCATCTTGGTCCTCCTTTGTATAGTTAAGTCTTGATTGTTGTTGGTGTCACTGGGGGGGCTCTCTTTGTCTATAAAGGAAGAGTTGCTGTGCAGGAGACACGTTTATGGGCCGGGTCTTGGTGCAGCAAAGCTTTGGCGCTCACTGAATATTCCCATTGAATGTGTCCCTTATGCACGTGGTTGAAATCTGGTGTCATCTCCCACAGACCACTAGATGCCCTCGTTTCTGGGTCTCCAATGGGGTGTAGATCAGCTACTGCCTTAGGCACTCAGCAAGGATTACAGCAAAAACTGTAGTTTCTTCCTCCTGTCTGAGTGGCCCTGGAGCAGTCTGACTAGAACAGCAGATCATCTGGTCCGCTGCCAGAGGGCAGGCCACCCACATGCATAAGCCGTTGCTTGGGGCGCAGGTGTGCCTGCAAGACTTGCGGGGCAGGTCTTCAAAACATGCGGGGCGGGTCCCAGGGCGGGGCGGGGTCTCAGGGCGCCAACAGGCCATGGTGCGGCGAGCCTAGATGGCTGTGAGTCTGGTCCTTCTGCCTTCCATGTATCTAAGTCCCCTCGTTCCGCATTCCAGCGCAGCAAACACTGATTGCTGGGCGCACCTCTGCAAGAGTCCCGCCTCTCCCCGCAGGCATCTGGGTCTCCCGGGGTTCGCCAGAAGATGGGTTTCAGGGTGATGGAGAGCTAATCTCCCTTAGGTTTGGAACAAAAGCCCCTTTCCCCCTCCACCAGCCAGACCCACGCACCTCCACACCTCATCCCCTCCGATTTCGCTGGGTGCGAGGCAACAGAACAGCCTTTAACCTCCGCCGCCATCTTTTTCAAACTTCTCAATTTGTACTTCTTAATCCCTTCATTTCAGTCAACTCTACTGAAGTCTAGCGCCGCCGGGAGGTGCAGGGAAAGGGCGCCCGGGCCTCCGTCCGGTGCGCGGTGCGCGCGTCCCGCGGAACCAGGCGCGCGAGGGCCGCGCGGCTGGGACGGGCGCTGGGCGGCCGCCGAGTTCCAGGCACCGCCATCACCGTGTTCCGGACGTCGCCGCCGCGGCGTCCCCCCAATTTATACTTTTTAATCCCTTGAATTCAGTCAACTCTACTGAAGTCTAGCGCCGCCGGGAGGTGCACGGAGAGGGCGCCCGGGCCTCCGTTCGTTGCGCGGTGCGCGCGTCCCGCGGAACCAGGCGCGCGAGGGCTGCGCGGCTGGGACGGGCGCTGGGCGGCCGCCGAGCTCCAGGCACCGCCATCACCGTGTTCCGGACGTCGCCGCCGCGGCGTCCCCCCAATTTATACTTTTTAATCCCTTGAATTCAGTCAACTCTACTGAAGTCTTATGCCGCCGGGAGGTGCCCGGAGAGGGCGCCCGGGCCTCCGTCCGGTGTGCGGGGCGCACGGCCCGCGGGACCAGGCGCGCGGGGGCTGCGCGGCGGGGACGGGTGCTGGGAGGCCGCCGGGCTCCGGGCGCCGCCGCTGCGGCGGCGTCCCCAGCGTCCCGGGCCGGGCGGCCTGCGGGGGCGGCGGAGTTGCGAAAGTGAGTGAGTTTCCCAGGGTTTCGCCCGGAATGGGGTTCAGTGCAATCGGAGCCGGTGCTCAGCGCACTCCGGAGCCTTTATCTCCTTCCTGCCAGTGAACTCCGGCCAGGTCATCAGCCGCCCCCTCCTCTCTGGTTCCATCCTCCCCGCAGGCGCGTGTGCTCGTGTCTCCGACCGTTTCTCCATACCTCAGGCTTTTACGGCTTCCCCGACTGTCCCCGTGGCCTTCTCCTTCCCCCCAGCTGTGGGCATTTCAGTCCGCCAGCTCTCCTGTGGTTCTGGACGATGTCCGTTCTGACCTCTAGTTGTATTTTTGAAATTGTTGTGCCCGGCTGCAGGTTAGGTGTTTAACCTATGCCGCCATCTTGGTTTCTCTCTCACTATTGTTTTTAATTCAAGTGAATTCTGGAAGGAGATGGGGACAAGGATAAACTGCTATCTACTGACAAATGGTAACAGTAATTGTCTTTATTATTATTCATAACAATGACAAATGGTGCCTTTTCTTTCTCATGAGGGTGCTAATGGAGCTGCTTTCCTGAGCAGAACATAGTTCTTTTCATCTGCTTCATGGCAGGACATGGCTCAGGGCCCTTAATTCTCAGAGGCCATGGCTCTGTTGGAGTCCCACCCATGCAGAGAAGTTCTTCTGAGTAGCAACATGGAAGCTGAAGCCTAGAGGTAGCTATGGCCAAGGGAGAAAGAGAAGGAGAGGGGAGGAAGCAGGGAAAGCATCCAGAGCATTCAAAGGCTCCAAGGTTGAAAAAAGGGCCAGTGAACCTGGAATGTATTAACTGGAGAGAGATGAGGGTTAGTTGTAGGTGGAGATCAGCTGTGCTAGGCCTTCAATATAGTTAATCATCAAGAGCAGTTGACTGGCCTCAGGGAAATTGTCAGGGATTGCAATGTCAAACTTCCTGATGCTCAACATTGACTAAAGCTTGGCTGACAGATACAATATTAATATAGGATTGCCTAAAGGATATGGAATGCATGGTTGTCTCTAAAAATCTATCTGTGCATTAAGACAGATGAGCTGAGAGCTAGACTGCACTGGGGAAGATCCTATGACTTAATGCCACAAGGCAAAATTAAAGGACATGTGGCAGCCAGTATCCAAGATCACCCCAAGACGCTTACCTTTATATATGCCCCTCCCACATTGAATCCGGCTGACCTGTATATGCAATAGGATATGGCAGTGTGTGATTTCTGAGGCTAGGAGCTAAAAGACATTATAGCTTTGTCTTTTTCGTTCTTGGATCATTCACTCTGGGGAAGTCAGCAGCCATATCATGAGGAAACTCAAGCAGCCCTATGAAGATGTCCACATGGGAAGGAACTCAGGCCTCTGCCAACAGCCAGCACCAGCGTGCCAGCCATGAGAGTGAGCCAACTTGCAGTGAATCCTCCAGTCCCACTCAAGCCTTTGATGACTGCTGGCCAGGCGATGTCTTATCACAAACTCATGAGACACCTCAAGCCAGAATCTCCTACATAAGCTACCCCTGCATTCCTGACCACAGAAACTATATGATATAATAAATATTTATTGTTGTTTCAAGCCAGTAAGTTTTATTTTTGTTTTATGCAACAATAGATTAAAGCAGGCATTATAAGAAACAATAATAACATTTTAGCTACAATAGCACTGTTTATTGAGTATTGTTTGTGAGTTATGGCAAGTTACTTAGCCTTGCTACACCTGAATATCCTCATCTGTTAAAAAAGACTAATAGTATCCATTTTTCAGAATGTCTATAGCATTAACTGGATTAATAGATGTAGATATTTTAAAAGAAAAAATGGAATCATAGCGCATAGTAGAAACTCGATTAATATATTCCATCATTATTATTATTTGCTGTTATTATTATCACTATTCTTTTTCATTTCAACTTTAACCAAATCTGCTTCTTCTCCTGTTTTTCAAAATTAATTAGTAACAAAATGATCCAGACAATCAAACCATCAGAAACCTGGACATTATCCTTGACTGATTGTATTCTCATTCTTTACATCAAATCAATCATTATGTTCTAATGATTATATCTACTAAATACTTTTATACTAGTTTCTTTAAAAGATTTTTTAAAAATTACTTATTGATTTTAGAGAGAGGAGAAAAAGGAGAGGGAGAAACATTGATTTGTTGTTCCACTGTTGTATATATTTATTGGTTGCTTCTTTTATGTGCCCTGACTGGGGATGAAACCTGCAACCTTGGCATATTGGGACAATACTCTAACCAACGGAGCTACCCGGTCAGGGCCTCATACTATTTTCTTTATTCCTACTCCCACTGCCTTAATTCAAGCTTCTATCAATTCCCATCTGGACTATTAAACAAATTCCTAAATTGTTTCTGCCTCTAATCTTATTCCACTTGAAGCTGTTTTTCACACTGCAGTGACTTGTCTACAACACAAATATGATAAAGTCATTCCCTGGTGAAAACCTTTCTCTGGCCCTCTGACAACTTTATAAAGTACAGTCTCCTTAGAAGGACCAATAAGGCCTGTCAGGATCTGGCCATTGCCAGGCTTTCCTCTTATTAACACTGTGTATCAAGTCTTAATTCTCTTATTTGTTGTATATGGTGCCTCTCTTTCATAGTATTGATTTTCTTTAGATGTTTGATGGTCCTTGCTTTGTTTCATTTTTTCTTTTTCTTTCTTGTTAATATTTGCTGTGTGGATCTAGATTAAACAGCTTATTTCCAGGTTCAAAGTAAGACTGGTCATCTATCAGTGGGTTCCAGTTTTGATCACAAAAAAATATTTCTGATGATTGCAGGTGAGAGCTGGATCAAGGTGAATAGTAGGGCCATTCATACTCTGAGACCTGAAGATAAAATACTCTGCACAAAAATAAATTATTAAAGAACACATAGGTGCCTTTCCCACTCAGAACAGGCACTCAGTCCTGGTACAGCAAGATCTGCATCCCTAAACATCTTCTTTGGTGCTAACACTTGTCAAGGCCCAGAGAAACACTTTCCTCATCTCATGTCCATGACATAGAAACAAACAAACACAGGCAATCCTGTGCAGATGACATGAAGGTTTGTAAATTGTGCCCTGTCAATTTCAGAAATAGGTATTGTTTCGGCAGGGAGGATTTGAGAGGCAGACACATTAAAGAAAGAGAAAATATAAATTAATTATTGTGCCAAATTCTTTCTCTCAATGAATGCAATAGTTTCTTGCATAATGAAGGATTCTTTTCTAAGAGGGCTGAGCATCTATTTCTTGCTTGCCTTTGTGGATCTGGAGACTCCCTTGAATTAGCTCACTGTTTGAAACAATTGTACATGACAGCTGAATAAAATTTTGCAATATTAAATAATTCATGTTAGTCTTAAATTTAGACATAACACATATATGTAGCATAATGCTGATTCTATTGGCAACTGGATAGGCAATTAAAATTGAATTTATGACTAGCTTTTAGTGTATTTTAAAATTAATAACATTTAAATAAAATTTTTCAAAATTAAATTTACATTTTCTCTTTAAAAATTCAATAGTTATTAACTTTAATTTGTAGTTTTTTATTTACATTTAATAATTTTAAATCTTTTAGAATAAAATAACACTTGAAAACTTATATGAAAAATAATTTTCACATTTAATTTGCCCATTTTCACTAAAACAATTTACATTTTGTATGTTTTAAATATAATTATATTTAAAAAATAAGTATAATTAGATTTCATTTTTAATTTTTTTCTTTATTGATTAAGGTATTATATATGTGTTCTTATCCCCCCATGGCCCCCCCACCCCTCCCACTCATGCCCTCACCCCCCTTGTGTCTGAGTCCATTAGGTAGGCTTATATGCATGCATACAAGTCCTTTGGTTGATCTCTCTCCTTTACCCCCACCCTCCCCTACATTCCCTCTGAGATTTGACGGTCTGATCAATGCTTCTCTGTCTCTGGATCTATTTTTGTTTATCAGTTTATGTTGTTCATTATATTCCACAAATGAGTGAGATCATGTGATATTCATCTTTCTCTGACTGGCTTATTTTACTCAGCATAATGTTCTCCAGTTCCATCCATGCTGTTGCAAATGGTAAGAACTCCTTTTTTATTGCAGCATAGTATTCCATTGTGTAGATGTACCACAGTTTTCTAATCCACTCATCTGCTAATGGGCACTTAGGCTGTTTCCAAATCTTAGCTATTGTATATTGTGCTGCTATGAACATAGGGTGCATATATCCTTTCTGATTCGTGTTTCAGTTTCTTGGGATATATTCCTAGAAGTGGAATCACTGGATCAAATGGAAGTTCCATTTTTAGTTTTTTGAGTAAACTCCATACTGTTCTCCACAGTGGCTGCACCAATCTGCATTCCCACCAGCAGTGCACGAGGGTTCCTTTTTCTCTGCATCCTCTCCAGCACTTGTCATTTGTTGATTTGTTGATGATAGCCATTCTGACAGGTGTGAGATGGTACCGCATTGTAGTTTTGATTTGCATCTCTTGGATGATTAGTGACTTTGAGCATGTTTTCATATGTCTCTTGGCCTCCTTATGTCCTCTTTCGAAAAGTATCTATTTAGGTCCATTGCCCATTTTTTGATTGGGTGGTTTACCTCTCTTTTGTTAAGTTGTATGAGTTCCCTGTAAATGTTGGAGATTACTAGTAAACCGTTATCAGTGATAACATTGGCAAATATGTTCTCCCATCCAGTGAGCTTTCTTGTTGTTTTGTTGATGGTTTCCTTTGCTGTACAGAAGCTTTTTATTTTAAACTCTAATAATTACTGTCAATAGAACATAACTTATATGAAAAAATTTGATTATAACAATATAGTTAGTGATTTTGCTGAATGGTCAAGAAAAATAAATGTTATAGAATAAATATATAATCATTTATGAATTACAGATTTTTTTTTACTCACTTAAACATTATTGATTCATCAACAGAATATCCAGACAGGTTATTAGGAGAGAGAGAGAGAGAGAGAGAGAGAGAGAGAGAGAGAGAGAGAGAGAGAGAGATTGAAATTGAGTGTGCCTTGTGGTTATAGTAGCACCTGACTCTTACATGGGGCCCTGTACGTATCTTCTGAAACACGGTTCTCGCCTTCTCTTTAAAGAGGAGTACTTAGAACTTTAGATTGGAAATTTTTACCCTCCATAGTCTTGGCCAAAGTCTAGAGTTACCTCTGGCTCTTCCTTACTTTGCTCGCTGACTCAAATATCCATGATAATTCTAACTCTAACTCTAAGGCCTTCCTTGCCATGCTTAAAAAATAACATTATCATGCCTTTATTTTGAGAGCAAACTGTGGGCCAGCACATGGGGGTAGAGGGAAGGAGATCCAACAGATGCCGCTGTTCAGATCATTATGATAATTGTCATAATGATGTGCCCGGCTCCTCTCTGTTTTCTTCTTGGGCCTTTTTAAGGAAAATCTGTTCTTACCCTTGAAATATCACTGAAGTGACTGCCTCCTGTTTTGTGTTTTGGCTATAGTTTCTCCATCTTGTTCCTTTGCTAAACTGATGCTATAAATGTTCGATTTCCCAGGAATTCCTCAACTCTTTTATCTGCTATCCACAGCCCTTCTAAATGTATGGTGTCATTATGAATTACTGCTTTTAAAATATCTTTCCTGATATTCCACTAGGTGTATGCACAGGAAGGGAAATCGTTATTTGTTTTTAGCACGTCATCTTAATCCCAATACATCTACTGACATTTTTAATCTCATTGCCTGGCACTTCTGCGCTTTAGAGATACCATAATGCCTAAGCGCTCTACACACTGCCTTGTGTTTTCTCATTCTCATGCAAATATTCTTCCCACCTTTGTTCACCTGGAAAACTCGTGTTTAACCTTCAAAAATTAACCCAAGCATTCTTTTCTCCAAGAAAGAACTAACCAAATAAATAAATAACATTCTGAGACATCTCAGTTTGGGTTAAGTCCCCCTCCTCTAACATGTGTTTACAGTCTATCTGAGATTTTCAGATAAAGTATTTGGTTAACATACTACAAAATTACTCATTGTTATCTGAAATTCAAATTTAACCAGGCAGCCTGTTTTTATTTTCTAAATCTGGCCACACTAAATAGCTCCTTACTGGCTATACTCTATAAATTATATCTTCTTATGTGGGCACCTCTCCCTTGGGTAATGGAAGCTCCTTGAAGGAAGGGACCATGTCTTTTTTGAGGGGGGAGTCGGAGTAATAGAATGGGAAACATCTTTTTTATCTCTGTATCCCTAGCAGCTGACAAAATGTCTGACATGCTAGGTTATGTTAGGATCTTTTGGTTGCAAGTAATACAAACAAAACTCAAGCCCAATTAAACAATGGAGAACTTATTATAAGGAGAATTCCAGGGCGAGAATGCAGCTAGCTTCAGAAGCATGTGGAACTCATTGCTCTCTTGGTCTCTCATCTCTGCTTCTCTCAACCCCTGGGTTTCCCTTTTCTCTCATTGCCAAAACTTTCTCAGCTCCTCAGTTCATATGAAAAATGGCTGCACAACACTCCTAAATGGTTAATCTTCTCCATTCAAGATAAAGACATGAGTTTCTCCCAAGCCCAATTCAAATTCATGGAAGAGACTGTGTTCAATCAGCTGAGTTTAGGAAATGAGGGTCATGTAATAGCAGAGTGTCTACCTGTGACCCTATGGTTTGGTAGTGGGAATGAAGGAGGAGTAAACACTGAAAAGGTTACTATGTAGATGCTGCATCAGTCAGAGTTCTTCAGAAAACAGTCTATAGTGTGTGTGTGTGTGTGTGTGTGTGTGTGTGTGTGTGTGTGTGTATGAAGCCCACCCACATTAAGGAGAGCAGCATGCTTTACTGGAAGTCCACAGATTTAAATGTTAATTTCATCCAAAAACATACAGAAACATCCAGAACAATGTTTGAGCACATATTTGGGCACCATAGCCCAGCTAAGTTGACACATAAAATTAACTCTCACGGATACTCAATAACATTTGCTGAATTGAAGTATTTTTGGTTGTGTACTACATTTGAAAATTATTCTTTCACTCTTAACCTATTTTATCTATCCCCCACTCCCTACCTCTGACAACCACCAATCTGCTTTCTATATCTCTGAGTTTTTGTGTTTGTTTTTTAATTCTACATATGAGATCATACAGTATTTGTCTTTCTCTGTCTCACTTATTTCACTTAATATAGTCCTCTGAAAGCCCATCTATGTTTTTGGTAAATGGCAGGATTTCCTTATTTTTATGGCTTAATAACATTCTATTTTATATATGTAACATTTTATTTATCCATTCATCTGTTGATAGACACTTAGGTTGTTTCCATGTATTGGCTATTGTGAATAATGCTACAGTGAACATGGGAGTGCAGATATATTTTTGAGATGGTGAATTTTTTTTTTCAGATAAATACCCAGTAGAGGAATTGCTGGACCATATGGTAGTTCTATTTTTAATTTTTTTGAAGAACCTCCATACTGGTTTCCACAGTTTCTGTATCAATTTGCATTCCTACCAGCAGTGCACAAGGGGTCCCCATACTAATTTGTTTTTATTTTATTTAACAGCTCTGTATGGAAGAGTATGAATTAGTAAAGAAAAAAAAGCAAACACTTGTCAAAATTCTTGATCTATGTTTCATAGAGCAAAGACCAGCTTCCTTCATTTTTAATAATTTTGAATGAGCAGTTTATATATATTTTAAAAGTCATCATAGGATCTGATTCCACATCCCTCACATTTGGCATTCCTGTTCAGAGTTTAAAAAAAAAAAACTCAGCACATATCATCAATCTCTTACCATTCAAAGCAAAATGAAAGCCAAGTGCTCAGTGCTGCAATATGTTGTCAAAACACCTCTGGGGATTTTTTTTTTTTTTAACCAGCTTAAACTGCTCTTATTCTACCATCCTAAACACATGCTATTTTTCTCAGATCTTCAAAAATGTTGACTTCTAGAAGAGGCCCTTTGTCTAGTGGAGGTAGAGTGGAAAAGTGAGGGAAAATAAAGAGTTGTTGAGAGCCAAAACAGAACTGAGAGAAGCATCCTTGTAATTTTATCTGCTATATGCCTAAGTTGGGAAAGTCACATTTCAGCCACCATATTGTTGATAATTGAAGCAACAGGAAGTTTATTATCATACTTAACTCTGAGTTGAGGCTGTCCATGTAATATACATCTGGTATCCTGCAAGCAGCCCTGAGTGTGGCAACTTTAAATGGTAGATACCAAAATAGGAAGAAGCCAAAGAAGCCTTTTCTATTATCATGTCACCTCCTTGCCCTGGTAAGAAAAATACTCATCTTAAAACAAGAGAAGTTTTCTTAAATGATACAGAATTTCATTATAAGGTTAGTGCTATCTATTTCAGTTATGCTAAATAATCACCAAAAAAAAAAAAAAAAAAAATAAGAGGGGAAAAGATGGTAATTTTACCATGAAGAAGATACCTTTGTAATTTTAATTTAAGAAGCTAAATAATTAAGGGATGAATAGGTCCTAAAGATTTTAAGAGTTGAGTAGCTACTTCCAGAAAATATTTAATAGAATATTGTTTTACTTTCTCTGCTCTTTCATTAATTTCATGCTGTGATAGCCAGAACTGGAATAGAAGTCCCAAGATGCCAAATACTAACCCTGGGTGGTAGGAGGGATTTGGGCTAGTGCAGTGGAGGTGTCAGTACTGGGCAGGTACATCCAAGTCAAGTTCAGCCTGGCTGTGCTTGCCTGACAAACAGTGGAGCCCAGAGAAGAAAGAAGTAAGAGAAAGCAAAGAAGATATGAAGTAAGCTGTGTGATTTGCAGGTGTGACAGAGAGAGGCAAGAAGGAATAAATCAGCACAAATGGCTCAGAAAGGTCTTTCTTACTCCAATTTTATTTCCCTAGTATTTTCATGAAATGACTACGAAAGGGGCAGGGCACACAGCACAGAATCAGTGGAGGTTTCTGCTCCTCAGCTCTTTCTGCTCTTATAGGCCCATACCCTGTTGACACACACAAACAACGCATCCCTGAGGCCTTTGAGGAGGAGGTAAGTAAACACAACTGGACAAGGGGCCTAGAGAAAAAGCATTTTTTTTCTTTTGTTAATCCTCACCCAAGGATATATTTTTTTTCCCATTGATTTTTAGACAGAGTGGAAGGGAGGGGGAGAGACAGAGAGAGAAATACCGATGTGAAAGAAACACATAGATTGGTTGCCTCCCGCATTCTCCCTGACGGTCGGATTGAGCCTGCAACCAAAGTACCAAGGTACATGCCCTTGACCCTTCCGTCTGCAGGCTGACACTCCAACCACTGAGCCAAGCCGGCTAGGGTGAGGAAAAGCATTTTTCATCCAAGGGCAGTTCCTGGCACTCATTCTGCACATGTCTGCACTGTATAATAAGTAAAGTACTCAGTAGTCCTGCTGCAGTAAAACTCTAAGTTTTTGGTCTCCTTGCTTTTTTTTAATTTTTATTTTCTGTTTACTTTTTTTTTCTTCTTTATTTGGCTATCATCAACAAATCAACAAATGACAAGTGCTGACGAGGATGTGTAGAAAAAGGAACCCTCGTGCACTGCTGGTGGGAATGCAGACTGGTGCAGCCACTCTGGAGAACAGTATGGAATTTCCTCAAAAAACTAAAAATGGAACTCCCATTTGACCCAGTGATCCCACTTCTAGGACTATATCCCAAGAAACTAGAAACACCAATCAGAAAGGTCTCCTTGCTTTTCTTCTAAGTGTTTGCTTCTGAATTAATTCTTGGATTCTTTTAAAAAATAATGAATTGTAAAGCTTTGCCTTTCTCTTAATTCTACCCAGTTCTCTGGTTTTTTTGTTTTGTTTTTTTTTTTTTTTTTTTTATCTCACTATCAGAAGCCTTTACTGCAATGCACAGCAAGAAAAAAAGATAAACTCAATCTACGGTATGCTAGTCTTCTATTAGTAGTTAGCAGTAAGCTGGGCAATAAAATATCACATTTGAAACTCTAAAGGGCAGTTGGCTGACAAAGAACCTGTCAATCCCTTACCTATGTCCTTGTGGCATTTTGGGACTCAACCTTAAGAAAAAATATTTTAATTGTGTAATAATTTTACATACAAAAAGATATGTAGCATGAATGCAAATTTTGATGCTTAATAATAAAATGAGTACCTGTGAACTTATGACCTAACTTAAAAATGAAGCAATAATATTTTTGTATCAAACAATGTTCAACTTATCAATATTTTTTCACAGATCATGCTTTTGTTGTATCTCAAAAGTCAACCCAATTTAGGTTGACCTAGTTCTTTTATGTTACCTTCTAGAACAAGCATGTCAAGCTCAAAGGCTAACATGGGTCAAATAAACACAGTTTAAGTTTATGTGGGCCACAAAAAAACAAAAGCTTCAATTTTCATAGAAACGTAGGTTTATTTTGATAGAGATGTGCTGAATACAAAGGGCTGAAATAAATGAGTAATTGTTAACATAAAATAATAGAACATTTTAATAAAAATTAATATTTTTTCTTGAACATTAACTTACCAAACACTGAATAACTGCACAAATTAATAAGTGTAACAAACGAAGGACTTGTATGCATGCATATAAGCATAAACAATGGACGCAAAACTCTGGGGGGTGAGGGCATGAATGGGTGTGGGGTGGGGGAGGGTAATGGTAAGATATGTACACATATAATACCTCAATAAAAAAAAAAAGAAAAAAAAATAAGTGTAACGCAAATAAACCTATTTTTCTTGTTCTCCGAAAGCAAAATATTTCCTGTTGTGCACACCAAACAAGTCAGACCAAGACTAATGACATGGCAATCGGCTGGTAAAATATTTGCTGCTAGTATTAGTGGAGAGAAATGGTGTGCCTGCACGTAAGGCGCATAAGGGAAATGAATGCAACATGATTATAGGAATCAGTCATTAGCAAATGTTGTAGTTCGTTATTAATAACTAGAGGCCCGGTGCACGAAATTCGTGCACTGGAGGGGTGGCCCTCAGCCCAGCCTGTACCCTCTCCAATCTGGGACCCCTTGGGAGATGTCTGACTGCCAGTTTAGGACCGATCCCAGCAGTCGGACATCCCTCTCACAATCTGGGACTGCTGGCTCCTAACCACTCACCTGCCTGTCTGATTGCTCCTAACCGCTCCCCTGCTGGCCCAATCATGCCTATCTGCTCCCCTGCCAGCCCGATGGCCCCCAACTGCTCTCCCCTGCCGGCCTGATGGCCCCCAACTGCCCTTCCCTGCTGGCCTGGTCTCCCGCAACTGCCCTCCCCTGCCAGCCATCTTGTGACGGCCAACTTGTGGCAGCCATCTTGTGGTGGCCATCTTGTGATGACATGGGGGCAGCCATCTTGTGACAACGTGGCGGTGGCCATCTTGTGGTGACCATCTTGTGATGATGTGGGGGCGGCCATCTTGTGATGATGTGGGGGCGGCCATCTTGTGACGACATAGGGGTGGCCATCTTGTGATGACGTGGGTGTGGCCATCTTGTGATGCATGAGGGCATCACGCAAGGGTGTAAGGGCCACCTACGCTTTTATTAGTATAGATTATGTATAACAGGACATTGTAAAAATTAAGTTATGAAATTTTTATTAAAACGTTTCTATATACCGTTATATTGGCTGGGCTGCAAAAATATTCATTGTGGGCCATATGCAGCCCACGGACTGTGAGTTTGATATGCTTGTTCTAGAATTTTTATGGGTTTGTGTTTTACAGTGAGGCCTATGATTCCTTTTGAGTTAATGTTTGTGAAAGATGGAAAGGCTGTGTCTAGATTTATTTATATTTTGCATGTGGGTATCCAGTTCTAGCACCATGAAGAGAATACCTTTTTAATTTTAATTTAAGAAGCTAAATAATCAAAGGATGGAAAGGCCCTAAAGAAGATTTTAAGAGTTGAGTGGCTACTTCCAGAAAATATTTAATAGAATATTATTTTACTATCTCTGCTCTTTCATTAATTGCATGCTGAAAAGACTATTTTAGCACCATTTGTTAAAAAGACTATTCTTCACTGAATTGCCTTTGCTCCTTTCTCAAAGATCAGTTGACTATATTTTTGTGGATATATTCCTGGACTCTCTATTGTGTTTCACAGAATATTTGTCTATTCTTTCACCAATGCCATACTGACTTGGTCACTATAGCTTCATAGGAAGTCTTCCTGTTGGGTAGTGTCAGTCTTTCAACTTTATTCTTCAGTATTGTGTTGGCTTCTGTGGGGATTTTCCCTTTCCATATACACTTTAGAATCAGTTTGTTGATATCCACAAAATAGCTTGCTTAGATTTTAATTGGGATTGAGTTGAATCTATAGATCAAATTGGGAAGAACTGACATCTTAACAATATTAATTTCTTTTTATCCATGAATGTGAAATAACTTTTCTTTTTATACAAACCTTTGATTTATTTCATCAGAGCTTTGTAGCTTTTCTCATGTAGTCATCATATATATATATGTGTGTATATATACACATATATATATATTCTATATAATAAAGAGGTAATATGCAAATCGACCATCACACTGTCACAAGATGGCAGCGCCCACAACAGGGGCGGGGCCAGCTGCTCCATGCGCCTGCCACCAGAGTCCCCTAAGCCCTGCCGGGGGCATCTGCCCAGCCACCCAGGGCCGGCCTGAGGCTCAGGTAACCAGGGCTGGCTGAGGCTTGTGCTGCTGGCAGTGAGAGCAACAGAGGTGTGATGGGGGCATCGCCTTCCCCTGATCACCTGGGTCGCCTCCCACCCCTGAGGGCTCCCGGATTGTGAGAGTGAGCAGGCCTGCACAGTGGGGGGGGGGAGGGGGGTCCCTCAACCCAGCCTGCCCCCTCTCACAGTCTGGGAGCCCTCAGGGGATGTCCTACTGATGGCTTAGGCAGTCTGGCCTCCCTCTGCGGGAGGCAACCGGGCCGATCAGGGGAAGGCACTGCCCCATCAACCCACTGCTGCTGCCACTGCCAGCCCTTGCAGCTGCCGCTGCTGCCAGCCCTCCTTGGCCCTCGCAGCCACTGTGGCTTTGTCTGGAAGGATGTCTGAAAGGATGTCGGAAGGACGTCCAGAAGACATCTGGTCTATTTGGTCTAATTAGCATATTACCCTTTTATTATTATAGATTGTTTGGTTTATACCTCAGTATTTTCTTTTCTTGGTGATAATGTAAATGCTGGTGTGTTTTTCATTTAAAATTTTTTATTTCTAGTATAAAGGAATATAATTAATGCTTGTATATTGACTATGTATACTGCAATACTGCTATAATCACTTACTCATTCTAGGGGCCTTTTTGTAGATTCTTTGTTTACATAAACAATCATGTCATCATCAAAGAAGGAGACTTTTATTTCTTCCTTGACAATTAGTACACCTTTTATTTACTTTTCTTGTCTTTTTGTGTTACCCAATATGTTGTTAAATGGGAGTGGTGAGAGGGATATCCTTGTCTTGTTTCGGTGTTTTAGTGGGGAAGCATCTAGTTTCTCACCATTAAGTATTATGTTAGCTGTAGGGTTTTTGTAGGTGTGCTTTATCAAGTTGAGGAAGTATTGCTCCATTTCTTTTGTTGTTGTTTTGCTAATCCTCACTTAAGGATATTTTTTCCATTGATTTTTAGAGAGAACAGAAGGGAGGAATGGGAGGGAGGGAGGAGAAGGAGAGGAGAGAGAGGTAGAGAGATAGATAGGTACGTAGAAAGAGAGAGAGAGAGAGAGAGAGAGAGAGAGAGGAGAGAGAGAGAGAGAGAGAGAGAGAGAGAGAGAGAGAGAGAGAGAGAGAGAGATCCACGTGAGAGAGACACATTGATCGGTTGCCTCCCACATTTGCCCAGACAATGGGCCAGGCATGGAATCTGCAACCCAGGTACATGCCTTTGACCAGGAATTGAACCCTCAACCCCTTGATCCACGGGTGAACATTCTAACCACTTAGCAACACTGGCCAGGGCAGTTTTGCTCCATTTTTTGTTTTTATCATGAAGAGATGTTAGATTTTGTTAAATGTTCTTTCAGCATTTACTGATAGGATTTTTCTTTTCTTTTTTCATGCTATAATTTCATTTTGTTTTGTTTTTATTGTTTACAGTATTACATATGTCTTCTTTTTCCCCAATTGACCCCCGTCCCCATCCACTCCCACCCCCAAGGACAAGCCCCCACTGCCCCACTGTCTGTATCCATTGGTTATGCTAATATGCATGCATAAAAGTCCCTTAGTTCATCTCTACTTCCCTGTCTCCTCCCCTGCCCCTTGTCTCTGGATCCATTTTTGTTCATCAGTTTATGTTGATCATTATATCCCACATATGAGTGAGATCATGTGATATTTATCTTTCTCCAACTGGCTTACTTTGCTCAACATAATGCTCTCCAGTTCCATCCATGCTGTTGCAAATGGTAAAAGTTCCTTTTTTTTTTTTTTTAATAGCAGCGTAGTATTTCATTGTGTAGATGTACCACAGTTTTTTAATCCACTCATCTGCTGATGGGCACTTAGGCTGTTTCCAAATCTTAGCTATTGTAAATTGTGCTGCTATGAACATAGGGGTGCATATATCCTTTCTGATTGGTGTATCTGGTTTCTTAGGATATATTTCTAGAAGTGAGATCACTGGGTCAAATGGGAGTTCCGTTTTTAACTTTTTGAGGAAATGCCAAACTGTTCTCCACAGTGACTGTACCACTCTGCATTCCCACCAGCAGTGAAGGAGGGTTCCTTTTTCTCCGCATCCTTTCCAGCACTTGTCTGTTGATTTGTTGGTGATAGCCATTCTGACAGGTGTGAGATGGTACCTCATTGTTGTTTTGATTTGCATCTCTCAGATGATTAGTGACTTTGAGCATGTTTTCATATGTCTCTCGGCCTTCTGTATGTTCTCTTTCAAAAAGTGTCTATTTAGGTCCTTTGCCCATTTTTTGATTGGATTGTTTATCTTCCTTTTGTTAAGTTGTATGAGTTCTCTGTAAATTTTGGAGATTAAGCCCTTATCTGAAATAGTATTGGCAAATATGTTCTCTCATGCAGTGGGCTTTCTTGTTGTTTTCTTGATGGTTTCTTTTGCTGTGCAGAAACTTTTTATTTTGATGTAGTCCCATTTGTTTATTTTCTCCTTACTTTCCATTGCCCTAGGAGCTGTATTGGTAAAGATATTGCTACGACATATGTCTGATATTTTGCTGCCTATGGAGTCTTCTAAGGTTTTTATGGTTTCCCATCTTACATTTAAGTCCTTCAGCCATTTTGAGTTTGTTTTTGTGTATGGTGTAAGTTAGTGATCTAGTTTCATTTTTTTGCATGTATCTGTCCAAATTTCCCAGCACCATTTATTGAAGAGACTGTCATGACTCCATTTTATGCTCTTGCCTCCTTTGTCAAATATTAATTGAGCATAATGGCTTGGGTCTATTTCTGGGTTCTCTATTCTGTTCCCTTGGTCTATATGTCTGTTCTTGTGCCAGTACCAGGCAGTTTTGAGAACCGTGGCTTTGTAATACAGCTTGATATCTGGTACTGTGATCCCTCCAACTTTGGTCTTCTTTCTCAGGATTGCTGTGGCTCTTTGGGGTCTTTTTTAATTGCAGGTGAATTTTTGGAGAGTTTGTTCTAGGTGTGTGAAATATGCCATTGTTATTTTAATGGGGATTGCATTGAATCTATAAATTGCTTTGGGTAGTATGGACATTTTAATTATATTGATTCTACCAACCCATGAACACAGTATGTTCTTCCATTTGTTTATGTCTTCTTCTATCTCTTTTTTTAATGTCCTGTAGTTTTCAGAGTACAGGTCTTTTACCTTCTTAGTTAAGTTTATTCCTAGGTATCTTAATTTTTTTGGTTTCACTGGTAAACGGAATTGTTTTTTTAGTTTCTCTTTCTGTGAGTTCATTATTGGTGTATAAAAGAAGCCATAGATTTCTGGGTGTCAATTTTGTATCCTGCCACATTGCCAAATTTATTTATTAAGTCTAGCAGTTTTTTGATGGAGTCTTTGGAGTTTTCTATGTACAGTATCATGTCATCTGTGAATAATGACAGTTTTATTTCTTCTTTTCCAATTTGGATGCCTTTTATTGCTTCTTCTTGACTGATCGCTATGGTTAGCACTTCCAGTACTATATCAAACAGGAGTGGTGAGAGTGGGCATCCTTGTCTTGTTCCTGTTCTTAAGGGAAATAGTTTTAGTTTTGCCCACTGAGTATGATGTTAGCTGTAGGTTTGTCAGATAAGGCTTTTATTATGTTGAGGTATGATCCCTCTATTCCCACTTTGCTGAGAGTTTTTATCAAGAAAGGGTGTTGGATTTTGTCAAATGCTTTTTCTGCATCGATTGATATGATTATGTGATTTTTGTCTCTCAGTTTGTTTATGTGATGTATCACATTTATTGATTTGCGGATAGTATACCATCCTTGCATCCCCAGAGTAAATCCCACTTGGTCATGGTGTATGATCTTTCTAATGTAATGATGGATCTGATTTACTAGAATTTTATTGAGGATTTTAGCATCTATGTTCATCCAGGATATTGGCCTGTAGTTCTCTTTTTTTGTGGTGTTTTTATCTGGTTTTGTAATTAGGGTAATGCTGGCTTCATAGAAAGAGCTTGGAAGTGTGCCTTCCTCTTGAATTTTTTGTAATAGTCTGGGGAGGAGAGGTTTTAGTTCTTCTTTGAATGCTTGGTAGAACTCCCCTGTAAAGCTGTCTGAACCAGGGCTTTTATTTGCTGGAAGATTTTTGATTACTGCTTCATTTTCTTTGGTAGTTATCTGCCTATTCAGTTTTTTTTTTTTTTTTATTCTTCCTGATTGAGTTTTGGGAGTTTGTATTTTTCTAAGACTATGTCCATTTCATCTAGGTTGTCCAATTTGTTGGAATTGAGTTGTTCATAGTGTTTTTTCATAATCCTTTGTATTTTTGTGGGGTCAGTTGTTACCTCTTTCATTTCTGATTTTGTTTATTTGGGTCCTCTCTCTTTGCTTCTTGGTGAGCCTAGCTAGAGGTTCATCAATATTGTTTGTCCTTTCAAAGAACCAGCTATTGGTTTTATTGATCTTTTGTTATTTTGTTGTTGTTGTTGTTGTTTTTGTCTTCTTGTTGTTTATTTCCGTTCTGGTCTTTATTATTTCCTTCCTTCTGCCTACTCTGGGCTTTTCTTGTTGCTCTCTTTGTAATTCTTTGAGTTGGAGGGTTAGATAATTTATTACTTTTTTTTATTTTTATTTTTTAGGTAGGCCTGTAGAACTATGAACTTCCCTCTCAAGACTGCTTTCACTGTGTCCCATAGGTTTTGGATTGTTATGTTTTCATTGTCATTTGTTACCAGTTTGCTTTTTATTTCTTCTTTGATCTCTTTGGTAACCCAATCATTGTTTAATAGCATGCTCTTTAGCCTCCAAGTGTTTGATTTTTTTCCATTGTTTTTATTGTAGTTTATTTCTAATTTTGTGCCATTGTGGTCTGAGAAGATGCTTGATATGATTTCCATCTTCTTGAATTTGAAGAGACTTTGCCTGTGTCCCAATATGTGGTCTATCTTTGAAAATGACCCATGTGCACTTGAGAAGAATGTATATTCTGTGGCTTTGGAGTGAAATGTTCTGAAGATGTCAATTAAGTCCATCTGATCTAGTGAGTCATTTAGGATTGATGTTTCTTTGCTGATTTTTTGTTTAGAGGATTTATCCAGTGGTGTCAATGGGGTATTAAAGTTCCCTGCTATGATTGTGTTGCTATCGATCTCTCCCTTGATATCTTCCAGAAGTGTTTTTTTTTTTTTTATGTATTTGGGTGCTCCTGTATTGGGTGCATATATGTTTACCAGAGTTATATCCTCTTGTTGGATTGCTCCCTTTAGTATTATAAAATGGCCTTCCTTATCTCTTGTTATGGCCTTCACTTTGAGGTCTAATTTGTCAGTTATAAGTATTGCTACCCCAACTTTTTTAAAATGTCCATTCACCAGAAAATTTTTTTTCCATCCCTTCACTGTCCGTCTGTGTGAGTCCTTTGTTCTGAGGTGGGTCTTTTGTAGACAGCAGATATATGGATCATGTTTTCTCATCCATTCAGCTACCCTATTCTTTTGATTGGAGCATTTAATCCATTTACATTTAAGGTTATTATTGATAGGTACCTGTTTGCCGCCACTTTTATTCTTTATGCCTGTGTTCCTTCTTCCCTTCCTATTTCTTCTTTTTACAGTAGTCCCTTTAGCATTTCTTGCATTGTTGGTTTGGTAGTAATAAACTCCCTTAGCCCTTTTTTATCTGTGAAGCTCCTGATTTCACCTTCAATTTTGAATGATAGCCTTGCTGGATATAGTATTCTTGGATTCAGTCCCTTGCTTTGCATCACTTTGTATATTTCATTCCCTTCCCTTCTGGCCTGATGTGTTTCTGTTGAGAAATCAGTTGATATTCTAATGGGAGATACCTTGTAGGTAACTTTCTGTCTCTCTCTGGCAGCCTTTAAGATTCTTACTTTGTCATTGGTGTTTGCCAATTTAATTATTATGTTTCTTAGTGTCAGTTGATATGATTTTTCTTCTTTAACTTGTTGATGTTATGAATAACATTAATTGATTTTCAAATGTTGAACTAGGCTTGAGTACTGGAATAAATCCCACTTGGTTGTGGTGTAGAATTCTTTTTATACTTATGTGGATTTGATTTGCTAATATTGTGTTGAGGGTTTTTGCATCTATGTTCACGAGGGATATTGGTCTCTAGTTTTCCATTTGTCTGGTTAATCTTTGTCTGGTTTTGGTATTAGGGTAATGCTGGCCTCATAGAATGAGTTGGGAAGTATTCCCTCTGCTTCTATTTTCTGGCAAAGATTGTAGACAATTAGTGTAATTTATTTATTAAATGTTTGATATAATTCACTAGTGAAACCATCTGTGCCTGTTGCTTTCTGTTTTGGAAGGTTACCAATTATTGATTCAATATCTTTAATATATATAGGCTTATTCAGATAATCTATTTTTCCTCATGTGAGTTTTTGGTGTCTTTTAAGGAATTGGTGCATTTCATCTAGGTTATCAAATTTGTAGGCATTTAATTTTCATAATATTCCTTTAGTATACCTTTTTCTTAATTAACTTGGCTAGAAGTTTATCAATTTTATTTTTCTTTTAAAGGATCCAGCTTTTGTTTTTGTTCATTCCTCTGAGTTCCTTTTCCAATTTCTTGATTTCTGCTCTAATTTTTATTTCTTTTCTTCTGCTTACTTTGCATTTAATTTGCTCTTCTTTTTGTAGTTTTGTAAGATGGAAACTTAGATTACTTATTGTAGATCTTTCTTCCTTTCTAATATATGCATACAGTGCTATAACTTTCCCTTTAAGTTCTGCTTTTGTTGCATCCACAAATTTTTATCCTCACTCGAGGATATGTTTTTCTGTTACTGATTTTTTAGAGAGGGAGGGGAGAGAAGAGAGAAAGAGAGAGAGAGAGAGAGAGAGAGAGGAAGAGAGAGAGGGGAAGAGAGAGAGAGAAAGAGAGAAACATCGACTTGATAGAGAATCATTGATCGGAATTTCCCTCCCTTATGGGCCCCAAGCAGGGATGTAACCCGCAACATAGATATATATGCTGACCAGGAATTGAACCTGAAAGCTTTTGGTATATATGACAACACTCTAACCAACTGATTCACCTGACCAGGGAAGTCATTTTAATTTATTTTAAAATATTTTTAAATTTGCCGAAACCGGTTTGGCTCAGTGGATAGAGCGTCGGCCTGCGGACTGAAAGGGCCCAGGTTCGATTCCGGTCAAGGGCATGTACCTTGGTTGCGAGCACATCCCCAGTGCGGGGTGTGCAGGAGGCAGCTGGTCGATGTTTCTCTCTCATCGATGTTTCTGGCTTTCTATCCCTCTCCCTTCCTCTCTGTAAAAAATTAATAAAATATATTAAAATAAAATATTTTTAAATTTATCTTGAGATTTATTTGACTCATATGTTTAGAAGTGTGTTGTTTACTCTCCACCTATTTTGGGGTTTTCCAGCTCTCTTTCTCTTACGATTTCTAGTTTAATTCCATTGTGATCTGAGAGCATACTTCCTATAATTTTTATTCTTTCAAATTTATTAAGGTACATTTTGTGGCCCAGAAAGTGGTCTATCTTGGTGAATGTTCCATGTGAGCCTGCTGTTATTAGATGAAATTTTCTATAGATGTCAGTTAGATTTAGCTTATTGGTGGCACTGCTGAGTTCAGCTATATCCTTGCTGATTTTTTTTTTATGGCAAATCTGTCTATTACTGATAGAGTATTACAGTCTCAACTATAATAGTGGGTTTGTTTATAGCTCCTTGCAGTTCTATCAGTTATGGCCTGGTGTATTTTGACACTCTGCTATTGGGCACATACACTGCAAGTATGGATTGTTGTACTTCTTAGAGTGTTGACCTCGTTATCATTTATAACTAGAGGCCCAGTGCATGATTGAATCATGCACGTGTAGGGTCCCCTACACGCTTTTGCTTTTGATCACGGGGAGCTGGGTGCCTGTCCGCTGGTGCACCAGGCCTTTCAGAAGCCTCCAGCGTGGCAGAGGCTTCTGAAAGGCCTGGTGCCTAGTGGACAGGCACCCAGCTCCCACGCTTTAATGGTCTGTGGCCGCTGAAGGGGGCTACGCTGCTGTTGAGAGGCGCAGGTGGCGGGACTCCCACCCCCTGCACCTCTCAAGGGCCGCTGAGGGGGGCTGCCGCGGACACCTGGCTACCCTGCCGTTGAGAGGCGCAGCTGGGTGTCCGCGCAGGCCCCCTTAGCAGCCGCGGATCTGGCCTCGATCTGGCCATTGAGTCCCGCCCCCTGCGCCTCTCAACAGCAGCGTAGCCCCCCTCAGTGGCAGCGGATCCGTGCCTCTCAATGGCCGGATAGGCCACCCCGAGTCCCGCCCCCCAGCCTCCCGCCGCCCAATCGTGGGCGTAGCGGAGTGATGGTAATTTACATGTTACTCTATTATTAGATAGGATGCTCCTCTTTATCCCTGATAACTTTCCTGGCTCTGAAGTCTGCTCTATCTGAAATCCACGTAGTTACTCTCACTTTGTGTTGATTAGTGTTGGCATGGTATATCTTCCTCCATCCCTTTACTTTTAATCTATTTGTCTTTATATTTAAAGTGGGTTTCTTAAGTGACTATTGACACTTAAAGTGGCTATTGGTAATAGTTGGATCTATATCTGCCATATTTGTTACTGTTGTCTATTTGTTGCTCTTCTTCTTATTTTTCTCTCTCTCTTCTGGCTTTAACTGAGCATTTTGCTCCATTTTTTTTCTCCTCTCATACTTTTTTTAAAAAGTTTAAAAATTTAAAATACAGTTTATATTCGATATTACTTTGAATTAGTTTCAAGTGTACAACATGGTTAAACAATCATAAACTTTACAAAGTGTTCCCCTGATATTTTCACTACCCACCTGGCATCAGACAGAGTTATTATAATATTATTGACTATATTTCCTATGCTGTACTTTACATCCCCATGACTATTTTGTAGATGGGTAATTCCCCATCTGTACCTCTCAATCCCTTCACCTTTTTCACCCATTCTCCCCAACCCCTTTCCTCTTGAAGCCATCTCTATATCTGTGAGTCTGTTTCTGTTTCTTATTCTGCTTTATTAAAAAATTTGGTGGTTACCATAGAGTTTACAGTATACATTACAACTAATCTAAGTCCATTTTCAAATAACACTATTTTGCTTCACATGCATTACAGGTATTTCATAATACATTATTCCAATTCCTCCCTCCATCCTTTATAACATTGCTGTCATTCATTTCACTTATCCATAAGCTATAATCATCTAATATACTGTTGCCATAATTATTCTGAACAAACTGTTATCTGTTAGCTCAATTATGAATAACAAATAATTATTTATTATTTTACCTTCATTCCTTCTTTAATGTTCTTTTTTTTAAATGTAGATCTGAGTTTCTGACCTATATCATTTTCCTTCTCTCTGAAGAACTTTTTAAAATATTTCTTGCAAGGCAGATCTGCTGGCAACAAGACCCTCAATGTTTATTTGCCTGAGAAAGTTGTTATTTCTCTATCACTTTTGAAGGGTAATTTCTCTGGATACAGAAATCTAATTTGGTGGGGGTTTTTCTTTTAACACTAAGAATTTCATAGCACTCTTGTCTTGTTTGCATGGTTTTGGAGGAGAAATTCAGTATAATACTTACCTTTGCTCCTCTAAAGTGTCTCACCTCCCAGCTTCTTTTGAAGTTTCTTTTTTGTCTTTGATTTTCTGCAATTTGAATATGATATGATAATATGCCTAGGTGTAGATACATATATATATATATTTATATATTTATATATATATATTTTTTAATCCTCACCCAAGGATATGCTTATTGACTTTAGAGAAAGGGAAAAGAGGGAAGGAATGAGAGAGAGAGAGAGAGAGAGAGAGAGAGAGAAGAGAGAGAAACATCGATTGGCTGCCTCCAAGATGAGCAACAAATGGGGATCGAACCCACAACCTAGGTATGTGCCCTGACCAGGAATCGATCCCACAACCTTTCAGTGTATTGGGATGACACTCTAACCAACTGAACCACACCGGCCAGGTCCCTAGGTGTAGCTGTTTTTATATTTATCCTGTATGGTGTCCTTTTGAACTTCCTGGACCCGTTTGCCATTACTTTTGGAAAATTCTCAACCATTATTACTTAAAAATATATTCTCAACCATTATTACTTAAAAATATACTTAAAAATATATCATTCTTCTCCTTCTGGTATTCACATTAAGCTCATGTTAAACCTTTTGTAATTTCCCTACTGTTCTAGGATACTCTGTTCTTTTCTTTTTTTTTTTTTCATTCTCTTTTCTGTTTATTTTTCAGTTTGGAAAGTTTCTATATCTTCAAGCTCACTGATTCTTCCCTCATCCATGTCAAATCTACTGGTGTATCCATTAAAGGCATCCTTCATTTCTGTTTCTATGTTTTTAATTTCTAGCATTTCCTTTCAATCCTTTCTGAGAGTTTCATCTTTCTGCTGACATCTGTTCTTGCATGAAGTCCCCTTTATCCATAAGAGCCCTTAGCAGCTCATCACAGATGAGATTCCCAGTCTCATCATTCTCAAACCCCTGAATTTGGTTCTGATGCTTGCTTTGTCTCTTCAAACTTTGCTTTTGTATTTTATCATGCTTGCAATTTGTTTTGTTTTTTTTTTTAGAAGAAATCAGACATTATGCATAAGGTAAAAAAAGAAATGAGGTAGACAGGCATTTAGTGTGAAGTTTTAGGTTTATCTGGCTAGGCGTTATCTGTGTGTACTAACTCCTAGCAATGTAGCTGTGGTATCCTTGGCTAACATTTCTTATAGTGTGGCCCTGGCTGCTGTGCCTCAGTTGGTTGAGTGTTATCCCGTCCTCCAGAAGGTGGCGGGTATGACACCCATGTTTCAGGCTTGATCCCTGGTAAATGTTTCTCTCTCACTTCGATCTTTTTCTCTCTCCCTCTCCCTTCCTCTCTCTCTCTAAAAAAAAATCAATAAAACGTATTTTTAAAAAGTTGTCTTTGGGTTTTCCTACCAACTCCCTTTTAAAGAAAGTCTGAGGCTTGCAGGGTTTCCACTGTAGTCCCTATTATTATGCACAGCCTATTGATGTGGTGGTAAGATATGGGAGCAGTAAAGCATGCTATAATCCTATGATTAGGACTCAGCCCTTTAGTGTTGCGGGGCTGTGAACTTCACAAGCTTTTCGGTTTTGTTTTGTTGTCTTTTGCCCCTTAGGCAAGACAGGAAGGCTAGAAAGGGCTGGAATTGGGTATTTCCTTTTCCCCACAGCCTTTAGGCTCTGACAAAATCCACTGTGGATTAGGCTCTGGTAAAATAGTTTTCCTTGAGGGCAGACATTTGTTAAAGAGAACAGAATGCTCTGGGTATATTTCAAAATAGTTATTTCTCCCACCCCCCTGCCCAAAGCATGAGGGAAATTTTCTCAGATCTTCACCCTGAGCACCTGGTGGGAATCCTGGAGGAAAAACTGGTGACAGTGTGAAGGCCTCTCCTGAGACTGGGGCCCCAGGAGATTTTTATCTCTCATGCTAATCCATGTACAGACCCCAACAGTTAGTCAACTACCCTTTAGGTCTTGTACATGGTGCTGCTGCCACTTGCCGTTTCTGCTCTGGGCTAGCTCCGATTCCCTGTATTTGCCTTTCTCTCCAGTTTTCAGGGCAGTGTTTTGTCCTGGCCCTCAATTCTCTGACGGATCTAAGGAGGGTTGTTGATTTCCACATTGTTCAGGGTTTTTCTTGCTGTGAGGACAGGAGTGACAACTTCCACAGTCCTGACACGTTGGATCTAAAATCACCCACCACCTCTTCTTGTACAACTCTGAACTAAAAGCAATTTTTTTCATTTTTAAAATGGTTGGAAAAAAATCACAAGAGGAATATTATTTTATGGCTAGTAAAAGTTACACGAATAACAAGTTTTAAAATTCATATTAAGTTTTATTGGAATACAGCCATGCTCATTTATTTGCATGCTATTTATGGTGTTTATGGCTACTTTTGTGCTACAGAGGCAAGTTGAGAGAGTTTGACAGATACTTTAAGGCCCACAATGCCTAAAATATTTACTATCTGGCTCTTTGCATAAAACATTTCCAATTCCTACTCCTTTTCTCTTAATTTTTCTTTATATTTTCTATTGCTTTTTCTCTGTTGAATTTTGGGTAATTTTGTCAGATTTATTTTCCAGTTTATTGTGATTCTTTTTTAGCTGTATCTAATCTGCTGATTTTTCTGTCATTATTTTTTCTCCAGCAAATATGTTTTTAATTTTCAAAATTTTATTTTTTTAAATCTGTGTGGCAGGTTTTGATCATCCCTGGTTGCTCATTTTTTGTGATACCACTTTTATTTTTTTAAGCATTTCATACATATTTATTATATACTGTATCTGATAATTCCATTATTTGAATCCTTTGAGGTCTAAATCTGATGTTTGCTGCTTCTGCTATTAATGCTGGTTTCTTTCCTTCTGTATCTTATGATTGCGGGTTGTGAGCAGACCCAGTCTGTGGTCCTAAACCAAGGATGCCTTGTTCAGAGAGGACTGCTCTTCAGAGAGCCTGGGAGATGACAACCACCTGGAGTACTAGAGCCTTCTTCCAATTTCTCTGACTTCATCTGGTACTTCAATCTTTCTCTATTGGCCCAAGACTCTATTTTTTCTCAGTTGCATCTACAACACTGGAAATGAAATTGGGAGCTGTTCTTAGGTATCCTGTCTTTTCCCATGTGCATGCTCTTCAACTTTGGTTTTCAGCTCTGTTTTCTTTTTTACTCTTCTGGTCCTTTGGAATTTTCTAAAATGTTAGCAACACAGTAAGATTATTTTTTTCTGTCAGTCTAGATGTTTTGTAAGAGGAGGGTCTCCTGGCTATCTATTCTGCCATATTGACAGAGCAGGGGTCCGAGCCAATCTTTCTTCTGCACTTGCAGCTAATTTTAGCTGCTCCATTTGCTGGTTTAACTCCTTCTTGGGACCAGGTAAGTGAATTATTTCTATAGTTTCTACCTTCTCATTTCCTTCATTACACTCCTTTTCCTGTTCTTGTCTCTAGCACCCATTTCATTCCCTTAATAGATACCCAAACTCTGAGTCAATGGTGATGGCACCTTCTCTTTGGCTAAAGGAACACCCATTCTTTGGACTCATCAATGACAGAATTTAGCTTGTGGCTCTTTTGGAGTATCTTGGGTCTCCTTCTGTCTCCTCCGATTTCTAAGTATACACAACCTCTATTCTTATGCCTAACCCATTTAAACAAGCTCTTTTTGTTGACATGATTTAATTTTTATTTACTGGTTATATTATTTCAGGTCTCTTCTATGGAATTGCTCCTTGGGTCTCCAGAGTATGGTTTAACGCTAACTGCTTTTCTTCCTCTATTTACATCACTGCCCACATGCTATTCTGTCATTTTTAGATTGATTAGTTACTTCTGCAGCTGTTGCATCAGTTACAAATGGCTTTAGATGAAGAAACAAGGGATATGAAAATACTTTGTCAACTGTAAAGCCCTGTACAATGCTAAGGACTAGTCAAGGATGAGATACACAGTGTCTTAAAAGGCTTCTGAGGCTGAAGAGTGGTCTGTACAGGAAGAGAAGTCTGAGTCCTTTAAAGGGGGAAATGGAACATCCTATTTAGAAGCTGCTGCCAATTTGATTCTTCCTCTATTTAAATAGAGCAAATCTATTTTTAGCAAAGACTGAGAACAAAAGAATCACTGAGATGTTCTCCAGACTTACATTTCCAACAGCTTCCATCTCTCCCAATTTGTTGTGTACAACACAGGCACAGAGGATGAGAGCATGCTCCCATGAAATGTGGTGTGAAAGAGTGGAGGGAATTACAGTGCTAGGGGACAATATGATGGGGATTTTTCGGAAGATATGCTAATGCAAAACGATGAATTACCATGATAGCCAGGCTATGGTTCTAGGGCCAAGGCTGAGAAGAGGCAGGTTTCTGGTGTGCATATCTGGGCAGGGGAACTAAGAGACCTTACGGGTACAGCAGAAAGAGTGTTGGGCTAGGACTCTGGAGACTGTTTTCTTGGCGGGGGAGGGGGAGGGGGGAGGGGGAATGACATTGCCTTCCAACTCAAATTTAGTGATCCTGTGATCAGTACCAGGAAATGGCTTAGGCTGAGTTGAAAAACTAGGCCTTGATTAATGTTTTGGTTTGTCTACTAGTATTTTAATTCCAGGGTTTTAATCCTATATTTCTGCGTTCCTGACTTGTGTGTACTTAGCTACTGAAGTTGATGTAGGTAAGAGAAGATACATACATCCTCCCTTTTCCTAGGCACTCACTCTCTATTGTGTTCTAGGGTATACACCCAAGTTCTAAACATCCCAACAGAAGTACTGCTGGCATTTCGTGTTGTTTTTGAGGCACATCCCTCAAAACACAGGACGGTGTCCCTCCTGTTTCCCGGCACTTCCCAGACACTCCAGCACAGGGAACTCTGCCACTTTTTCATAGTACTCTTCACACACGGGAAAAGCATGATAGTAATTTCTAGTCTTATAAGCATTTCAGAATACTTTAATAAATTGTTCTGTTTGTCTTCCCAGATTTCAGGGCACAACGAAAAGTTTGCTTTTGCATTCAACTTCCTGCTATGAGTGTTACTTCTTTTAACTTCTGATTGATTCCTGGCTTATTAATTCTAAGCAGCCAGTGCAGGCATTCTCATTAGCACCCCAATGCATGATCAGGGTGGTAGGCTAGACCCAGAGTGAGGCTCCCAGCTCCCTAGGTTCTAGAACATGCATTATTGATTTACGCTGGAGTTGTGCCTACTCCGCAGGCTTCTGCAAGCACGTGCGCATCCAGCTGCACAGGTCCCCAGCTGCACCCCAGTCTTTCCTGCCTTGCAAAGGCTTCATCCTTCCTTCACTTCCATGTCTGCCTCTAACCATCTGTCCTTCCAAGTCTTCCACACATGGCTTCAGAAAGGAAAGTCACTTATTCAATATCCGGCCCTCAGTATTTACTTCTCCTAGCTAAACGTGTTTCTCCCCACTAGACTGTAAGCTTCCTCTTGCTGACAGGAACTATGACTCTATTTAGACTGCAGCACTTACAACAGTCCCTAGTATATCGTAATCACTTCATGCTTGTTCCAAGAGTAACTGAATAAATAAATGAACATGTCTCTCTCTCTCTCTCTCTCTCTCTCTGCTTTTACTTTTATTAGTTTTTATTTCATGCTGAAGTTACTCCCAGGCCATAGTTTTTGTTTCTTCAGTTTCTTCTTGGATATCCTTTTCTTCTGTGCAGCTTCCTCTTCTGGTTTAGGAACCACCTGCTCTTCCTCAGGAAGGATCCTCTCAGTGTGGCAGGAAGAGCTCCTGTATGGGGTAACCCGCCCATGAGCTCTAAGTTCTGCGCTGCATCTTGGGAGCTTTGTTCACCTGGATGTGCTCAATGACCAGAGAGTCTACATCTAAACCCTTAAGCTCAGCATTGCTCTCTGCATTTTTAAGCACGTGCAGCAAAAATTCAGCACATTTTTTGGGCCACGATCCTGTGTCCAGTCCCACTGTTTGGCCTGGGCAAACCTACCGACTCCACCATTGTAATGACGGAATGGCATGCACTGCTTCTTTAAAGTGACATCCTTCAGATGCTTGGTGACTTTTCAAATATGCATACCCTTGATGGCCTGGGCAGTTTCACGAGTGTTCTTAAAGTGAACACGAAGATTTGAACCTCTTGATTTGCATGATTAAATGGGGTTTTCTGGGTCAAGTGAATACCAAACCATTTTCAGAGGTCACCTCTGGCTGCTTTGGGGAAGAGCTCTCTCTCTCTTTTTAAGGAGTTAAAGGGAACATTTATGGAGTACGTACAGTACACCCAAAGTCAAATCTTATTCCGTCACCGTATATTAGGTCCCCTCCACCCTTCACCCCCTTCCTCTGGCAAGCACCACACTGCTATTTGTGTCCATGAGTTTTAGTTTTATATCTCACACTAGAGGCCCGGTGCACGAAAATCGTGCACGGGTAAGGTCCCTAGGCCTGGCCAGCCAGCAGGGCCAATCTGTGGGGCAACCAGCAGGGCAATCGGGGGACCCCCGCTTGCACCCGCCTTGGCTGGCCTGGGGCCTGCGGGCTGGGGTCAGCTCCTGTGTTGAGCGTCTGCCCCTGGTGGTCAGTGCACATCATAGTGACCGGTCGTTCCGTTGGTTGGTTGATTTGCATATTAGGCTTTTATTATATAGGATGAGTGAAATCATATGGTTCTTAGCTTTTTCTAGCTGACTTATTTCACTTAGCATAATATTCTCAAGGTCCATCCATGTTGCTGCAAATGGCAGTATTTTGTCCTTTCTTATGGTTAAGTAGTATTTCATTGTGTACATGTACCACATCTTTATCCAGTCCTCTATCGCAGGACACCTTGGTTGTCTCCATGTCTTGGCCACTGTGAATAGTGCTGCAATGAACATAGGGGTGCATATGTCCTTGCAAATTCATGTTTTAGGGTTTTTCAGGTAGATACCCAGGAGAGGGATTGCTGGATCATATGTTAACTTTATTCTTAATTTTTTGAGGAATCACCAGACTGTTTTTTACGGTGGCTGTACCAGTCCACATTCCCACCAGCAGCGAATGAGGTGAACATGTTTCCTGTAATGGACATTGTATGAGTGAATACAATTAACTTTTCTATAATGGTTTTTTTTTCTGTCTCAATATTATTCCCAGAATAGAATTGTTCCCAGAATAGAATGAGCCCATTTCTGAAACTACTCAAGTAAGGTTCTGAATTATAAAATATTTACACAGCTTAGTCATACATTCCCCTTTTTAAAGGATACAGCCCTAATATGATTCACATTTATCTTGCCTGCATTTTTCAACTGCTTTTGTATATGGACAAGTCTTGTTTTATTTACTAGCACCCACCATCCACTGCCTTCAGTCATCTTAACTGGAAGAAGGAAATGATACCTTTGTATCATTTCATTCAGATTTTATCACTGGCTTAACTATGGACTACCTGCTGACCAAAGGTACAGATCCCTGGGTAGATAGTAGTTATGTTGGATGACAGAATTCAGGTCCCCAAATTCTGGGAAAATGGGACTCCTAGGCAGAACTAAGGATGAAAGCAAAAATGCAAAATAATAGTAAATAAAAATTTCAGTACAAGGTACAACATGAGGAAGGTGACAGTAAAGGTGAAAAAACTTTGAGCTCATTATATCACTGTTGCCTTTGGGCTTAAAAAAAAATTCTTAAATCTCAGATTCTTCATCTACAAAATAGAAATAATTCATTCAATTATGTATTAGGTATTAGAAATATGTATTCTAAGAACTGGGGACACAGTAGTGAACAATACAAAGGACCTCTCCTCACTGAGCTTACATTCTAGGAGAGGTGATAACATGTAGCTAGTGATGTATGCTTTGACAAGTCAGAGCGCTCAACAAAGCACTTACAGTAGCACCTGGCATTTCAATAGCCAAAAGGTGGAAACAACCCAACTGCCCATCCACTGATAAATGGATAAAAATGTAGTAGTACCATACAATGGAATATTATTCAGGTATAAGAAGGAATGCAGTACAGACACATGCTGTAACCTGGATGAACCTTGAGGACATTATGCTAAGTAAAACAGACACAAAAATTCACATCTTGTCTGATCCTTTATAGCGAATATCCAGAACAGGCAAATCCATAGGAACAGAAATCAGATTAGTGGTTGCCAGGGGCTGGGAATAGGAGATGGGGAGTGATGGCTCAAAGGGTATGGGGTTTTCTTTTGGGATGAAAGTGTCCTAAAATGGTGGTGATCTTACACAATATTGTGAATGTATTAAATGTTATTAATGGTTCATTTTGATATAGTACCTGGCACTCAATGTTATATTATTTTATAGCAAAACAAAATCACTCAAGCCCTGGCCAGTGTGGCTCAGTTGGGTGAGCATCGTCCTATACGCCTAAAGATCATGGGTTCGGGACACAGACAATGGGGTGCACAAGGCCTGGGGCGGGTAATGGGGGAAAAGGGAGACATATGTAATACTTTGAACAATAAAGAATTATAAAAAAAGTAAAAACATTTAAAAAAAAAATCATGGGTTCGATTCCCAGTCAGGGCATGTACCCACTAGGTTGCGGATTAGATCCCCAGTTGTCACGCGTGTGGGAGGCAATTGATCAATGTTTCAGTCTTGAGTGGATGTTTCTCTCTCTCTTCCTCTCTCTACAAAACAATAAAAGCACGTCCTAGGAAAGGTTTTTTTAAAAATCGCCCAAATAAGAAATTACTAGGTTAATAAATGATTAAGTATATTTTTAATTACTGGAATGTTATGCAGCCTTTGAAGAGAATGAACATGATCTAGACATACAAATATGGAAAGATGTCCAAGATGTAGCTAGTAAAAAAAAAAAAAAAGCTAAAGATCAGTATATACTTGGTATGATTTGTTAATACACGTGCACATCCCCTAACTGCTTTGGCTCAGTGGATAGAGCCTCGGCCTGCAGAATGAAGGGTCCCAGGTTCGATTCTGGTCAAGGGCATGTACCTTGGTTGCGGGCACATCCCTAGTAGGGGGTGTGCAGGAGGCAGCTGATCGATGTTTCTCTCTCATAGATGTTTCTAACTCTCTATCCCTCTCCCTTCCTCTCTGTAAAAAATCAATAAAATATATTAAAAAAAAAATAAAAAAATACACATGCACAGCTCCACCAGCATAGCTCAGTGGTTGAGTGACCTATGAACCAGGAGGTCACGGTTCAATTCTTGGGTCAGGGCACATGCCCGAGTTGCAGTCACAATCCCCAGTGTGAGGCATGCAGGAGGCAGCCAATCAATGATTTTCCCTCATCAATGTCTCTATATCTCTCTTCCTCGTCCTTCCTCTGAGATCAATAAAAATATATTTTAAAAAAATACACAAGCACACACGTTTATATATGCCTAGGAAACAACGGGATGTGAAGAAATATGAAAATAGTGGTTACTTCTGAGGTGAATAGACTGGTCCTGGGTGGGAATTCTTTTGGTACACATTTTGAAGTTTTTAGGTGAGCTTAGAGTTAAAAGTGTGACATAGCAGTCAAAAAAGCATTATTATGGCATTATAAGAAATACAGAATCTTGAACGAGGGAGGTCATTACCGAAATTGAGAAAAAAAATGTATTGGCTTCATACACCTTATAGAACTTGACTTGTCACATTCTCAGTGTAAAAATTCTTCTTTAATACCTGAGAGCGGTCTCTGCAGGTGGTCAGAGACATAGCAAGTTCTTGTGCTTCCCAAAGTGGGGAGTACACCACAAGTGCTCCACAGATATTTGTTCAGTGTTCCTGAGGTCCCAAATAGCCCAGCGGGTGTGGCTCAGTGGTTGAGTGTTGACCCATGAACCAGGAGTTCATGGTTCAATTCCCGGTCAGGGCACATGCCTGGGTTATAGGCTCGATCCCCAGTGTGAAACATGCAGGAGGCAGCTGATGAATGATTCTCTCTCATCATTGATGTTTCTATTTTTCCCTCTCCCTTCCTCTCAGAAATCAATAAAAAAAATTTTTTTTAAAGGATAAGGTATATAGTATCTTAGGCTTTTGTGCAAACTTTCCCCTTAACTTGTTAAAGCATGTCTTTAAGAATGAGATTAATATAGAAGCTTCAGACCATTGTAAGAAAATCCAGACACAAATCTCAACTCTTAAAAAAAAATCATTTTATTGATCCGTTACCATACAAAATTTATTCAAATTACACCCATTTGAAGTGGTAAGATCACAGCTAGAGAACAGGTTACCCTGTAACAAATCTATTTACAAAATCCATCATAAAAGCTTTTTTTTTTTTTACATTATATTACACATTTTCTTTTTTAAACTAGCATACAACACAAAGCTAAATTGATTAGTAGTTTGCCTTCTCCCAATTTTGGGAGAAATATTTCCCTTTGACAAAATCACGTACCCCATAGGAAAAGAAATTCCCACAATCTGACCATTGCCACCTGACTGACTCTACAAGGCATCTTCCTTCAAACCTCTCATACACACGAGTTGCCATGCACACGCTGAGTTCTTACTTCTTTTTCCTGAAAGCTAAAGCTTTAAATACTGCAATTCTATTTACAGATCTACACTTGAAACAAAAATGAAAACAAGAACCACAACAAAAAACAAAAACAAAATATAACACTCTTAAAAAATTACAAACCAGCTAGAAAATATTCTGGCAGTGTTTACAAATTAATTGCTATCTTTGTACAAAATTGCTAGATAATGAAAATGTGAGTAGACTACATATCAACTTAAATAAAACAATTGCTATGCACAAGTCTGTACATATAAACACACACCTTAACACTGTTTGACAGCTCATGTGTTGCCCTTTATACAGTTTATTTTCTAAGGCTCACGCAGTCATAATTCGCACACTTGTAACTTTTAGCCATTTCATGTGTGAGCTTTAATAGCAGCAACTCAATGGTACCAGGAAACCGGCATACTCTGACTTAAAGTAACACAAATACTGGAGAACTAACCCACTTTGTGTGCCGGATACTATGTTTAAAAAAAAAAAAAAAAAAGACGAATGCAAACAGAACAAAGAATGGACATTTCATTAATGTACCCCAGTTAAGCCCATTAACTGGAGAAATCTTATGCACGAAGGAACTTTTAAGACTTATTAGTATTCCTTTCATTCTAAAACAATAAATACGGCATTACATTACGAAAGGTTTAAGGAGAAATTCAACAAAACACAACAACCTAGCCAGGTGAGCTCAGTCGTTAGACTTTGGAAAAAAAATTAGCTTTGTGCAGCTGGCAGAGAATTACACAAAGCTGGAAGCAGAGGCAGCTAACCAGATGAGATAAATATGGGAAATGGGGAAAAGCTTGGCATAAATGGTTTCCTATACAGGAAAACACCCCACAGTGCATTTCCAGTAGGCACTTGACACAAAGCTCCCCTCCCCTCCCCCACCCCAAAGCTTCATCTCGGACCACATATTTGTACCAAGTCCAGTGTGTGAGGGGAGGAGGCTGGGGATGGAGGCTGAAGAAAAAGGAGGGTAATCTGCACCTTTGTTTTTCTTCCCAAACACACATCCACGCATACCTACACAAATCATTTAAAGTGCTGGTGTCATGGTTTTGACCCCCACCACCACTTTGCATATTGTGGAAATCTACCTAGAATAAACTGGCTGGGGTGTTCGTGGTTGACCGTTTTGTATTTTTCCTAAGGGATATTTTCAATTCGATTACACACGTGAATAGAGTGCCTACTATGTGCCTACCAGTGGGCCAGACACATAGCATTTCAGTTTCTCTGTTCCTGTTGAGGTTGTTTTTTGTGTGTGTGTGTTTTTTTTAAGTAAGACTCCCTCATCCCTACAGTCTTTAGCATCCAAGGAATGGATCTGAGGTACTGAGTCACATTCCCGGTGGGAGATGGCCACCTCCCCTGGCCAATGGGAAAGCCACTCTTGGACATAACTGGTAGGATTTGCAGCTGACACGAAGCCTCCAACCCGGGACACCATTCCTGAAGAGCAAAGTGGGAAAACACCCCGGCATTCTGTCGCTTCATTTTCTACGCCCACACTTCCCTTGGTCCAACTTACTCCTTCATCGAGGAAGGGGGGACAGGTTGTGGCCAGGGGTATTGCAACCCTCCACCAAGTGGGAGCTCCCTGTTCTCACCAACCTGAGTCAATGCCACTGGTAGAATGCCACTCACACGAAGGGATGCCTTTCTCCCTAGAGGCCTCTCCATCTGACCGCATCCTGAGAAGTGGTCTCCCTGAGTGCAGTGTTAAGAGAGCCCTTTCCCCGGTCACGGGGCCCCGGGAAGCCCAAGGACAGAGGGACCCACACCTGCTGTTCCTTGGGACTGCTATATCACCTGACCTGGTTCTCCTTTCAAAGGGGCCGCCAATGTCAGCGAGGACAGACTCGCTCCAAGCTCCCCTTCTGGGAAAGGAAGCCAAATGGGGCAATGCTTCTGCAGAGGCTGTTAAACCTTAGGTCACACTCGTTTAGATGCTCTGATCAGAGAGGTTCTCTATCTCTGCTTAAATAATTTGAATTAGCAAAAACCGCTTCAAAGTAAACAGTTAAATTGTAATGGTGATGGGTGCCACAGGAATGCTTAAATGGCAGCTAAAAAAAATTAGAAAGTCTAAAACAATCCACAAAGAACTCCTCAGTAGGCAATTGCTACAAATCAACTTTAAACTCACAAACATGTTGGGGGCAGGGGAGTGGGAGTGGTTTATGGAGACAGGAAAATCCACAACAGCTGACAGTGGCAGATCTCAACTATTCTTCTGTATCTGCAACAAGTATTCGAAAACAGGTTCTTCATCCGAAAGGCTGTGGAGGTTCTCTTGACCTCCAAGTTGGACCCACGGCCCATAGCTTACACTGAATTATGACAGTAATTTAAATATTCCTAAGAAGAGCTGAAGACATCCGTTTCATACTTTTGCATGACTTCAAGTTTACAGTTCCTGCAGTTCCATTCCATATTAGCAGACCCCAAAGACATGCATTCTGCAGAGAAGGCACGGCTTGAAATGCTATTAAGGAAGATTGCTGTATTCCAGTGGCCCAGGTGGCCAGACCCCATTCTACAGCCCATCCGTCAGGCACAGCAAGCCAATCCGGGAGGGAGGAAGGAAGGAAAGTATGGGTGAGAGACACCTGATTGCACATTTTCTCACTTGCTGACTCATCCAGGAGATTTTGGAGCCTGGGGCAAAGCAGGGTTTTCCCAAGGGAGCCTGCAACTGTGCGTTTAGACAATTTATATATATATATAAAAAAATTCATTAAAATGTCAGCTTTGTTCTGAAGTTTGTAGTTTACTTCATGATACTATCTTGGAGGAAGAAGGTAGGAAGGGACAACACTGCATGACAGATGTTCTGGTTCCATAATAAAAAAATATTGGTTTATAAGGAGGTCACAAAGCATAATCAACTACACATGAAGTCTTCCACCAGCGGGAGCTTCTCCAAATCGTAAGCATCAAAGAGATCGCTGATGCCTTCTTCCTCCCCGAGGCTTAGGAGATAGTCTTCTTGGAGCAGGGGAGGCAGTAAGTTCACAAACGGTCCTTCTAGGTTGGAAGGAATTTGGTCCTCAGTCTGCTGTAAAAGGTTGGCTGGGGAGGCCAAAGGAGAAAGGTTTGCCATAGAAACTGAGCAATCACTATGTCCTGAGTTGGTTGAAGCCAAGTCTGAAAGGAAAAAAATTGGTGGAAACACAAAAGTAAGTTAGAATATACAAGTCGCTGTTCTGAAAGCTTTCACCCCCTGCTAATGACAATTAGGCAGCATTAGGATACAGATCACCTGTCGGCAGTCTCTAGTCGCTCACTCATCTTTTAAAGTACCTACTGTTAGCAAACAAGACTTTAATTAGCTCCAAAGATTAGAGGTTAACAAGTTAAAAAAACCTCTCTCTGATATCATCTGGTCATTATTGAAGGAAAAAAAAAAAAAAACATAAGGTAAATACCATAAAGTTGGTTCCCTAGTAGAAACTCACTGATTTTAACTTAGTCTTTTTTGAACAACCATCTTATTTTATTTATTGATTTAGAGAGAGAAAGGAAGAGAGAGAGATTTGTTGTTCTACTTATTTATGCATTCACTGTTTGATTCTTGTATGTGCTCTGATTGGGAATTCAACCCGAAATTTCGGCATATTAGAACCATGCTCTCACCAACTGAACCACCTGGCCAGGGCGAGCAACCAACTTATCAAGGATACCTCTAAAAATACCAAAAAGAAGATATTTACTTTGAATAATTATGGGGGGGAAATGGTCTTTTGTTTTACTGTTTGACATGCTATATAGTAAGAAGTTCCACCTTATCTGTGGTTTTGCTTCCCCCAGCTTCAGAATTACCCATAGACAACTGCGGTCTGAAAATTTCAGAAATAAACAATTCCTAAGTTTTAAATTGCCACAGTTCTGAGTAGGGTGCTGTCCTGCTCCATCCTGCCTGGGATGTGAATCATCTCTTTGTCCAGCATCTCCTCACCTGAGACACTCCCTGCCTGTTAGCCACCTAGGAACCATATCGGTTACCAGATGGACTGTTGTGGTGCCGCAGTGTGCCTGATGCTACCTCCCAATGCCTGTGTCATTCTCCTCACTTCATCTCATCATGTAGGCACTGTGTCATTTCACATCATCGCAAGAAGGCTGAGCACAGTATACAGTACACGGTAGTTTGAGAGACCACATCCACATAACTGTTATTACAGTATATTGTTATAATTGTTCTATTTTATTAGTTATTGTGGTTAATATCATATTGAGCCTAATTTATTAAGATTTTCCATAGATACCTATATGTAGGAAAATACAGTATATAGTTGAGCCTTGAACAACATGGGTCCACTCATACTCATAGATTTTTAAAAAATACTCGTACTGCCTTCAATCCTCAGCTGGGAGTCCACGGAGGTCCTGCAACCAATCCTCCGCATCCCGAGGAACAATTTAAGATTTGGGGGCGTCAAGAGTTATAGGTGGATTTTCGACTATGTGAGGGGGTCAGTGCCCCTAACCCTATCATTGTTCAAGGATCAACTGTATAGGGTTCAGACATCTACTATGTTTTTTTGCTCAGTATTAAATCAGACCTGTTCACTCAAATCACTGCTATTCTTGCTGCTATATTGGGAGGCGGGGGGAAAAACGAAACACACATCCCCCCAATCTGAAACTGAAAAAAAAAAAAGAAAAACGCAAAGAGCTTCCTTTTGCTCCAGGGACAGTGCAGGAAGAAGTTAGATTTATTTGGTTGGGGGTTTCCTCCCGTATCTTCTCTCCATCACATTGGGGGGTGGGGGGAGGAAGAGGAAATTAAGACAAAACTTCTTTGATAGGAGGCTTTTCTCTCCAAACACTTCTCTCTCTAAGGATCTCTGTAGCATCATGGAAAGGTGTGTGGCCAAGGATAGCTGATGACTCACTCAGCTTCACTCCCCACTTCGGTTGGGTTTCCAAACACTGTAAGGAAATGGTTTCTGCCAATAGCCAAATCCTGAGGGACTCCATTCGTGGGTGGAGGAATCATTAGCCCAAGGTCATTATTTTATTCTGCAAACTAGTGAGAATGCCTTTAAAAGAAAGTTCCCTTCATAACAATAATAACAGAAGATTTTGTGTCTTGCCTAGACTTGTGGTTCTAATACAGAATTCTTCCAGTCTGGTCGGCATGGCTCAGTGATATAGTCACCTTCATTTTTAACATAGTTTTCAAATGACAGAAAGAAGAGTTTTTACCTTTGGAAGTGGGTTTGGAGATATTCCCATTGTGGTCTTGGTTGTTTGTTTTCATTGGACTGTGTGTTTCAGTCTCTTCTGGACACAAGTAAACCTCAATGGGCCCTTGAGTACTTGCCAAGTGTATTTGTAGGCTCTATGAACAGAAAAGAGTGAGAAAGGTTCAAAATGAAAGTTCTTTTGGAAATGAAAGCAATAGTAATTTTCATCTAAACATGTAAGGGTAGTTTTCTTAGTTCATTTTGCTTTGTCACAGCTAGTCTACCTTTACCAACGATTGCCATCCCCTAGAGGACAGGTCAGCAAACTATAGCCCAAGGCCCAATCCAGTCCACCAAATGATTTTGTGAAGAGTTTTATTGGCACAGAGTCACGCCTATTCCCATTACTGATGCATGGCCTCTGGCTAGGTGGTGTTGTTTTTTTCTCACGCAGAGTTGGGCAGTGAGCAGTCCCAACAGAGACTGTATGGCTCACAAAGCCAAAAATATTTACTGTCTGGCCCTTTAAAGAAAAAATTTGCTGACTCCTGTCCCGGAGAAGGTGAATTATGCTCTCTAAATATATTTTTTTTAAAAAGCAACACACAAACTATTAAAGGGTGCTTTTAGTGTCCCAAATACAATATTTCCATGTTATTATTCCTTTATGGTAGGGCTTTTTTAATGTTGAACTTTAATAACCACTGGAACTGAGTTTAATAAGAAAATGCAGCACACTAATATTTAAAATTCCTCTTCATCTAGGTCATAGAGCTATTATTATCACTTAAGGTGAGAACTCTACCCTAGATGAGAGCTTGCAAATTTCATTCTCTTTTTACTTTCTATGCATATTCTTTTTACTACATTTCTTTACCTTAGAGTTATAGTCTGGGCCTATTATTAACCTATACCTGAAACCAATCACAAAAATACGCACCCTACTTTCTTACAATATTCTAGCCTATGAAATAAACCAAAGTCCCATTTCATCTCTTAAAAGTAAATATGATATAAATGATAAATTCTTAAATGTGCTAAGATAAGTTAGGGAGATACTTTATAGCATTTCTATCTCTATTTGTAGTGGGAACTATATTTAGAGCAATCAACATAAAATTCTCCGAAATTTCAAATTGATTGGAACCAACAAATTATGAAAAAAAAAAAAAAAAGTACAAGAGGGACAGGACATCGTATACCACCTTGAGCTGAGTGCTCTGCTTTGTTAAAATTAGATCTTTTGGACACTCAATATATATTGAACCGTTGAAATGTTTTTAAAGTTAGCGTTAAGTAAAATAGATGGGGAAAGAACTTTCTAGTTTTCAGGAGGATATGAACTTTAACCATGAATCAATGATTCTTTAACTTCAGGCATTCCAGAAAGATCTCTGCCGATGAACAAAGACGTCTCCTTACCTCTATTGGGTCAGGCACTTCAAGTCTTGTTTCTGGAGGGGCTTTCACAACTATAACAGTTTGGTCTTTAAGGCCACTAATTTTTCGAATATCTTGATATGTAGCATAAGCTAACGTAATAAGTGTTAAGGAAATCTTCCAACTAATTGCCTCAGATGTAACCATTATGAGATTAACAAAATAGATGCGTGGAAAAATTTTGAAGGATTTTATGATTTATAAGAATATATCTGTCTTGCTTTCTAGATCTTTAAATATACGGATCTTCCACGAATTTTGTTTTCTGGGTGATATCGTAAACAACAAAAGAAATGCATACCTTTTTCCTGCCCGTTTTTAAAAAGTCCATGGCTATTTGAAATATTAAAATAAACAGAAATAGCATAGTTAATTTATCAAAAGAAAACCAAGGCCCGGCTGCGGTGGTTCAGTGGTTGAGCATCAACCTATGAAACCAGGAGGTCATGGTTCGATTCCCACTCAGAGTATATGCCCAAGGTTGCAGACTAGATCTCCAGTAGGAGGTGTGCAGGAGGCAGATAATCAATGATTCTCTCTCATCACTGATGTTTCTCTCTCTCTCTCCCTCTTCCTTCCTCACCGAAATCAATAAAAATATTAAAAAAAATAATAAAAATATTTTTAAAAAAAAGAAAAGAAAGAAAACCAAGACCCATTTGGTCCAGGATTTTCAAACCAGGTTCCTCTGGAATGCAAATATTCCCTGAGTTTCCATGAAGTATGCTATCACTCAAATCGAATGATGGCAGATCCCAATTTACAGGGAAAAAAAACTTAAGCTCTATTAAACATAATTTTTTGTAACTTCCATTAACTTCTATCTTCTACTTGATTATTAGCAAGTGTCAGCAGTCACCCAAATGCATGAATGAATGAATTAGTAGCAAATAGATATATTAGTGGAAGAACTCAGAATACTGCAGAGGCAGGCAACATATTTTCTTAAGTGTACCCAGGCTGGTTGTGATTATATATTAAGAGTGTCAGTCCTTCTCAGTTAGAAAAATTACCCTTTGTATGATATTATTAACTCTACCAATATTTCAGTGTTCACAAGGAAGAAAGTGGCTTCCAGATGGTCTGCAACGTGAATGAATATGAGAAACACTGATTTAGGAAAAGAGATTAAAATAATATTTCAGTACTCTTGGTTGTTACTTCTGAGCACTGAATAGTTCCTTTAAGGGTCTGGGCAGCCAAACCTACAAGGATGTTATGAAAGAATATGGTACTTATTATACGATAAAAGTATCCACGCAAGCTTGCCTAGATAGACAAGCTTTTTACCTGGCACTAAGAGAGAACATGGCTTTCTTATAAAGGGACATGGAGTAACATAATGTACAATGTCTTTAGCCAGCATTTAAAAAATAGTAACCCACCAAAAAATGCACATAATAAAACAGCAAATCATAATTCAATGAAGGCATTTCTATGGGTAATATAATATAGCTAATAGAGTCTGTGATCTAACATGTTTAACACAGAAATAGGACTTAGTGAACCTAGAGAAAATAATATCCCTTAGAATAGTAGCTTTTTATTAGAAATCGAAGGAAGCTATGAACCCACTCATGGGGAAAAAAGCACATCCACCCCAATCTGCACGTATATTTAGGGGCATTTGTCAAGACGACCTTCTTTAAATCTCAATAATTGAGACAACAGCCAATTCCGAGTTGAGCTTAATTGGACAGCTCAAGCAGGATTCCAGGTTTTAGGTCACCATTTATCTCATCAAGAAAGACCGCTGGTACCGTTACAAAAGTCCTGACATGCCCTGGCGGGATGGCTCAGTTTATTGGAGCATCGTCCAGTATACCAAAAGGTTGCGGATTTGATTCCTGGTCAGGGTATGTGAGGGAGGCAACTGGTCCATGTTTCTCACATTAATGTGTGTGTCTCTTTCTCTCTCTAACAAAAGAAACGTATCCTCAGGTGAGGATTAAAAAAAAAAGAAAAAGTCTTAGAACAGCTCTGAATTTTTACTGAGAACACTGGGAAAACTGATAACCAGGTACTTACACCATAGCCCACTGTCAAAAAACTACGTGACAAGAACTCAGTAAAATAAAAACTCATCTACAATTACTCAACATGCTGCAGGAAAGAAAATTTCAACACATTTGTGAACAAGATGTACCAAATTTGGAACTGAATGGCAAATGGAAATAAATGGTGCAAACATATTCTCTAATCTTATAAACTTAAAAGTGCTTCCACTGTGGCTCCCTCCTGAATTTGCTTCTTAGGTTAGCAGCCCCCTGCAAGGAAGCTTTCATTCCCTGCAACAAAGGCTGCAGAGAAAGCTAATGTAGGTGACAATGCCATAAAGTACAAGCTGCCAATCATGTGTAACTGCCATATCTCCTCGCTGGGGCTCCCAACTAAACAATGAGTGAAACAGCCCAACAACAGCCATTCTTGTTTCTTCCCCTGTAAGCCCACTCTGGCCACCATTAGGGGTTCTTATCAGCACAACTTTCTCCATCTCACTAATCATCAGCTGACAAGGTTAATCTTTTGGTCAAAAAGAAATGAACATTTGCTGTTTCAAAAAAACGACCTGAATTGGAAAGTAAATGTCCCCGCACCCTCCAAGGGAAAGCCTATTGGAGAGGAGACACTAGAAGAAAGTGGGCAGGAAACACTTCAGTCCCTGTCTCACAAAGGTAAATGTGGGATAATCGAAGTCTGAAACTAAAATTAGAGATGGGGTAATTTAAAATATTGCATTTGTCTTCTACTAATAACTGGGCACATTGCAAAATCTTCTTGCCAAAACAACAAAGCAACCTCCCTAATCTTTTGTCTGAAGTGAGATGATGAACAGTAAGCTGTACTGAGATGGTCACCAGACTGTTAGCCTACAGAGAACAGGAACTGGCTTTCTATATTTTTATTTCCAAGAACTTACTGTTTACAGATGAACAAATACACTGAGATTTGTTGGGCCTTATGGTTCTTTTGAAATCAGTTTTTGGTGTTGTGAATCAGCCTAATGCTCTTTAAAACTTATAGAATAGTTTTTTATACTCAATTTCTTCAGTTATATATCTCAATCAGACAGATTCAACAAATTCAATTGCTCCAATAGCTAATGAAAAGAAATGTAGAATGTGAGAACCCCAACAGTGACAGCTAACACCCACCCAAAATCTGGGAAGCCAAAGATGAATCTGTGGAATGTTGTCATTAATAATAATACTGACACCATTTGTATCCTATAATAGTGTTGCCTTACGCAATGAATGTACCATATGTGTCAACCACACATGAATTTAAATAGTTCCTTCCTTGCTGTAAAATAGACATAATAGATGATTATCTTTCCATAACTACTGACTTCTAACACAAAGTGGGTTCACACACACACACACACACACACACACATGTACATGAAACCAAAGTAAAAGTCTACCTTGTGCATAAAAGTCAGATTGTCAACTCTGGAAATAGTCTAGAAAGCACTAACCCCCCATGACCAGGTGGCACAAAGGATATCTTTGATTCTCTGAATCCTCGGTTAACAGTTTGAGGTCCAGGGTGCAGCTTTGGATCAGTTCATCTAATTTCTTCTCTTCCTGACTGAGCTCGGTCACTTCCTTTGACAGGCCTTGACACTGGGCCAGCATGCCCCCATCCTCAGACAGACTGCAGCCCCTAGAAACCCAAACACAGACTCTTCATGGCTACTCGAGAGGCCAACGGGAGGAGGGAAATGAACAAGGAAGGGCGGGCAGGGAGAAACGATCCCTTGGGGAAATGTCCCTTTCTTGACATAGGAGGTCCCAGGGATTGTTTGCCAAGTGTTAAAATTAGAACATTTATACATATATATTTTTTATACATATAGTCCTTCACTTTTCATACCATAGAAATTAAGTGAAAAACCACTACTATTTCAGATTTCTTTCCTACAGAGGAGGCCTGTGTCTGCAGAAGGCTCAAATTCATAGGGCAAAGAGGCAGCTCCTTCCTGCTACATGCCTCCCAGGGATGGGGGTGGGGTGGGAGGTGGAAAGCAGGTAGGAAAACAGAAAGATAGAAAAATTTGAAAGAAAAGATAGAACAATTCAAAATTCAACAAAACATCATCCAAGAAGCACAAAAGGCCTAGGTAGTTTCGGGGGGTCTTATGCCAACAACTAAAAAGGAAAAGCAGGTTAAGGAAACAGATGTAGGTGCTGTTTGGAAGAACACAGACCAACACCCAACAAGTTTCTCTAAACCATAGACCAAAATGGATTAATCGAATTGTCGAAATTCCAAGAGTACAAAAAGTTACCTGTTCATCTTATCATGTTTGAAGTAGTATGTTTTCAAGCCCCATAATAGATTTATTCCTTCCAATATGCTTTAATAGCTCCTTCTAAAATACTGGCTGTTCAGGTGCTCTGTTCATAATTCACAAATTTAATCACACATGTGGGTGTATAGGTGATATGCGTTATCATCTCCGCTTTCTAGAAGGAACTGAGACATTTGACACTTGCCTTAATTTATTCAGAAAGTGAGTTAATCTGCTATGAGAACCATGGTTAAAGATATTTGGCGACTGTGTGTATACAGAGATGTGATAATACACATCCATAGTTAATTTCCAAATTCTTGTTGGAGTTAAGACATGTGCAAGCATTTATGAGATTACACACATGGACTTCACCATATCAAATGAACAGCATTCTACTTCACACCTGTAGGACCCTAATTCATCCCAGGATGCCCTTGCTTGTAGCTAATGGAATAGAAACTCTTTTTTTGTTTTTGTTTTGTTTTGTTATCTCCGACAGTATCTAAATAGGTCTCTTCCTAAAGAGACTTTGAACTTGTGGCTAAGGTGTTGAGGAAGGAGAGAGAGGTGAGAGAAGGAGAGAGTAGGAGAGCAAAAAAATGAAGTGTGGGCATGAGTGTGAAAGTTAGGATGGAGAGGAAGCTCAGTGTTTGAATGGACCCCCGTCAGAGCCAGGGAATGGGGTGGGGGTGCGACTCATACTCACATCCATTGCACGTTGTTTTTAGACTTCTTCTTAATGAGGTGGATGCCTTCTAGTACATTGGTGATATCGTAAATCCTTCTCTTCTGCACTTTCAGCACCTCTGCTGCCTTGTTCAAATCCAAGACCCCATCAGGCGACTGGCTCAGTAGCTGAATGAACTTCTTGGTGAGCAGACCAAGTGATGTATCATACCGTGTTTTTTCTGAGGGAGATTTTGGAGCTTAAAGAAAAACAAAAACCGAGCGGGTGGGGGGTAGGGGGAAAGGTAAAGAAATGAGGGGTTTCTTTGCAGTTGAGCAAGCCCCCTCTCCCAATGCAGCCCACGTATTAGTATCAGAAGCAAAGCTGTTTCTGTGAAGTTACAGAGAAAGCTATGAAACTGCTTTATTAGAAAAGAAAGGGACAGTTAAAATTCCTGTTTGTGAATGTCTCAGTGGTTTCTACTTTGGTTCATCCTATTCCCTGAAGCTAGTGAAGTATCTCACACACAATAGGTGCTCAAAAATGTCTGATGAACGAATGAAAAAGTACGGTAGCCCCATGGGATCAGCACACGTGGAGTCTAACCCCACAGGGACAAGTAGACAGACCCACTTCAACTGGCCTTTCAGGCTCCGGTGTTGTGTGTGTATGTAACTTGTTCACCAATGTATCAAATGATGCTTCATTTGAAGACTTTCTGGAACCTGGAAGAGTCTTTCAATCAAGTCTCCCTATCCCACTTGAATAAAATTTCTTACTTAATATTGTACCTCTTCTCTTACAGGTCACAGGTCAAGGATTTAATGTAGCAGTACACACAACCTGTGGATTTCCTAATTCGTAAACTGCAGGAAAGGTGAGGACAAAGTCTAACGAGGCCAGAGACATGAAGGACTAGCTAGCCATCTCCGACCTACTTTCCTCTCTCCCAGAAGAAAATGACCATATCCATGGAAAGGGAAACTAGCAGCAATTCATTGGACTCAACCAATTCTTATGCTGCCTTATGTTGAGCCAGAGATTTAGACCGACACACATTTACGACTCCAGCACAGTTCGTCTACACCCACTTGGCCTCGGTCTCTGAAATAATGTCCGTTAAAGAAAGTTAAAATTAAATTTGATTATAGAATGGAACAAGGAGCTTATATGCTGAGTTGAAAAATGAAACTGCACACATTTCAAGAGGCCTCCCCTTAAGTCAGTACGTAGGCACTGGAGTGACTCCGTAAACCTTTTGCTGGGTGTCTGCAGACACTGTATTTACTTTTTGGATAGGCACAGAAAGAAATGACAAAGAACAAAACAGGGCAAAGTTTTTCACACCTTGGCATCCTTCCAGCCGCAAGCTTTGAAAGTTGGGAGCCCACACCACAGAGAATCAGAGATGAAAGAATCCTTACTTTTGGGACTGTCTGGACTTCGCAGTGCAGCTCTCCCTTTGCCCTTTGGGGTTTTTAAACCATCTGAGAGGTACTGATGACCGCTTTCTCCTAGCTCCAGCCTTCGCTTGGCCTGGAATAAGAAAGTACAATCATTCGTCCCGGTCACATGGACAATCACAAGTGAGGCTGTGTGGGATCTGGCCCCTGCCCAGTGCTGCAGCCTCGTGCCTGCTCTCACACCTTGGCTCCGCTCGCCCAGGGTCTCGCCATTCCCCAAGCTCTCTCTTCATCTGCAACGATCATCTGTATACACTCACATGGACAAATCCAGCAATCCTTTAGGATTAGATCCAGAAGCCACGTTGTTCATTGTTTCAACACATGTGCCAGGCATGAGGCTAGATACTGAGAATCCAGCAGGCACCATGGAACTGAAATTAACTTCCCCCCAGTGAGCCTTTACTGCCTCTCTCCATCTCTGACCTGGGCTGGACCCCCTTCGTTCGCTGTGCTTCCCCAAACAGCCTGTGTTTATTTGTATCATAACACTTATTAGATATAAGAGTTATTTTACTAATCTGTTTCTCATTTCCTTCCAGGCAGGGACTGTTTCCCATTTATCTTTGTATATACCTAGTGCTCAGCACAGAGCCTGGGTTTCTATAGGCCTTCAATCACTAAGTGACTGTGGTAACACAACTAGTCACAGACTACAGATGGTCATTCGTCACAATAACAAATATTGCAAATACTCCATCTTGGGCTTCAACTGGTATTACTCCCGCCATTTAGTCACCAAACCTGGCATTTAAATGAGAAGTCCTCACGAAAGTTTTAAATTTATTTTCATGTCACTTTAAAATTATCCACTTAGTGTCTTCTATGTACTGGGCACTGGGCTTAGGGAATAGAGGTAAGGAAGATACATGAGGCCTTGCCTACCTAAGGCATAGAGTCCACAAGAGAAGACAGAGAATTAAAGAAATCATTGTTGAGTACTAACTGTATGGGTGTGATGGGTGTTTCAGACAGAAGTAGCCCCAACAAGACACTACACACAGCAATGTGTATTTAGGTTTATTTTAGGGCAGGTTATTCTAATGAGGGGATTCACAATAATTTCCCATGACACAGAAACGGAAGTAATAATTTATCAGCTGATGATAAATATTCAGCTTCTCTATTGAAGTTGTCAGCAGTTTGTATTGTTCACTACAGTAAGCAACTAGCCACACGTGGCTCAGCTGGTTGAGTGTTGTCCCATGCACCAAAAGGTCACTGGTTCAATTCCCAGTCAGGGTGCATGCCTGGGTTGCAGGTTTCATCCCCAGTAGGGGGCGTGCAGGAGGTAGCTGATCAGTGTTTCCCCTTCTCCCTCTAAAAAAAAAAAAAATCAATAAAAACGTATCTTTAAAAAAAACTGGGGAAAAAATAAAATGCACACTGGATTTTGAAGACAGTACAAAAAAAGGGTAAAATATCTTAATAATTTTAAAATTGATGAATTAAAAAAATGTAGTATTTTGACTTTACAAAATAAGATAGAATTAAAGTTATTATTTCACCTCTTTCCTTTTACTATGTGGCTTAGCTTACCTTTCTATTGGCTAAACATTACTCTAAAGGCCTACTAGTAAGAATGACAATTCACAAATTTTTTTCAAATTTATTTGCCCCTCCCAAATACTGTCCAATCCTTGTGTGGGCCTGTTGTTATGTTTGGCCCAGGAAAATCCCCTCTTCACCAGGCAAATGCCCCCTGATTGTTCTTTGGGGAGTACCCCCTACCCAGCCTCAGTGCACACAGGTCTGTCTGGTCAGTCACTGCGGTCCGTCCTCCCTTCCCTCTTCCCTTTACCCACAGTGGCTGGTTAGGGCGGCACATGACCAAAGCTGGGTGAACTCTAGGCCTTTTTCTGGAACTACTGGCAAGAAGGGGGGTATCTTCCTGGTCAAGTTGATAAGCTGGAAGCCAGAAGCTACCTGAGAAGGGAAGCCCCACGGGGGAAAGCAGAGTGGAGAGATGGAGGGAAAGGGGCCCCAGACTTTTCAGTTACATTAGTCAATAAAACCTCCTTTTTGCTTAAAGCACTTTGAGTTGAGAACCTGAAAGTGTGGTGTTGTAAGCAATAGCCTGTGGGATTAGCTGAGTATGTGGGGCTGGCAAGGCTGTTAGAGTGGCAGTTGTGTCCGTCACTTCATTCGAGGCTGGCTTACCTAAAAGTAGAGAAGAGCATTGCCATGGAGGCCATTTTTCTCTGTAGAAAGTAATCCAAGATAGAGAGCTATGTTCTCTGCCCATGCTAAAGTCCACAGAAGGGAGGCAAGTGGGAGAAGCATTTGGGGCCTGGAACTCTTGTGCCCCTAAGGCTGTATTCTGAATCCTCACAATGGGGAACCACCACTGGCCAGCATTGGGGAATATTACTTTTGCCAAAGGCCTATGGAAGCAGTAAACTGTAGGCTAGAAACTGAGATGGAACTTTAGGAACCAGGACTACTCATGATGTGTCCTGGTCACCAAGCACCGAATGTCAGAGTTCACCAAATCTAAATACTAGACAGAAAAATCACCGTTATAAAAGCACTTGTATCACCAGAGAATCTCTACATCTAGAGATTCTCAGCCTCCAAGACCATCAACCACTGAAGCCTATAAATCTACACCAAAAAGATCCGAGCTTTGTTTGAGAGGGCAGAAATCGAGGTGGCCATGTTGATCCCACAAGCAAGCCACGTCTCCACCAAGTCTCCAAGTGCCAGCATTCCCGCTGAGGACATGATGTGCTACGGGAGGCGCCCACTGCGTGTTCCTTTCCTTTTCCAAACGGATGTTTCTGTTGGGCTTCCCTGCTACCTCTCCCCTACTGTTCAGTGAGCAGGAGCTGAACTGGACTTGCGAGGACACACAGTACTTGCAGGTCCTAGATCAGAGTATGAGCGTAGTAACTGGACTCTTTGGGGAAAGGCTAAGAATTTTTACACATGCTGGAGTGGCATTACTTTAACTTAGCAAACTCAAGCACACACACTTGGTAAGACAAAAACAAACCAAAAACTAGGCAGGAGGATTTAAATAGTGCAGGTAGTCTCTGCCTACACCCCCCTGCCCTGGGCTGAGCACCAGGGCAGATTAAAATCTATTCTCTTGGTCATCTTATTAAAAAAGAAAAAAAAAAAAAGCTTATTGATTTTAGAGAGAGGAGGAGGGAGAGAGAAACATCGATGTGAGAGAGAATCATAGATTGGTTGCCTCCCCCAGACCAGGGGTGGAACCAGCAACCTAGGTATGTGCCCTGACCGGGAATTGAACCAGCAACCTTTTGGTGCATGGGATGACATTCCAACCCACTGAGCTATACCAGCCAGGGCTCATCTAAAGTTTTGGTTGCTCTTAGTGTGAACATCTTGCTGAACTGAGAGTTACTCTGTTTATAAACAGATTTTCATATTACATGCTCCCAACTAGTCAAGCAACTAATCTTTCTGGTGCTCAACAGAAGGCCCAGCCATTTGGTCTTAAGCAGGAGTCAAGGCTGGACATGAGAGATCATCCACATGGCACCTTCCTGGGACCTCAGCTCCAACCAAGATCACATTCCTCAGTAACGAACAGTTGCACTGTTAAGCCTTTCTGAAAACACATATATGAAAATAACAGGATTAATGGTCAGGCAGCCAAGCAGTGGGCTGTGGGCAACATCCCGTTTCTATCTGCCCGGCATTTATTGCCCCTATTTTTGTTGTTGGGGAAGGTTTCTATGTCTCCAAGACTGAAAACAAAGGTCTACTCTTGCTCAACATCTTAAACTGACCCTTGCCATCAAGGTTACAAAGGTGAGGACTGTAATCTGGGCCTACCAATCAGTGCATTCCTGTTCCTTAACTAGGTGACTAGTTTGGAGATGGGCCCATGAACAAAGTGGATGAATCAGTCAATCCTGGGATTTTTGTTGAAAAGTACCAGGTTCTTTTCACTGGGAGTTATTAGGCAGTAGGGTGTAAGTCTGGAGCTACCTGGCAACTGAGCCAACAGAGAAGAAAGTAGAGTGAAGAGCTGGAGAGAGGCTGAGTCCCAATACCTTTAAGGGAGGTGCTAGATACAGCCATGCCTAAAAGCATGTAGGCTTTCATTTCTGTGAGCCAACAAACTCCTTTTTGTTAGAAGACAACTGAGTTAGATTACTACCACTGGCAACCAAGAGTCCGCATAGATATGGCTCTTTAGTATTAACTATAACATAATGAACATTTGAGTGCTTACAGTATTTCATACACCATGTTAATTGCTTTCCAAATGATTGTGTTATCTCATTTTCACACAACCTCACAAGGTAGTTTCTATTATCTCCTATTTTACAGGAGAAAACGAAGGTTTAGAGTGTTTAATAACTTTTCTAAGACCCCACAGCCAGTAAGTATTATACACCAAAGTCCATGCTTATAACCACTTTATAAAAATTACTGTAAAAAATTTCCATATAAAAATATTTGAGCCCAGCCTGTGTGACTCAGTGGTTGAGGGTCAACCCATGAACCAGGTCTCAGTTCAGTTCCCAGTCAGGGCACATGCCCGGGGTTGTGGGCTTGATCCCCAATAGGAGACGTGCATGAGGCAGCTAATTAATGATTCCCTCTCATCATTGAAGTTTCTCTCTCTCTCTCCCCCCCCCTTTAAAATCAATAAAAACATATTAAAAATATTTGAAGAATTTATTATATTGATACCATCTTACTTTATGATATTTTAAAAAACTTCTCATTATTTTTAAAAAAACCCTCTCTTTTATAAATAAATGCACATCGTAACTCAAACAACACAACTGGGTATACACAGAAAGCATATTTTTCTCCTAATCTTGATCCCTAATTCCCTTCCTTAAAGGCAAGCATTATTAAGTTACTTTGGTATTTGTTTAGATAGTCTATGTAAATACACATACCACACCTTAAAACAATTTTTTAAAATATACACAACCACACCTTTAGAAAATTTTTACACAAATGGTAGTAAACCACATACTATTCTTACAACACATCTTAGGGTTTGATTCCTATCAGTAATACTTAGAATGATCTTATTTTTCATAGCTGCATAATATTGTATTACTATACAATGACTTGTTTACTTAATGAGAATCCTACTAATGGATGTTCAACACTCTTCTATAATCCTTTTCCCAATTAATACTCATGATGGCATAGCGGGTTAGGTACTAAACCCATCTTGCACTGAGCAGGTTAAGTGAAAGATTACCTATAGCCTCGGTTAATAAATCACACATACCAAGATTTGAACCCAGGTCTGTTCAAATAATTTGTTAGTGAGCACTTCCCTAGTCTGATTGAGATGCCCCTCCTCTGCTGTCATAGCAACTTCTGGGCTGCCAATCATAACACATGCTCCAGTTTTTCTCCCTGGACCAAAAGCTCGGGTCATTTAGCAGTTAAATTTCTCCAGAGCCTTGCATATGGCATGAACTCATGCAAATTAACTTGTTTATTTTGAATGAAACCAAGAAATAAATTCCCAAAGTCTCTTGGCAGGTAAATCACAAAACTCCAACGTTACCAACGTGTAAGGGGAATACTAAAAAAATAATTTAAAAACATGTATATACACTAGAGGCCCGGTGGGGTCCCTTGGCCTGGCCTGTGCCCTCTCGCAATCTGGCACCCCTCGGGGGATGTCGGAGGCCCAGTGCATGGATTTGGCCCGATCCCCACAGGCCAAGCTGAGGGACCCCACCAGTGCATGGATTCATGCATATAAGATCTTTGGTTAATCTCTTTCTCCCTTCCCCCTGAGATTCATCAGTCTGTTCCATATTTCCATGCCTGTGTGTTGAGTGTCTGCCCCCTGGTGGTCAGTGCACGTCATAGCTACCGGTCGAACGGTTGGACACTTAGCATATTAGCCTTTCATATATATAGATGTGTGTGTGTGTGTGTGTATGTATGTATATATATAGGTAGGTATATGTATTTATATATCCTGGAGATTAATTTCTATAGAGGGTGGGGTACAAGTAGGTTTACAGTTGTGAGTATGTGAAACACAGTTTATTCTTGTATTATTATTTAATTATTGTATTATTTTCCATATGAACAACTGTAAACCTACTTAGCCCTACCTTGTATTTGGAAATACTCTCAAGAAATATAAAGGGGAAAAGTTAAATTGTAGAAAGATATGTATAATATGATCTCACAGGGGTAAAAAATTATAAGACTAAAGATCTCCTACCCTGGCTGGTTTGGCTCAGTGGACAGAGCATCGGCCTATGGACTGAAAGATCCCGGTTTCGATTCTGGTCGGAGGCACATGCCCGGGTTGTGGGCTCGATCCCCGGGGGTGGGGCATGCAGGAGGCAGCCAATCAATGATTCTCTCTCATCATTGATGTCTGTATCTCTCTCTCTCTCCCTCTCTGAAATCAATAAAAAAAAATATTTTTTAAAAAATTAAAAAAAAACAAAAACAACTATAGACCTCACTAAAATTTTCTGTATCTAGAAGAAAGGTCTGAGAAAATCCACATCAATTGTTAGAGGAGATAATCTCTAAGAACTAAAATACGGGGTGTTGATTTCATGTTTATAGTTCTGTAGTATTTGATTGTATTTTTAAAAGTGATGTGACTATACACGTTACATTTTATCCCTTTCATCCTGGCAATTCCACTTCTTGAAGTACATTCTGGGAACATTTATGTTGTTTCTAGGGTTTGTCTGTTAAAAAACAGCACAGCCAGTGTTTTGAATATTTACATTTTTCCTCATGTGTCAAAAAATATCAGAAGAATAATTCAGTAATTGTACGTTTATATAATTGAATGTTATGCAATGAATGTCAGATATAAAGCTATAAGTAAGTTTTTAAAAAACAGGTGTGAGTAGTAAAATTGTATTTTTGTAGGGAAATTATATACATAGAAATCAGGTATTAAGAATACATACCAAATAGTTTGAGTATTAATCTTTGGGTAGGATTATGGTTTTACTTTCTCCTTAGCGTTTTACATTTCTAAATTATTTTAAGGTACATGTGGGTTACTTGCCTTACAAAACAAAAACAAAGAACAAAAATCATTCCCATTTGAGGTTAAACAAAACAAGTCTGGTGACTTACTTTTAGACTTGAAAATCTTATGTACCATTCAATGTGTTCAACAGAAATGGGCTGTGCTTCAGAAAGAGCATCCCAGCCTCACAGGGGGAAAGCAAGTGTTGTTCTTATCTACCATTCAACGGAGCCACCAGAAAGTCAAGGAAAAGGCCCGGCCTGCTGTAGGTTAACAAACTGTGAACACTAAAATAAACTCCCTTTACCTCAGTTAATAGGAGAACTGGGCAAGGGAAAGAACTAGATATATGATACATTTCTGTCTCAAAGCCAAACATGAGACAGGCATTTTGAACAGAGGAAAAAGGGAAATAGAAGAAAATGGAAATTAAATAAAAGGAATGAAGAGCAGGTTAAGCACATTAGTGAAATAACCCAAAGAAATTTCCAGCGGGAGTCCAGGCCACAGCTGGATCTCTCTTGGATTCTGGCCATTGGCTCAGCAGGTTAGGGCACAAGCAGTTTAAGAAAAGAATACCTGACTTCCAGTTGTGACTATATACTACTAGAGGTCCAGTGCACGGGTTTGTGCACCGGTGGGGTCCCTCAGCCTAGCCTGCACCCTCTAGCAATCTGGGACCTCTCAGGGGATGTCGGACTGCGGGTTTCCACCTGATTCCCGCAGGACAGGCCAAGGGACTCCACTGGTGCATGAATCCGTGCATTGGGCCTCTAGTCTATCTATATATATAAAAGCCTAAGCAACCCTTACAACTGGCTGACTGGTCACTATGATGTGCACTGACCACCAGTGGGCAGATGCTCAACCCAGGAGCTGCCCCCTGGTGGTCAGTGCGCTCCCACAGCGGGAGTGCCGCTCAGCCAGAAGCCAGACTCACGGTTGGTAAGCGCAGCTGCGGCAGCAGGAGCCTCTCCCGCCTCCATGGCAGTGCTACCAAGCGGTGAGTGGCGGCAGCAGAGGCAGGCACAGCGGGGGCCGGGATGAGCAGGAGTGGTATGGCACCTGGCCCCGGCTCCTCCCCTGCCGCATCCCTCAGGGAATGTTGGATGCACTACTGCATCCCCAGAGGGGTCCCGGATTGCAAGAGGGTGCAGGCCAGGCTGAGGGACCCCACCAATGCACGAATACGTGCACCGGGCCTCTAATATATATATATAAAAGCCTAAGTGACTGTCTGCCCCCTGGTGGTCAGTGCTCATCATAGCTACCAGTCAAAGAGTCGCTTAGGCTTTTATATATATACTAGAGGCCCGGTGCATGACATTTGTGCACTTGGGAGGGGGGTGTCCCTCAGCCCAGCCTGTACCCTCTCCAATCTTGGACCCCTCAGGGGATGTCCGACTGCCCGTTTAGGCCCGATCCCAGGGATCGGGCCTAAACGGGCAGTCGGACATCCCTCTCACAATCCAGGACTGCTGGCTCCCAACTGCTTGCCTGCCTGCCTTCCTGATTGCCCCTAACCGCTTCTGCCTGCCAGCCTGATCACCCCCTAACCACTCTGCTGCCAGCCTGTTTGCCCCCAACTTCCCTCCTCTGCCGGCCTGGTTACCCCTAACTGCCCTCTCCTGCAGGGTTGATCACCTCCAACTGCCCTCCCTTGCAGGCTTGGTCCCTCTCAACTGCCCTCCCTTGCAGGCCAGTGCCTCCCAACTGCCCTCTCCTGCTGGCCATCTTGTGGTGGCCATCTTGTGTCCACATGGGGGCAGGATCTTTGACCACATGGGGGCAGCTATATTGTGTGTTGTAGTGATGATCAATCTGCATAGTACTCTTTTATTAGATAGGATAGAGGCCTGGTACAGGGGTGGGGGCCAGCTGGTTTGCCCTGAAGGGTGTCCCTGATCAGGGTGGGGTTCCCTTGGGGCGTGGGGCGGCCTGAGCGAGGGGCCTGTGGTGGTTTGCAGGCGGGCCACGCCCCCTGGCAACCCAAGCAGAGGCCCCGGTATCTGGAATTTATTTTCCTTCTACAATTGAAACTTTGTAGCCTGGAGCGGAGCCAAGCCTGGGGCTCTGGCAGCCATTTGTGTTGGGGTTATAATTGAAACTTTGTTGCCTTAAGCAGGTGGGCCCGGCCAGGGTGTGCGGAAAGCTTTGCTTCCCCTGTTGCCGCCGTCAACCCTGGCCTGCTCTCTCAAGCCCCATTCTGCCGCCATTTGTTTGAATTTGTTTACCTTCTATAATTGAAACTTTGTAGCTTGAGTGGAGGCTTAGGCCTGCAATGGCTGGCAGAAAGCTTGGCTTCCTCTGTTACCTAGGAAACCTTGCTCTCTGTGGCTGTAGCCATCTTGGTTTGGGTTAATTTGCATGCTCGCTCTGATTGGATGGTGGGCGTGGCTTGTGGGTGTGTCGGAGGTGTGGTCAATTTGCATATTTGTCTATTATTAGATAAGACTAGAGGCCTGGTGCATGACATTTGTGCACTGGGGAGGGGGGTGTCCCTCAGCCCAGCCTGCACCCTCTCCAATCTTGGACCCCTCAGGGGATCCCTCTCACAATCCGGGACTGCTGGCTCCCAACTGCTCACCAGCCTGTGTGCCTGCCTGATTGCCCATAACCACTTCTGCCTGCCAGCCCAATCACTCCCTAACCACTCCCCTGCCAGCCCAATTGCCCCCAACTGCCCTCCGCTGCCGGCCTGGTCGCCCCTAACTGCCCTCCCCTGCCAGCCATCTTGTGACCACATGGGGGTGGCCATCTTGTGCGAGGGCATGACGGTCAATTTGCATATCACCTCTTTATTATATAGGATATATATAGATATATTAACTCAATGTGGCTAACCATTTTTAAAAAATATATTTTTATTGATTTCAGAGAGGGAAAGAGAGATAGAAATATCAGTGATGTGAGAGAATCATTGATGGGCTGCCTCCTGCACACTCCAAGCCCACAACTTGAGCATGTGCCCTTGACTGGAATTGAACCTGGGACCTTTTCATCTGCAGGCCGATGCTCTATCCATTGAGCAAAACTGGCTAGGGCACTGACCATTTTTTAATCCATTCAATTATGTATTAAGTGTCTGCTGTGTACCAGGCCCTGCAAAGGTGATGACTACAAAGGCGCTGTAAGAGGGTTCAGGCAAACAAATAACAGGAAATGCATGACCAATACTGAACGAGCCCACAGTTGGGTACAGGAGGGCAGGAAGACGGGCTGGGTGGAGAAGTGGTGGGGATCTGGAGAGAGCAGTTAGAAGTGGCGGTGCTTGCGCCAAGTCCTGGAAGGTCAATGGGCTCTGTCCTGTGGAGAAGTGAGTGGAGTTGGGGGACTTGAACGGCTGGCCAAGCACAAGCAGAGGCACTGAGACTTGGAGGGCCCTGGTTCAGAGGTCCTGGCGGTAGGAGAGGCCTGCTGCACAGGATAAAGAAGGGCCAGACCATGGTCCCTTACTCACCATACTGTTAGCCACACCCCCAACGTCCATCTTTCTCCAAGATGGGTTACCTAAGATGAAGAGCTCAAAGGTCATCTCTGGCTCTTTAGGCGAGAGGTCAATTCATAATCTAACCTGAACGGCTTCTCTATGAGCTAGTAGGTGAGAAGCCTAATCAGAAACCCAATTATCTCAGAGAACTGGTGAAGTGAACAGACGACAGAGGCATGTGGCGACTGGAATAGCAAACATGCATTTATCTTGGTAGAGACTTCCCCTTAAATCCCACACCACATCAGTTGGTGAGCAGTCTCTCTCTTCTCTCTCCGATGTGTCCCTGCCCAGCCCGTCTCACTGCCCCAGCTAAATTGCCCCATCATTTCTCACTGGAATACTAGAATGGCCCCCAAACTTGGCCATCTTTCTTCTTTTGATTTTTAAACTACAGATCTAGGGTATTTTAACTTCAGTATAACTTGTATTTATTTTTGGAAATCTAACCACATACATATGAATGTTTCTAAAGGAAAAGGAATCTCAAACTGCTTCACAACTTTGGAATAGGAGCCAATTACTGATGAAATGGTGACTGCCTTCCTTTCTATGTACATTTATTGTTTTCTAAAATAATTTCAGACAATTTAAAAATAAATATATGCACATGATTTTTTTAAACCCACTAGCTTGGGGAGCTTATGATTACCTCCCCAGGGTCACACCTCAGTATCTCTAAGTCAGTGGTCGGCAAACTCATTAGTCAACAGAGCCAAATATCAACAGTACAACGATTGAAATTTCTTTTGAGAGCCAAATTTTTTAAACTTAAACTTCTTCTAACGCCACTTCTTCAAAATAGACTCGCCCAGGCCATGGTATTTTGTGGAAGAGTCACACTCAAGGGGCCAAAGAGCCGCATGTGGCTCGCGAGCCGCAGTTTGCCGACCATGGCTCTAAGTAATAAGCATACACAGCTATTTCTTGGTTTAGCCATTTTCGTTATTTATATGTAGACTTCCTTCTTGATACCACTTTTACCCAATAGTTGCATACCAGTGCTGTGCATTTTGACTATATAAATATCATTCACTGCAGAGTCAAATAGTATACTGAGATTATATTTTCTTTCTTGTAAAGCTCATTTGTTAGGAGTTTCTGATTGTCTTTCCTGCTTTTTGGCACCATTTGACTTCACCATATCAACTTTCCAAATCTCCTTCCTATTGGATATTCGATTTTTCTTCTGCCTGAAGCTCCTGGACCTCCTACAGTCTAGACACTAGACTGACTGTTCTAAAAGCCTGCTGCACGGTGGTCTTTCTGCAGTTTTCTCTGACAGCATGCAGTACTGAAGTCTGAGGTGGATACCTGACATTTTATTTGACTGCCCAGCCTCTAAACCTACCCCGCTATCACTAGAAGTTTACCAGTTTGTCTGTATTGGAGGGAGGCACAGCCACCTTCCTACCACAGAAGCTGAAGACTCAGTGCCCTTTCTCAGCTTCCCTGAACCTTAGGCCAGAGCTGTTACTTAGGCTGGCATAGGCAGGCACGCTACCCTGGACTTGAGAGTCTAGAGTCACTCCTGCAAGGAAGCAGTCCAGTGGTGACGGCTGGGGAGCCTGGGAGGAGAGACTAGTGATGCTGGACTGGTTTCTGTGGTTTGATGTTTTGGCTGTGGTTCTGGTTATTGATCCTTCCTTGTTCCTGCCTATTCTCCAAGCTTGATTCTCTCGTCTTGACAATTTAGTTAGTTATTCAATATCCTCTCAATAAATTCCTTTTCTGCTCAAGTCAGCCAGAGTTGATTGCATTATTATCAATTGTTTTCCTGGAACACATCTGAACAGTAGTATGGAAGAGAAAACTTGCATCCTTATACATCTGAAATGTGTATTGCACCCTCACACTGGATAGTTTGGCTAGGTAAAGAACTGAAGGCTGAACACCACTTGTCTCAGAACTGAAGGCACTGCTCCAGTGATGAGAAACCTGCAGCTAGTGCTTCTCACTCCTTAGAAACTATTCAATTTTTAACCTCTCTGAAACCTCTCAGGCCTGTCTTATCTTACAGTAAAATCTCTTATGTATTCAGATGTGCATCTTTTCTCACTCAGTGTGAGAAAATCACGGGCTTCTAAACACTACATTTAAACTTCAGCTACAAGAGACACTTATGTTGTAAATCATTCCTTCACTGTCTCTGTCTAATCTTTCTAAAATTCCTATTCTTTTTGGATTGATCTTCTAAAAGTTCTTAGCTTCTATTTCTTTGTTTGTTTTTTGGTTCTATTTACTTGTGTCCTTACATCAAATTTAGCTTCCACTTTTTCACTTTTTTAAAAAAAAAATTGCGCCGAAACCGGTTTGGCTCAGTGGATAGAGCGTTGATCTGCGGACTGAAAGGTCCCAGGTTCGATTCCGGTCAAGGGCATGTACATTGGTTGCGGGCACATCCCCGGTAGGGGGTGTGCAGGAGGCAGCTGGTCAATGTTTCTCTCTCATCAATGTTTCTAGCTCTCTATCCCTCTCCCTTCTTCTCTGTAAAAAAAAAAAAATCAATAAAATATATTTTAAAAATATAAATAATTGGGCAACTCTTATTTTTAATTTCCAAGAACATTTGTTTTACTTTCTGCTGAATCTATTTTATTGCATCTTGCTCTTATTTTTATGAATAGGACAGCTTCTCTGATACCCGATTATTTCCTTTAAAGTTTTCCTTTGTTTCCTGTTTAATCTGTTTTCTTTATAGTCATCTTTTCCTAATCATTAAACAAAACAAAAAAAAAATCTTGATCCCACTGTAGAATGTTGTAGTCTTTTCTCAAACATCGTCAAGCTTTGTGTCTGTTCATATTTAAGAATAAAGCAACACACTGCCATGTGGGAGCTGCATGATTCTAGTTGAGGTGATACTATGCCAGAATGGAGCTAATTCAGCTATTCTGAGGTTTCTCAAAAATTACTTGTCTCCTGGATTTTGGACATTTATCCTGTATAAAGACCTTCATATTAATCCTTCTTGTACTCTTGGTTTTGCCATGCGAGCTTCTATGGTTTTCCAGAGCAGACCAACACTCTCTTTGGCCACAGCTTCTGTTCTGCTAGACTGCTTGTCACGCCCCCATTCATTCTCTATATTTCAGAAATCTATTGAATTATTTTGTTCACTAAAGTCACCACTCTCATTTTTAATGATGGAAACAAAACAAAACTGTTTACTATTATTTTCATAGGGTTTCAAGGGGAAGGAGATAAATATGCATGACAATCTGCCTTTCTGAGCCAGAATTGGCCCCCTATGTATTTAATTCTCATTTACCAGCAAGTGGTACTGACGACTAACTATGTGTAAGGCACTGTGCTAGGCACTTTATATTAGTAAATAAAGTGGGCAATGATTTCTTTTGCAAATAGAAGCTGAAGCCCTAATATTTTTCCTTCCTAAGTCTCTACCTCAATAATTGAATGTTGATCTTAAAAAACAAAAACCCCTGAAAACCTTTTAATATATATATATTTTGACTTTAGAGAGGAAGGGAGAGAGAAAAAGAAACATCAATGATGAGAAAGAATCACTGATGGGCTGCCTCCTGCACGCCCCACACTGGGGATCAAACCCGGGACCCTTCAATACACAGGTTGACGCTCCATCCACTGAGCCAAACCAGCTAGGGCCCTCTGAAAACCTTTTATAGGTTACTTCTCTATCTTCTATCTATCTATCTATCTATCTATCTATCTATCTATCTATCTATCTATCATCTCTATTTTTACATATAATCTATACCAAATTAAGAGTGAAGAAGCATGTGAAAAAGGCCTGATTAATAAAGTAAATACACTTATTGTTACTCAGGTCAAGTAAGAGAAAATGAGTGATATTTTTAATAAAAGAAATGCTATGGTAACTCTTTATATCTGTGAGTCAGAGTGGTCTCTAAATCTAAGTGAGCTAAAGTTTTTATCATCCATACAACGTTTAAGCTTTATTATTCCCTTTGAACTTTAAATTTTATATTCTTTTACAGAAAAATAAAGAGCAGGGAAAACTGCAATTAAACCACTAATTTAAAAGAGGGTTTTTAATTTATTTATATTACCAAATTCATAATGTTTCTTTCATTTCAATTATTGCTAACCTTAAATATGTAGTTATTGACCATAAAATGGAATTTAAGAATTATTCCCTTGAGACATCTGAATTTCCAATTTGGAGGTTGGCAAAAGTATTTCAAGTATATTTAGTGATGGGCGGTTATGAAGCTTAGGCTCTAATTCTGCTGCTCAGATGCCTCCCACAATAGTAAACTTGAATCTCCCACCAGAGTACTATTTAGTTTATCTCTACTTTCCTTTCCAATCTCTAGTTTTTAGTCTTAATATTTTCTTTATGTCTGCACGTAAGGACATGCTTAGAGAGAAGAAGACCGCGGGGAGAGGAGAGAGAGCGAGAGAGCAAGAGCGAGAGAGAGAGAGAGAGCGAGAGAGCGAGAGAGAGAGAGAGAGAGAGAGAGAGAGATATGAGTTGCCTTTTGTATGCACCCAACCAAGGAAACCCGCATCTGCGACTCAGGCAACCTTTTGGTGCACAGGATGATGCTCAACCAACTAACCAACTAAGCCACTGTGGCCGGGTTTGGTCTTAGGCTTTTACCTCCCTTCAACACCAATGGAATACACAAGAAGTTAACATTTTCTGTAAAAGGCCACATAGTAAATATTTTAGACCTTGTGGGACATAGTTCTGTTGTAGTTACTCAACTCTGCTATTGTAGCAAGAATACATCAGTGAATGGGCTTTGCTGTATTCCAATAAAACTTTATTTACAAAATAGGCAGTGGACCAGATTTGACCAGCAGGGTATTTGTGGACTCATGGGATAAACCATTACCCTCCTGCAACTACTACTGTTTTAATTTAGGATATCTGTATTGCTCATACCAAACACTAAAAATTGTATGAAGAAAGCCAATCATCTTTTTGGAAAATGAGATTACATCTCTGACATATTTTGTATTATATGTAAGGACTAGAAACAAGTACTAAAAATAAAGTCAATTTAAACTATCCATTTGAATAGGTGGACATCATCCCAGCCATAGAAAACAATGATAATTAAACACATGGAGATACTCCTATGTCAATGATTCAGAGCTAAAAAATAGTTTATAGATGCAATGAAGAGCTATAAAGAAAGTCTTATTATGGGTTCATCAATTTAGAGAGTAGTAATTCAATTGCTTCGTTACTAGTAGCTCCCCCCCACCCCCACCCCTCAAAAAAAATCTGTCAGTAAACGTTCTCCCATTGAGGTATTAGTGAGTTTACTTAGAACACAGTTGCTAAAATGGCTTGCAGCACAGTGCTAGCACCTTAGGTCTCAGAAAAAGTATTTAATTATCACTCTGGCTCCAAGGGACAGGGCACCTGGTCCTAGTGGACATAGTTTCACTTTCTCCTGGTGCAGGAACATGATAAATGAAGCAAGAATACTCTTGAAAGACTTATGAACATAAGAACTAATATGTGAGGTCCCCCCTTCCCTTACATTTAAATCTCTTTAAAAGATAATTGACTATCTAAACCAAAACAGTAAATTGTATTGTGGAGTTTATAACAAGAGTATAAAATACAAGACAGTAATAACATAATGTCCAGCAGGTGAGAAATAAAAGCATATTATTGTAAGATAAGTGGTATAATTTAAGCATGAATAGGTTAAGTGCAAAGAGCCAAGAATAACCAAGACAATTTTGAAAAAAAATTAAAAAAAAAAAAATGACATGGTAGAGAGACTTGCCCTACCAGATATCCAGACGTTTACTATAAAACTGTATTAATTAGTGAAATGTGTACTGGCCAGGATTAGGCTAATAGACCAAGAGACTAGAATAGAAAACCCAGAAACAAATCCACACATACAAGTTTAATGTCAGCTATTACAAATGGGACACTGCAGATCACTAGAAAGGATGGATTAGTTAATAAATGGTGCTAGGACAATTATTTATCTGAGAATAAAATATATAATTGTACCCCTACCTCAACCCACACAAAATTCAACTCCAGACCTACATGAAGTTTTGCTCCAAACTTTAAAGCTAAAGTTATGAAATAAAGAAGAAAATATTCCACTTCATGGGAGAGGTTTTCTTAAAACAGAAATGCACAAATCATACACGCAGAAAACTGTTAAAATTAATTATGATCATCAAAAGACCATAATAAAATAATGAAGTCAAGCCACAGATTTGGAGAAAATATACACTGAGTGGCCAGATTATGATCTCTGAACACATATATCCTATCTAATAAAAGAGTAATATGCAAATTAACCATCACCCACTATACTCACAAGCCATGCCCACCAGCCAATCAGGAGCAAGTATGCAAATTAACCCAACCAAGATGGCTGCAAACAGGAGGCTTGGGTTGCACCCAGTGATGAAGGAAGCCAAGCTTTCCGCACACCCTGGCCAGCCCAGGCCTCCACTCAAGGCTACAAAGTTTCAGTTATAGAAGATAAATAAATCCCAACAAAAATGGCAGCAGCCACGGAGATGGAGAGAGCAGGAGGCCTGAGTTGCCCCCGGCGATGGAGGAAGCCAAGCTTCAGCAGCCCTGGCCTGCCTTGGCCTCCGCTCAAGGCTACAAAGTTTCAATTATAGAAGATAAATAAATCCCAACAAAAATGGCTGTGGCCACAGAGCAAGCAGGAGGCTTGGCTCTGCTCAAGGCTACAAAGTTTCAATTATAGAAGATAAATAAATCCCAGATACCAGGGCCTCCGTTTGGATCGCCGGGGGGCGTGGCTGGCCTGAAAACCACCACAGGCCCCTCGCCCAGGCCGCCCCACATCCCAAGGGAACCCCCACCCTGATCTGGGACACCCTTCAGGGCAAACCAGCCAGCCCCCACCCGTGCACCAGGCCTCTATCCTATCTAATAAAAGAGTAATATGCAAATTGACCATCACACACACACACAAGATGGCTGCCCCCACGTGGACACAAGATGGCCGCCACAAGATGGCCAGCAGTGCAGGGCAGTTGGGAGGGACCAGGCCTGCAAGGGAGGGCAGTTAGGGATAACCAGGCCAGCAGAGGAGGGAAGTTGGGGGCAACCGGGCCTGCAGGGGAGGGCAGTTAGGGGCAAACAGGCTGGCAGGGGAGCAGTTAGGCATCAATCAGGCTGGCAGGGGAGTGGTTAGGGGGTGATCAGCCTGGCAGGCAGAAGCGGTTAGGGGCAATCAGGAAGGCAGGCAGGCGAGCAGTTGGGAGCCAGCAGTCCTGGATTTTGAGAGGGATCCCAGATTGGAGAGGGTGCAGGCTGGGCTGAGGGACACACACCCTCGTGCATGAATTTCGTGCATGAATTCGTGTATGGGTGGGGTCTGGCCAGCCTGTCCAGGGGGAGGGAACATGGGCGGTTGGCCTGCCTGCTGGTCGAACTCCTGGTCAAGAGGACAATTTGCATATTAGCCTTTTATTATATAGGATATACACTGAGTGGCCAGGTTATTATGCGTTCAGAGATCATAATAATCTGGCCACACAGTGTATAGAATGCACATAACCTCCTTGGACTTATTATCCAGAATAAATAAGGAATTATTAGAAATCAACAAGAAAAGGGAATAGAACCCAAGAGAAAACTAGGTATAAGATGGGAATTAGGCAGAAGATGGTACTGAGAGGCAAAATATTAAAATATGTATTCTGGGAAATTTGAATTAAAATGAAATAACTTTTTCATACTCATCAGATTGGCAAAAATTGCAAAGTCTAAAAAGAATAAGTGTTGAAAACATGCAAAACTGCTACACCCTGCTAATGGGGTGGTGGTGGAACCCCTTTGGAGAAACCTTTCCTCAATATTTAGTGAAACCATGTAGCAAAAGAACACATGCACAATACATATACAGAAAAGTATAAAAATACAGGGAAATATAGAGAAAAAAGGGACCATACAATTGGGCAAGGAAACAGTCTTCAACTGTACCGTTAATGTCATTGCATGGTGCTATTCTATGGAAATACATGATGATGGAACAGCTTCCTTTTTTCTAATTACCAAAGGAGCATTCTGTTTCTGGGAAACATTTAAAATGCACTACACACCAACACACACACAATACAAGATTAACCCCGTTGTAATGAACATTTTACCAACAGGCCCACCTAATTTTGAGAAATCTTCTAGGGTTTAAAGGATAGAATGGAATCCTTGGAAAATGAGTCAAGTAATACTGATAAGACATGCACTGGTTCTCAGATGAGAAGTGAACACACAAACACCACACAGACACACATACATCTTAAATTGGATTTAGAGAGAGAGAGAGAGAGAGAGAGAGAGAGAGCAAAGGAGAAGTAGAAACATCCATGTGAGAGAGAAACATCCATCAGTTGCTTTCTGTACAGGCCCTGACCTGGCACCGAACCTGCAACCCAGGTATGTGCTCTGGCCAGGAAATGAACTGGCAACCTTTCGTCATGCACAGTATAACAGTCAACCAACTGAGCCACTCTGGTGGGCAGAACACTAGTGAGCTTCCTAAGTCTGAGGAAATGGATAAGTGGTCTAGGAGGTGGTCTAGAGAGGAGCCACACCGGGTGAGCAGGCAACACTGACAGCCGGTTGTGCAGCTGCAGTGATTCCACTAGTAGGTTCTGCTTGACCCAGGATTTAAAGACCCCTCAATCTGGACCGAATGAAGTATGCATCCTCTCAATTTAGATCTTCAGGGCAAAACAATACAGCCACCGACATAGAAAAGGCACAACTCCTTGAAAGGAATCCAATTCCTCCACTCTCATTCTGCAGTTTTATGACTCCCCAGGTTCTGGCACACAAATTGGACTTGAACTCCCTGTTATACTCACTTGGGCCAACATTTTGATAGAGATCATGATTCAGAAGCCTCTCACCCACTAAAGATTCACAACAAGGTCTTAGCTTTTTTTCTACTTCGTAATGAGCTACTGCCTCTGAGGCACACACCTGTGCACGCATGTACACACACACACACACACACACACACACACACACACTAAAACAGAAAGGCCTATGGCAGTGATTGCTAATGAATATGAAGTTGTTTCATTTTCAAGTGCACATAAAAAAAGCTTGGAAACATACTAGGAATAAATGCTATGAAGATGTGGGATGGAATAGTGGTGCTACAATCACTCTGAAAATATACAAACTTGATGATACGGAACTCAATGAACAAAGAAAAACGTTCTTTACCTAAACGAGTTTTGAAAAAAAAAGCTAATATGTTGTATAGGAAAGGGATGATGATAATGCTAACCTTTATTAAGGATAAAAATCAATAACAAACAATAAAGTTTATCAAGGACCTGGCTTGATTCAGCAGCTCAATGATTAGAGGAAGAGCAACAGTTGATTTGAACAGGACTTTTCACTCATGTGGAGCGAATGAGGCTCTCTGAAGGGGCAATGGTGAGTGGCAGGTACAGCTAAGTCGCTACACTGATAGCTTGTTTCCTTTTCTTACCAGTGGGTTTTTTTCCTACCATTTATCTCTTCACTACCTCTAGCCTATATACCTTAAAACATTTCTAGGCACCAGCTGTTACCTCAATAGATATTTGTTAATTGGGAGACTAAGGATCTCAAAAATACTCTAGTTGAACCTGTCAATTTGGAGGACAATTTCTCCCTCGTCTATCATTATTCCCAGATGCAGGCGAGTGAGTGAAGGGGAAACATTCTCCTCACTCTGAAGCCCCACATACATCAGATCCTCCCTCTGCCTCTCCTGCCATTGATTCTCAACCTGGAAATCTCACCCGTGGGCAAAGTGAGTTCACAAACTGGAAATGCATTGCTTTTCTTGATGAATAACCCCAAGTGAACTTCAAAGAACTCAGCACGAAGTCTTACCTAAGAATTCACCTAGAGGATCCCATTACCAGAGTTAACGTTTTTGCAATTAATCATTACAAATGCAAAATAAGTACCTGGTAATTAAAAATAAAAAACAAATGTTTATCTGTGTGATAAACAAAATGTCACAATCTTCACAAATTAGTTAAAATTTACAGATCTGAGAATGTTAGCGCTTTATAAAATAATTAACCAATCCAAAAACCCTTACTAAACATATATTAATGAATTTGGGAATTATTTTGGTACTTTTTTCAATTAATAGACTGACATTACCTTTTTATAAAATCTATTTCTATTTGTATTCAGACATTGCATTGCTCACTAAAATGTGTGTGTTTGCAGTTAATTACTTCATAAAAAGCAAGGAGGAAAACAGACAAGGACCATTTGAACCACAATTTAGGAGAATTCTCTTTAGGATGTTCTCAGAGTGATAATTCTTTTTCTCACTTTGCAAAATATAACTAAAAAAGTATATATATTTTAAACTGTGAGATTGTGGAGAATGGCAAGAAAAGTTGGCCAAGTTACAGAGCCTTCCTGGGTCTCGGTTTCCTCACTTGTACAAAGTGAGTGGAACTAGAAAAATCCCCAGAATACTTTCTAGGACCCAAACGCCTATGCGGGGTCCCTGAAGCCTCACTCACCTGCTAATCAAAGTTTCCCACTTTTGTCCACTCACACAACCGTCTCTGCGCAACATTCCCTGGCTGACCAACCCCTGACAAACACTGAATTCACCAGAAAATTTTATTAGATTACAGTTAGAAACACAGGTAAGGTAAATACACTTCAAAAACCATTAGAGAACCTTAAGCAAAAAGTTTAATACCAAAAGACTTATGATTTCGCCAAACACATAAGCTCCATCCCCAGCCCCTTCAATTGTTAAACTGGTTTCTCGGGTTGCCTGGAGTTATAAAAGGAATAACAGAAATTCTTTCTCTCCCCACCCTATTACCACACTGTTTATGACCCACTGGCACCCCTGTCAAAGCATTTGGGACACCCTGCCCCAGGGCCAATGCAAAAGAATGTTCCCTTTATGATGAGCAGGGCCCTGTCTCCTTCAGAAAGGTTTGAACTCAATCCTCATCTCCCCTTTCAGCCAACTGTGACTTGCTACAGGGAAAACTGTACAGCAGGGTCAACTAATAAAACGATGGGCTTCGAAGGGGGGTTTGTCAACTACTGCTGTGGACAAAGCAATATCTGATGGATTAGAAGGCAGGAAAGGGTCTTAAAAAATCCGTGGCTTTCCCAGGAGCTCTCCAAGATAGCAGAAGCTTCTGGAGGTCCAAGTTTCCAATGGGGATTTGAATCAATCTGCTAAACGCATCAAAGCAGAGCCAATGGGGAAGTCTAATACTGACGGCTCTTGGACTTTGTCACTTTCCCTGCAGCCAACAGAATCCACAGACTGTGACAACGAAACAGAGGTTGCAGAGAATCACATGCTACAACATGGGTTCTCCACACGATGACAAAGTCATGCAAAAAGGAGGCAATCTAAGTTTCAAGCTAGCTGCTGGTTAAAGCAATACATTTGTTGTTCTGATTGTATTGGACATCTTCAGAACCACAATCTTGTATGTTGTAGTCCTCTTCTATAGTGCTTTTTGTTAGAACTAAAATCACTTTCAAACAAATGCACACGTCCTGGTTCTCAAACGTAGATACACACTGCAATGGAGTGGGAAATTTAGAAACTTCTGATGCCTGGGCCCTAGCCATGAGTTATTTATTTAGGATAGGAGTGTGGTCTGTGTGGCAGGGTTTAAAGAAGCTACTTGGCTGATTCAAAGGTCCGGCAAAGTTTCAGAAGCACTACTCTAAGCTGGTTGGCAAATAGACTCCAAAGATACTACTATTTATGGGAAGTCTGCCGTATCCTGCCAAGCACACACACAATTATGGTGTGGCCAGCAATCATCAGAGGTAAATATGATTCTGTTCTGATATCAAATGATTTTCAAAGGCAGAGGGGCAGTGACAAGAAGGAACAATGATGCTTTTGTAGGGTAAGAGAAATTTTCAATGCTAAAAAACTTCCTAGCATATCATAGAAACCAGTTTTGCTGGTTTTTTATTATATGATAAAGGGAAGCACTGACCCGATCGGCAGAATTTTGGAGGTATGATGTACTGGTCCAAAGCACCAGTGAGATATCTTTGTGACACCTGGAAAAACCCAGAGGAGTTTTCTGCTCTAAGAATACTGCCGCCAAAGAACAGACATTGTCATTTCCTGAGAGTCGTTACATGTTTCCATATCAAGAAGATAAGGACCAAACCTATCCAGCTAGAGGGCAGCACTCTAAAATTGCAATTTTCCATCAAGAGATTAAATATAACTTGCAAGGTCATGACCTCAAGCTTCAGCATGCTCAGAATCACCTGCAGGGCCGTTAAATGGCAGGTTGTTGGGCTCCACCACACACGGTCTGATTCTGTAGGTCAAGGATGGGAGTTTCTGCCATGTTCCCAGGGGATGCTGCCGCTGGTGTGGGGACCACCCTGAGAACTGTTCTAAGGCCTCACAAACGGCATTCTCTCTGAGTAACTAGGAAGGTTTCTATCCTGCTTTAGGCTTGGTGATAAAGGGACAAATTACTTTGAGTGAAATGAGACATTCTCTTAAGATAAATCTTGAGATTGATGTCACGAGGAAAAATTTTATCATTACTCTAGAGAGGAGCAGATGGGTTCAGTTAACTTTGTTCTTTCACTCATGAGTAAACATTACCCTGGGAGGAGAAAGTGCAAGAACTGTCTTAAGTTAAAAAAAGGACCTAAACACCCCCTTACCCCAAAGCTTGACCCATGGTTTCTTGTTTCCCAAGGAAATAGTGGGTATTTTTCATTTATAAAATGTTTAAATAGGGGTAAAGTTGGGCTTTATAACTAAGTAGTTAGGTAAACTGAGTAACATCTGGAAAAAAATAAAGTTGAACCTGTATTTTACAGAAGAACAGTATAAGCCGCAAATGGAGCAAAATTTAAATCCTATATAATGGAGGTAATATGCAAATTTACCCTCATGCTCTCGCGTCACAAATGGACGCCCCATGTCATCACAAGATGGCTACCTCCAAATTGTCACAGATGGCCGGCAGGGGAGGGCAATTGGGGCAACCAGGCCTGCAGGAGAGGGCAGTTGGGGCAACCAGGCCTGCAGGGGAGGGCAGTTGGGGCGACCAGGCCTGCAGGAGAGGGCAGTTGGAGGCAACCAGGCCTGCAGGGGAGGGCAGTTGGGGGCAATCGGGCTGGCAGGGGAGCAGTTAGGTGTCAATCAGGCCGGCAGGGGAGCGGTCAGGGGGCTATCAGGCTAGCAGGCAGAGTGGTTAGGGGCAATCAGGCAGTCATTAGGAGCCAGCAGTCCTGGATTGGGATTGGGCCTAAACCAGCAGTCAGACATCTCCCGAGGGGTCCCAGATTGGGGAGGGTGCAGGCTGGGCTGAGGGACAACCCCCAGTGCACAAATTTCATGCACCGGGCCTCTAGTGTAAAATAATACAGAAATCCTACCAAAAAAAGGGTTGTTTGTGTCAATTTCTGCATGTAAGGGGGATAGTGGAGGATGCTTTCTATGATTCAAAATCTGAAAGCCATAAAGAGAGAATAGAAAAAACATGCTCTGTAAAAATAAACTTCTGTATGGGGCAAACAAAAAAACTTCAAAGGTTGAAAAGAATGCTAACCTGCCCAGCTGGCATGGTTCAATGGTTGAGTGCTGACCTATGAACCAGGAGGTCATGGTTTGATTCCGGTCAGGGCACATGCCCGAGTTGTGGGCTCACTTCCCAGTAGGGGTGTGTGTGCAGGAGGCAACCAATCAGTGATTCCCTCGTATCATTGATGTTTCTCCTTCTCCCTTCCTCTCTGAAATCAATACAAATATATTTGGGGGGGGGGGGGGGGACCCACAAAAAAATGCTAACCTGAGAAAATTATTTGGAGGTCATACAATGGACTTAGAGCTAATTAATCACCCTATAAATAAAGAGCCCTACAACAAATCAGTAAGAAAAAGACCAACAACCTAATAGAAAAGCAAGTTAAGTACAAGAACATAGTTTGAAGAAAAGAAAAGAAATACAAATGGCCTTTAAAAGTATGAAATGTCTGACCTCACATTTTTAAAAAAGCATGCAAATTTAAAACATCAAGATATTATATTTTGCACATCAGATTGGCAAAAATCTAAAAGTGTGATATCCACTCTGCTGAAGTTCGCATAACTTGTTGGTAGGAGTATAAAATGAAACAAGCCCTAATAAGACAATGGCTAATAATATCACAAGTACATATGCATATGCATCTGGTCAAATTTGAATCCTCCCTGTAGGAAACTACCCTGCAGATACACCTAGACATGTATGAAGTAATACATGTGCAATTTTGTTTGTAATAGCAGGAAACTAAAAGAATCTAAGGGCCTGTTCATAAAAAATTGGCTTAATAAACATTGACACACCCACCCATATATTGGTAGAGGCCACTGTTCCTTTGCTGAGCCCTCCCTGCCACAGAGCCGGCAGGTGGAGCACCACGTCTCCATCAACCTGGCTCACACTTTTCGCCCTGACCAGGTGATTCCCTGAGACCCGGCCTCTCCCTATTTGCAGGCTCATCCAAGCCATTTCCAATGGCTTTTCCATACTACCAGCCTCTCTTGCCTCATACTTCGGACTTCCCTAAAATCTCTCAAACAGGCAGCAGCTGGCCTCAGCATGTCCTTTCAATAAGTGGCCGAGGTCTGACACTACCAGCAGGCTGCTTTGGTTCATAGCTTGGCCTCTCCTGGCAACCTCCAAGCTCAACACAAGTAGAGGCCATTTGCAGATAGCTTTGTAGCTCATGCTGGGTGGCCCCGGGCAGGGCACAGGCAGTGCGGTTAACTTTGCACCTCCAGGGAGGCTCCAAAGCCAGTGTACCGGTGGTCAGTTTCAACCACACCGGATTACAACTCCATCACCACCACCATGAGTAACACACTCAATGGGCAGACTCACTGAGCACCAAAGCCCCACTGAAGCAAGCCCTACTCCATAGGATCAGTTCCGTTGTCCTTGCAGCCGATCCTCACAACTGATTGGCCGGGGGGGCGGGGGAGGGGGTGTCAATCCTTCTCAGTGACACCAACATCAACCAAGGCTCAACTACAATAGGACAGTGCACAGAGCTCACACAGGGGTGCACCTAGAGTGCCCAATTCAGGTGACTGGGGAGGCTGTGCCACTGGGCACTACAGAACACCTACTACACAAGGCCACTCTACCAAACCTGGGAGATATAGAAGACCTACCTAATACATCGAAACAAACACAGGAAAGCAGCCAAAATGTGGAGACAAAGAAACATGTCACAAATGAAGGAACAGGATAAATCTCCATAAAAAGAACTAAGTGAAGTACCAGATACAGAGTTCAAAACAATAGATATAAAGATGCTCAAGGAACTTGTTGAGAACTTCATGGAAATTAGTGAGATCTTCAAGGAACTTACATCAACAACATAAAAAAGGACCAGTCAGAAATTAAGCATACACTAACTGAAATAAAGGATAATTTATAGGAATCAAAAGTAGAGGACACCAAGAATCAAGTCAAGAATTTGGAATATGAGGAAGCAAAAAACATCCAACAGAACAACAAAAAGAATCCAAAAATATGAAGATAATGTCAGGAAACTCTGGGACAACTTCAAGCCTACCAACATTCGTATCATGGGGAAGCCAGAAGGAGAAGAGAGGCAGCAAGAAATTGAAAACCTATTTGAAGAAATAAAGACAGAAAACTTCCCCAACCTGGTAAAAGATATAGACATATAAGTCCAGGAAGTACAGAGAGTCCCAAACAAGAGGAACCCAAAAAGGCATATAATAATTAAAATGCCAAAGGTTAAAGACAAAGAGAGAATCTTAAAAGCAGCAAGAGAAAAGCAGTTAGTTACCTATGAGGGAGCACCCATACAACAGTGAACTGATTTCTCAACAGAAACTTTGCAGGCCAAAACAAGTGGCAAGAAATACTCAACGTGATGAAAAGAAAGGACCTACAACCAAGATTACTCTACCCAGAAAAGCGATCATTTAGAATTGAAGATCAGATAATGAGCTTCGCAGACAAGTAAAAGCTAAAGGAATCAATTACTACCAAACCAGTATTACATGAAATGTTAAAGGGAAAAAGAAGAAATAAGAAGGAGAAGCAGGAGAAGTAGAACAAGAATAGGAACAATAAAATGGCAATAAATACATAACTATCAACACTTGAATCTAAAAATCAAAATAAACAAGCAGAACAGAAACAGAATCATAGATACAGAGAACATTTTGACGTTGCCAGATGGGAGGGGGTTGTGGAGATGGGTGAAAAAGGTGAAGGGATTTAGAAGTACAAATTAGTTATAGCCCATAGACCAGGCGTCCTCAAACGGCCCGCGGGCCACATGCGGGTGTTTTTGCCGTTTTGTTTTTTTACTTCAAAATAAGGTATGTGTAGTGTGCATAGGAATTTGTTCATAGTTTTTTTTTAAACTATAGTCCGGCCCTCCAACGGTCTGAGGGACAGTGAACTGGCCCCCTGTTTAAAAAGTTTGAGGACCCCTGCCATAGACAAAGACAACAGACAGGTGAAGGCCTGGGATGGGGTGGGGGATGGGTGGAGGAGGGTAAAGGGGGGACATCTGTAATACGCTCAACAAGAAAGTAAAATTTTAAAAAATAAGAAAAATTTTGTATGTATGGACATTTTTCCTTTGAGGTTTTTTTTGTTTTTTTTTAGCACAATTCAAAACCAAATTTTAAAAAAGTACTTAATAAATATGAGTCAAGTAGAGCGAGGCTAAAGTTATTGACCTCCAGGGGGCCAGACATCAGATGGCAAAGTCCACTTTGGAGGCCAGGGCTTTTCAGAACAACATTTACTACAGCCGGTCTCTGAAGATGAAAGAAGCCAGGCTTTAGTTTCACGGGATCATTCACTTTCTATAAATACCCTCTTCCAATTAAAGCCAATGAATTTACATTTCTTTGCAGCCCATGCTTTTAAGAGAAGCTCACCTGTTTGCCATAGAATGTGTTTCACTCTGCAGCAATCTCTCCCACCTTTGTTTTTAATAAATAAACTATAAACATAAGCACCTGAATATAGACTTCAGGAATATAAAATTTCCTGGATCAAACAAGACATACCATCTGTCTTTCCCCCCACCTCTCAAACCTGGATTTTATCTAACTCAAAATGAGGAAACAACTTTAGGTGCTGCACAAAGTAGACCCATGGAGTATACAAATAAGTCACAGTACCCACGGGGTTTTAGTACCTCTAAGTCTACCTGCAGAGATGCCGGCCTTTACAGGTCTCCTAAAATATCATTCTTTCAAATCACCGCTTGTGGTCAGACTGTTGTTAAATAAAATTTATGAAAACTTAATAGAAACTTTATATAAATGTTATATACTCAAAAAAATAAAGAGGAGTGCATTTAACTTTCTCTGGGTACATACCAAGGCCCCAGAGTTACATTTCTCTGATTGTCTACCAATTGTCAACAAAAGAAAGCCAGTCTGCTGACCTCTCCTGTACCGACTCTTCGTTGCCAGGAACTTACAGAAGGCTACTTACCAGCAAGCACAGGGACATACGGGTCGAAATCGCGCTCCTTGGAGAGCTGATTATCATTTCTCTGGAGATGTTTCTAAGCTGTGCATGGAGAGCACTCATGACAACCAAACCAGAAAAAGCCCAGTGCACAAATGAGATTTGCAGCATCCCCGGCTCAGTTTCTGAAGTGCCATCTGTAATCTACTTTGGAAAAAAGAATGGGTTGGGCAATTGAAACACCTTTCATATCAATGAAAGGAATGAAACTTGAGTAAAAGCCCATCCATGGGTCACCAAGAAGTGGAGTTGAAAGACCCATGGGCAGGGTATCAAGAATCACTGGTTTTCTAGTCCTCATTATGCCCCTAACTCACTGTGTGACCCTGGGCAAGTCACTTCCCCGCTCTGGGCCTCCATCTGCTATTCTCCAAAATGTGATGGTGGCACCTGAGGTCTCACAAAGATCTTTCCAAGCACTCATGAACGGAGCCTGGAACTTTAGGCTCCTTAATTCCAGTAGCTTATTCTGTCTCTTGAAAACCCAATTTACTGGCAAGAATAAATTATGGCGATGACTGTGGGTTCTTCTATCGGTGAGTGCTGACAATGAACGAATGTGTTATAACCCAACTCATGGACAAGATGACTTCATGGCCTAATGCTTTAGATTTTCTGACTCTTGATTACATAGCAGTCTCTGTACAAGATGACATGACTTAAAAAACAAATTCTCTATTTCATCTGCTCCCCTGTTCTTAGAGGCTGGATCAGTGCAATCACTAACATTCAGAAATAGAGAATTGCCAAAGACAGCCGTGGGTCTCAGTCTGCTGCGCTGGAGAACTGGCTCCGAGTTCTGCTCTAGCTTCGGGGCCCAAGCAGAGAAAGCAGTGGTGTGGGTTTATGATAATGTTCCTGTGCTGAGGGCTGGCTATCGGATATAAAGAAAAATGGTCAAACTTGTGTGTGTGCCCGTTCCTCTCTGTCTTGCGTGCACACACAGCTAATGATGCAGTATTGCGTAGCTCATTTGTCCTTTGGGCAAGAAACCTCAGGAGAGACATGCTCTTCCCCCCCGTCTGTCAAAAGCTGCAGAACACCAGGCCCTGGCGGGTCCTAGCCCCTTCAAAACGTCATTAAACAGGATAACCGAGTTCTTCGCTCCTCTGTGCTCTGAGGACCTATCTATTTTCCTGACACGAAGACACAAGCTAATACGTTAATCTAACTTATTATACTGCAGCCTGATATTACCCAAGAAATATGATTTAAAAAACTATCATCTTCTGGGTCCAAGGTGGCTGTATTTCTTTACAAAGATGCAGTATAACAGCGACATTTTATGAAACTGCTTTTGTTACTGAGATTTATTTTTTACTTTTCACTTCCTAGGTTCCCTCTAAATGTATGAGTTGTCTATCCTGTCAAAAATAATACAGAGGATGGATTACAAATCTCACTTTTCATACCCTCGTCCAGGAACAGATATTTACATCAGGGGTCAGCAATGCTTCCAGCCAGGAGTGCCGCTGTGGCCGTTACACAGCACCTGTACATGAAGTAGGGCCTCCTGATGCCTTCGAGCGTACAGCCCCTAACCTTGTGGTGAAATAATTATACGTAATAGGTATTAAGTCTCTGCTGAAAGTCGAATTGCTGTGCTAAGCAATATCATTTCATCTTCCCTCAACTTCTATGTCACAGATGAGGAAATTTGATGTCAGCTAGAAAGTGGGAAAGTGGAGACTTGAAAATGATCTTTCTAATACCAAGTTACCTCCAAGAGTGATGAAAAAAATTCCTTGGCTCTAACAAGGTACTGGTTACAAGACATAATAACAATGATGTGCCACCATTTTATAAACAAATGTAGAGGCAGATCAATGGTAAGATGCATATGAACGTATGAAAAAAAGCATGTCTTAGAATATGGAGAAATACACTCATTCTTACACAAAAGGAACAACTCATCATGACCTGCTCCCCGCTTCCCACCCTGACTGAGGAGGAACTTGAGGCCAAGTTGTAGAGGGGCCAAGGCAGTTCAGTTCAAAAGATGGCACTGAGCACCTGCCAGGTGACAGGAACGGTGCTGGGCCTGGTCCTCAGCATGACCCCCACCCCGGGGGAACTCAGCATCAGAGCAGAAGCCCGGAGGCCCTAATGCCAGAGGCCCACGCCTCATCCTCCCACCCTGTCCATGACTCAGGGGGGACTTCCCAAGACCTTCAGACTGACTTGTAACATGTCTCAACATTTAGTAATAAAGCCTTGAATTGAATGGCTGAGAAAATGTGTTTTCTCTGTTCTTTGTTTTTTGATTTTGACATAACATTTCATTTCCAAGGACAATGCATTTGGATGAGATGTGAACACTTGTGCAGAACGGTAAGGACAGCATTCACCCTGCTTCCCTGGGTTTTCTCCCAGGTATACTAGGTGTACCAGTTAATAATGGCGGATTTTGTAATCAAAGAAAACAAAACACGATAATTTCAAGAGAAACATCAAAAGTGCTTTATTCAAAGTAATGTCCATTGCTAGCTACACATTTCCCCCATCTTTCAGGTAATTTGTGGATACCGTCCCAATAGAACTTTTCTTGTTTTGAGGCAAACCATTCAGAGACCCAATTTTCCACTTCTTTGTATGTTTTGAAGTGCTGCTCAGAAAGTGCGTGTGCCATCCATCGGAACAAGTGGTAATCTGAAGGAGCAAGGTCTGTGAATACAGCGGGTGGGTTAATACTTCCCAGGCAAGATCTTGTAATGTGTCTTTAACTGGTTTTGAAGTGTGTGATGGTGCGTCATCAAGCAAAATTACTTTGCCGTGTCTTCTGGCACATACTGGTCGTTTCACGATCAAAGCGTGGTTCCAATTGATTATTTGTTATCAGTAGCGATCAGTATTAACGGTTTCACCTGGTTTTAGAAGCTCATAATACACCACACCTTCCTGATCCCACCAAACACAGAGCATTGTTTTCTTTCTGAAGCAATTTGGTCTTGCAGTTGATGTTGATGGTTGACCTGGATCAACCCATGATTTTGTGCATTTGGGATTCTCAAAATAAATCCACTTTTCATAGCCAGTCACAATTCGATGCAAAAAAGACTTTCGTGCTGTTGAAGCAACATTTTACTGATGACTTTTCGGTTTTCCATTTGTCTTTCGTTCAGTTGATGTGGCCCACATTTTCTTTTAAAATCTTTCCCATTGCTTGTAAATGATCAGAAATTGTTTGCTGAGCAACGTTCAATCTTTCTGCAAATTGTTTTTGAGTTTGACACGCATCTTCATCCAGTAATGCTTGTAATTGTTGGTCTTCAAACTTTTCCAGTTGACCTGGACGTTCTTTGTCTTTCACATCGAAATCAGCACTTTTAAAGCGTTTAAACCAGCGTTCACAAGTATCTTGAGATGGAGCATGTTCACCATAAGCTTCCCGAAGTATACGATAACTTTCAGCAGCATTTTTCTTCAAAATAAAGTAATGAATTAAAACTTCCTGCAAATGCTCTCTTTTTTTTGGCATGAAATTCGACATTTTTAAGTGTAAAAGTATCTATGATGTTAACACCTTCAACAAATTTGCATTATGAAGTTTTGAAGCTTGCTGTCAATACAACAAAATAGCATACATATCAAATCGCATATATATCAACATATGTGTAACTCCATCTATCGAAAAAATCCGCATTATTAACTGGTACACCTAGTAGCTATGATAGGGAACTCACAGACCCACAACTTGACTTGAGGTGGAAACTATTATTTTTTGAGAGTCTGCTAGGGATTGTACTAGATACTAGATGCTTTGAGAAGGAATGAACTCAGAAACAGACAAACTTTTAATTTGTAAAAAGTATTAACTAAATTGCTCTACTGAAAAATGGACATCTCCAGGATTTAACCTTTTGCACTTGGATGTCGAGTGTGACTCGACACGGTTAGCAACGGTAGCAGCTCGATGAAAAAAGCAAGCGAGTGCAAAGGGTTAAATAAAGTTTATTTCACGAACACTAAATTTGTTATGACTTACAAGTAGCTAGTAAATAAATCTCCTTACCTAAAAGCAATGCATCCAATCATAAATATATGGTGTGTACCTACAGTGTACAAGACACTACAGGGACACGAATACTTAACTTATATCTCTGAAAATCTTACAATCTAGCTGCAAAGAGCATTCTATGACTTTAAAAATGGACCAATAATAAAATACCTGATAGAAAATTAAAGTAAAATAAATAAAAATAGAACAATTAATTTCAATTTGATGGAAGATATGCAGTATAAGTAAACACAATTAACTGTCAAATAATTTCCATAGGCAATAAAGCTATTGGAATCCACACAGGCCACGACAGAATATGAAGCATGGCAGTTTTCAAAAAATGTTATTTATAACTCCACATGTTATAAACCCACACGGGATATTGGATTAAGAAAGTGTGTATTTTTTAAAAAGTATGGTATGGGGAAATTATAAGTTGGTATGCTGGATAGGTATGTACACACCCAACACAATAACTCCATTAAGAGAAAAAGAATGAGGATCTGTGAAGGCACATTTATGGGGAGAATCACAGAAATGAAAGCAGACATCTCTGCCCTAACCCATGGCCCCCTATTAGGCAGCAGTGCCCGCCCACATTGGCCACTGAGCCACTGTACCCAGCTTTCCTCATTGACAGACATGTTCATTTCCTTATCTGCCAAAAGAAGATAATGGTACTCATGAGCCACCTACTTCACACAATTATTAAAAGGTTTAAAAAAATGGATTTGAGCTTTTCATAAAAATGATTATTCAAGAAACCTAGATGTTCACTAAAGGTTTTGTCTGCATTAGTCAATGAAAAGAATCATCTCCAGATATAAACATACACACACACAATTAAAGGTGTGAAAGCAATTCAAATAATACTAAACTTTGCTTAACTCTCTGTTACTATATATATATATATATATATATATATATATATATATATATATAGCTAATATGCTAAGTGTCCGTCCGACCAGTTGCTATGATGTGCACTAACCACCAGGGGGGCAGACACTCAACTCAGGAGCTGCCGTGACGCGCACTGGCCATTTACAGAGAAAAGGCAACGCGGACCTGGCACCCACAAAGCAACACTCGGCTTCCCCCAAGTGGGACACAGGCCCAGCCACCACCCCAGAGCGACAGTCCCCCAAATCACGGCCAATGCTGCCGAGATCCCATGGCGCAAAATGTGGCCCACAGCCCAGGCCAGCCCAGAAATGGTTGCTGTGGGCGCCAGGTAATGATGTCATGTAGCAACGCCTGGCTCCCTCTCCCTAGCGACGACTAGCCTCTTTGCAGTTTCTTCAGCCCAGGAATACAACTTGCTTTATAGCCAGGTGCAAACATTTCACACTTTACCAAATGTCTTTAAAGCGTTTTCCTGTGCCTTATCTCATTTGATCCTCACAGAAGTCCTGGAGTAAGTAGATAGGAGACTTGGTGGAATTCTATTTTCTTTTCATTAGCCAGAAAACGGAGAGTTAGAAAGCTTAGAAACTTGACCTGACTGAAAAGAAGTAAGAAGTTGGTCCGACGGTTGTGGGTTATTGTTAAGCTGAAAAGAAGTAAGAAATGGTGGACCTTGAAAATGACTTCAGGTTTTCTCACTGCACAGAATATAGTCAAACACTGCTGCAGTTAAATATTTTACCCTTTGTTCTCCCTGCGTGATCTACAATAATAATCTGCTTCATGTTGATATTTACTGCTGTGTTGCTGACAATTACCTGAAAGACAAGTTGGGGTGTTTCACTGGGCTGGAAAAAGTTTAGCTACATCAGAAAGCAGGTCTAATTAAGCAATTTATTCTATATCTACAAAAGGCTAAGTTGACTTGCGCATGCGCGATACATAGAAAGCTCTCACTGGCACCAACCGCACGCGTGTATTTTGATCTGTCATTGTTGATGGTGAATTTGGTTGACACTTCTATTATAGAGAAAGGGCAAACAGTAATATTAAAATATTTCTTCTAATTAATTTCCTTTCGATGTGCACAAATTTGTGTACCGGTCTACTAGCATAATGATAAAAAGGGTATTAAAAAGTTGAATGTAAAGAATTTACATTTTCTTAAAAAGTTGAATGTTATAGAAACTCAAATAATTCTAACCTCTGCTTTAAGAAAACACAGAAGTTACCAAGATAATTGGTAAAACAATATCTGACATGTGAGGAGCCCTTCCCTTGGGTAGGCAACACAGATAAATTTTCCATTTAGATGAACCTGCAGCTATTAAGAAGATGGTTACCAGGAGAATGAAAAGCCTCCAAGGCAGTCCTGCTGGAGGAGGCAGGGTGAGCACACATCCCCACGCTGGCTCCCTTTACAGCATGTAACACAAAGTGGCCCAGCGCTGGACACCGTGGCCACAGGAAGCCTTCCTGTGCACCTCATAAAGAGGCTGGCACAGCCAACCAGCAACAACTAAAGAAAAAGGCTCCTTCCCCAACCAAAGTGAACTCACCAAGCAGCAAAAACAGTCACTCACGGAAGACCCAGTGATGAATGACACCATGGTGAGCAAATTAAGAGTTAGGTGACATTCGGAGGAGTCAAAACAAGGGTTTCTGCCTTATACACGGCTGGTTCGGGAATGTAAAATGGGGCAGCTGCTGTGGAAATGTCTGGCACTTCCTCAAAAAGTTAAACACACATTAAAAAAAAGTTAAACATGGAATTACCCTATGATCCAGCAATTCACTTCTGGGTATATACCCAAAGGAATTGAAAGCAGGAACTCAAACAATACCTCTACACCAATGTTCAGAGCAGCATTATTCACAATTGTCCAAAGGTGGAAACAACCCGAGTCCATCAACAGATAAGTGGATAAATAACCTGGGGTATATATACAAAGGAATGAAGTTCTAATATATGCTACAACATTGATGGACCACACAGATACGCTAAGTGAAAAAGGGGCAGATTCCCCTTATATGAGGCAACTAGAATCAACAGATTCATAGAGACAGTAAGTAAAATAGTGATTACTAGGGACTGGGGGAGGAGAGGCATAGAGAGTTTCTGATAGGGATGGATTGTGACAAAATAAATAGTGATGATGGTTGCACAACATTATAAATGTACTTAGTGTCTCTGATTACCTACCTAAAAATGCTACATTTTGTTACACATATTTCATCACAATAAAACAAACAAAACAAGGATTCCCAAAGGATGCCCTCACACTGGATTGCAGGGTCTTCCCATTCCTACCTCTAACCCCTTTCCCTCTCCTTGACCATCTGTATATTTTCCCCTTTAAGATGTCCACTGGAATTACTCCTGGCTGAGGTAGGTTCACGTAAATATGGGAACCAGAGTTAAAGCAAGGTTTATGAACCTTACTCTTGATGTTCTACTGTTAGCTCCCCATCCAAAGGAAAATAATTCTTAATGAGTTTTCACAGAGACAGTAACTACCAACATTTAAGAACATTATGGAAAGAAAACTTCAGTTTCTCCAGTGGGTTCCAGAGAGCAAACCAAATCCCAAGGAAAATGGACTTTTTCTACTGACTTCCTATCAAGAAACCAAAGAGAGAGAAAGAGACAGCCCATGATCATATCAATAGATGCAGAAAAAGCATGTGACAAAATCCAACACCCATTTCTGGTAAAAACTCTCAGCAAAGTGGGAATAGAGAGATCATACCTCAACATAATAAAGGACACCACATACGACAAACCTATAGCCAACATCATACTCAATGGCAAAAACTAAAGTCATTTCCCCGAAGAACAAGAACAAGACAGAGATATCCACTGTCACCACTCTTATTCAACACTAGGGGCCCAGTGTACGAATTTGTGCCCCTTGAAAGGAATTGTGGGCTGCGAGGCTGCGGTGGGCACAGGGGCGGGTCTCGGCCCATTCTCTGTGCTCCTGCCCAGCCCTCCCCTTACCCTCCCCCCCTCCCGGCCCCTGTCTGCTGGCAGCCCCACTCCTGCCGCCGCCTCTCCCACGCACTGACGGCGCCAGCCCCACCCACACCCGCTGATGGTGTGGAGCGATTGGGGCTGGTGCCAGCAGTGGGTGCAAGCGGGGCCAGCGTCATCAGCGGGTGCAAGCGCCAGGAGGGACCATGGCCCCAATCACCCCTCAGGAACAGGGGAAGGTGGAGAAGCCCTGAGGGGCGATTGGGGCTGGCAGCCGCCACTCACACCCGCTGACGGCACCAAGCGATTGGGGACGGCGCTGGCAGCAGGTGCGAGTGCCTGGTGGGACCACGGCATGCGGGAGCAAAGAATTTTCAGTAACCACCAGAGGCGCGCCCTGATGACATCAACCAGTGCCCCAATGACAGCAACCAGCGCCCTGCCTTGGTCTGGTGCCCCATTCACCTGTCCACCATTCCGCCGCAGCCGATGCCCGCCATGTTCTGCGCGCACCCCCTGGTGGTCAGCGCACGTCATAGCGACTGGTTGTTCTGCCATTCGGTCTATTTGCATATATATAGACTAGAGGCCCGGTGCACGAAATTCGTGCACGGGGGGCGGGGGAGGGGTTCCTCTCAGGCCAGCCTGCACCCTCTCACAATCCGGGACCACTCACTGGCTCCTAACTGCTCACCTGCCTACCGGCCTGATCGCCCCCAACTGCCCCCCCCCACCGGCCTGGTCGCCCCTTACTGCCCCCCTGCCCCGCTGGCCTAGTCGCCCCCAACTGCCCCCCACACCGACCTGGTCGCCCCTTACTGCCCCCCATGCCGGCCTGGTCGCCCCAAACTGCCCCCCCCCCCGCAAGCCTGGTCACCCCTCACTGCCCCCCTCCGCCGGCCTGGTCGCCCCTCACTGCCTCTACCCCCCCCCCCCGGCGGCCTGGTCACCTCCAACTGCCCCCCCCCCCCCCGCCCCGCCGGCCTGGTCACCCCACACAGCCTGCTGTTCGGTCATTTGGTCGCCTCTCACTAACACCCCTGCCAGCCTGGTCACCCCACACAGCCTGTTCAGTTGCCCTTTCGGTTGCGATGGTCGCTTAGGCTTTTATATATATAGATAGTACTGGAAGTGCTAGCCACAGTGATAAGACAAGAATATAAAAGGCATCCAAATTGGAAAAGAAGGAAGTAAAATTCTCATTATTCGCAAATGACATGATATGTAAGCAGAAAACCCTAAAGACTCTATAAAAAAAACTACTAGATTTAATAAATGAATTTGGCAATGTAGCAGGATACAAAATTAACACCCAGGAATCGATGGCATTTTTACACACCAATAATGAATTCTCAGAAAGAGAAACAACAAACAATCCCATTTACCATTGCAACAAAAAAAATTAAGATGCTTAGGAATAAACTTAACCAAGGAGGTAAAAGACTTGTACATGGAAAACTACAGGACATTGAAAAAAAGAGATGGAGGAAGATATAAACAAGTGGAAGAATATACCGTGTTCATGGATTGGTAGAATCAACATCATTAAAATGTCCATACTACCCAAAGCAATCTATAGGTTCAGTGGAATTCCCATCAAAATACCAACAACATATTTCACAGATCTAGAACAAATACTCCAAAAATTTATATGGAACCAAAAAAGCCCCCAAATACCACAGCAATCTTGAAAAAGAAGAACAAAGTTGGAGGGATCACAACAAGTTATACTGTAAAGCCACTGTAATTAAAATAGCCTGGTACTGGCATAAGAATAGACATATAGATAAATGGAACAGAGAACCCATAAACTGACCCAAGCCATTAAGCTCAATTAATATTTGACAAAGGAGGCAAGAACATACAATGGATTCAAGACAGTCTCTTCAATAAATGGTGTTGGGAAAATTGGACAGACACATGCAAAAAAAATTGAAACTAAACTAAAAAAGTACACCACACACAAGAATAAACTCAAAATGGAAAAATACTTAAATGTAAGACGTGAAACCATAAAAATCCTACAAGAAACTATAGGCAGCAAAATCTCAGACATATTTCGTAGCAATATGTTTATGGATATATTTCCTAGGACAAAGGATACTAAAGACAAAATAAACAAATGGGACTATCTATAATAATAAAAGCATAATATGCTAATTAGACTGGACATCCTTCCGGATGAAGCCAGGGCTGTGAGGGAAACCCGGGTCCTGGGTGCCAGAGGGAAGCCGGTGCCGGCAGCCAGGGAAAGGAAGGCCTACTCTTGCACAAGTTTTGTGCATCGGGCCTCTACTATCAAAATAAAAAGCTTCTGTACAGCAAAAGAAACCAATAACAAAAGGAAAAGGGAGCCCACTGTGTGGGAGAACGTATTTGGTAATGATACATCTGATAAAGGGTTAATATCTGAAATATATAAGGAAGTCATACAACTTAACAAAAGGAAGACAAACAAATCCAATTAAAAAATGGACAAAGGACCTAAATAGACACTTCTCCAAAGGGAACACACATATAAAAAAAAGAGACATATGAAAAAAATGCTCAAAGTCACTGATCATCAGAGAGATGCAAATTAAAACGACAATGAGCCCTGACCGGTTTGGCTCAGCAGATAGAGCAATGGCCTGCAGACTGAAAGGTCCCCAGTTCGATTCTGGTCAAGGGCATGTACCTTGGTTGCGGGCACATCCCCAGTAGGGGGTGTGCGGGAGGCAGCTGATGGATGTTTCTTTCTCATCGATGTTTCTAACTCTCTATCTCTTTCCCTTCCTCTCTGTAAAAAATCAATAAAACATATTTAAAAAAAACAATTAAAAAAAAACAAACGACAATGAGATATCACCTCACACATGTCAGAATGGCTACCATCAACAAACCAACAAATGACAAGTGCTGGCGAGGATGTGGAGAAAAGGGAACCCTAGTAGACTGCTGGTGGGAATACAGACTGGTGCAGCCATTAGGGAAAGAGTATGTAGTTTCCTCAAAAAATTAAATATGGAACTGCCATTTGAACCAGTGATCCCGCTTCTAGGAATATACCCTCCCAAAGCACCAATCAGAAAGAATGTATGGATGTACTCCTATGTTCATATCAGCACAATTTACAATAGCTAGTATCTGGAAATAGCCCAAGTGCCCATCAGTAGATGAACGGGGGGAAAAAGCTGTAGTACATATGCACCAAGGAATACTATGTAGCAGTAAAGAAGAAGGATCTCTTACCCTTTGAGATAGCATGGAGGGACCTGGAGAGCATTATGCTTAAGTGAAATAAGCCAGTCAAAGAAAGACAAGTATCACATGTTCTCACTCATATGTGGAATCTAGTGAACAAAATAAAGTGATGAACAAAACAGATCCAGAGACAGATAAGCATGGAACAGACTGTCCGATATGAGAGGGAAAAAGGTGGTGGGTGGGAAGAGAACTTGTATGCATATATGCATAACCCATGGACACAGACAATAGGGTGGTGAAGGCCTGCGGTGGGGGGCAAGGGAGAGCTAGAAGGAGTCAATGGGGGAAAAAGGAGGACTTATGTAATGCCATTAACAATAAAGATTATAAATAAATAAATGAATGAATGAATGAATGAATGAATAAGAAAAAAGGAAATAAATGAAACATAGACCAGGAGAGGAACCAAGATAGTGGAAAAGTTAAACAACTAAACTGCCACCTCGCACAACAATTTCAAAAATACAACTAAAAGACAAAACGTCTACCACCCAGAACCACGGGAAAGCTGGCTGAGTGGTAGATTTACAACTAAGGAGAGAAAGGAGCACAAATGCTGAAAAGCTGAGGTACGGAGGCGCGCGAAGCGGGCTAGTGGCGGGCGACTGGACGCGCGGCTTTTCTTCAACCTGAAGGGAGACAAGCTCCCAATCACTCTGAAATCCAGTTTCTGGGGACACATGGGGGACCCAGACGCCTACGGGGAGAAGCTGGACTCTCTGCCATTGGGGTGGAAAGTGAGAGTGACTTTTTGCAGAGGTGCGCCCAGCAATCAGTGTTTACTGCACTGGAGCGCAGGACGCAGGGACTTGGAAACGCAGAAAGGCAGAGACGGCTAACGGCAGCCATTGCCGTTTGCCACGCCCTAGCCTAGTGAGGACCAGAGACCCCGACCCGCCCTGCACTTCTACAAACCTGCCCAGGCTCCACACAGCGGCTTTTGCATATAAATGGCCTGTTCTGTGGCAGCTTAACCAAATTAACTGCAGCTCCAGTCAGACGGCTTCAAAACTGCCCAAGCAAAGAGGAGAAAACTAGTTCTTGCTATAGCTCCTGCTGGGGGGCCTCAGACAGTAGCTGACCTGCATCCCATTGGAGATCCAGAAACTAGGGTATCTAGTGGTCGGTGTGAGATGACAACAGATTTCAACCACTCTCATAAGGGACACATTCAAGAGGCAGACTCAGTGAGCACCAAAGCCCTACTGCAACAAGTCCCGGCCCATAAACATGTCTCCAGCACAGCAATTCTTCCTTTATAGACACAGCGGGTCCTCACAGCCAATTGGCCTGGAGGTCAATTCCTCCCAGTGACACCAACAACAATCAAGACTTAACTACAACAAGGCTATACACACAGTACACAAAGGGGTACACTAAGAGTGTCCACCTCAGGTAATTGGGAGGCTGACCCATTGAACCAATAAGATACCTAGTACACAAGGCTACCCAACCAACTCAGGGAAGCAGCGAAAATGAGGAGGCAAGGAAACAAATCACAAATGAAAGAAATGGAGGAAAACAAATGAATGGACATAGAGTTCAAAACCACGGTTATAACGTTTTTCAAGAATTTCATGGAAAAGGCCAATAAATTTAATGAGACCCTCGAGGATATGAAAAAGGACCAACTAGAAATTAAACATACACTGACTGAAATAAAAAATATTATACAGAGACCCAACAGCAGACTAGAGGAACGAAAGAATCAAGTCAAAGATTTGGAATACAAAGAGGCAAAGGACACTCCTCCAGAGAAGCAAGAAGAGAGGAGAATTCAGAAAGTTGAAGATAGTGTAAGAAGTCTCTGGGACAACTTCAAGCGTACCAGCATCAGAATTATGGGGGTACCAGAAGAAGAGAGAGAGCAAGACGCTGAAAACCTATTTGAAGAAATAATGACTAAAAATTTCCCCCACCTGATGAAAGAAACAGACTTACAAGTCCAGGAAGCACACAGAACCCCAAACAAAAGGAATCCAAAGAGGACCACACCAAGACACATCATAATTAACCCTTTGCATTCGCTTGCTTTTTTCTCGATTCCTTTATTCTACTCAGGATTTAATTTTTAAATACCCCAGATTTTACAAAGCGCGGCAGTAGAATAAAAAACTGGAGTTTCTTTTCATAGAAACTTATTTATTTGGATTTTTTTATATTTCAAATTATTGATACATTCAAAGAGTATAAAAAGCTGCTACCGATGCTAACCGTGTCGAGTCACACTCGACATCCGAGTGCAAAAGGTTAAAATGCCGAGGGCAAAAGACAAAGAAAAAATCTTACAAGCAGCAAGAGAAAAACAGTTACTTACCTACAAGGGAGCACCCATACGATTGTCACCTGATTTCTCAACAGAAACTATGCAGGCCAGACGGGAGTGGCAAGAAATATTCAAAGTTATGAATAGCAAGAACCTACAACCAAGACTACTCTACCCAGCAGTTATTATTCAGAATTGAAGAGCAGATAAAGAGCTTCACAGATAAGAAAAAGCTAAAGGAGTTTATTACCACCAAACCAGTATTATATGAAATGCTGAAAGGTATTCTTTAAAAAGAGGAAAAAGAAGAAAAAAGTAAAGATAAAAATTATGAACAACAAATACATATCTATCAACAAGTGAATCTAAAAGTCAAGTGGATTAAAAATCTGAGGAGCAGAATAAACTGGTGAATATAATAGAATCAGAGGCATAGAATGGGAGTGGACTGATAATTCTCAGGGGGAAAGGGGTGTCTGTGTCGGGGGTATGGGAATAGACTGGAGAAAAATCATACACCTATGGATAAGGACAGCGGGGGGTGGGAATCGGGTGGTGGGGAGATAGGGTGGGGAAAAAGGAGAAACAATTGTAATCTGAACAATAAAGATTTATTAAATTAAAATTAAAAAAAAAAAGAAAGAAAAAAGGACCAAGGCTCCATGTGTACATGGGTGAATCATTTGCAGCCAAAATTTCCTCTCTCTTCTTTGGGCTGATGGATAGAATTCTCCAATTATAATTGCCTGGATACGAAGCAGGCTGGGGCTCAGGTAAAAATCCACAGTAGCTTGCCTGGCAGGTGTTGCTCAGTGGTTGAGTGCCAGCCTATGAACCTGGAGGTCACTGTTTGATTCTGGTCAGGGCACATGCCAGTAGGGGGCGTGCAAGAGGCATCTGATCAATGATTCTATCATTGACATTTCTCTCTGTCCTTCTTCCTTTCTCTTTGAAATCAATAAAAAAGTATTTTTTTTTTTAAATCCACAGCACTTATTTGTTTTCAATGAGTTAAGTTTGGAAAATGTTCAATGTAAGATACTGTGAACACTACTAATATAAGTTATAATTTTCCTGGACTACCAAATTAAATTACTATGATTTCTTTGGTAGTAATGTGCCTGTCCCAAAATATACATTAGCTAGGTATTCAGTGACATGAGGAATACAATAAAATCAACTCCCTCAAGCAAATGATGAGTTCTAAATATGTGATGAAGCTCATAGTTCAGTAGCACGAGTAAATCCTGATACATAGTAATGGGAGTTCGAGAAACTGTGACGGGCCAGATAGCATGTAACGTGTTGATAAGGAGAATTCATGACTGGCAATGAAGAAGCACTGGCTGGGCTGATGTGCTACTGCTTTCTCCACCAGAGTTGATCAACACACAAACATACAGAGAGAAAAGTATCAATATTGGTCATAAATTTAAGTATTTTATTTATATTGTATATGCTTAAGTAAGATGACATTTGTGAGATAGTGAAATGTGAATTCACCTTTCTTTCTTTCTTTTCTTTTTTTTTTTAAGAAAAAACAGGAGGAGCACTAGCCGGAGTGGGTCAGTTGGTTGAGCGTTGACCTATGCACCAAAGGTCACCCACCGGATTGATCCCACCAGGGCTCGATCCCCAGTAGGGAGCATGCTGGAGGCAGTCTATAGATGTTTCTCCTACATCAATGTTTTTCCCTCTCTCTAAAAAAATCAATAGAAACATATTTTTAAAAAAATGAAAAAATAGGACAGAAAAATAAGATGGTTGCTAGAGGGACATGTCTCTGCAGTTGAGAGTATATGGAAAACCTGCAATATTAAAATTGGAGAAATGGGCAAATAAATTAAGTAGAATAAAGTCATAAACAAAAAGAAACATCAGAGTATGCTTCCTCCTCCTCCCCAAAGGGCAGTTTGCTTCATCAACCAGGCTAAAGGGTGGTCTCTACATTCTAGCACTGGGTTTAGAATTTGAGCAATTCTGCATTCTGCTTCATACTGACAAAGTAGTTCTTTGCTGCTACTTATTTATAATTTAATTCCCTCGATAGTTCTAAAAACAAGGGATGAAATATTTTCAAACAAAATCATTATTTATACAGCTGGCATTTCCATTTAGTTAGGAAAATTAGTAGAGAAATGTTTGGTCAGAATTTAAGGTAAGTTTTTGAATGTTTCACAAAACCTCATACTATCAACTCCCAAATTTCTTTTACTATGTTTAAGTCTTCGCCAAAGTCAACAAGGGAAGCCCCCAAATCAACTAATCAGTGGGTTCTGAACTAGGCACTCCTTTGGCAAGAGGTGGAGGATTTGAATCAGCAGCAAAAATAGTTCAATTAAAATATTCTAATATGCAGTTCGTTTTTGTTTGAAAATGGAAACCAGCAACTGGCTTGCATGACTAAACAGAAGATAGTTATTCAGGCTGGGGTCTACAGAGCAAGAGCAAAGGAGACAGATGGCAATTATCTGGCTAACTTAACCGGATAATTCATGCCTAAGTATCCACTCTGGTGCCCAAATTGGCTATATTCATAGAAGAACTAAAGAGTGTAATTACCAAATCTCCTTCCAATCTGTGCTGCCAAGGCCGTGTGCCTAGGTGGGCTGTTTTGAGGTGTTCGATCCTCTACTTGCCCAGTGAAGAGTATGCTAAGATTTTCACAACATAAATGTGGATATTTGCTTAAGTGTCCTATGGCCCTAAAAGATGCAATTATCATATACTGAATAAAGTATCAAAAATTTCATGCTATCATTCCTAGCACCAAGAAATTCTAAAGAGAAAATATACTCAGTGTAAAAACAGAAGATTTTAAAGAATATGCAAATTGGAGAATCCAAAATTTCAATGTCTTTTCAGCTTATCACCAAAGATGTGAGATCAACACCCTTATGTTTATTCAGCACTTTATACTTTTACAAAATCCTTCACAATTGTGTAAGATAAATTGAGCGAGATTATTCTTCCCATGTTGTGGATTAACAAAATAGGGCCCTCAGATTTGCTGAAGCCAAGCTAATGTCAAAGCTGAAACCTGAACCCAAGCCTTCTGGATCCAAGTCGAGTGCCCTTTCCATCGCACCATGCTAAAAACTAAGGTTAACTAAAAGCTAAAAGAAAAGATCACATTACCCAGTCAAATTCTGTGGTATTCACCATCACAAACAGTCTTAGTGTCAACACATGACATTAAATAAATCTGATAACCAAGCTTGGCCTGAGAATAGACTGCACGGGAAGGTGGTGCTGATGAAAAGGCTGCTTTCCGCCGGCTCTGTGTGAGCTGGGGCAAGGATTTCTCGTAGACGTGATTTCCTAATCAGTAAAGTGAAAGGGCTAACTAGAGAACCTCTAAAGTCCCTTCAACACCAAGCTGATTAGGAAACTAAGTGGCTTCAGTTTTTTCTGTTCACGCCTACTCAGAAGTCAAAGGGTCAACTTGCTTCTTCCTCAAGTCTCTCCACTCTCCCCAACTAAATGAAGAGAGGGTTCTAATATGCATTTTACCAATGTCTGCCCAGCTTAAGTAAAACAATATAGAAACACTTTAGAACAAACATGTTTAGAATTATTTACTGTTTTCTGTAGGTTACAACACCGGTTAGTTCCATTTTCAAATGTGGTTTACATCAGACAATCTTTCTACTCTCTAGATGGATCAAGGGTATTAGAAGACAGAAAAAGAAATAATCTTGCCCTAGAGACAAAAACTGCTCCGCTGAAACTAATGATAAATATTTTACTTTCCATATAAGCTAGGTCCAACCAAGAGACTTCTATTTCTCACTTTGTAAATAGTGATTTTTGATGTGTTAGAAGGTATGAAAGACTTCCCCACTCCCTAACTGGGCTTAATTGTTACACTTTCATAGACATCCATATCAGAAGTTTACCGTAATTCAAGGCCTTAAATTACAAGCAAAGTATTCCCTTTGTCTGTCCTCCTAACTCCTGTTGGTACGGTACTTCTACTTAAGGGAGGAGGGAAAAGGGGCTACTAATGAGGGAGAGCATCTGAAGTATGAAAATCGAGAATCTCCATTCTATCGTAATTGGAGAAAATGAAAACATTCCTTTTTCATAAAGACAATTCTGTAGTTTGGTAAAGGTCTATTTTTCCTCCAGGATAGATTGAGAAGGAGACAAGAAATCAAGGAAAGAGCTATAATAATACTAATTATTATTATTATTATTGTTCGATAGCAACAAAAGGAGCCCATTCTTCTAACCTCCTGTATCCCTTTAATTATGGCATTCAGCAATTCAATGAATTTTAGTAATGCTCATTATTCCCTCTTTTTTTTTTTTTAAGTTAATAAATTGGCTTGGTAAAGTTCTAAAACTTTTATTATGCTACAGGGGTCTGATCTCATTATCCAAGCCAAAGACCAAGCAATACTCATCTTCCAATATTTGGAGTTGACTATTAATTTTTTACATAACTTTGGGCAAGTTATGGCCAATCTAGGTCTCTAGTTCTTCCTCTGTAAGTGGACACACCACTAAACTACTTCAAAGAGCTATAGCTGGGAAGAACAAATAAAAAACACCCTGAAATATTCTGAAATAATCCAGCAGGACCTCACTCATGTGAAGCCACACCCATTTACACATGGGTGCTGTGCAGAGCACCTGGGGCAGGTGCCAAGTGTTCTGGCTCTGTCACCATATCGCTATGCCCTCCTCTCCAAGCCTATGCCTGGAACTGGTCACTCCAGATTCTCCACTCCCTCTCCGTCTGCCAAGCTGATTATATATGCATGTGCCTGTGCTAATTTATTTTTTAAAGAATAGTTTATTGATTTTTAGAAAGAGAAGGAGAGAAACATCGATGTGAGAGTATCGTGCAGGCCCCCTACCCAGGATCAAGCCCACAACCCTGGCATGTGCCCTGACTGGAATCAAACCGGCAACCCTTCGCTACAACCAAGCGAGCCTCATCGGCCAGGGCTGCCTTTGCTAATTTTGAAGAGCAGAAGTCACTGGTCCTGCTCAGTGAGTGTTGCCCACGGTGCAGTCCCCCGCTCATACCAAGGATGACCACAAGCATTATAAAGCTTGCAGCAGTGGATGAGCTGTCTGGGCAAGGAAGGCATATTCAGCTACCTGGTCCTAAATGAAATAAAGACATGAATCTCCAAGGTGCAACAAACATAATAAAGGCATTGGAAGAAACCTGTGTTCCTCTACACTTTCTAAAAAGAGCAAGCAGAACACTGTTGGTAATGCTGGAAAATCCACTGATTCATTTAGACGCTTTCAGTGTTTCGAAGATTTAAGTGGCATAGGAGAAGGGAATAAGATGTATTAGTTAAAATTTTTTCTTCTGGCCCTAGACGGTTTGGCTCAGTGGATACAGCGTCAGCCTGCGAAATGAAGGGTCACAGGTTCGATTCCGGCCAACAGCACATGCCCTGGTTGTGGGCTGGGTGCAGGAGGCAGCCAATCAATGATTCTCATTGATGTTTCTACCTCTCTCCCTCCCCTTTTCTCTCTGAAATCAATAAAAATATATTAAAAACAAAAAATCCCCAGTGTGGGCCGTACAGGAGGCAGCTGATGAATGATTCTCTCTCATCATTGATGTTTCTATCTCTCTCTCCCTTTCTCTCTGAAATCAATAAAAAAATATATTTTTTTAATTTTTCTTCTGACACCTTGATATCACAGTTTAAACTATATCCAAGTATGCCACAAAGGGTAGTGACTTCAAGGTCAGAGGTTCTTAGATCTTAGTGACCAGACTGAGGTTTCTTGGCTCCCTTGGGCCAAGTTCAGAATTCAAACCTCCTGACTCCCACTAGAGTGTTCCTTTCTTTACATCAAAACAGGGATTTGCTCATGATGGTTTTAATAAATTCTTGCCACAAGTGAATTTAGGCTGTTTTTAATTAAGGTCCTAACCAGAAGATCACTTGAAAAGCTCTGGCTCTCCCACAAAGCAGGACAAGCTTGTTTTGACCAGCTGTCCTAAGATTTTTCTGCTCAATCATCAAAGCTTGCAATATCTTCTTACAGTCCTGACAAGGTGAGTACCTTTTCCAACCAAACTGAAAAAGAATCTCTAGAAAAAGGTACATCCTGAAATTTACAAAAGATCCAGGGGCTCAGGTTCAACAGAATCAATGAGGCCAGAGCAGGGGGGTGGGACCATTTTTTATAGGAATCTTTACTAGTACAGTTTAAGCTAAGGTGATAGGACCTCTCTTTTTACATAATTCTACCAGGGATCTTAACCTTTTTTGTGCCACAACTCGGGGCTCTTATAGACCCCCTTCTCAGACTAATGTTTTCTTTTTTTTTTATTGAGGTATTATATGTGTACATATCTTACCATTACCCCCCCACCCCACACCCATACATGCCCTCACCCTCCAGAGTTTTGCGTCCATTGTTTATGCTTATATGCATGCATACAAGTCCTTTGTTTGATTTCTTATCTCCCCCACCTCTCCCTAACTTTCCCCCTGTAATTTGAAAGTCTGTTTGATGCTTTACTGTCTCTGTATCTATCTTTTTGTTCATCACTTTATAATGTTCTTTACTATCAGACTAATGTTTTTATATACCCGATGTTTGCATATACTAACACTTTTATTTCTTTGGTAATGAAGGAAAGAAAGGAAACACTTTATTAAAATTTAGCTATTCCAAATGTTAAAAAAGAAATCTATGAAACAGTAAGTACTCTATGTGCTTTAAATAAAAAGATCCAATGAAGAAAATAGATCCAGAGACACAGAACAGACTGCAGAACCTCAGAGGGAAGGTGGGGGAGGGTGGGTTGGTGGGAAGAGATCAAAGAACTTGTATGCATATATGCATAACCCATGGATACAGACAATAGGGTGGGGGAGGCCTGGGATGGGGGGTGGGGGCAGGCTGAAGAGGGTCAATGGGGAAAGGGGGGACATACGTAATACTTTCAACAATAAAGATTTAAACAAAAAGATCCAGTAGTGAGTTAAAAAATCACTATAATTTTGAAGTCGTGATGAACATACACAATGTTTCAATATATCCGCAATGTGTAACGTGATATGAAAATATCTGGAATTTCTGTGGGTGACAAAGTGATAGGTACTGCAAACACTACTGTGGTTTACTGCCTATCCTCATAATGGGAGGAAATTCTAAATTTCAGTTAGAAGGTGGTAAAAGTAAAAAAGTACTATCTAGAACTCTAATCAGGGACCCAGGTTCAGAACCATACACTGATCTCCTTAAGGCCTTTAGTCATCTTCGATTCTCTGAGATTTAATCAGTATCAAGCACGGCACACAATAGGCACTCAGTCAAGTGAACTGAGTCAATCAATAGAGATCTTGACTTAAAAAGCCACCAGGAAGGAGCTGAGGAAGCCTACTGTGACATTTCAAGCTCCCAAATCTCAGCCAGTCCACTAGTGCCAGCCTACTTGGAGCTCTTCATTCATTTAGCAAATATTCACGGAGTACCTAATAAGTGTCAGGTTAACATTCTGGGTACTGGATGAACATAGATCCAAACTTCAGATAGTAATAATGTTAAGAAAATAAACATGAAAATAGGATAAAGAGTGACTGGTGGAGGATGGGGCATTTTAGACTGGATGGTGGTAAAGAACTTTCTGAAGTTTCAGCTGAATCAGTGATGATAAGGAGCCAAGGGAAGCATGGGAAGGCCTGTGACTGGGCCATTCTAGACAGAAGGAACCACATGTGCAAAGGCTCAGAGGCAAGAAGCTGGGCACAGGTCTCTCTCACCTCCTAACTTGTCATACTCTCAAGAGCTGCAGTCCTCCCTGGCCCTTTCTTCCCTCCAGTACAACATTGTCCGATACATCTTCCTTAAACACTTTTGTACTGTGGGGCCCTTGCTGAAACATATAAAATGTCCCCTATTCCTCGGTACACCTGACCATACCACACCTTGTTCAACATTTCCTCCCAGTCCTTCACATGAGCCCTCTGTGAAGACTTTGGAAGAGCCAGGCCTATGTGACTCAGTGGTTGAGCATCAGACCATGAGTCAAGTGGTCACTGGTTCGATTCCTGGTCAGGGCACATGCCTGGGTTGCAGGCTCAATACCCAGTAGGGTACGTGTAGGAGGTGGCCTATCAATGTGTCTCTCTCATCAATGCTTCTATTTCACTATCACTCTCCCTTCCTCTCTCTCTCTAAAAATAATAATAACAACAAATAAATAAAAACATGACTTTTTAAAAAGAGACCCTGAAAGAGGTTCTATTCATTTCTCCTATACCATTCCCTTCTTTCCTCCATCTATCACATTTTCAAATATGGTACTCCAGACCACACTGATCTCTCAGTAAACTTCAGGGCAGAGATTCCATAAATTATCTAATTTTTCCACACCCATAATAATCTGACCATTCTTTCAGTGATAAGCAACTCAGCCCCACTGAAGCAGTATGTCTCCTCTAAACTTATGGTTTGTGCCATATAGCTTATCTCAGACAAACCTAAATTGTTCTCTGCTCATAAATGTCTAATGGTCTCGGCTTATTTAGACTTTAAGCTCCTTTGAGCTAGCAGTAACCTTGCCTTGTGTTATCTTCAGAACATACAGAGCCGAAGTGGACAGATAGAGGCTGCTCCATAAATGTATCCCCCTTTAAATTCACAGATCCATCTCCCCAAGGCCCTATAGTAGACAAGATGGAAACATTTTGTAAAAACAGTTACAAATTTAAGACTAATTAAGTTGGGGTAGTTTGTATTCCAGATGAAGTTTTGCTTCTTCACAGGTATTATGAGCTGAATTGTGTCCACCTCAACATTCCTATGCAGGAGCTCTAACCTCTACTTCCTCAGAATGTGACTGCATTTGGAGATGGGGCCTTTAAAGAGTGAGTAAGTTAAAATGAGGCTCGTAGGCAGGTCCTCATCCAATGTGACTGGTGTCCTTATAAAAACAGGAGATTTGAACACACAGAGGCAGACACATGCACAGAGACCATGTGAAGAGACAGCAAGAGGGTGGCCATCTGCAAGCCAAGGAGAGGAGAGAGGAGACCAACCCTATTGGCCTTGATAGGACCCAACCTTAGTCTTGGGCTGCCCAGCCTTCAGAACTGTGGAAAATACATTTCTGTTGTTTAAGCGCCCCTGTCAGTAGTGTTTTGTTATGGCAGCACCAGAAAACTAATACCACACGTGTTTAAATTTCAATATTTCCAAAAAAAGGAGATGAAGATAAGGACTCGGGTGCAGGTAGTTTATTTGGAAGTGTCCCCAGCAAGCAGAAGTGAGGGAGCAGGAAGAGCGAGGCAGGTGAGTTATTTAAGGGCACATGAACCAGGTCATGGCTATAGGTAATGGGAGCTTAATTCTGCTGGGGCCTCCCTGGAAGCATCGAGAATGTCCCTTAAATTGTTCCAAGAGACAGGGATATTTACCCACTCACTGGCTTCTATTCCCAAAGGGTGGAGGGATGCCCCAGGCGATAACTTCCTTGACTTTCGGCTGCAGTGTGGGGGCAGTGGCACTAGATAAGCTCGTGGGAGAAAGCACGAAGGCAGTGCCGCCTGCGCCTGGGGCAAGGTAATGTCAGCATTCGGCAAGTGGGGGCAGTCTGAGCTCCAAGGACACCGACTGACACAGCCAAGGAGGTGGGCTGCAAGGAGGTGTGGGACAGAGGGAGTTGTGGTTAGCTGACCACAGTTGACACAGCTGGTTCTTTCTCCAGAGGCAAAACATTGTTAAGGCAGCCAAAGGCAGCAAGATTCTCTGATAGACCATCTGATACCACAAAGATGTATAGATGCTGGCATCCTATGACATGCTTTCCTCCCAAAGGTAAATATGGGTGTCCTGAGATAATGAGGAGGAATGTTGAAGAACTCTCACTCGGGCATGCTCACTTTCAGCCGACTCTTGCAAATGCTGTACTAATATTTTAAATAAGACTTTTGGTTGGGCTTTTCTGCTATTTTCCCAGCTAATTGAATTCTTTTACAATCAACCTGTTCCAGTTGTTGTAACTGGCCCTTCAGCTGTAAAATGAATCCTACTGCTTGTGAACAGCAGAAAGAGTTTAGATGCTATATAATCACCTAATTTAAGTTCTAGGTAATTCCTGAAAGCCCAATCATTAAAAGCACTTCCCCCTGCCCCCATCCAAGTTTTATCTCTAGAATTGAGTTTTTAGGTTAAATATATGGTACTTCTGAACATCAGGTAAGAGATTTCTAATTCCAGTTGATTCAATTTATATTAGAGAACAAATTTTCTAAATTACCTTCAGAAAACGATTTCCTTCTTTTAGGCAAACAACTGTTTGAGATTTATTATTTAACACTTTTGTGAAATACAACATCTGAGATGAAGTTATGCAGGAAGATGTCAGGCTGAGTGGCATTTCCTGGTATTTTCCAATTACCCAAGTCCTATCTTTAGGGTTGCCAGATTTAGCAAATAAAAACACAGAATACTCAGTGGAATTATAATTCAAACAAACAAATAATTTTTACTATAATTATATCCTAAATATTGCATGGGATATACTTATACTAAAAGTACAAGTATCAATGTGTTACCTGAAATTCAAATTGAATTTGGCATCCTATTATCTTAATATTCCAGAACGAAAAATTAGCAAAATTAGAAATTAAAAGCATAATTTCTATTTAAAGTAGAAACTTCCTGTTTTTACTACAATAAACCACAGCAGACTGCTCAAAGCATGACTAGTTAGAAAAAGCTGCTATTCTGACAGGATTCATTTTAGAGCTGATGGTTCATTCTAACAATTAGGATAGCTCAATTTGAAAGAAATAAAAGAGTTTAAAAACAAATATTAAATTTCCCCTAGAAATCAATGTGCAAGAATAAAAGCCAAGTATTATTTGTATAAAAGGAGCAATTAATATGTAGTAAAAATACATTTTGTTTGCAAAGCTTGCTACTGTTTACTCAGTGCTTATAAAAACTAAAACAGCAATGTGGATTATGTGATACTGGGGGGAGGGGGGAGCCCACACACAGAAAAGGCTGTTATGAAAATTTCTGATTGGATCCGAAAGCTTTATACTAGTACTAGAGGCCCAGTGCACGAAATTCGTGCACAGAGGGGGGTTGTCCCTCAGCCCGCCTGTACCCTCTCCAATCTGGGACCCCTCAAGGGATGTCCGACTGCCCGTCTAAATGGGCAGTCGGACATCCCTCTCACAATCCAGGACTGCTGGCTCCCAACTGCTTGCCTGCCTGCCTTCCTGATTGCCCCTAACCGCTTCTGCCTGCCAGCCTGATCACCCCCTAACCACTCCTCTGCCAGCCTGTTTGCCCCCAACTTCCTTCCTCTGCCGGCCTGGTCACCCCTAACTGCCCTCTCCTGCAGGGTTGATAACCTCCAACTTCCCTCCCTTGAAGGCCTGGTCCTTCTCAACTGCCCTCCCTTGCAGGCTGGGTGCCTCCCAACTGCCCTCTCCTGCTGGCCATCTTGTGGTGGCCATCTTGTATCCACATGGAGGCAGGATCTTTGACCCCATGGGGGCAGCTATATTGTGTGTTGCAGTGATGATCAATCTGCATATTACTCTTTTATTAGATAGGATACCTCAAGCTATATGAAATAGTCCTAGATTTTCAGGATTTGAAGGTTTTTCCTATGGAAACCCAAAATACCTTAGAAAATGAATACACCTTGTTTGAAAAGACTTAACTGACTTTGCAATAATGGGAGAAAGCCTGCTAGCAATAGGAACAGAATTACCCGAGAACACAGCTTCTAAACCTCTGTACTACTGAGATTTTGGGCCCCAAAATTCTTTGTTGTGAAGGGGACTCTACCGAATAGATGTCAGTAGCATTCCCTCCCAACCACAGTTATGACAACCAAAAATGTCTCCAGACATTGCCGAATGTCCCCCGGGGGGTAGGGGGCGTGTAGAGCTGTGCCCAGTTGAGGACCACTGGCCTAGGAAAACTTGAGTGTCTTGCCCCTAGCAATCACACTCTGGAGTTCCCAGCAATTTTTTAAAAAAATATTTGTATTGATTTCAGAAAGAAAGGGAGAGGGAGAGAGATAGAAACATCAATGATGAGAGAGAATCATCAATCAGCTGCCTCCTGCATGCCCCCTACTGGGGATCAAGCCCGCAACCTGGGCATGTGCCCTTGACTGGAATGGAACCTGGAACCCTTCAGTCCACAGGCCGACGCTCTATCCACTGAGCAAACCAACTAGGACCCCAACAATTTTTAAAAATATTATTGCAGGGCAGCTCAGAATAACAAAAGAAAGGAAAAAAAGCTATAACAAAGCCTCCATCAAACCTATGTTGATTGAAGTTGTTCTAAATACCTTTGAATATAATGAAAAGAAATAGATCTATTTATCTAAAGATGCTTCTAAACCTCTTTATGGACAGGAAGTTGTGTGCTAATACAGGAATTACAGCAGAGAACTGTTTTTAGTCCCAGCTCTCCACTTGCTCAACATGTATATAGGGTGGGCAAAAGTAAGTTAAAAGTTTACAGTCATGAGCACACAGAACAGAGTTAATAGTCATTGTAATAAACATAACCTGTATGTCTTTTACCATAAAAACAACCCTAAACCTAATTTTGCTCACCCTTGTAGAAGAACTAACCTTTCTGAATACTTGCCATGTTCCATGCATTCTCATTCAGTGTGTCCCTCCATCAACCCTGAGAGGTAGGTCATTAATTGTCCCATGTCATGGATGAGAAAATTCAGGTCTAACAAAGTAAAATAACTTGCCCGAGATCCCACCGGGTGAGACTGTAAACCTAAGTAATTTCAAAGTCTAACCCCTTCACCAACTCTCTCATGGGGGGGAGGAGGGGGAGGAAGGAGGGGAGAGGGGAGATGGGGAGGAGAGGAGAAAGCCACTCAACGTCTCTGACTTCAGATTGTTTTATTTTTTTTTTCTATTTTTTTTATTAAGGTATTATATGTGTACATATCTTACCATTGCTCCCCCACAACGTCTCTGACTTCATTGTTTCCTCACCTGTAACCGGAAATAACGTTTCTCAGTATTTCTCAGATTCGCCGCAAGAACTAAGGCAGTAAAGCGAATTGTTGGAGGGTAAGAACCGAAGTCCTGGCAACCTGCAGGCGGTGATATTCAGATTCTGAAGGGCTGCAACATCCTCCAACAGCAGGAGAACCACTCCCTGATTCTGAGGTCTACTTAGACTTGAAAATGAACTGGTGCCAACTCCCTTTGAAAGAGCACTATCAGGAATGCAAATGTAAACAGTAAACATCATAATTAACCCTTAGGACTTTGAAAAGAGAAGAGAGAGACATCAAGTCTGGATGGGAAGGGTATGGCAAGTAGGAGGAGGGAGGCCACTCCCAGTGACACTCCCTTCCTCGTACAAGTTCTGAGTCACCCCCAAAGATACTCCCTTTCCTGGTGCATGGCATGGCACAATGAGCGAATGAGCGGCCATCTAGAGCTGCAAAACCTTCCCTGGGGCTTGGAGGGAGTCATGGAAGGCCTGAGTGGAAGGGGGTCATAAAGATGACTCACATTTGACAGGTAAGAAACTGGAGCTGAGGTGAAAGAATTGATCCACCTCCTCCAGGCTGTGACCCGTGCCAGGTTCCATGTCCCCGAGTCTGACTTACACAGCAAACCCCACTGCTACCCAGGCCCCGCCAACCCCTTTCCTAAGCAGCCTCCAGTTCCAGGTAAGTAATCCCCACATAGCCTGGCTTGCCTCCAGCACGAAGAGAGTCACATTTGCCGTGTATCTATTTTGCAGGAGTAGTTTCAGGGCCAAATTATTGTTTTTCTAAGAGCAAAAGGACCAAATACAAAGTGTGTGTGTGTGTGTGTGTGTGTGTGTAGCTCAGTCCAAGAAACATAAATGAGATGGTTAATCTTTGGGTTACAAAGTCTCATCGTTAAGGTAAGAAGTAGCTGTAGGAGTGAGCACAGGGAGGGTTCCTGATTCCTGTTACATGATAAGAAATGCAATTAGGTTGAAGTCTATTCAATATGCTTGGGGAAGGCAGGCAGCGATGGTGGTGCACATCTCCACTTGATTATAGATGCAAAGAAACAGCCAACACCACGCCTCATACAGAACGTTTTCTTTCTAAGTCACTTTCAGACACTATTACACACATTACCCACTTCCCCTCCCAACAGCACTGTGGAGAGAAAGGTACAGGTAGGTGATTGTGTGGGGATGCCAGCGCACTGCACACTATTTTGAAGAGAAAAATGTCTCACCCATCGTTTCATGAAGCCACATTTAGATTCTAGGTCTAATTTCAACAGATATCAGCATAGCGGAGCTACAGTTACAGTGGACAGATCATTTGTCAAGAATGGAAAAAGCCAGAATGCCAGGGCAGTTGCATGGGGGGCGGGGGGGGGGGGGAAGAAGGGGGGAAGGAAGACGTGAAAGTCTGTTTTAAAGGAAATATGGAGAAAACTGCTAACAGAGCGGGCAGATGAAAGCTGAAGCCCTGGGAGTGAGAGAAAGCCCAGGTCAGCCGAGGCCAAGCCATGGACAGCAGGGTTACCAGCACCCGCAGTCACACCAGCACAGCCCGGCAGGCCCACCTGTGATCGTAATCCCCGAGCGACACTAGGTGGTGATCAGAGAGATACCAGGAACGGGAAGGCTGGGAATGAAGTAGATGTACCAGCCATAACTACAGACGTAAAAATCAAGGTCAGGCATCATGTGCTAAATAAATTAACAATAATTATACATTTACTTTTCAACCTGGAAGGAAACCTTGTCAGCTTTCACAAAATGAAGAGTGCAGTCATGCAGTAAAAAAGAGAATTCTTTGATGAGGTGCCTTCTATTTTATAATAATAGATGGGGCAATGTGGACTGATTAAACAAATAAGTGAACAAAGCACAACTATATATTATAAAGGCCTATAAGATTTAATAGCCATTCCTCCATGCTTACACCAGTGATTCTTAAAGAAAAGGTAAATTAAAGGATTTAGGATATGAAAACAAATTTGACCTACTCACTGCCAATTTAATTACATGCATTCGAGAAATTCACTAAGCATCTAATCATTTATATTCTGGGGTTGTATTTCTGCACAGCTATTCTGTTAGATATTTTAAATTATAATTTCAAATACACTCATTGTCACAGGCCTCTGAGTCCATTTTTACACACAAAATCAATATACTACTACTAGTAAATAGGATTACTTTCCCAAGGCTCCCACCAGGAACTCAGCTGGACTTCTGTTTGGGAGGCAGTTTCAAAGTTCTCCAAAGAAAATTACTTTCACCCTTAAGAATCAACAGAAAGCACCTGAGAGAAACCAACTCTAAAGGCAATCAATCACCTGCGGGATGGGAAGGTTCAGGCTGGTAGGTGGATTGATATGGGATGGGAAGGTTCAGGCTGGTAGGTAGATTGATGTGGGATGGGAAGGTTCAGGCTGGTAGGTGGATTGACGCAGACACAGAGGAAAGATGCCCCTCTCCAGCAAAGTGCTTCCAAACCCACTGCAGATCTGGGTCCCGCCACTAGGGAGCTAACATGTGTTGCCTTTTCTTTGAAAAGGTACAAACTCCTGGGGTTGGGTATGGATTTTGCCACCAGAATGCCTGGTCCTTTAATGTCCAGGGCTGTGTCTTCCTCGCCTTTGTGTTCCGAACCACAGCCAGACCCAGGCTCTCCGAGCTGAGGGAGGACTAAACAAGTGTTGGGCCTAAGAAGAAGCATCTGCTAAATGACTTCCCTCCCCTCTCACTTATACGTATTTTATACTGTGGTCCCACCTGGACCCATGTCCTAAGTTAGAACAAATCCCCTTGGCAAAGTTGACTTTTTCAACTCTTGCTGCCCCAATATGTGAGTCCTCAGGAGAAATCGTGTTAGGTCTTCCATCTCACACAATAAACACTGCAATTGCCAGTCACTGGCTGCCCACAGAACACAAAGGCACCTAATAACCATCCTAGACAAAGGCCTATAAACAACGGGTGAGGAGTCGCCAAGTGTCAGGGTAGCATCAGAGTTAATACAGAGGTTTGAAATCACTTGGTCTGGCTCTCATTGTCAAGAAGAGTAGCTTGGAATTCAGGGCTTACCTGCTGAGCCTCACTTTCCTCATCTTCAGATGAGAAAGGATTGCGGTATTAGATGAAATAATATATGTAAAAAGCTCATTACCATTCCAGTGCACACAATCACCAATGAGGTAGGCAATTATCATCTTTCTTATTACCCTAAGTTCACAGTGGATGGGAGAACCTGTAAATTTTCAATCTACACAATAAAAGAGAAAGATGCAAAATTGACTGTACCTCCGCGACGCCCACCAGCCAATCAGGAGTAAGTATGCAAATTAACCTAACAAAGATGGAAGGTTGATTTGCATACCCACGCCCTCAGGCTCCTGGGACCATCGCTGGGCCCCGGGAGGCGAAGGCGGCAGCGCCAGGCCACGCCCACAGGCTCCCGGGACCATCACCAGGCCCAGGAGGTGAGGGCAGTGGCACCGGCAGTGCCAGGCCAAAGCCCTCAGGCGTGGAGAGCAGAACAGGAGAGCAGGTGGAGAGTGGGTGGCTTGGAGGGCATGGCTCCCTTGGTCGCTCCCAGCTTCCTCATCGCAGCTGTGCAAACTGACAGCAGGGAGGAGGAAGTCCCACCCCCACAGAATCAGCCATTGGTCAGACAGCTCTCAGCGGCTTGACAGCCAGGACTCTCATTCACCTGCATCTCATACCGTGACAGTAGAGAGGTGGGACTATGTCTAAAGAACAACTGTTGATAAAACGTAGCTCTGCAGCCGAAAGATGCCGGCGTTATCGACAGAAAATGTCTGAAGAGCAACGTGCATCTGATCTTGAAAGAAGGCGGCGCCTGCGACAGAATGTATCTGAAGAGCAGCTATTGGAAAAACGGTGCTCTGAAGCCGAAAAACACTGGCGTCATCGACAGAATATGTCTAGAGAACAGTCATCAACAAGTACTACCAATACTGGTAGGAACTGCCTTCTCAGCGAAAATGGAGTACATGAGGATGCAATTCTTGAACATAGTTGTGGTGGAATGACTGTTAGATGTGAATTTTGCCTATCACTAAATTTCTCTGATGAAAAACCATCTGATGGGAAATTTACTCGATGTTGTAGCAAAGGGAAAGTCTGTCCAAATGATATAGATTTTCCAGATTACTGGGCATATTTAAAAAGATTAATGACAAAGATTCTAACAGTAAAATTTTAATGGAAAATATTCATTCCATAAATAGTTCTTTTGCTTTTGCTTCCATGGGTGCAAATATTGCATCACCATCAGGATATGGGCCATACTGTTTTAGAATACACGGACAAGTTTATCACCGTACTGGAACTTTACATCCTTCAGATGGAAGTTTGCTCAACTCTGTATTTTGGAATCAGCCAAAGCTACAAGTAAAAGATTAGCAATGCCAAAAAACCAGGGCTGCTCAGAAAGACCCATGATCAACATCAACAACCTCATGCATGAAATAAATGAATTAAAAAAATTGTACAAGATGCTACATGAGGTAGAAAAGGAAGCCCACTCTGAAGCAGCAGCAAAAGGTATTGATCCCACAGAAGTAACAATGGCAATTAAATATGACTGTAATAGTGACCCAGGTAGATATAATTCTCCCTGTGTAACCGAGGTTGCTGTCATATTCAGAAATGAAGATGGAGAACCTCCTTTTGAAAGGGACTTGCTCATTCATTGTAAACCAGATCCCAATAATCCAAATGCCACTAAAATGAAACAAATCAGTATCCTGTTTCCTACATTAGATGCAATGACATATCCTATTCTTTTTCCACATGGTGAAAAAGGCTGGGGAATAGATATTGCATTAAGACTCAGAGACAACAGTGTAATCGACAATAATACTAGACAAAATGTAAGGACACGAGTCACACAAATGCAGTATTATGGATTTCATCTTTCTGTGCGGGACACGTTCAATCCTATTTTAAATGCAGGAAAATTAACTCAACAGTTTATTGTGGATTCATATTCAAAAATGGAGGCCAATCAGATAAATTTCATCAAAGCAAACCAATCTAAGTTGAGAGTTGAAAAATATAGTGGTTTGATGGATTATCTCAAATCTATATCTGAAAATGACAATGTGCCGATTGGTAAAATGATAATACTTCCATCATCTTTTTTTTTTTTAAATATATTTTATTGATTTTTTACAGAGAGGAAGAGAGAGAAATAGAGAGTTAGAAACATCGATGAGAGAGAAACATCGATCAGCTGCCTCCTGCACACCCCCTACTGGGGATGTGCCCGCAACCAAGGTACATGCCCTTGACCGGAATCGAACCTGGGACCTTTCAGTCCGCAGGCCGACGCTCTATCCACTGAGCCAAACCGGTTTCGGCCCATCATCTTTTGAGGGTAGTCCCAGAAATATGCAGCAGTGATATCAGGATGCTATGGCAATTGTAATGAAGTATGGCAAGCCCGATTTATTCATAACCATGATATGCAACCCCAAATGGGCAGATATTGCAAACAATTTACAACGCTGGCAAAAAGTTGAAAACAGACCTGACTTGGTAGCCAGAGGTTTTATTATTAAGCTGAATGCTCCTTTAAATGATATATGTAAATTCCATTTATTTGGCAAAGTAATAGCTAAAATTCATGTCATTGAATTTCAGAAACGCGGACTGCCTCACGCTCACATATTATTGATATTAGATAGTGAGTCCAAATTACGTTCAGAAGATGACATTGACCGTATAGTTAATGCAGAAATTCCAGATGAGGACCAGTGGCCTCGACTTTTTCAAATTGTAAAATCAAATATGGTACATGGACCATGTGGAATACAAAATCCAAATAGTCCATGTATGGAAAATGGAAAATGTTCAAAGGGAAATCCAAAAGAATTTCAAAATGCAACCACTGGAAATATTGATGGATATCCCAAATACAAACGAAGATCTGGTAGTACCATTTCTATTGGAAATAAAATTGTCAATAATACTTGGATTGTCCCTTATAACCCGTATTTGTGCCTCAAATATAACTGTCATATAAATGTTTAAGTCTGTGCATCAATTAAAAGTGTTAAATATCTATTTAAATACATCTATAAAGGGCATGATTGTGCAAATATTCAAATTTCTGAAAAAAATATTATCAATCATGACGAAGTACAGGACTTCATTGACTCCAGGTATATGAGTGCTCCTGAGGCTGTTTGGAGACTTTTTGCAATGCGAATGCATGACCAATCTCATGCAATCACAAGATTAGCTATTCATTTGCCAAATGATCAGGATTTGTATTTTCATGCCGATGATTTTGCTGAAGTTTTAGATAGGGCTAAAAGACATAACTCAACTTTGATGGCTTGATTCTTATTGAATAGAGAAGATTCTGATGCACATAATTATTATTATTATTGGGAGATTCCACAGCATTATCCTATATAATAAAAGGTTAATATGCAAATTGACCAAACAGCAGAACGACAGGTCGCTATGACATGCACTGACCACCAGGGGGCAGATGCTCAATGCAGGAGCTGTCCCCTGGTGGTCAGTGTGCTCTCCTATGGGAAGCGGGCCTAAGCCATCAGTCGAACATCCCCTGAGGGCTCCTGGACTGCGAGAGGATGCAGTCTGGGCTGAGGGACCGCACTCCCCCCCTCCCCGAGTGCACGAATTTCGTGTACCGGGCGCCTCTAGTAAAGTATAAGAAAATAAAAGCATAATGACAAACATTATAATCCTAATGAAAAAAAAAAGTATAAGATGAAAGGGGGCAGGATTTTTTCTATTTATAGCAAAACACACTGCAAAGCTACTGTATTTAAAGCAGTGTGCTGTTTCCTTAGAAAGAGACAAAGATACCAATGGACTGGAATAGAAGGTCCAGACACAGACCAACACAGATCCCTGCACACACATGCGCCTGAGTGCTTGCTTCAATATGACACAAGTGGCATTTCTGATTCATGGGGAAAGGCTGACCCATTCAATAAATGGTACTAGTATAACTGGCTATCCATTTGGGAAAAATATAAAATCAGATCTTTAAAACACAAACACCCTTCTGCCTGGCCACTGTGGCTCAGTGGTTGAGCAAGTCACGGTTTGATTCCTGGTCAGAGCACATGCACAGGTTGCAGGCTTGATCCCTACTAGGGGCCGTGCAGGAGGCAGCTGACCAATGATTCTCTCCCTCTCTCTTTGAAATCAATAAAAATACATAAAATAAAAAAATTTAAAACACAAAACATCCTTCCAAAGACATTAACGGTCAAAATATTAAAATTATGAAGTCAAAAGAAAATATGGAATATTGTCATAATTTGGGGACTAGCAAAGGCTTTCCCAAAACAAGCCACCAAACTCAAAGATTATAGTTTTATATTTTTTTAAAATGAGTAAAACTTCTGTAGAGAGATATACATCTCACAGATAAAATTAAAAGAAAAATGACAAACGGGAAATACTTACTATACTATACATACACACATACACTCGAGAAAGTCCAATATCTGTAACTCATTAAAAGTTCCAATAATTCAATAAGAAAATTCTAAACAGCCTTGTAAAACCAATACAGGAGTAAATGTACTAATCCATCTCTCATTCTGCAAAATGAGGACAATAATCATACCAAATTCACAAGGATGTTGGAAGTTTAAATTTCACACGATGCGCTTAAAACAATCCTGGCACATAAAAACTGTCAGTAAATGTTAGCCAGCAGCAGTAATAGTAGTCCCAGTGGTTGTGGTAATAGTAGTAATTGTGAAAGGAACACAAAATAAAAATAAGGAGGTACCATGCCATCACTAGCAAAAGTGCAAAGAGACTAATGTTATCCAGTACTGGAAAGAGGATGAGAAAGCAGAATTGCCTCCACTGGTGATAGGAAGAAGAATTGGTTCGGCCTTTTTGCAGGACAATTTGGCCTGTCCACCAGCATTTTACTATATGTGCCCCAGGGCAGAAATTCAATATATAGAAATCTAGCCTACAGAAATACACACATGCACAAAAATATATGTACAAGGATATTCAATGTAGAACTGTGTGTAATATCGAGAGTTAAAAAGAGAAATAACAGTCAGACGGGAAGAGCTAACTACACTTGGGCACATCCATATCACGGGTGGGAGTGCAGCTATTACCAAGAAGAATGACATCGTATGAAAATATGTGTAACTCCTTGCTAAATACAAACTGCAAGCCACAATTTTTTATATAAAAGAGTATATTTGCAATTGGATATAAAAGGGAAAGGCCAAGCTGTTATTGTGGTTACCTCTAGGAAGGAAAGCAGGGGTATTTTAAATTTTACCCATGGACATATATTCTTTGATTTCTTTAAATAGCAAGCATGCACTAAAAATACGTATTTTCTTTGAAAGAAAGAAAAAAAGGGCAACAAAATCAGGGTTTCATAACAGTCAGCGCTGGACCCCCGACTAAATGCCAGTATCCACTATGTACCGCAAGCAGCCAGCAGGACCCCGCCTCTGCAGGTAGGATCCGGAGCAGCTGTCGCCGCTGGAGGACACTAACAGTCACTCCGCTCCTTTATTCTGACCCAGCTAATAATCTCCTGATCAGGAACACAAAGCAATACCAATTTCTGCAACTGTCCACTTGTCAGGTATTATTTCTCCAGGTGAATTAATAAGTTCGCATTCTAGTTCATTGGTCTTCAGAACGCTGATGAACACAAAGTAGTCCCCCTGAGCAATACAGCGGAGTTCCTAATCATGCAAAGTTGGGGCCTTTATCTATTCCTATTGAGATCTCTTCTCTAAGGTGCAAAAATAGCAGGAGACCTACCTTATCCAAAAGGGGTAGCCAACCAGCGGGCCATTTTAACATTATTTTACGTGTTGTTAAAGGAAAAGCAAGACTCAGAAGAGCTCAACACTTGGCAAGTTGTTACCGTCAAATGTGACAATACATGTCTAGAGCCATCTTTAACAAATATTTATATAACTCAACTATATGGACAGCATAGCATGGCTCTATTCCAATTTCTTTGACTCCTCAGGGCAGAGGGAAGGGTCACACTCTGGTCAACAAACCTGCTTTTGAAAAGGATGGCGGGGGCTGAGTCACGCTGGAAGTTCCGAAGTGGCGGACATTTAAGGGCCACACCTAGGCCACCTCGCTATACAGAGCAGCAACCTTTGAAACTCAAGGGCTGAGAAGAGCTGATCCTCACCCTCTCAAGCAAGGCAGGAAGCAAGAAATGAGTACGCTGGCCTTACTTTCCCAACCTCTATATTATAAACAGCCACAAAGAGCAGACTTAAAACTGTCCCTGTGACCAGAAGTTGTTTTGGCTGAAAGTGGATGGAAAGGGAAATGAAATGCCCACCACTGGACAGAGGGACATTTTTAGAAGAGAACCACCAAGATAAACCTAGGTCATAAAGCCTTATAATCTTTCACAGGCATTTTCAAGACACAGCCTTTTATCAAAGGAACTAGCCATCCATCCCAAACACTCCTCCGAGCAGGGCAGTAATTAATGAGCATTTGTAAACTGAAGATGGCTGTTACATTGACAAGTTACTTATCAGCAGACCCAGGTTTGGGCTGATGCAGAAGTAAAGAATTGCTGCCAATCTGATTGAAGTGTTTCCCCCCATCCATCTTTATGAAAACAAATCAGGAGACATCTATTGAGTGTTTTAAGTTTATGTAATTACATATAAGTTTAGTAAAAGTTTTAAATAATCAAAACTTCTGATTCCATGATTTTGGTTATAATTAATACAATGGTTATTCGCACCCATTCAAACTGTGGGTAGTCAAGAACAGCAGTGTTTATTCTGCCCTTCTTGGTTGTAATGAATTGGGGGTAGGGGCAAGAATTGCACCATGTCTGTCGAGTGGCCAGCCGCTCTGTGCGCAGCTCCAGGCTGGATGCTTTCCATGGTCTCTCATTTCATTTACTCCTTACCATATCTTTAAATGCCCAAGTTACCTAAGGAGAGCGACCGTTTCATTTGTACATCTGGCTGGCTATTTGATTAGAGGCATAAAGATTTTTTTATGGTGCTAGATAAGAGGATGATTAAGAGAGAAGAAATTGAAAGAAGGAAAATAATTGTCAAAGAAACATGTCAAAGTCTCTAGAGAAAAGGGAGGAAGGAAGCTCCCTGTCCACTGGATGATGAAAGCCGAAGGGTGGCCAAGCCTTTCTGTTATGAGTTCTGTGCTGTGGCACGCAGGCCCTCCCACCTCATGGGAGAGGGGGCAGGAAATGGGAGAGATCCCAGGGCACTGCCGGTTTAAAACTACCTTCACACACTGAAGACTAGCTTTCGTAAGCTCTGCTGTTATTAGAACTGCACTATGTGAGCAACACCGTTTTTGATGGCACCATGTATAACACTGTAGCCCAATGAAGGCCATGGGCTTCCCCAGTCCTTGTTGAAAAGTATCTTTCCCCAGATAGTGGCCCTCAAACTTGGTGCATCAGAATGGCCTGGGGGCCTGTTAAACCCTACACTGCTGGCTCCATCCCAGAGTTCCTGACTGAGTAGGTCTGGGGAATGACCCGAAATTTTGCATTTCTAACAAGCTCCCAAGTGCTGTGGGTCCGAGCCCATCATGTAATAACCACTGTTCTAAAAACACAGACCAGAATAACTTATATGCATATATGCATAACCCATGGACACAGACAAGAGTTCGGTAGGCCGGGGTGGAAGAGCTCAATGGGGGGGGCGAGGGAGACATCTGTAATACTTTCAACAATAAAGATAAATTAATCTATAACAATAAAAGCATAATATGCTAATTAGACCAGAGTCCTTCCGGACGACCTTCCAAACAAAGCCGGGGCTGTGAGGGAAGCCCAGGTCCCGGGTGCCAGAGGGAAGCCGATGCCAGCAGCCGGCGGAAGGAAGGCCTACTCTAGTACGAATTTTGTGCATCGGGCCTCTAGTCCTATATAATAAAGAGCTGATATGCAAATGGTCATCACACCCTCACGGCTCAGACACTCAACACTGGGGAGAGAGGAATGGGGACCAGCCAGGCTGCAGCCCGGGAGAGGGATAAGCCACCTGCCCCGTGGTCCTGGGAGCCAGCGGCTGTGTCTGCACTTGTGGCCCCAGAGAGGGACAAGCCGCCCACCCCGCAGTCCCGGGCGCCAGTGCCTGTGGCTGCAGCCTGGGCAAAGCCGCCTGCCCATGGTCCCCTGCGGCTGTGGCCGGCCTGGGTGAAGCTGGCCCAGGTCCTGGATGCCTGCGGTCAGCCAGAGGGAGGGAAGCCCTCGTCCTCTGCAGGACGAGGCAGAGGTGGTTAGGGGCGATCAGGCCAGCAGGGGAGCAGTTAGGGGCAATCAGGCAGGCAGAGGTGGTTAGGGGTGATCAGGCAGACAGGCGAGCAGTTAGGAGCCAGCAGTCCCGGATTGTGAGAGGCAATCGGACACCCCCCGAGGGGTCCTGGATTGGAGAGGGTGCAGGCCGGGCTGAGGGGACCACCCTCCTCCCCCTCCCCCTCCGCCCCCCCACCCCGTGCACAAATTTCGTGCACCGGGCCTATAGTAAGTAAATAAAAACACAACCAGAATCCAAAGACAGGAACAGAGTACTTATTATGTGACAAAATCTTCATCAATTATGACACAAGCCACCACACTAAGGTGCCGACCCTGTTTCCCCAGCACCTACAGTAGGGGCTGGCACACACTAGGTGCCTCATCTACTCGTGCTAAATCAACAAGTCAAGTGAGTCAGGATGCCCCGTGGCAGTGGCAGAGACTGGCCAGCATGGGGCGGGATGAGCAAGGGAAAGGGGTTGCAGAGGCATCAGCAACAAAGGAAATGGCTGTTAACAGTTGCAACAACAACAGCAATAATACAATGACAACAAGCATTTGGATGTGTCTAGCACTGACCAGCCCTGGAGCCAACATGTCACAGGCACCATGACATTCCATTTTCACAACAACCCTATGAGATGAGAACCCTAATTACCCTCATTTAACAGGTCAGAAAACAGGTTAGTGATGTGCCCACATCATCAACTAGCCACGGTGAAGCTGGGATCAACAGCCATGCCGGGATGTTAGTCCTGAGCAGAAGGTCTCCCTTAATTACCCAGTTGAGTAAATGATAAATGCGAAACTTCCTTGGCCTGCCCTGAACTGCAGACTTTGATCCTTGCTTCCCCCAACTTACAGAAAAGCTCCGAGTGGCCTAGTCATAGAACGCATGACCATAAAACAGACACGGAGGGCTTCGGCTGGCTACACAGAGCAGCTGTACCAGCTAGGAAGAGTGGGATCGGTGAAGCACAGCTCTGGGGTTCCATGGTTAGGCATGCCAAAGGAAACGTCTGGGTCAGTAGGTCTGAGAAACAATGGGAGGAGGGCTGATTTTGCCTCCAGGGGACACTTGGCAATGTCCACAGACAATTTTGATTGTCATAAGTGGGGTCTACTGGCATCTAATGAGTGGAGGCCAGGAATGCAGCTAAACATCCCACAATGCACAGGACAGCCTCCACCACAAAGAAGTTTCTGGCTAAAATGTCAACGTTGCCAAAACCCTTCACTAGTTTCAAACTTCCTGAAGCTTTCTCTGTCTCCCTCCCCGGCCCCCATCTCCCCATCCCTGGCTTGGATGCCTAAGACTTCATCAATATTTTCTTATGACCATCATTGTCTTTCATCTTAAGTTCCTGAAGAACATGTTTCATCTCTCTTTATCTGCTGATAAACTCGTTGCGGGCCAGAGCACCTTAGTCTCCTTGGTAACCCCTGGAATTCTGGGAGCTGCATTCTGCACCAAGCAGGTGTTCAATAAGCGTTTGTCCGAATTTGTTTTCCCTGAAGCGGGTAAAAATGCTGAGAATTTAGATTCAACCAACACTTCAGAGTTCTTACCATGGTAGGTGGCACACGCTAGTTAGGGACAAACAGAGTACATTTCCTATAAACACTATCTCACTTAATCCTTGCAACCATTGGAGGAAACAGACACTATTTTAGGTAACTACAGCTCATCCTACCTAATAATAGACAAATATGCAAATTGACCGTACCTTCGCTATGCCCACAATTGGCCAGGAGGCGCGGGGGGGGGGGGGGCGGGACTTGGGGTGGCCAGGGTGGCTGATTGGGCTGGCGGGACGCTGAGCTCACGTCGCCAGCGGCAGCGCGAGCTCAGTGTCTGCACCATGGCTGTGCTGCAGCACAGAAGGGGCCTCTGGGGCAGCGAGCTCACGTCCCGCCGCGGACCATCAAAAGCAGGGGAGCTGGGTGTCCGCTCCGGCACCAGCGGACAGGCACCCAGCTCCCCCGCGATCGAAAGCGAAAGCGTGTAGGGGACCCTACACATGCATGATTTAATCATGCACTGGGCCTCTAGTAGATATATAATTTGTAAAAGGTGACAGGCTGGGCTGGTTAAGTGACAGCATGTTTCTGGAGCCAGATTTTCAAGTCCTAAGCTCCTTCCATACCCACCACCACATCCCAGGGCTGAAAACCTCCTCCTCAAGTCTAGTCCCAGAATGAGGCTGTCCGAGATGCAAACAAGGAAAACGGCAACAGGAAAGGTTGGCAACTTCACCACCTTAATGTGATTGTCGCAAGTGTTGCTAGTTAATATAGCAAACAAAAATTAGTCAATTCAAGGTGTGCTGCAAGTAGGGTTAGACACAAGTTACATGTCCAAAAATCAATTATAAAGATACTTAGAATTTACATAGCTCTTTCCTCGGGGACAGTACTCAAAAGACTCGCATTTTCAAACTTTAATATGCTAACAATTCAAGATTTTCTTGAATCAGCAAAGTCAGAGAGCATAGGACATAATGGTTGAAAGAGCCATCTTCGTTCAAGACAATTGTGACCTTCCTTTACACACAGCACTCTGCAGCTGGCTCTCTACTTTGAGAGGCTGCAAACTGTGGGCTTTCTCAGAGCACACAGGAGCCAGCCCAGACCTGCTAACGCACCTAATCAATAACATCCGACGGCTCATCTCTGGGAGCCCTGACAATATTGATCCCCCAAAATCAACCTGATGAATCTGTCTCGTTTTCATATCATAGAGGGAAAAGTGAAGATGATGAAAGGTTTTTGTGGCACCTCAATTTTTTTTCTTAAGCTGGGGAGACTGGTCTTGGCTTGTGATTGCTCATTCAGACTTCCACTAAAACCTGGATGCCCAAGCCCCATTTCCAGCGCTCAGCCCTAGCCTCTTAGAAAGCCCGATGGCCTCTGATGTCACTCACAATCAACTCAGACCGAACTAACCATTCCCTCCACACAGCGCACACCCTGGCATCGGAAAAGCTCAACCTCATCCATTCTTTCAGCCCTAGGAATTAAAAGGAGTCAAAGGTTTCCTTTCTTTTCTCCCTCAGCCTGTCCCTCACTTCCATCCTGCCTTTTCCCACGGTCCCTATAGCTGTCCTGCTCCCAGACCTGTCCCATCCATAGCGCCCTTACTCTAATGGGATGCCCTGGTTCTCTTCCCAGGGAAATTCCTGGCCTTTTGATCACTTGGTAACCTGTTCCAGGCAGGCCCAGACCTGACAGAATGAAAAGCCTTCCTACAATAGGGTCAGGTACACCCTTTGAGAGCAGGGTGCCCAGAATGATCGCCCGGGTTCCCAGCTGGTGTTGGTCCCTGGAACGCAGCAATAGTGCTCACGCGAACCTCCTGAGCTAAGACTCTCAACCCTTTGGGAAGCCCTTCTTGTTTTACCTCCTTTGGGTTTTGGGTAACCCATCTTTGGATGGCTTGCTCAGCAAGGACCTGGAAACCCAGCCATCCACCCAGGTCCCTGGGATCTGCAGGGCTGTTCTCTCCACTGAGGAAGCAGTTGAGATGAACAAACTGTGCACGGATTCTGGCAGGCGGCTCCAGCATCCCCTGCTCATTCCAGCTTCAAGAAACCTTTGCTTGTGTTCCAACCACCTACAGCGGTGTTTCCCAAGTGCTCGACCTTGGTGCTTCTCTGATGGAGGGTGGAGGTGGGTGCAGCCTGGAGATGGGCTACAGGCAATTCTTATTGTCAGGTAAGCGTGGAAAGCATTGGATTATTTTTGGGGGACAGGTATCTTGGGTCCCTACTATGTAATTCATACAATATCAGAGAACAGAGGATAGAAACCAGGAATAAGCTGCGACTTTGGAGCCAGTCCCTTAACCCCCCAGTGCCTGTTACCTCCTGTGCAGAACAAGCATGGTCATAATACCCACTTCACAGGTTGTTACGGGGCTAATGTGCTAATGCGTGTAAAGCACTCAGTTCAGTGCCCTCCATACACACAGGCACTTGATAAACATTAGCTATTATTATCCGAGAGACCAGGGACTGCTAAGTGGCAGCCCTGAAGCCAAATCTGGCCTACAGACCTATTTTGTTTGGCTTTCCCTTTTTCCTTTTCAATGGAGCCAACATTTTTAAAACGGGTAGATTTCTGGCACTTTAAGGTTGAAGATCTGGCAACAAATGAGGTCTGCTTTTCCCTCTGGCAGCGATGGCCTGGGGCAGGGTCCCATGGCCCCTAATTGATAGGGCATTTCTTCTTTGTTTGAGCTCAACCCCTACGCTACTTACCCATCCCCCAATTCCCTGCCCGGCCCTTGCAGGAAGGCACTCTATATTCTAGACCAATTTTACCAACATAGCCAACGTTAGGTCCGAAGATTTCCCCCAAATCGACTCCAGTCCAACTGGTCTCTGCTTGTGCGAACCTACTTTCTGCCTCCCTACCTTTGCCTGATGTTCCCCCAGCCATGAACAACCTCCCCAGTTTTCACTCTCCACCTAGGCTCAGTAATTCCAATGGAAAGAGTGCATTAAAATGACCTGGGACACCAAAGAAAATACCCATATCCAGACCCCGCCCCCAGCGGTTCTAATTAGTCTGGATAGGGCCCGAGTATTGGTAATTTTTTAAATAATCCAGGTGATTGAAATGTGTACTCTAATGTCCAGGGAGCCATGGCCTCCCCATTCTTAAGGCCCAGCTGGCACCTCCCGCTGAAACTGCCCAGCTGAGGACGAGATGGGTCTTGCTTTCCTCCTGACGCCTGTTTAGTCTTGCTTTCGAATCATTTGTGTTTAAAGCCTGTCTCCCCAAACAGCCTGCAAACTAACTCCAACTACTTTCATTCTTTTTCTCCCCCGCCATCCCAAGAGTGGGCGGTCACACCTCCTACTTCTTTGCATCCTCAACAGGACAACTGGGGCCCCAAGCACGCTGTAGGCATCTAACGACAACGCCTCTGCTTCCATTTTTGAGAGTCTACAACGCAGAAGGCGCTACAAGGACTACATGATGAGAACACCCGGCTGGTTTCCTGCAGCTTGCAGATATGAAGAAGTCAAGAACGCCAATGGTGAGGATACGAGGCAGACTGAGATGTGCTACAGGAAAGCAGTAATGTGAGGGAATCAGGCAAGGCTCTGTGCAGGTTTCCTTGATGGGACAGTGGGAAGGATGGCAGCCAGAGCCAGGTAGAGAGGTGCCCTCCATACACACAGGTAGAGAGGGAGGAGAAAGAACGCATGAGCAAATGAATGCACCAGAAGAAAACCTTGGCCAGCTGACCCACTGAGCCATGCCAGCATCCGAGTTGGGAAGAATGGGAAGCAAAATGGGAAAGACAAGATTCCACCTTGTGTCGAACACCTGGGAAAAGGCTGTAATTAATGTGGTAAGCCACGGAAGCAGCCAGTGAAGGCTGACATTCTGGCATCCTTCTAAAAGCCAGGCAGAGGGCCGGGTGACGGGAAGAACAGTCATAACACAAAAAGTGAGGGATGAGAGAGATGACAATGGGGAGGAAGGCCCAGAGGCAGGTTCCCTGACTCAGGAGAGCAAGACTGCCACTTCCCTCCCTCCTACCATCCCCCCCCCCACACACACACACACAATGGAACCTCCAAGGGCCCAGAGATGACAAACACCCGGATTTCTGCCATTCAGTCTTAAGCCACTGTACTGTGCAGAAGTGAAATCATGTTAACAGCGCAATTAATGTTAACAGTGCAACTGTATTAACATATTTAATCATAGAAATAAAGACTTTAGTCACAACATGGTTACTACTGAAAGTGCTATTATAAAAAGTTTAATGGACAGCAGCTTATAAAGACATACAAAGATCCTAAAGAATAAGTTAGGAGAAAGCCACCCCATGGGGTACACTTCTCCCCATCACCGTCATTTTTAGCAAGGTGTTTTGGGTTTCAATGAACACTAGGGCTAGTTCAGAAAATAAACCACAATGCCCCGACGAGTGTGGCTCAGTTCGCTGGGCATCGTCCTGTGCACCAAAAGGTTACTGATTCAATTCCCGGTCAGGACACATGCCCAGATCCCCGGTAGCGGGGCACGTAGGAGGCAGCAGATCGGTGTTCTGCTCTCACATTAATGTTTCTCTTTCTCCCTCACCCTTCCTCTCTCACTAATAATAAAAAATATTTTTAAAAAAAAGAAAATAAAGCACAATAGGACAGCCCGGTAGAAGGCTGTGGAAGGGCAGTGTACCAATAATCTACTGAACACTCGCTCGTCCTCCCCCGTGGCAGCACTTCACAAACGTGAGCTCACATCCTAAGCCCATGGAGGTACCTACAATTGTTTCCCCATTTTACAGGTGAGGAAATGCAGGCACAGAGGGTGATTTGCCTGAAGACACAAAGCTAAGTAAGCAGAGCCGGAATAAGAGCCAGGTACTTCAGGCTCCAGGTGCCATCGTCTCGCGCTTACACTCAGCTGTCCTTCACGTCACCTGTTTGGTGGAGGGTGTGGGTCATGAGTCTGCTCTTCTTCTAAGGGCTGCCAGACCCAGAAAGACTAGAAGTATGGGGCTACAGGACTGCTGCCCTGGTTTTATACTTCTAAAGCCTTAAAACATCAGAAACAGAAAAGGGCAAAGCAGGGGGTGATACTATAGGGGGTCACTTTCCATGACCCCCAGTGTACAGAGCCACAACCTTCAGGATCCTGAAAACGAGTGAGGCGAAGCCCTTCTCAGCAGTCAGAGGAGTCAAAAGGATCACCGGGGTAGCCAGGCATGAGCTGGCTGGGAGGACCAAGGGCATTCAGTTCCTCCACTCCTTGAAAGATGGACTCTGTCCACTAAAAAACCTTCCAGGGGAAACCAGCTTCCCTGGTAAATAGAGCTCTCATCATTAACTGCTACTTCCCGCTCACTGGCTGCAAGGCCGTATCTACACATGGCTCCTTTCTGATTTGTGGATTAGAGACAAGCCATATATCCCTGCCCCTAATGAGTCGGTGAACTACAGCCACCTTGGATTATGTTTCACTTTTAGGCTTCAGGACTTGAAGTGATTCTATTTTTAAGCTTTCTCGGTTCTACAAGTAAAAGAAGACATTTTAAGAAAATTAGTTCTGCCTTTTAGTGGATGGTGGCTTCCCCTGAAAGAGTTAACGGACCAGCCACCTCCTGAGGGAAGGGACCTAGTACCATGTTGGTGGGCAAAGGCCCAGGGCCCTATGAAAGCCACAACACTCGGGACATGGATGGCCCAGGACAAACCCTCTAATTCCAGAGCTACACTGCGCCTCTCTCCTGAAAAACTGTCAAGAGTCCTTTTAGGTTCTATTCTGTGAAGTATGTTTCACTTTTGAGCACCAGAAATGTGGTTTCCACAGAAAACAATCATATTTGCATATAACGAAGCTTTAAAAAAACACAACTATGTATTTATTAAGCGTCAGTCATTCCTTCCATTTGAAAAAAAATTACCTTGCATTTAACAACTAAAGTAGCTTCGCTTATTTTGTATCTTTGAGAATGAGTTGTTATTCGAAAACTATTGGAAGGACACTTCTGTGTGTGTGCATTTTTAAAAACGTAACCGCTCCTGAAAACCATCTAAAATGTATTCTACACATCCCGATTTTCACATATAGGGCACATGAGACATAGTTAACCTTCCTTTGATGAACGAGGCTGCTTCTAACAATTCGAGTCTCCAGTTTCAGTTCTGACTCGGGCACTAGCTAGCCTGTGACCTTGGGCAAGTAACTTAACTGCATTGGCCCTTAATCTCCTCTCCTACAAAATGAAAGGGATTGGGTCAAAGGAGATGACTCTTGCTTTACAGCTCTCAAAGGTTATGATTTGAAGACCACTGGGAACATAGATTATTGCCTACCCTAAACCTCAAGTATTGTTCTTGGGGACTGTCAAGTTATAAGAACATTGCCTGGACACTACCAATGGCCTCAGACAGTGGGGATACAGTAATTGAAAGCAAGCTAAAATTCATTCCTTTTATTCTTTTTACCCCCTCCCATCCCATCAGCTGTCAATTCGCACTGCTATCCACCTCCCAATGACATGAACCCCTGCCTTACTTTGCAAAGCTAAGCAGTGGCCTGCTTCACTCCGGTTCTCTCATAAAGCAAAGTGCATGGGGGTTTGTGATACAATCTGGCAACCAGTGGGCGTTATCTCTTATCGTTCTAAGTTATATTGCAGACTGTTGTGGCCACAAGACTAACCCCCAGTTAAGGTTGGGAAGAGAATGAGAAGGCATTCCTGTAACCTGCATATTCTTTGAGTTCTAAAAGCACACTGCTTTGAGGGAGAGTTTTTGAAGCAAAAGTGAGAGCAGAAAACAATCCAAATTCCTTTTTACTAAAGCAAAAGTTACAGGCCTTATCCCTCTCCATCAACACCCCCAACCTACTCCCTCCAAGTTTCCTGTCCCCATCTCAATTGTTGCTTTTTTGTACCTTCTGCTGTGTAACTTTTCCTTGTGTAAGATACATTTTCCAAGTCACTCTTTGAAGCCAAAGAGAGGATCAGAGTAGGAGGAAGGAGATACCATTAGTGGTTTCCTATGTTTACCGCTTTCCCAGTTATCTTAACTTCTTAGTCCCATGAAAAATGATTAGAAAAACAGAAAGAATGCTTCTTAGCAATTGTAAATATAGTCCCTGAAACACTATTTTTAAGCTGCTAACAAGCATGAAAATATGTATTAAACCACATGTTTAGTACTTCAAAGAATTCAAGGAAGTTCTTTTCTTTAAAAACTAAAATGAGCCCCAACCGGTTTGGCTCAATGGACAGAGCTTCGTCCTGTGGACTCAAGGGTCTCAGGTTCGATTCCGGTCAAGGACATGTACCTTGGTTGCAGGCACATACCCAGTAGGGAGTGTGCAGGAGGCACCTGATCGATGTCTCTCTCATCGATGTTTCTAACTCTCTATCCCTCTCTTCTTCCCTGTAAAAAATCAATAAAATATATTTTTAAAAAACAAAATAAAACAAAAAAAGGTAATCTGTTGAGAACTGAAATCTACCTTCTTTGCCTGGCACTATCTCGGGTTGTTTCATGGGAATCTATGAGGGGCTTGATTTGATGAGCATAGGCAACTAATTTTCACTTATCCTAATTTAAGATGTTAGTAGTGGTTAAAAGGAAAGGGAGCCCGGCCAGTTAAAGGTGAATGGCCCTAGCCAGTTTGGCTCAGTGAATAGAGCATCGGCCTATGGACTGAAGGGCTTGGGTTTGATGATTCCTGTCAAGGGCACATGACTGGGTTCCAGGCTCGATCCCCAGTATGGGGCATGCAGGAGGCAGCCAGTCAATGATTCTCTCTCCTCATTCATGTTTCTATCTCTCCCTCCCCCTTTTCCTTCCTCTCTGAAATCAATAAAAATATTTAGGGGAAAAACAAAACAAAACAGGAAAGAACAATAAAGATTAAAAAAAAAAAAAAAGGTGTGGATGGTTTGTCTATGAAGATGGCAATAAAGACTGAGCAAGCGTTGACCTATGCCCCAGGAGGTCACGGTTCAATTCCTGGTCAGGGCACATGCCCGGGTTGCAGGCTCAATCCCGTGTGGGGTGTGCAAGAGGCAGCCGATGGATGATTCTCTCATCATTGATGTTTCTATCTTTCCCTCTCTCTTCCTCTCTGAAATCAGGGAATTGCTCTGCCTGGAAAGTGGATGTAAACTGGACATACAAATGGAATATATATAAATCCATTAGAAAACCAGCCAGAAAATTAACTGAATATTTGAAGCTTTGCCTTCGAAGGGCGTTAAAAGGTGTGGATGGTATGTCTATGGGGATGGCAATAAAGACTGAAGAGTTGAAAGAAAACTACTGCATTGTATCTCTGAGAAATGCGAATAAAAGCTACTTTTCCCCAGTCTTTCGATCTCCAGGTGCTGTTAGCCATGCCTAAGCTGAGAGTATTATTTTCTGTTTTCAAGTTAGCTTTACACAGCACAACTTAATCTCAGCATCTACTCTTCCAAGTATTACACAAGGTGAGGATTTATAGGAAAACAAAAAAATCCTTTCCTGTTCACAAGCTTGGGTTCCTTAGCTCCTGGTGCCACATTTAAGTAAGGGTGCTTTGTTTCAGAGGGTGATTAGAGTGGCGCCCTTGGTACTGATTATGGCACTGAGCTATTTGTACTGCCCAAGTCTGAGCACTGCATTATATTAAAACTTCAATTATGGGGTAGGTAGTGACTAAAAATTATCTCCTATCTTAAACTTAGCGTCAATCATATACCCGGTATCTCAGCAGAAGCAAGACTACTGAGTACCGAACCACAGGAATCTGGCATTTTTCTTCTTTTATACTTGGCACAGGAAAAAAAAAAAAAGAGAGAGAGAGAGAGACCCAGCTACAGCACCCATGGTTCCTCCATTCTTACATGGAAATTTCAAGCATTGTGGGCTCTTTACCAAGTATAATCAGTGGGTTGCTATGACTGCACTACATTAAATCAGATGTAACCGGCCACTGTCTCTTGCATTAATAGAGCCCAAGTTTTCTAGAAGTAGAATGAAATCATTTCAGTTTCTTTTTAGGAGGCAGAAAATGAAGAAGCCCTTTCTGTTCCAGAAAATAGCACCTCTGACTGTTTCTCTAGAGCTTTTCCATTTCCAACGATTCACCACCTAAAATTGAGTGTTCAGTTATCTAAAAGCCACTAAGCATAGATGTACTCAAAAGTTGGCATGTCCATGAGTTATGGGTGGAGTGGAACTCAGCAGAAAAGTGAGGATGAGTTAGTTGCCTAAATTTGTCACAAACAAGGCACAAGCTCATGCTTGGACAGTTCAACACCACCACCTCTACATAGGCCTGTCATACTGACATGTCCCTATTTTACCCAGTGCTAGGATAGCCTTAGTCTATAGGTTTAAAAAACCAGATTAACTAGGTAGAAAATTTTAATTACGTTTCACTTTAGAAAACCATTTTCCTCATATATGTAAACAAAGGGGCAATTGTACACGTGGTCTTACACTATTTCTCTAAGTTATAAAAAATACTAGAGGCCCGATGCATGAAATTCGTGCAAGGGGGCTCCCGCCCCTTCGTCCCAAAGGTCATTTGGAAGGACATCCGGTCTAATTAGCATATTCCGCTTTTATTATTATTCCTGCACACTCATTTTATTGGGTGTCTACTATTTGTCAGGCACTGTTCTAAGTGTTTTACATGCATTATCATATTTAAACCTAAAAAAATCCCTTCAAGTTAGTATCATTACTGTCCCTATTTAACTGAAGAGGAAATTGTTTAAGTTTTTTGCCTAGGATCATACAACTTGTAAATGAAAGGCAATCAGCTAGTAAGAGCGTACTCATATATATTTTTTCTCATTTAAAAAAGATGAAGAATTTGCTCCTGGTTAAGTTCTCAGATGTTCCTGAAACAGAACATGGATGGAATAAGATCCAGGTAGGTCTGCAATTCTGGTCACCTGAGCACAAGTTCCCAACCACTTCTTGGACACAAAGTGTTTAAATGGTCTCTTTGCTCTGCCAATCACTTAGCTATCCCTGTCTTGTTGTTCCTGCTTAGGGAATACATATCAGTAAACTTCAAGAATTAAATAGAAGTCAAAAGCAGTTTTGATAAGAAAAAAGCAAATCAAACTTTGTACTCAAGGCTCATGACTTTAGAATTATATATGTTCTCATGGCAAGGAAGGCAAAATTTTGAAATAACTTGGAAGGTGGTGAGGGTAATTTTTTATACTTTAAACAGTTAAATACAACAAACTACATATAAGTTTGGCTAGACAGTTTTGTAGTTCTGGCCCAACAAGCAGGCTAAGGGGGGGAAAAAAAAAGCAATCTGGTGGTCTCAAATTCCTATTACCAAAACTACCCTCCCATAAATCTGAATCCAACCCAAGAAGTATGTCAATAGCTGGTTGTTTAAAGATTAAGTTTGCAATGTAGTAACAGAACTGTCTAGGGGGCAAATATGCTTAAAATATGTCCAAGCAAGTTTAGGTCAAGTCAATAATAATACTTAATGCTAATAAAAGCATGGAATATTCCTGTAACTGAGAATCCAGCAGAGGGATCTGTATGTGTAAGCAGGTACTTGTACTGTTTCCCCTCTACTGGCAGACCCTAGTCACTAAAAAAAAAAAAGCACCTTCTTTGACTGAGACTGTATCACACACACATCCCCAGCAAGTATCTCTGGGGCTGTAAAGCAGTTAAGATCCAACAAGGGGAGAAATTGGGAAGCGTAAGGAAATAAAAATTTTCATTATTCCAAAACCCATCTCATTTCCCAAAGTACTGCTTCTGTGCTGACTTTCTTAAAGACCCCTGCAAAATCTTGATCCTCCGGAAAATAAACCCATTTGGAGCTGAGACAAGATGAGGTCAACGATTGGTACTATCAACCATCCATTTGTTTAACTGAGTCTGGTTCGTTCCTAGCCTCGTGGGGGCCAAGCCTGACCACGAGGGTGAAGACAGGAGGCATGGAGGAAGGGAATGAAGAAAAGGAGAAGGGTGGGGGTGGGGGTGGACGGACCTCCGGGCCACACTTCTTTCTAGTACCAACAAAAAGAGGAGCCGAATACTGACCTAAATCATCGCTCAAAGGCGCTTTATAAATTACAGGGACAAAGGGTGGGGGTGGCGGGTGGCCTGGGAATCCTACGGACACCCAGCCCTCTGACCCGCCCCCTCCCCCTCCAGCACAAGGGAAGGAAGACAGAAAGCAGAGCTCAACTCGGCCATTGGCGAGAAGCCCCCTCCGGTTTCCAATCGCCCATCCACAGGCCCCCCTAGAAAAAAAAAACACACGTAAACACCAAACCAACCCCCTGGGGCGGACACCCGCGCCCAGAGGTCCCTAGAACCGGAGGCCGGGGCATTTACTTAGTTAGATTTTTCTTGCTTACTCATTTCCCTCAAGCACCCAACCCCCCGTTCCCACTCCAAAACCCCGCTCAACCGCCTACCCTCTCGGCTCCAGCCCCCCGACAGAATCCGGTGCCCCTGTGGCGGCGGCAGCCCCCGCGCGGTCCCGGTCACTAACCTGCTGCTGTAAGGGCATTTCCGAAACCAGCCTGGCTCCGGGAGAGGTGGGGGGCCGGCTGGAGAGGGGCCCGGAGGGCCGAGCAGACCGGCGGCGCCGGGCGAGGGCGGGCGCCCGTGGGGGGGGTAGGGAGCGGAGAGGGAGGGTGGCCGTGCCGGGGGGCGGGTGCGAGGGCGCCGGGACCGTCCCAAGCCCGGGAGCCGGCGAGCAGGAGGAAGTGGGTGCCCCCTCTCCCCTCCAGCGCCCCCTCCCGCCGCCGCCTCCTCCCCAGTCACAGGCGCGTCCTCCGCGCACGTGTGCGAAACGTCACCGGCGGGTCCCGGAGAGAGGGACAGAACCGGGCGGCGGGACGGGAACGCGGCTGCACCCGCCCTCCGTCGCCGGGGGGCGGGGAGGGGGACAGGGCGGGGAAGGAAGGGGTAAGGGGAGAGGCGGGTCAAGGGCAGGCCCGGGGCCCGGCGAGGAAGGCCCGGGCGCTCGGGCCACGCGGGCGCTACCGCGGCCACCGCCAGGATGCGCCCAGGCCGGGGCGCCCTCTTGCTAATAAGCCCCTCACCCCCAGACAGCCCACGCCCCAGCCCGCACCCGACTGCCAGCTCCACCGCCTCCCCTACCAGATCCCCCGCAACTGCCCCCCAGCCCCTTTGTTGCCGGGAGTTACAGATCCCAAAATGTGACAAGCGCAGCCCAGCATAACCTCTGCGCTCCAAGCACGCCTTAGGGATCCCCCGGCCGCCAACGGGCCTCGGAGGCCGGCGAGGGGCGATCAGCCCAATGGTCCCACTGTTTCCAAGCCCCCAGAGTCCCCCCACTCCCCAGTTCACTACTCCCTCCCCCACCCCCTTCTCCATCCGGGGCGTGACCCCATCCTACGCCCGAGAAAGAGGAAGCTTCGAGTTGGAGGGGAGGGGAGAGTGGGGGTAGGGAAAAGTGCAGGAAAAGAAGGGGGGCCACGAAAAGTTTCAGAGTGTTTGATGTTCTTCGCGCCAAGGCGATCCCCACGGCCCCGCGCGTCCTGCGGAGCCCCCCAACCCCACGGGCGCGGAGGGCAGCGCACAGGTCTAACAATAAACCCTCGTCGGAGGGCCAGCCCATAGGCCCACGGGGCTCGGCCTGCGTTCTCCCGGGGCAGCCCGCAGCGCGCCCACCAACCCGCGCGGTGCGAACCCACCCCCCCCCCCCCACCTGGGCTGGGGACAGTGGGGACAGGAGGGCATTACCGGAGGGCCGCCACCGCCGCTGCTGCCGCGTCCCAGCGCTGGTGGCTGCTGCAGCAGCCCGGCTCTGCCGGAGGGTCCGTGCGGCGTGGTGTAGAGGAGGCTGCCGGCGGTCAGCTCCGCGCCGGGGGCACAGGGAAGGATAGGGCCGGCGGCGACGGCGCCGCTTTGGAGGGAGGAGGAACAGGAGGTGGTGGAAGTGTTCGTGGTGAGGATCTGGATGTACGCGCCCGGGGCGGCGGCAGCGGCTGCGGCGGCGGCGGCGGCGGGGAAGCCGGGGCTGGCTAGCAGTGCCCTTTTGTCCATGGAGGCTGCAGCGGCGGCGGCGGCGACGACAGTCGCCCCCTCCCCACCCCCGGCGGTCACCAGGTACTGCTCCAGGGCGGGCTGGATCCCCTTTTTCATCTCTCGCTCCTGGCTCTTTTTATTGCTAAGGTATATTAATGTATTTTTTCAATTTCTTTATTATTTGCAGTCGGAGTTTCCAAGTCTCTCCTCCTTCTCTCCTCCCCGCCCGGCGCTTCCGAGCCCCTTCTCTCTCTTTTCTTTTTATTTTTCGGCACCGCACGGGCCCCGGGGGCCAAAAATAATCGGGGCTCTGGAGAGAGGAGGGTCCCGGCCGCACGGATATCGGGCCCCGAGGGAGGATGGAGGCGTCGGGGGCGGCCGATGCAACGGATTGCGAGGCGGCGGCGGCAGCCCGGTTGCTGCGGCCGGCAGCTGAAAAATGGCTCCAGGAAGCTGCTGCTGACAATGAATGAAGGGATACGGTTTACGCGCCAAGGTCCTCCCGCGAAACTCAGATTTCCCGCCGGCTTTTCAAACCATATTTGCATATCCCCGCCCCTCAACCCGCCGAGGACCGTTCCCACAGCCCATTGGGCCTCTAGCTCCTTACTTCAGTCCCAATCGTAGAGCCGGAGCACGAGTGGATGGTTTCCATTGGCTACCGTGCATCATGGTTACCCGGGCGACAAGGGTTTATTTGCATAGGCCGCCTTAATTGGCTGGGAGAGAGCAGGGTTTTTTTTAGAAGGTGGGGCAAAGCTTTGCCTTCTCTCCCACGGAAGACCACGCCTGGTGCATGCTCCGCCCCATCCCCGCCCACCAGCCGGATGGGCGCTGCTGACCTGGGCAGGGACTCCGCGCCCCGCAGACTCAGTGTAGCTAATCGAGAGCGCAAGTTTCGCTTTTGGAAATTGTCAAGGTGACTAAGGGGACACCTTCGGAAACTCCCTTTCCTTTTACCAGTCAGTGTAATACATGAAGAACAACCGAAGATTTCCCCAAATATGTGCCAAAGACGAGTTGCACCATGCGGACGATGCCTGGCAGGTGGAAACTGAGCCCTTTAAATCATGGGTTTCACTCTTCCTGAATCCAACCAATGCCGGGACGAGAGCTGATCCGGAGGCTGAGGCTGACAGACAGAAGCATGTGGGCAGACAGAATCATGGGGGCAGAAGACTGGACTGACGTGATAGCGGGCAACGTTTCGTTAACATTCTTGATCATTCTTGGTAGCTTCATTATTAGCCTAGACTGGATTTAAGTAAAAATTAACTCAATGTTTTGTCGAGTGAAATATCACCACCAGTATTTGGTCTGAATCTAGCAAACACCTCACACTGGCCCAGAAGCACCCAGGGCAGTTAATCAGGGCTAACCTAGGACTGACTGATCTGCGGGTTTCTAATCCGCCAAGCAGTAATACGAAGAAGTACACGTTTCCCACGATGACGTCTTGCTCCCAACCAACCCTGCTGCACGTCCGGGCACCAGCCCTTTACAATCTTGGTTTCCTAGCAAATGCTCTGACTAAAAGCAAACTAGACGACCCAAATCTATTTCAAAATATTAAAGCAAAAATTTTTTTTAGTAAACTAGAAATTGTCACCAAAAAAATTAAATTATTGTCAAATGACATCTGTATTGGTGCAAGTACTCATTGGACCTAAAATTGAAGAATGCTCTGTGAGACTGAGCAGGAAAAGGAACCCCTGCAGGAATGTGAGGAATGGTGTATGCCATAAGTCATATACACTGAGAACTGTACAAAATAGTTGGTGAGCTGGTGTTCACTGGGTGATGACGATTCAATACCTCAAGCCCTTTCCCCAGACTTTATTATTATTATTATTATTATTGTTATTATTAATTTCCAAAAACTCATATACTCAGTCTTATGAAAGGCCTGAAAAGATGTGTCAGTTCAGGCTCAAACTCCTTAATATTCCAGTCCTATTACCTTGTCTGAAACAGAATGAGCTAAATGTACTGTTAAATTTTGCACCAGATGTAATATTTTGGTCTTGCATTCAAGCTAGTTGAGGATCCATGGCCTAGTACCCAAACAATTATTGACCCAAATATTTATCACAGATAGAATTGACATTATCTTTAGGACAGATTAAGTGGTATATCAATTCCTGGTTGAGGTAGAGGCCAATGTGTTATCAACTTCCTTGATATTCCATCAATGTTGCTTTCCACTGTAGGTCACTATGAGGAAAACTAGTAATTACTTAGATATGCAGAACATCACTAGTAGCATGCAGTTGGTGGTGGTGGTGAGGGTTGTGTGTGGAGGGTGCTACAATGTACAAACCTAGGAATTGGGACTGTGTACAAGATCCCTGCCAGAGCTTCCACGAGGGACACAGGCACAGGGGAGCAAGTGTTCACAATCCAAATCCACACCTGTGATTCTGGTTTAGAAGGCTTTGAAATATTTACCATTCTACCTTAACCAAGCTATATTCTTTAATGTAGGGTATTTGGCAGAGAAACACATGTTTTGACCTTTTTATGTCCAATGAACCCCAGGATGAGAAGGTAGAGGGAAGAGTTCAAAGAGAAAAGAGGAGGTGTTGGAAGAAAATTTGATGTAGGTTATTAATTTGTGGAGAGGTAGCATGCTTTATTAGAAAGATAATGGGCTTTGGAGCCAGAATAATCTGGGTTTAAATTCTGGCTCTGACACTTACTAGCTATATAACTTTAATCTTTAAAATCCTGTTTTCTCATGTTAAATGGGAACCCATATTGCAGTATCCATAGGAAAGGTTATGATGAAAAGAAGCAAAAATAAATGCAAAGTGCCAGACATGTAACACATGCTCATTAGGTGGCAGCTATTTATGATTCTACTTATTTGTGTGGTTGTGCTTTGCATCTCTTTGTAGTCCAATCTGACTCCTAGCCTCTAATCTTCCTACTGTCCCTGGATATCCCCTTGCTGTAACAGCTTGGCTTTGTCCAAGAGTAGGAGCACAGCCGTGTCCTGGCTAGTAGGGATTATAGAATTCTGACTCAGAAGTTTAGGGTAATAAAATAAAGTCAGCTCTGCTGCTCTCCCTCTCTAACCTGCTCATCTGTTAGTGGCCAGCTTCTGGATGGCTCGTAAGCCTGAGCCCTCTTGACCTTCCCTTAAAGGTTAGACTGTTCCAGCACTAGAGCCAGACTGCTCTTGCCAAACACTACTCCCCTTTCCCTTGCTCTGACAGTGGCCCAAGGCAGATAGTTCTCGCAGAATTGGCTTGTGTAGGTGATTGAATGCCCCCCCCACCCCACCCCCGCTTCCCAAACACATTTAAGTCTTAACCTCCAGAACCTATGACTATGACCTTATTTGGAAAAGGGGTCTTCGCAGATATAACTAAGTTAAGAATCTCTAGATAAAAATCATTTCAGATTATCTATATCCAACAAAAAGGTAAAATATACTGGATTGAAAAGAAAGAAATTTTTCCACTTACTTATGCATTTATTGATTGATTCTTGTACATGCCCTGACCTGGGATCCATCAAACCCACAACCTTGGAGTATTGGGATGATGCTCTAACCAACTGAGGGACCCGGCTAGGGCCCCTGCTGACATCTTGATTTTGGACTTCCGGCCTCCAGAACTGAGAATAAATTTCTGTTGTTTTAAGCCACCAAGTTTGCAGTCATTTGTTATAGTAGCTCCAGGGAACTCATGTAAAGGAATTTGGCAGATTGCACACTCATGGTACAGTTGATCATTTTCTTCTGTCCTCTATTTCCTGAAGATTTGCAGCTGGATCCACAGTCTGGATCAGCCTCTGGTTTTATTCCTCTGGTAAATCTGAGGCACATAATGTTTGCTTGTCACTTTTCTGTGATCTTAGCAGTCATTCATACTCCTTGCTTTCTTTTTTTCTTATAATAGTTTTATGTGATATTTGTCCTCAATACTCTTCTGTTGCTCATTTGCATGTGAAATTAGTATTCCTGGACTCCTGGAGTGAGAGGGTTCAGATAAACTTGTCTACCTTCACAGAGGCCCATGTTCTAATGAATATGGAAGCTCTTGAATATGGAAGCTCACTCTCTGATATTTCCTTATCGTGCCCTCTGCACTTCCTACTTCAGTCTATCGTGCCCTCTGCACTTCCTACTTCCCTTTCCTTCATCTCTCTTGTCCCTGTCCTGATCAGTTTGGGTTCCTTTGCCAGCCGTTCCTTGATGGTGCCTTCCTGTCTTAAAAAGGAGCCCTAAGGGTCAGTTTTGAGAGCAGCACGTGGAGACTGCTGCAGTCCCTTCAGACTTCCTTCCTTATCCCTTGCTCTCGCCTGCTGCCCTTCCCACATCAGTCCACACACACTACAGTGAAGATCTGCTGGCTCTTTTATATATATAATTTAATAATTTTATTCTTTTTTTGTTTTTACTAATTCTTTATTATTGAAAGTATTACATATTCCCCCTTTTTCCCCCATTGACCCCCTCCAGCCCATCACCCACCCACCCCAGCCCAGGTCCTCATTGCCCCATTGTCTGTGTCCATGGGCCATGCATATATGCATACAAAGTCCTTGGTTGATTGCCTCTCACCCACCCTCCCCTGCCTTCCCTCTGAGATTCCTCACTCTGATCCATGTTTCCATGTCTCTGGATCCACTCGGTTCATCAGATTATTTTGTTACTTAGATTCCACATATGAGTGAGATCATGTGATACTTGTCTTTCTCTGACTGACTTATTTCACTTAGCATGATACTCTCCAGGTCCCTTCATGCTGTCTTTTTTACTGCTGCATAGTATTCCATGGTATAAATGTACCACAGCTTTTTATCCACTCATCTACTGATGGGCACTTGGGCTGTTTCCAGATCTTAGCTGGTATAAATTGTGCTGCTAGGTGTGCATGCATTCTTTCTGATTGATGTTTTGGGTTTCTTAGGCTATATTCCTAGAAGTGGGATTACTGGGTCAAATGGCAGTTCCATATTTAATTTTTTGAGGAAACTCCATACTGTTTTCCACAGTGGCTGCACCAGTCTGCATTCCCACCATCCGCTGGCTCTTTGGGGTTCCTCCTGTTCTTAGGTCCAAGAGGCACCACTCAGTTCTTCCTTCCTCATACCACACAATTGGTGGTTTGCCCCAATTAATATTTCGGGATTTATGAGGCTACTCTGTTACCAATCTGTGTAGCAAATCTTGTCCGGGAATTTTTGGTTTTGTAGATGCCCTTGTTGTTTCCACGTGAGGGTAAGGAGAGATGGAAGAATGCTGCTGCCTCACCGCTGGCTTCAGATTTACTTTCCCTTTTCTTTTCACTAGTTTTCAACCTAACACATTGGATTGGCATTGAAACAATGCCATGCAGGAAAACATTTCCACAAGCGAAAGGAAAGTTATGAGCTACATTCTTTCCGGTTTCTCAGGAAGAACAAAACAAAACACAAAACAAAACTTGAAAATGCGAGCTGAAGAAGAGAAGTGGAGTCAAGATACTCGGTTCACATAGGCAGTGATTGGAATGAGATCCGGAATAGGAGGACACAGCGGAACACGAGCTACCCTTGCAGAGTTGGTAGTCTGGTTATACCTCTTTCTTGTGGGTTTTAAATAGGGAACATTGTTGGCAACTTGCTATAAATGGGCCTGTGGGTAGAAAATTACTTTTTCTTCTCCACCTTGGTTTCCTTGACAGCATTACCTCTTGTTTACCGTTCTTCCCCTGACTTTTTGGATTTCCTTGATGGCTTCATTTTCTTCCTTATTCTCTTAAACATCTCTTCTTAATCCTTTTTTATTATTATTAAAGAAAAATACACATAACACAATATTTATCATTTTAACCACTTGTAAGTAAATATTCACAATGTTGTGTAACCACCACCACTATCCCCAAACCTTTTTTATTATCCCCTCCCCAACAGAAACCCTGTACCCATTGAACAATAACTCCTCCCCCCACTAGTCCTTGGTAATCACTCTTCTACTTTCTGTCTCTATGAATTTCACTACTCTAGGTATCTCATATAATGGAATTATACAATATTTGTTCTTCTGTGTCTGGTTTATTTCACTTAGCATAATGTTTGCAAAGTCCATCTATGTTGTGAGATATATCAAAATTTCATTTATTTTCATGACTGAAATAGTCTATTGTATATATACTAGAGACCCAGTGCACGAAATTCGTGCATGGGGGGTGGTGGGGGGTGTCCCTCAGCCCAGCCTGCACCCTCTCCAATCTGGGACATCCCTCTCACAATCCAGGACTGCTGGCTCCCAACTGCTTGCCTGCCTGCCTTCCTGATTGCCCCTAACTGCTTCTGCCTGCCAGCCTGATCACCTCAAAATCACACCCCTGCCAGACTGATTTATGCCTAACTGCTCCCCTGACTGCCTGTTTGCCCCTAACTTTTCTCCCCTGAAGGACTGGTCACCCCTAACTGCCCTCCCCTGCAGGCCTGGTCACCCTTAACTGCCCTCCCCTGGAGGCCTGGTCCCCCCCAACTGCCCTTCCCTGCAGGCCCAGTTGCCCCCAACTTCCCTCCTCTGACGACCTGGTCACCCCTAACTACCCTCCCATGCAGGCTTGATCACCCCCAACTGCCTTCCCTTGCAGGCCTGGTCCCTCCCAAATGCCCTCCCCTGCTGGCCATCTTGTGGTGGCCATCTTGTGTCCACATGGTGGCAGCCATCTTTGACCACATGGGGGCAGCCATATTGTGTGTTGGAGTGATGGTCAGTTTGCATATTACTCTTTTATTAGATAGGATACCACATTTTGTTTATTCATCTGTTGATGGACTCTTGGGTTACTTTCACCTTTTGGCTTTTGTCAATAATGTTGTCATGACCTTAGTATAAAAATATTTGTTCAAGTCCCTGCTTTCAACCCTTTTGGACATATACCTAGCAGTGGAATATCTGGGTCATATGGTAGCGCTATGTTTAACTTTTTGAGTATCTCCCTGGACAATCTTGACCTTAGCTAAACGTCAGCTACTGTCAATGCAGTGTTTTCTAATAGAACTTTCTACAACAATGAAAATGTTCTATAATCCTGCACTATCAAATACAGTAGCCATTGGCCACATGTGGTTGATGATCACATCAACTGTAGGTAGTGTGACCAATGAATTGAACTTTTTGTTCTATTTACTTATTTTTTGCAATACAGAATTGTTAACTATAGTCACCATGCTGTACATTACATCTCCACAACTTACTCATTTCATAACTGGAAATTTGTAGCTTTTGATCCCCTTTACCCATTTAATTAATTTAAATTCAAATTTAAATAGCCATATGTGATAGCCATATGTGACTAATGAATCAGACAACATATTATCTATAGGGTGTGACTTCTTCTAATTCTGTATTTCCAACCTGGCCACTTTTCCTGAGTTTCAAATATACACTTCCACTATGTTTTCACTAACATTTTCTTTTCTTTTTTTTTAATCTTACCCCAAGTATATGTTGTTATTTTTTTAATCCTCACCCAAGGATATTTTTTCCATTGATTTTTAGAGAGAGTGGAAGGGAGAGGGGGAGACACAGAAAAACACTGATGTGAAAAAGACACATCGATTGGTTGCCTCCTGCATGCCCCCGACCAGGGCTGGGAGCCTGCAACCAAGGTATATGCCCTTGACCGGAATCGAACCTGGGACCTTTCAGTCCGCAGGTCGATGCTCTATCCACTGAGCCAAACTGGCTAGGGCCTGAGTATACTAGGATGTTTTTATTTATTTTAGAGAAAGAGACATCAATTGGTTGCCCCTCATATGCACAGGGATGGAACCCACAACCTAGGTTATGTGCTCTGACCAGGAATCTAACCCACAACCTTTGGTGTATGAGATGACGCTCCAACCTACTGAGCCACTGGGCCAGGGCTCACTAACATTTTCTTAATTCACGTGTTCTTTATTTTTTATATGAACTGTTGCTGCAGACTCCAAATTTATTTCCTAATGTGAAATTGGCATCAAATTCCAGTAAACTCTACTGCCAAAAATGATCTAGTCTATTTTATTCCAGAAACTTTAATTTAATTCTAGACTATCTACATGGGCAATGAGATCTCTGTGAACTTTCTAAATGTAAACTCAACAATTGTTGTCTTTCTAAAATTGCCCATTACCTAAAGAGTTAAAGCTGAATTCCTTATCTTAGCCTGTAAGTTCTCAGTTAACTCTATACTCTCATTTCACATCAAGCTTGAAGATATAGGCTAGCAAATAGGGAATTACAATAATGGTCTAACTTGCCTGGCCAGCATGGCTCAGTGTTGAGCATCGACCTATGAACCAGGAGATCACAGTTCTGTTCCCAGTCAGGGCACATACCTGGGTTGCGGACTCAATCCCCAGCGTGGGGTGTGTAGGAGGCAGCCAATCAATGATTCTCTCTCATCATTGATGTTTTATCTTTCACCTCCCTTCCTCTCTGAAATCAATTAAGAATATGAAAAAATAAATAATAGCGTAACTATGTGTTGATAATTGTAGTATGATAAGTGCTGCAATGTGAAGCAACACACAGTGCTATCAAAACACTGGAAGGACACCTAACCCAGGCTTGGGGCAGAGTTTCGGGAAGGTTTCCTAGAGGAGGGAATTGGGAGAGGAATGAGTGGGAATTATTTAGCCAACATTGAATGGGAGCAGGGAACATGCATGCATGGCTCAGTGAAGGAAATGAAAATGATTCAGCAGGGGATTGTGAAGAATCTTTTTTTTTAATAAAATATGTTTTTATTGATTTGAGAGAGAGAGGAAGAAGAGGAATAGAGAGATAGAAACATTGATGAGAGAGAAACATCAATCAGCTGCCTCCTGCACACCCCTTACTGGGGACCGAATCCGCAACCTGGGCATGTGCCCTGACCAAAATCAAACTGGGGACCTCTTGGTTTATGGATCAACACTCAACCACTGAGCCACACTGGCTGGGCAAGAATCTTATAAATAGTCACCAAGACATTTAGAATTTAACCTGAAGGCAATGAAAAGCCATTGCAACAGAGTTGTAACATGGTAAGATTTGCTATTAACAGGACTCCTGGCTGAGGTATGGGGAATGTATTGGAGGGGCCAGGACTGTGACAATAATCTAGGTCAGGGATGGGCAAACTGGACCCTGGGCCAAATCTGATCCAAAGTCCGTTTTTGTACAGCCTGCCATCAAAAATGATTTTTACACATTTGACATTTTTGAATGGTTGGGGAAAAAAAGAGGAATATATCCCATGACACATGAAGAATTAAATGAAATTCAAAGTTTGGTTTCCATTAATAACATTTTATTAGATCACTAGAGGCCCGGTGCATGAAATTCATGCACAGGTAGGGTCCTTAGGCCTGGCTGGCGATCAGGGCCAATCTGTGGGGTGACCGGTGGGGTGATTGGGGGGGCCCCTGCTTGCACCTGCCTTGACTGGCCTGGCGCCACCCGCTCGCTGGCCCCGCCCCCCGCAGCTGCTGCCAGTTGGGGCCTGCGGGCTGAGGGCAGCTCCTGCGTTAAGCGTCTGCCCCCTGGTGGTCAGTGCGCATCATAGTGACTGGTCGTTCTGCTTTCAGTCAATTTGCATATTAGGCTTTTATTATATAGGATAGCCAAGTACGTTTGTTTTCATATTGTCTATGGTTGTTTTCAGGCTAGTAGGGCAGAGTTGAATAGTGGTAACAAGATAGTTAACTTGTAAAGCTGAAAATACTATCTGGCCTTTTGTAGAAATAGCATATCCACCTCTGCTCTATCTGAGTGAGACATCATAGTGAATTAGACCAGACATCCCAGATAGACTTAGATGTCTCCTTCTCTCCTTTTCCAAAACATGTGAATTAACCCTTTGCACTTGCTTGCTTTTTTCTCGATTCCTTTATTCTACTCGGGATTTAATTTTTTAAATACCCCAGATTTTACAAAGCACTGCAGTAGAATAAAAAACTGGAGTTTCTTTTCATACAAACGTATTTATTTGTATTTTTTTATATTTCAAATTATTGATACATTCAAAGAGTAATTTTAATCTCAACATCCAAGTGCAAAAGGTTAAAATGAAACTCTACTAATTTCTTATTGTTTTCTATTTTTCTCTCTTCCATGAAAATGTGAACATCTTGAGAATAGATTTTTTTCTTCAGTCAACTTTGTTTTTTTGGTGCTTAACACATAGTACATGCTTAGTAAATGTTTATTGGGTAAATAGATGTATGTGGGTGTGATAATCACATGCATATCCTATCTAATAAAGAGGGAATATGCTAATTGACCCTCACACCATCGCAAAGATGGCACCACCCACAGCCAATAAGGAGGGAATATGCTAATTAACTGCCATGCCCTCAAAGATGGCGGTGCCCACAGCCACAAGATGGTGGCACCCAGTCCCCTCAGCCCCACTGGGGCAGCAGGCACGCACCTGCCTCCAGAGCCCCCCAGTCCCCTCAGCCCCCCAGCCACCCAGGGCCAGCCTGAGGTGTAGGTAAGCCTAGGATGGCAGCTGCCCAGCCGCCCAGGGCCGCCCACAGCTTACACTGCTGGCAGTGGCAGCAGCAGAGGTGTGATGGGGTGTCGCTTTCCCCTGATTGCCAGGTTGCCTCCCGCCCCTGAGGGATCCCAGACTGTGAGAGGGGGCAGGCCAGGCTGAGGGACCCCCCCCCCCTCCAGTGCATGAATTTTCATGCACCGGGCCTCTAGTATACATATAATAAAGCATTTGCTGTTTTTGCTTGCTGGTCCCTCTTCCACACAGCCATGAACTATGTGATTTAGTTAAAGCTGACCCCTTTTATCCCTACTCTAAGGTTAGGAATGTGATCCAGGCCTGGCTAGTAAGTCTTTAGGTTTTAAACACTTGGAAGCTCAGGGGGCCATCTTCCCCTGTAGTTTCATTTAGCCTAGAGTTGACCTTACTTTCATCCTGCCCAAAGCTGGAGAGATATCCATAAGGAGAAGTGAGAATATGTCCTGGCCGGCTTGGCTCAGTGGATAGAGCATCAGCCTGTGGACTGAAGGGTCCCAGGTTCGATTCCGGCCAAGGGCACATGCCTGGGTTGTGGGCTTGATCCCCAGTAGGGGGCGTGCAGGAGGCAGCCGATCAATGATTCTCTCTCATCATTGATGTTTCTATCTCTCTCTCCTCCCTTCCTCTCTGAAATCAATAAAGAAATATATTAAAAAAAAAAAAAGAAGTGGGAATATATCCCTTTAGGTGCTCACTGGTCCATGCGCATGCGTGTGCACACGCGCACGTGGACACACACACACACACACACACAATAAAACCTTCAGTCAAGGATAGGCATGTAAATTAGAGCATCCTGTGTGTTGTCAGGAATGCTCTTGAGTGGAGAAGAAGCCCTAAGAGAAAAAAACAATAGAAAAACAAATGTAAAAGGTGAAAGGTAAAAAGGAGGAAAAGAAAGAGGTAGAATATGGAACTGTGAGAGTGATATGAACAGTTGCCTCCAATGCTTTATTCGTACAAGTGAAATATAAGGTGGTAGGCACTTTAGAAGGAATAGTAGTATTTTTAAGTCATTGGGTATGCTTTATTAAATATAATGGCATCTTAATTTGTGAGTACTTTTCAGATTATAAAGCTTTATGCTTTATACATTAAAATATTTTAATTTTACAATATATATTCTTGTTTTAAAAATTCTAAAAAATATTTACAGTGAACAACTAGGCTAGGAGCTTTTACCCTCTGTAATACCATATAAAGATGTTTCTAACGTTCTGAAAAACTTGACACAGAGAGTTACAGATATTAAATGCCAAGCTCAAAGTGTCACACCTGCTAGGTGGCTGAGCTGAATTTCTAACTCAAATGTTCATACTCTGGATTCAATTATCCTTCTACGGTGCATGCCACTCTAAATGGGAGCCCAGTGGCCTATGGATCACTGGTTTCAACTGAGTAGCCAACTTCTCCAGACAACAAGATCTAGTTTCCAAGTCATTCTCAAATAAAATTGCAGATCCCAAATGTTATGGGTTGAATTGTGTCCCTCCCCCCTGCCCCCTCCCCCCCAAAAAAAGATATCTCAATGTCTTAACCACTAGTACCTCAGATTGTGACCTTTTTGGAAATAGGATCATTGCTGATATAGTTAATTAAGTTAAATGATATACTGGAATAGAGTGGGCCCTTAATCCCATATGACTGGTAGCCTCATAAGAAGATGGCCATGCAAAGACACAGAGACACAAGGAGAATGTCAAGACAGAGATGGGGACATGTAGCTACAAACCAAGGAATGCTAAAGATTGACAACTACCAGAAGAGGCAAGGGAGAATTTCCCTAAAGGTTTAAGAGGGAGCATGGTTCTGACAACAAGTTGATTTCAACTTCTAGCCTCCAGAACTCTGAGACAATAAATTCCTCTTATTTTAAGCCACCAAGTTACAGCAGCTCTAGAATACTAATATACCAGGTAAATTCTACATTAGAAAGGTAACCACCCTTGCTAACAAGTTATTCATAAACTAGAGGCCTGGTGCACAAAATTTGTGCATGGGTAGGGTCCCTGCTGCCAGCTGGGGCCTTCCTTCATTCCACGCCACCCCCTGGTAGTCAGTACATCATAGTGAGTGATCGAACTCTGGTCGGTCGAACTCCTGAGGGGACACTTTGCATATTAGGCATTTATATATATATATATAGATAATAGATAGATAGATAGATAGATAGATAGATAGATAATGATCACATTCTTTTGGTAAGGATAAAATTTTCTGTTTATATCTTAAATTTCTCAAAACAAAACTAAAGCTTTTATGAAAAGCCAGAAATACTATGATTTTTATCTTTCAGTTACTCAATGATCATTTAAGGGCTCAAAGAAAAATATTATGCCCTTGTTTTAAGAACAAATAATTGATATTTAATCCCTAAGATTATTTCCCCCAACATTTTATTAGAAAAAAATTTTTTAACTCCAAGATTATTTTATTGGAAACATAGAGAAATATTTTCACATCATAGTAGTGTGAAAACCTTTTCAACTTAAACTATCTTAGAAAGTTTATAAAGCATGGATACTTCTTGGAGTATATATTAATTTTTTTTTCTTTTCTGCAGAAGAAGGCTTGGAAGAAGGTCACTAAATTTTTTTATTGAACTAGTTTGGGGTTGGGGATGGCCTATAGTGGGGAGTTTGGTCACAGTGGGCTGTTGTGCTCTGAAAGAACCTGGTTTGGAATTTGTGGGGTGATCTCAGAGGGAGGTTCCAAGAAGCATACCGGTATTTAAGTTTCCTAACCTACAGCTAGCCTCTTACTCATGAGTTTTAGGAGCTGCTTTTTGCCTGCATCTATATTCTGTATTTCCTATTTTGAAAAAAACATTATTATGATTATTTGACCTTCTTTCTTTTTACTTCATCCTCAACTATGAATGAGTAATATTAACATTCCTTTGTATTCTGGCTAAAAATTCCTTCTCTTAAGAGTCATTTCTTTGGGCTAGAGAACAAAGTTTGGGACATTGTCTTTAGAGGGTATAATAATTCACAGGTGAAACCTGAGAGAGGTCGAGGATTAGTGTCTTGATTTTCCATGACTCTTTTCCCATTGGCTGATTAGTATGAAACCATTTACTTGATCTGCTAAAATTTATCAGCAATGTCAAGGATTCTGGATCAGAGAGGCTAAATTTGGTGGTGGCGAAATCACAAGAAGATCTTGCAGGGTTGTTGGAGATACTGGTAGACTCCTTACATGGACAGTGGTCATTCTCTATCAGGGAAAGGCATCTTCTCTCTTTGACCAGCTACATTCTGGAGCAGCTGGATCCACCCTGTTAATGAATGGAAGTTGTGGGTAGGTATGAATGCTGAATCCTCATACTCTAGTACAAGCATGTCAAACTCAAAGGCTAACATGGGCCAAATAAAAAAGGTTTAAGTTTATGTGGGCCGCAAAAAAACAAAACTTCAATTTTCATAGAAACGTAGGTTTATTTCGATAGAGACATGCTGAACACAAAGGGCTGAAATAAATGAGTAATTGTTAACATAAAATAATAGAACATTTTAATAAAAATTAATATTTTTCTTGAACATTAACTTACCAGACACCGAATAACTGCACAAATTAATAAGCATAATGCAAATAAACCTATTTTCTTGTTCTCCAAAAGCGAACTATTTCCTGTTGTACACACCAAACAAGTCAGTCCAAGACTAATGGCGTGGCAATAGGCTGCTAAAATATTCGCTGTTAGTATTAGTGGAGAGAAATTATGTGCCTGCGCGTAAGGCACGGAAGGGAAATGAATGCAACATGATTATAGTAATCAGCCATTAGCGAACGTTGTAGTTCGTTATTAATAACTAGTAGCCCGTTTGCACGAAGATTCGTGCAATAGACCTTCATTCACCTGGCTGCCTGCACCAGTTTTCTGCCGGCACCGGGGACCCAGGCCTTGGCTGTGGCCACCGCCTTCTGCCTTCTTTCAGGGTCCGGGCTTGGCCCTGGGCGGTGGCCTTGGGCTCGGCTGCACCCAGTGTCCCTGCTACCCGATCAAGGCTGGGAAAGCCTAGGGCGGCTTTCCCCGGCCTTGGGCTCCGCCACACCCCAGCTTCCCTGCAACGGTTTCCTGGTGGGCGTGGTTGAGGCGCGTGGCTTGGTTGGTGGGCGTGGCTTGAGTGTAGCGAAGGTGTGGTCAATTTGCATATTTGTCTATTATAAGGTAAGATTATGTATAACAGGATATTGTAAAAATTAAGTTATGAAATTTTTTTTAAAATATATTTTATTGATTTTTTATAGAGAGGAAGAGAGAGGGATAGAGAGTTAGAAACATTGATGAGAGAGAAACATCGATCAGCTGCCTCTTGCACACCCCCTACTGGGGATGTGCCCGCAACCAAGGTACATGCCTTGACCGGAATCGAACCCGGGAACCTTGAGTCCGCAGGCCAACGCTCTATCCACTGAGCCAAACCGGTTTTGGCAAGTTATGAAATTTTTATTAAAACGTTTCTTACATACCGTTATATTGGCTGGGCCGCAAAAATATTCATTGTGGGCCGCATGCGCCCCATGGCTGGGAGTTGGACATGCTTGCCCTCGTAAGAAGGCAGGACACATAGCCAGGTCTTGGGGAACAGTTTTCTAGGAACGGAAGAAAGATGGGTGTTGGGGCTGATGAGGCCACGAGAAAGCCCACCTGAGGGGGAGCAGGAGAAACAGAGGACAAAGAGACACTCAGAGGGCCACCTTCCCTTTGGGTGGTTTATCTAGAGTCGACCTTGTTTTCATCCTGCCCAAAGCAGGTGCAATATCCACCAGGAAGAGTGAAAGTTTATCCCTTTAAGTGTCCACTAGTCCTGTTCTTGCCATCACACACATGGAACCTAATGTGAAATTGTTCACGCTAAGGCAGTCCTTTCGGCTTGGGAGTCCAAGAAGAAATAATTTACATGTAACCTTTAAAATCTTCCTTCTCCTCTTCTCAAATTACTGAACAGAGAGAGTAGGTCACCTTTACTGGGCTGTCCCTCACAAGAGACTTGATATGCTTCTTGAGAATGAAGACATTGCTTTCCATGTTCAGGACTGTCTCCATACGTATTTGTTGATTGATTGCTTATGTCTATGTTGCCCATCAAATCATATCTACCCAAGGTACGGACATGTAAACATCCTGCTCGAAGACATATTTCCCACATGTCATATTGAATATAAAACAGAAGAAAACGAAACAAGGGAACAAGCACATGTTACACAGACATACTTGTTTGACTGTACCGCCTGGTTCAAAACCAATGGCAGAAATATGAAGGGACTAATATACTTCAGATGAGCAAATGTTAAAATCTGTGTTTGTGACTAAGTAGAAATGACATTCTGGAAGGATGAGAGGGTGGCAGGAAGGGGGTGAGGTAATAAGGAATGTGTGGAATTTGGGGAAGAACATCTGGTTCAGTTAAAGAGTAAAACCTAAAAAACACACCAAAAGCTGGAGGCCTGGATGGCCAGTGTATGTCAGTAATAGCTTCATAAGAGCTGGGACTTCGCTGTTTTCACCGCTGAGACCCTAAGGCCACAATAGGCATACGATAAATACATGTTGAATGAATAGGTGAATAAATTAATAAATGAAAGCCTAGAAATAATTTCCTGACTATGAGGAAGCCATGGTTTTTCAAGGTCAAAGTTTTATTTCATTTTAGATGTTCAATTCTCTGTTCAAACAAAATCTCGCTAAACATAAATCAGGGCACATCGACACTGATGCAAGTTCAATGGGAAGTCCAGTGACATCATCAGATCACCTCTCCCAGTCTACCCTCTTCTTTCCATATGCTCCGGTCCACTGGGTCTGGGAGAGACCCCCTGAGATTGTGTTCTTAGGGGGCTTCCTAGAAGATTCTGATGCAGAGCCAGCCTTGGACCCTGCAGCACCAGGGCTCTCCAGGGCACTGGACTGGGTGCTCCATTAGAGCAGGGCTCTACAGTGCATCCCTCATGACTAGATGGCCACATTCACCCTGGACCCCAGCACTATTTTCCCTACTTCTACTATCGCATTTGCGTGTTGTGGTCTATAAACTACCCTCAGAGCTGATTTGGGAGTTATAACAGACACACGGTGAATATCTGTTGATTTTGTCTAGCTTTCTCAGACAGTTTGGGGATAGGAGAGAGATTTTTTTCCTTCTCTTCATCTGAGACAGGGCTTTCCCCCTTTGAAATGTCATTCTCTGACATTTTTCTTCATGGCATTTCAGTAGGTGGGGAAAGACAGGCATTTTTATTCTAATTTTGTAGATGGGGAAATCGAGGTCTAAGAGTATTTATTTATTTTCTCCTTGCCAAAAGACAATTCAAAGCAGAGCTGGAACTAGCTTCCATGAACACATTAACAGTGATGGGCTCTTCTTAAGCAACAAAAAGGAAGATTTTTTTTTTCTCAAGAGAGGAAATTAGAACAAGCCCTTAGATAAATGTCTTCTGCTTAGCAGAAAACTGGCAATGTATGGTTACAATACAGTCTCATGATTTTGTTGATCGACAAACACAATCTTATATTTTATTTCAAAGATTATAAACTTTACAATTTTTATACACTTTGGGTCCTTCAGCTCCTTTCAAAGAACTACTTAGAATCTTTCTCATTAGCAGTATTTCTGCACTGCATTTCCCATTTATTTTCATCAAGCCCATTCTCTCCCAGATTCTAATAAGCTGCCTTTGCAACTGAATTCCTTTATTTCCTCCCCAGTACCTATTACAGAACAGACCTTCTCTGAAAGGCACAACATTTAATGTATTAGCTTACATGTTGATTCTCAGACTTTTCGAGATAACCTTGAAAGAGTATCATCAGCTCTATGGCATTCCCTAATGAATATCATGGGAACATGCACGTTTTGACCCAAACCATGAGAAGCGTTCCTTTGGAAGTTATCCCAGATTTGGGTCTGCAGATCATAAGAATGAGTTTATTTATGGACAACGATTATGTGAAATCTTCTGTAAAAATACAGAAAATTCTAATCGTTGCCTTACTCTTGAGCATCTCTCTTCAATCTGAGCATAATTTCTTTCAGTTTTGATCAGGACGTGTGATGCATAACTAATGGGCATCCCACTGCCATCTGGCAGACTGTGCGAGTTCACAGCTCACATCATGGCAGAGGCAAGATCACAAGCCAAATTTAAAGTAAAAGTGGGCTACAGGACAGTTGGACACATACAAATGAATTCTCGTTTAGCTCTATAAATTCTTGCTGGTGGTTTGATTTTGTAAATTTCTGTAGGTTTTCTTACAGGGCCCTTTACCTGCTCTGGCAAAGGTAAATCTGAGTTTCCAAATTGTTTTGTTACCAAAGAAAAGTTTGCTTATTTATAGAGTTTCCAAGTTTTCTTTTTTCATAGCTTTCTTTAGTTTGAATCATTCTTTCATCACTGATTGTTAGAATACAATTTAATTATATTAGGAGGATGGATTCTGAGGACTGGCTAATTCTTGAAAAGATGTTCATGTATATTAATCAGCATTCAAAATTATGTTTGAAAATTATAGGAAAACATCTTAATTCACTTGCTTGAAACTGTTGTTACTGTCATCAATTCTTCACCTCAAAATGGGTCACTAGAGTGCTTCCAAGTAATACTGGAGCAAATGGGGACACCGACAATTACTTCAAGTAATTTATGCTCTTTATAATCCTTGCATGAAATAATTTCTCCCTGAAGAAACATTTACTGCTATGTCTTTTTCACAATATTCTATTCCCAGGCCGGAAGTTATCTTTGCATCATATTCACACATGTAAGTCTATACTATATTAGTTATTCTTGAGATTGTAAGTCAAGCAAGCCAACTTGAATTTGCTTAGGTGCCAAGGAGGAGTTGAATAACAACTCTATTTCATTAATTCTAAAAATTTGCATTACAATTTTATGGCAAGGATGTGAAGAAATAGGAATCTTCATACACTGTTTGTGGGATTATAAATTAGTGCTAGAGAAAACAGTATGGAGATTCTTCAAAAAATTAAAAATAGAATTGTCATATAATTCAGCAATTCCACTTCTAGGTATTTATCTGAAGAAAACAAAAACACTAATTCAAAAATATTATACACCCCTATGTACATTGCAGCATTACTAGTAATAGCCAAGATATGGAAGCAACCTAGATGTCCATTAATACATGAATGGATAAATAAGATGTGGAATATATTCAATGGACTACTATGCAGGGGGTGTGGGGCTGGCCAACTTCCCGCAGCCCCTTCCTCTGCTAGCTCGGCCCCAATTGCTCCCCCCGTCCCTGATCAGGGATGGGGCCGACCGACCAGCCTCCTGCATTCCCTCCCCCCTGCCAACCTGGCCCCGACCAGTTCCCATCGGGGCTTTCCAGCCGGACCCCACCCATACACGAATTCTTGCACTGGGCCTCTAGTCTCTGAAATAAAATGAGTAACAATTCATAGCACATTATACTTTAATTGCAAGTGATTTGTATAAAATACATATATAACATAATGGTACATATAAAAAATTTTCTTTTTAGTTTTAGAGAGAGTGAAGGAGAGAGAGAGAAACATTGATTTGTTATTCCACTTATTTATGCATTCATGGGTTGATTCTTGTATGTGTCCTGACCAGGAATGGAACCCACAACCTTGGTGTATGGGACAATGCTCTAACCAACTGAGCTACCCAGCCAGGGCCCATAGTGTTACATCTTTTAACTGATGGTGTCTTAAACTTGATCAGATATCGGATGTCACAAGAGGTTGTCATGCAGCTGGGACTCAGAGACTCTTGAACCAGAAGCTTGAACACTACTAGAACTTTCTCTCCTTACATGCTTCCCTCAGTTGGGTTGGCTTAATTTCTTTCACTGCAGACTGGCTTCCTCGACATGCAAGCGATGAGGCTACCAATAGCTCTTTAGTTTCATATCTTATGGGTTCCATCAGAGAGTCACAAATTCAAAACTACTAGTAAAGGCACTCATTGTCTTAGCTTGGGCCGGGTGCCTTCCCCCAGGTTGGTCACATTTGGCTGGGGAGCTGTAGTGGTGCAAAAATTATAAAGAGCATGAGTCAATAAGGAAGGTCCTATAGTAGCCATCCATAGAGGGGAGTGAAGGTGGGAGTGCACTTCTCAGGACCAGAGAAGTCCATGTTGGGGGGACAATGCCACTGATACCCACCATTGTTACATCTGTGTTAATGGGTGGTCAGTTATCTTGGAAATGTTCAATCTCTACTGGTTTCCAGTTCCATGCTTTGTTCTCCTCACAGCTAGAGCCACTAGTTCTCACTCATAGCTTTGCCCTCATTTGTATGACAAATTGCAAGAGGGCCAATTCAGCAAAAATAAAGGCATATTAGACCACATCGTTTTTATCATTCAGAGGACAAAACTTTATTGAATCCTTAGGGAGAAAAAGTATGTTTATAGTAGCCCTCCCTTATCTACACTTTTGCTTTCTGTGGTTTCAGTTACTAATGGTCAATCAAGATCCAAAAATATAAAATGGAAAATTCCAGAAATAATCAATTCCTTAGTTTTGAATTGTGTGCCATCACAATTGTGTGATAATATCTCGCAAGATCCCCCAGGGACTCGAGTCATCCCTTTGTCCAGTGTCTCCATGCTGTATCCCCTCTCCTTAGTCACTTTGGAGCTGGCTAGGTTATCAGAACTGTCCCAGTAGCACAGTGCTTGTGTTCAGTCATCCCTTATTTTATTTAATAACTAGAAGCCCGGTGCACAAAATTCATGTATGGAGGGGGGTTGTCCCTCAACCCAGCCTGTACCCTCTCCAATCTGGGACCCCTGGAGGGATGTCTGACTGCCCGTTTAGGCCCGATCCCGGGATTGGGCCTAAACGGGCAGTCGGACATTCCTCTCACAATCCAGGACTGCTGGCTCCCAACTGCTTGCCTGCCTGCCTTCCTGATGGCCCCTAACTGCTTCTGCCTGCCAGCCTGATCACCCCCTAACCACTCTGCTTCCAGCCTGTTTGCCCCCAACTTCCCTCCTCTGCTGGCCTGGTCACCCCTAACTGCCCTCTCCTGCAGGGTTGATCACCTCCAACTGCCCTCCCTTGCAGGCCTGGTCCTTCTCAACTGCCCTCCCTTGCAGGCCGGGTGCCTCCCAACTGCCCTCTCCTGCTGGCCATCTTGTGGTGGCCATCTTGTGTCCACATGGGGGCAGGATCTTTGACCACATGGGGGCAGCTATATTGTGTGTTGCAGTGATGATCAATCTGCATGTTACTCTTTTATTAGATAGGATAGAGGCCTGGTACAGGGGTGGGGGCCAGCTGGTTTGCCCTGAAGGGTGTCCCGGATCAGGGTGGGGTTCCCTTGGGGCGTGGGGCGGCCTGAGCGAGGCGCCTGTGGTGGTTTGCAGGCTGGCCACGCCCCCTGGCAACACAAGCAGAGGCCCTGGTATCTGGAATTTATTTTCCTTCTACAATTGAAACTTTGTAGCCTGGAGCAGAGCCAAGCCTGGGGCTCCCTCTGAGGCCAGCAGCCATTTCTGTTGGGGTTATAATTGAAACTTTGTTGCCTTAAGCGGGTGGTCCCAGCCAGGGTGTGCAGAAAGCTTTGCTTCCCCTGTTGCTGGCGGCAACCCTGGCCTGCTCTCTCAAGCTCCATTCTGCCTCCATTTGTTTGAATTTGTTTACCTTCTATAATTGAAACTTGGTAGCTTGAGTGGAGGCTTAGGCCTGGCAAGGGCAGGCAGAAAGCTTGGCTTCCTCTCTTACCTAGGAAACCTTGCTCTCTGTGGCTGTAGCCATCTTGGTTTGGGTTAATTTGCATACTCGCTCTGATTGGATGGTGGGCGTGGCTTGTGGTGTGGCTTGTGGGTATGTCGGAGGTATGGTCAATTTGCATATTTGTCTATTATTAGGTAGGATGGTCCCAAAGCACAAGAGTAGTGATGTTGGTGATTTGGATATTCCAAAGAGAAGCTGTAAAGTGCTTCCTTTCAGTGAGAAGGTGAAAGTTTTCAACAAGGAAAGAAAAAGACCATATGCTGAGGTTGCTAAAATCTATGGTAATAGCAAATACAAATCTTTGTGAAATAATGAAGGAAAAAGAAATTTGTGCTAGTTTGGTTGTCATACCTCAAACTGCAAAACTATGGCTACAGTGACAAGTGCTCAGCTAAGATGGAAAAGGCATTAACTTTGTGGGTGAAAGACATGAATACAAAATGCGTTCTGAGCGACAGGCGACATGTTGCTCCAGAAAACATTGAGGCTACACAAAGACTACAGGAAGGGATTCCCTGAAATGAGTGACCACATCCACGTTACTTTAATCACAGTATATTGTTATAATTGTTCTATTTTATTAGTTATTTTCATTAATATTTTACTGGGCCTATTTTATAAATTTAACTTTATCATAGGTATGTATGTATAGGAAAAACATAGTATATATAGGATTCAGTACTATCCATAATTTCAGGCATCCTCTAAGGGGGATAAGGTGGGACTACTGTACTTGTAGCAGAATCTGTCAGTTGTATAGAAGCTACTCTGAACCCTTCTCAATTGTACCTCAGAGGCTAGAAAGTAAAACATCTATTTCTCAGGCTCCTTTGCAAGTAGCGTCCATGAGAAACTTTGAAGATGAACAGAACAATATGAGCTGGTAGCCCATGCGGAGAAAGGATCCTGTGGTGGAGCCTGATCCTTCCAGGGCAGCTGGATGGTGGCACAACTGTCCCATGGCCGGTGGTATCTGCAGCAGCTGAGAGGGTTCCTGGTGTTGGACAGGCTCCTGGTGTGGTTGGGTGTTTCTTTTGGCAGCATTGTTCTTGGCTGTGTGGCCACCAAACTTGGTTCTGGCCCTCTTGGAAATTCCGTAAACTCAGATAGCAATGATAAATCCATTTCTGTTGAAACTAGTTATAGTGGATTCTACTGTTTGCAATTCAGATCCCCAACTGATACTCTCACATGGTCAGCAAGAATGTTAGAACTTTTTGTTTAGTCACAAAAATATTAAAATTTGAATCTACTAGAGAAGTGGCCACATGGAGTCAACTTTCTAATCTTTAATCCTTTACATCCACTTGGAGCTGCCAGCTCATATATTATGTTCACCCACATTATTGACAAAATGTATAAATCCCTAATATTACTGAAGATGTGGGGAAATAGATATCCTTCCTTGGAGAGGCACATGATTAAGGACATATGTTTTGGTATCCAATTTACTAACCCATGATTTTGGTAAAGTTATTTTAGTTTCTAAATACTATGTAAAATGAAGATAAAAATACCCGTATTAAAGGGCTTTTTTTAAGGAATAAGCTAATTAATCCATGCTGAATATTTGGGAAGTTCTCTTGGGTACAATAAACTCCCAATCAACATTGGCTATCATATCATTTACCTTTGGTAGGAGTATAAATTGGTATATCCTATTTGGAGGACAATTTGGCTATATCTATCAAACTGTCTATATACTTTGGCTCAGCAATTGCATCTAATCTACAGAAATACACTTGCTGAAATGTTTATTAGTAGGGAAATAATTAAACAGATTATACCGTACCATGCAGCCAATTAAAAGAATAAAGGAAATCTGTATGTTTTGTGTGAAAAGATCACCCATATGTTGTTCACTTATTAAATATTATGGAGGACTTACTTTGTCCTTCCTGCTCCAGGTGCTGAAAGTTACAACTATTAAATTATGGCTTAGTCTCTGTAGTATGATCAATGAGTGTTAAACAATATTCTGCATCTGTGTACAAATGTATATTGGGCTGTGGTCCCCTCTGTCCAGGCAGTGGAGAGGTCTCAAGCTGGTTCTCCTCAGGGCACCTCCTATGGATGCTGGGGTTTCCTTTACCACATCAACTCTTCTTATGTAGCCTGGCTCCACTCTTCATCTTAGAAGCCTACAAACAGCCTGGGCCTTGAAAAGGGCAAAGCTGTGGGGCATGAACAGATATCATATCTGTTGGACAACTGATGGCTGTCCAGGGCTGCTGCTTTTAGGGCAACCAGAAGAACAGCTAAAGTGTTTCTTAGTTCTGCTTCTTCAAATGGCTGTTGCACCCTCTGCAGACACTGCCTGGCCTCTTGCTGACTCTCTGCTGCTCACAGAAAGGAAGGTGGAGTCTCCTCTTCAATTGGTGTGGTTGCTTCCTCCTGTCTGTCATCCTGAGCCACTCAGATCCCCGCCCCCACCTCCTGTTCCTTCCATCACTTGACTTCCTATCTAGTCTCTGGTGCAGGAAGTTGGACTTCATCCATTCTATTTCCAAACTGCTGGTCATGCCATGAGCTTTAAGCACCAAATATTTCAGGGATTTGATTTTTATCCATAACATCAAAATTTTGGTACTGAAAATACTTTTCTTTCAGGTCTTTGGAATCAAAAGCTTTGGTCATGAATAGCCTTAATTCTTAGGGTCCTTTAGTCTATGTAGGACTAAAAGAGTCAACAAATAAACAAGAATTACCCCCAAAATTATCAATGGTTTGTCTTTGACAAATATTGAAGACAAACCATTCCAATTAATATACCACAATATTATTCCACCACACATAGAAGAAAATCTGGGAAACCTACCTAGCTGTTAGCAGGCTTTATCTCTGAGGAATGAAAGGGGATTGATAATGAAGTGAAAACAGATTTTCTATTTTTATTCCAAAAACCTCTTTTGGTTTCTTTGAATTATTTACAGACATGTTTTAATGGTATCTTTTGTAATTCAAACTAATGATAAAAACAATAGTGTTTTCTAAGCAGGTCACAGTGTTTGGAACTTGGGCCAGGGGTTGGGTGCAGGGGTCTTATGCTTTTATCCCCTTTGACCTTTTCTTTTCACTGCACTTCAACTCTAGGCTGCCCTTCTTCAACTGACTGACTCTTAGGATATCTCAGAGAGCTTACCTCCTTAGGAAGTCTTTAGTTAGAAAACCCTTCCTTTGGCATTTCCCTCAGACCATAAGATTTAACAGGTAGCTTTGAAATGCTCTGTTTATGTGCTGGTCTTCCTCTATCCAATGTGAACTTTTCAAGGATAGGAATTGTGTCCATTCATTCCTGTGTCTCCGGATCCTACCACAGTGCCTGGCATGTGGAAGCGTTCAATACAATGTTTATTTTAATTCTGTTCCTGCATCTAAGTGAGAGAATTGCTGCCCTGACATACTATAAAAATATGCAAATGTAAAAAAAATACTAACATCAACTCAGCTTTTCCTACTGACAGTTCTTTTTTCTATATCTTCCATCTTTCACATTAATTGTTCCAGCCTTCTTACACATTCCAAAGGTGAACTTATCAAACTACCAGGAAGATTTAGACCATCCCCTCTTTTTCTAATCCTACTCAATTCTGAGTCCCCCTGTGGAGACTAATCCCCTACCTCTGCGTCTCCTTCTATCTCCTCTTGAACCTAAATTTAATTAGTTCATTAATTACTACCACTTTCTGTTATCTCAGACATGGCTGACTTCAGCAGGATGATACATTTTTTGTCATTACTTACTCAACTATTATTGAGTCACTACTATATGCCAAGCACTGGGCTAGATGTGAGGTTCCAGAGATGAGTAGGAAACCATCTTTGTCCTTGTATCAGTTAGGATCCCAGCAGGAAACAGATGGCACCTCAAATTGGGTCATTTGAGGATAATGTAGACAGAGTTAGGGAAATCACATGGGATAATGTAAGACTAGGAATAGTGGAGATTACCATCCTTGGGCCTGAAATGGGGGTTGGTGGTGGTGGTGGGGGCATAGCTCCTGGAACATGGGAAGTAAAGGAGGAGTACCAGCAAGCTATGTAGAGATGCTTTCTGAAAGGGAGTGGCTTTTAGTCAAAAGCACAGTTAACAGATGGCAACCTAGCAAGGAGGGAGCTCGAGAATAAATACCTGGACCTCATTCTCGTTACCCCTTCCAAACCAATTGCAAGTCAGTGGGGGAGGAAGCCATTTGATGCAATCTATACATCAACTTCCTGGAGCAGAGGTGAAGGAGAGGGATAGAGTGGATCTGGTATCCTGCAAGTCCTCAGGATATCAGGATCTAACAGAAAGATAAACAGGCTCTTATAATACACTAGCATTCCCATTGCAGGAAAAATCCTGCAATAGGGTTTCCTGCTGCACTCTACCCCACCCCGCCTCCGCTCCTCCCTTGTCCCCTGGCCCGCCTTCTCCGCCAGCCCGCCCCACTCTCCTTCTTCCTTCTCCCCCAGCCCCGCCTCCATTCCTCCCTTCTCCTCCCCCCCCGCCCCCGGCTTGCTTGCTTCTCTGCAGCATTGCTCCCTTCAGCATCTCTTGACTTCTTTCTAAGCTGTCTTGATATGCAAATTAGCCGCCATATTTGTTGGGGTAATTTGCATACTCATCCTGATTGGTTGGTGGGCGTGGCTTGGCGTAGCGAAGGTGCGGTCAATTTGCATATTTGTCTATTATTAGGTAGGATTATGGGATGTAATGAAGTAGCTGTGTAAAGTACACTGAAGTAATTATTCTGATTATTTTACCTGCATAACCTAAAAAAAACACCCTACAATGTATAAGGTATTGGGGAGAAAGCTAGCCTGGAAGGATCAGATAAACTTTTTGAAGAAAGTAAAATGGAGATGAGTCTTAGAGTATGAGAGTGAGATGTCAGGCTAAGCTGGGTTTAGGGAGGGGGCAAGAGCAGAGATATAGAGGAATAAAAAACATCATGTGTACCTGGAAACTCATGAAGTTCATTGTCATCGGAGTTTGGGGAAGGAGCACTGAGAAGAGACTGAAGAGGGAGGCAGGGGCTGGATGATGAAGAGCCCATTGAGATTTTATCCAATGGTTGCTGGGCAGCAAATGGACTTTTTTTTTTTTTTTTTTTAAGAAAAGAGATATAATTGACATATAATATTAGATTAGTTTTAAGTGTACAACATAATGATTTGATATTTGTATGTATTGTGAAATAATTAACACATTAAGTGTCGTTAACATCCATATCATACATAGTTACAAATCTTTTTTTCTTGTGATGAGAACTTTTAAGCTCTACTTTCCTAACAACTTTCAGATATACAATATAGTCACCATGCTGTACATTATATCCCCATGACTTATTTATTTTATATCTGGAAGTTTGTACCTTTGACCACTGACACTCATTTTGCCAGCAGCCCCCACCCCCACCCCCCTAACACCCTGCCTCTGCCAATCACCAATCTGTTCTCTATATCAATGAGCTTGTTTTTTTTTTTTAATTCCACATATAAGTGAGATCATATGATAGATATTTGTCTTTCTTTATCTGACTTATTTAACTTTCCATAATGCCCTCAAGGTCCATCCATATTGACCCAAATGGCAAGATTTCTTTCCTTTTTTATGGCTGGTTAATATTCCATTGTGTATACATACATTTTTTTTATCCATTCTTCCATTAATAGAGACTTAGGTTGTTTCCACAGTGTCCATGGATGATAGGCAGCAAATGACAGTTTTAAACAGGAGAGTGAAATGGTGAGCTCTGCAATCAGATGACTGATAATGTAGAAAGGACAGATTTGAGGGCAGTAGGACCAAAGATGAGGAGACCAGTAGTAGAAGACCACAGTGGTAGTAGAGAAGAGAAATGATGTGGCTAAAACTCAGGCTGGGAAAGGGGTGATGAATTTGAGAAATGTTTAGGAGCCAAAAGTGACAAGCCTCAGGATTAGAAATGAGGGTTGAAAGAGAAATTATCAAAGATAACCCACAGGTTTCCAGCTTGGGTAATTGTTGCAAGCATGTCAAACTCGCAGCCCGCGGGCCGCATGTGGCCCACAACGAATATTTTTGCGGCCCAGCCAATATAACGGTATGTAAGAAACATTTTAATAAAAATTTCATAACTTAATTTTTACAATATCCTGTTATACATCATTATTAATAACAAACTACAACGTTCGCTAATGACTGATTACTATAATCATTTGCATTCATTTCCCTTATGCGCCTTATGTGTAGGCGCCCCATTTCTCGCCACTAATACTAGCAGTGAATATTTTAGCAGCCGATTGCCATGTCATTAGTCTTGAACTAACTTGTTTGGTGTGCACAACAGGAAATAGTTCCCTTTTGGAGAACAAGAAAAATAGGTTTATTTGTGTTACGCTTATTAATTTGTGCAGTTATTCAGTGTTAATGTTCAAGAAAAAATATTAATTTTTATTAAAATGTTCTATTATTTTATGTTAATGGTTACTCATTTATTTCAGCTTTTTGTATTCAGCATGTCTCTGTTGAAATAAGCCTACATTTCTATGAAAATTAAAGCTTTTGTTTTTTTTGCAGCCCACATAAACTTAAACCTTGTTTATTTGGCCCTTGTTAGCCTTTGAGTTTGACATGCTTGTGTTAGAGAATGGTGAATCCGACTGAGAGTTGCAGACTAAAGAGAAGAATGAAGGATTCAGTTGGGTCTGTGGGACATCCAAGCGAAAATGCTTAGCAACAATAAAAATTTTGTTAAAAAGAAAAGAAAATGCATAGCAAGTATGGGCTTACCTTGTTTTATTGCGTTTCACTTTATTGTGCTCCATGGATGTTGCATTTTTTTACATATTGAAGGCAAGACCCTCCACAGCAAAATGATTATGCCTTTGCTTTATTGGGAGACTCCCTTTATTGTGGTGATCTGGAAATGAACCTGAAGTATTTCTAATGTATGCTTGTAGTTGAAAAAAATGAGCCTAAACTGTAGTGGAGGTATAGGCAGAAGGAATAGACTTGGGACTGAAACAATGAAAGTAGACTGGATTATTCAGTAATGGGTTGGAGAGTGAGAAGGTCTGAGGATTTCTTTTTGTTGTTGTTAATCCTCACCCGAGGATATTTTCCCATTGATTTTTAGAGAGAGTGGAAGGGAGCGAGAGCGAGAGCGAGACATTGATGTAAGAGAGACACATTGATGGGTGGCCTCCCACACACAGGGCTGGGAATTGAGCCTGCACCTGGAGGTACATGCCCTTGACAGGAATTGAACCTGCAACACTTCAGTCCACTGAGCCAAAGCAGCGGGGGCTGGGACTTTCTTTCTTTCTTTTTTTTTTTTTTTAATATATTTTATTGATTTTCTACAGAGAGGAAGAGAGAGGGATAGAGAGTTAGAAACATCGATGAGAGAGAAACATCGATCAGCTGCCTCCTGCACACCCCCCACTGGGGATGTGCCCGCAACCAAGGTACATGCTCCTGACCGGAATCGAACCTGGGACCCTTGAGTCCGCAGGCCGACGCTTTATCCACTGAGCCAAACTGGCTTCAGCTGGGACTTTCTTTTAAGGAAGAGTATGTGTGGTTGGACTGTAGTTGGGGAGAGATCCTGAAGAGAATATGAAGACTCCAGAAAAAAACTTTTTTTAAGGAGTGGAAAGTTTCAAGAAGGCTAATATTTGGGCACCTTTACCTCTCTCTCCTTCCTTTTTGAAACTACTCTCCTGGCTTCTGTGAAATTGTTTTTTTCCCTGGTCTTTCTCCTTCTGCCCTTCCTATTCTCACAAGTTTTCCACCCACGCATACATAAAAAATTTTAGGGAAGGACCAAGGAACAATTAAGATAGAGAGCAACTAAGTAGGGAGGCAAGTATGACATTTGGGCCAAATGCTTTTGCTGCCCTGTTGTAGGCATTTTATGTTCCCTCAAGCTCCTGAGCTGAGGCTCCTGACTTTCTCACTCTTCTCTAGTCTTGATTTGAGAAGCTTGAAACAATTTAGGCACTTTCTTGAAGTTATCAAAATTTATCATCTTCCACATGTCGGAGTTACTTAAGGCGAATAACTCTAGAATACAAGATATCGAGTCCACAGGGAAAGTGTGTAGCGTCACTGGTTTGCAGGCCAAATGCCTCTCTGGAATCAGCATTTGGGCTTATCATTGAGCTTATTGTTAACTGGTGGAAGGTTACACTCCCCACAGCGAACTAGCGCATGCAAGACAGAGCCCTCACTTCAGGAATTCATTACAATAAATAGCCAATTCTGCCTCCTGTCAATTTAACCTCCAATCCATTATGTGCTATGTTAGCACTGCTCTAGTGAAAATGGCTGTCATCCATGCTTATGTAACTCCTGTTTGAGCGCTTTATACTCCAGCCATGCTTATTTGTGAGTCATAATTATGTCTGTGTTAAAACACTGCTGCAAGCTGTGTGTACCTGTGTGGGTGTTTTATGTAGGGGTGTAGTCTACAGCCTGGGAAGCCAAACCTGTTGGTGATGGAATTTTCATTTACCTAAGAGAATGATCTGAACACTTAATAAAGATCAGATTAATTTCAACTGGTTCTTTACATGTAAAATAAGGCTTGTTAGCAAAATAAAGTGCCTTCCTCCTTCCCAGCTACTCTGAGGATAGGAGTTGGGAGGAGAATCAAAGAACTCCGAATTTCTCCAAAGCTAGGTAGCTGAGTTAGCCCTCTTATCTGTCTACCAGGTAAACTCCACAGGCTCCTACAGCTCTGGAGGGCGGTTGAACCTGTTTTGAGTGAAGAAGAACTGAGGGGATATCATCATGGAGAAGAGGATAGATTCTGGATCCAGACCACCTTTTTAGCTGTGTGGCCTAGGGCTAAAGCTTACTTATCTGTAAAATCGGGTGATAACAGTATCTATCTCTCCTGGTTGCTGTAAATGAGCTAATACGTGGGGATGGGTGAATGTGGAAGAGGGCATAGAGGGGATAAATGGTGGTAGGGGGAAAAAAGAAAAGAGTTTGGTACCTAACACACCGAGGTGCTCAAATAGCTGTCATCTTTCTAAAGGGTTCAGTGAGGGTCCTAAAGCTGGAGCTGGTTCGCTCTGTGGATAGAAGTCCAAACCTGTAGGTAATTTTTATAGGCGTGTAATTGAGACAATACTCATGACAATTGCCGGGAAGCGATATTTCAAGAGCTGCTTTTCTGCATTTGGAATTAAGGAGGGAACATAGGGAAGATTACAATGAAGGTGGGAGAAAGCAAGGCAGGGATTGGCTAGATAATAAGATTGTGTGTTGAATTCAGGGTGGTTTCACTTATTTCAAAGGTAGTTAACCTAGATGCACAAAAACAATGGACAGGGCTTGCTTAAGGCAAAGAGAAACCTTTTAGCGGAAAAGCTATATGCCTGGGGACTGACTACCCTCAAAGACCTGCCCAGGTTCACATTTTTGGTCAGATATACCTGTGAGGCTACTTTTTGTTGTTGTTGTTGTAGTTGTTTTAATTTCTTTATTGTTTAAGGTATTACATATGTGTCCTCATCCCTCCATTAATCCTCTAACCCCTACCCCTTCCCCCCCCCCCCCCCCCCCTTCATGCCATATGAGGCTATGTTTTGTTCACAACTCCCGAGTCAAGCAAAGGAATCACGCCTCAGAACTCCCGGGCTGGGCCTTAAGAGGTGTCACCCACGTGGGAATTCTTTGCTGGCCTGCTTCTTCCCTTTAACCCTTCCTCTATTACGGTAGTCTTCTCCTGAAGGCCCTGATCACCTGGTGCTTCCTCCTCATCCTTGAAACTCGGGGAAGGACAGTTCTTTCCCTGGAGTTAAATTTCATGCAGGCTGCGGTGTGCTTGTCTTTTGTTAGACTCTGTTCCACCCACCCCCACTCCACCCCCAGCCCCGCAGGCGCTGGTGCCTCCTTGCCAGGGCTGATTCTTTTCATCTTGCTCTAGTTCCCTGTTTGCTCTGATGGTGTGGGTGACTTTGTGACTGCCTTCCCTTCTTATCTGAGGCCAGTTTGTTTTCCCCAAAGTGGTATAATTGGCAGGCTTGATGTTTCCTGTGGTTTTTTTTGCGCCCTGTTTGGTGGAGGGGCTAGCTGAGGTTGTGTGCACTCATCACTAAAAACTCTAAGCTCTGTGCTTATTTCTGAGAATTTATTTCACCTGGTGCACTCCATTCCCGCAGGCTTGGATCCCTCTCTTTTTAAGAGGGTAGCCCGAAGCTCTCCCAGTCCTGTGTTTCCAGTTGTCTTGTTTCACCCAGTTTTGCAGCCATTTGCATTCACTACAATCAGAAAGCAGAAAAGATAAGGATAACCTCATAGATCGGCTCTTTGGAGATTTCAGTATTGATGGGAATGCTTAGGATTTTATGACTTACGACAGGACGAGTTGGGACTGGCAGTCTTACCAAGAGGCTGCATGCTTGGCTCCCGATATCTTGTGTCCTTTCTGGACTACCTTTCTGAGGTTTATGTTGTAGAGTTTGTACTTTTCGCATCTGATTGCTGCTGGTGAATTTTTAAAAGACTTGCTTTTTTTTTTTTTTTTTCCTTCATTATTTCCTTAGGAATTATCTATGAGGCAGCTCCATTCCTCCATATTAATCCAAGTTGGATTTTTTTTTTCCTTTTAGTATGAGTAAGTTCCTACTCCATGTATAGTAGGGTCTTATTAGCCTGACCTTAGTAGGCTATAACACATTTTCCTCTTTTCTTTTCTGGCCTGGTATATATATATATATATACTAGAGGCCCTCTCACAATCCGGGACTGCTGGCTCCCAACCGCTCGCCTGCCTGCCTGACTGATTGCCCCTAACTGCTTCTGCCTGCCAGCCTGATCACCCCCTAACCACTCTCCTGCCAACCTGATCAACACCTAACTGCTCCCCTGCCAGCCTGATTGCCCTCAACTGCCCTCCCCTGCCGGCCTGGTCACCCCTAACTGCCCTCTCCTGCCAGCCTGGTCACCCCCTGATCGCCCACAACTACCCTCCCCTGCCAGCCAAGTTGTGGCGGGCATCTTTGACCACATAGGGGGCAGTCATCTTGTGTGAGGGTATGAGGGTCAGTTTGCATATTACCTCTTCATTATATAGGATAATTGATTTCAGAGAGGAAGGGAGAAGGAGAGAGAGAATCACTGATGGGCTGCCTCCTGCACACTCCCTTCTGGGGGTGGAGTCTGCAACCTGGGTATGTGCCTTGATCAGAATCAAACTGCAACCTTTTGGTGCACAGATGACACCCAACCAACTGTGCCACACTGGCCAGGGCATGATAGAGTTTTTTTTTTAACATGAAGGCAAATGTTCACATTTTAATTTTAAAAGGTGAATTAGAATTCTTATTGTATATAACATATAATCTAAAATATTTTTTAAAATCTAATTTGTTAAAAATTGCATAGCCCTGTCTGGTGTGGCTCAGTTGGTTGGAGCATCACCAACCAACTGAAAGGTGGCAGATTCAATTCCTGGTCAGGGCATATACCTGGGTTTTGGGGTCGATCCCCAGTCAGGGTGCATATGGGAGGTAACTGATGGATGCTTTTCTCTCTCTCTCTAAAATTGATTTAAAAATTGCATAGACAAAGGCAAGAAGGAAATATATCAAATATTAACAGTAGTCATCTCCAGGTAATGAGATTATCAGTACTAAAAATTTTTTCTTTACACTCTGCTATTCCAAAAATTCCTACAATTTGCATGTACTACTTATGTAATTAGAAAAATTTTAAAAATAGTGCAATATATTTAAGGTATTGGAAAATAATAATGGCTCTTAACCATTTTGCTTATTATATTGAACTGAGTAAATACTTGCTGACTTGATTAAAACTTGTATTTATATCACCAAACCCTCTGGACTCCAAAAGGAGGGTAGACTAAGTGAGCAGTAGCAGATTTTACTGCATTTTTCTGAATCCAGTTTAGCCTCGTTCATGCCACTTTCCTCAGCCTGTCCCTCTATTTTTAGGATTGGGAGATCTCCTCTCCCCTCAGAGTAGTTGAGGTCTGTGCTTGACACAGGACATTTTCACCCTTCCTATCTGGTCAGTGAATAGAAGACAGGACCAGGAAGTTAAACCCCAGCCTCTTACCCCCAGCTGAGAGTTTTCCTCTGCAATGAACTTTCATCTTCAGTATACATCCTTCTCTGCTACCCCATGCACACAAGTCCTTCCCTGCCCAGATCCCAGGATGTCTTTCCTAGGGCCTCGGGATGTCCTCTACTGCGCCCTCCACTGGCTCAGCTCCTCCTTCCGAGAGCTCCAAACTGTTGTTACTGGAGTCCCATCATTTGTCCCTCTTCTCTCGTCCCATGCCAGATGCACATTTAACAGTGAGTTGATGAGGTTGGAAATAAATAAGCATATGTGTCTAGGCCCATCAGAGGTCATCTCTGGAGACTGTCTGCCTGAAATCTGTAGCTTCCAATAGGACTTAGTTGGCTCCCTTTGCTTCTCTCTCAGCTTCCACCTAGGTCATGTGGTTTTATAATTTGGTTCCAGTGGTACCCAACTTGTTCTCGACTCAGGTGCCCTTTGATGATGACCTATTCCATCTTTCTCTTCCCCAAGGTCTCTCAGGACCTGTCAATAAATTAACAGATTGATGTACCTTAGACATACCATATAGTGGCTACAGATGTAGTTTCCTTATATTCTGTATAATATATTACTTTTTTAGAAAGACCTCTAACATTTAATCAGTTAATATATTCAGTAGGCAACACTTGAAATAAACTGGTTCCAATGCTACATGCTATTATTGGTATTATTTTCATAATAGTTTCCTGGTCAGACTCACTGATGATCGTGCTCTAATATTAACATTCAGTTCCTTGGGGTAATTTTTAAAACAGTTTAAATAATCAAAACTATTCATATTTGGTTTTAGATCATGTAGAATGAATAACACTGGCTTTTTAGGTTAGCACAAAATCGTCTTCTGTGTGAGTTGCCAGGACCAGTTTACTTTTTGGTTTGTATGATGTTATATGGACAGAGGATTAGGGGGAGGGACAAAATCTAGTTTGAGATAGAAATGGCAATAATTTATAATGCAAACTCTGACTAATATGGTTAAATCATTTGATCCTCTTAAAGGATTTTCAGATTGAGATTTTATTCTCCATTCCAACCCAATTTCTACTACTAAATTGTTTGTAAATTCAAACAAAAAACGTGTCATCTTTGCCACTTGCCACTCGCAAATATTGTAATTCTTCTGTGGACACGGTAAGGTCCCATGGCAGGATTGCTGCTTTGGAGTTAGCTTGGCCTGCGACTTGCTTTGGCCTATGAACTGTGTGTGGAAGTAAGAAGGGGCATCACTTCTGGGCCAAAGCTTTGAGAACCAGAGTGTGCTTTGTCATATTCTGTGCGCCTGCTGGGTTGAAATGAAGCTTTGATTTCCCTGGTTCCAAGCTCTTAAATAAGAAGAGTCTCCCCAAACTACGCTGGATATGTGAAAAATGCAGTTATTCAGCCACAGAAATTTCAGGGTTGTTTGTTACTAGAGCATAAATTAGCTCATCATGACTGGTAATGTAGGTAGCTAGGAGGATGATGGGTAGGTGTGCATGTAGGTAGACAGATATGTAAGAGAGATAGAAAATCAGATGTACTGTAGTAGTTGTTCATGGATAGAACTGTAGATCTAGGAATCATGACTCCAAAATTCTTACTCTAATAGTGATTAGTCTACTGGTCACTATCTTTGATTATAATTCATTTGAGTTTCCTTATTCTGAATTAAATATTATATTTCAATCCTGTTGCTAATTATATAGTTTTCAAAAGGTACTTTAAGTGTAAAGGAGCAAATTACAATGTGAGATATACAACATGACTCAATTTTTACAAGGAAAAATTGAAAAATGTCTGGAAGGCTATATACCAAAATATGAATTGTGGTGGGAATATAGGTGATTTTATTTATTTTTCTGTATAATTATTTTCTACTTTAAAAAATTATAAGTATACATCATAAACATCTATTACTCTTGTTCTAATCAGTGTCCATTCCTTTGGGCAACTGCCCTGCCTTCAGTCCTATAATTCTGTATGTCCCTCATGTCTCCTCTCTCATCTGCCTTCCCCCAACATAAAAGTGGATACATATCATCTGAACTTGATCAATCAGATATTCTTTGAACCTGAATCTTGATACAGACACATAGAAATGTATAGTTTTTGGAGTTAAATCTTCTGTTGGCATTGTCAAAAGAGATCCCTGGGACTTCCCTTGGTTTCTGTCTTTCTTGAGGTTTTAGGTGTTATTTTGATTTTTAAGGTTATTTATTTAGTTTCTTCTATTTGTTTGCCCTTGTTTAAGTTAACCTAAATTGATATGAAGATTTGCAACAAAAACATGTTTACTGACACAACACATGTTACTTTAAAAGATTAACACAAAGAATTGATTTATTTTGTCCTCTTGCCTATGAAGAGTTAAATGGAAAATTTTCAGTATTTTTACTCTTGCTTTTTTCAAGGTGGTGGTGATTATTACCAAGCTTCTTTAGAGAATGCTAAAGACATTGGTAACCAGCCTGTGCTGAGTGAATGTGTGTGCATGTTTATGAGTACACACACATAGTGTTAAGTGATCATTGGAACTTAAGCTGGTACATATGTGAACTCAGACACACTGGGATGTGTGTGAGTCAAAGTTGTATGGAGTTGAGCGTACGATAATGAGAATAGTGGGACAATATCCTTTCTAGCCAGCCAGCCACCATTTCACTCACACCTTCTAGTTATAGTGTATGGTCTTGTTATTTCTGGCTTCTTTCATGTGGTAACTTGGATAGCCCCAAGCAGGTAGGCACCCTTCTTAGCATTTTGGTCCTATGTTCTCCAGTCTGTAGTACTTTTTACATAGTAGCCAGTCCAGGGATAGTATTCCCTGTTACATTCCCCATTTAATAAATATTTGCTGAGCAATTGCCATGTGCCAAGAGATATGCCAGGTGCTAGGGCTCCAATGTAAGTAAGACAGGATTTTGTCTTTAAGGGGCCTGTAGGCTCTTAAGGACCATGGAAAACATGCATAGCCCCTTTAGGAAACTAACCAAGATGACTCTGAAGACTGTTGAAATCTGAAGTCCACTCCCCACCTTCTACTTTCATAGTAGTCATTAGTGCTATTCTCCAATATTTCTGGTTCTCTTCCTTCAGGGCACTTGGTGGAATTGCACTTTCCTCCTCTTTGAAGTTAAGTGGAGCCATAGGACTTGTTTTAGCCAATGGGATGTGAGTGGAAGTAGCATATGCCACTTCTGAATGAAAGTCTTTATGAGTGAGTGCATGATTTGCCATGGTAGTGACTGGCCATGTTTTGAAGAGTGAAATTCTATTAGCCTGGGCCCCATGATAAGGGTCAGTTGGAGAAGCGCCACCTATTCTGAGCTTAGATAGACAATGATGTAAGCATGAAAAATAATTGTTGTTTTAAGTCACTGAAATTTGGGAGTGTTTGTTACCTCAGCATAACTTAGCCTTTCCTGAGAGATACAATGGACATCTCCCAGATTTGGCAAGAGGTTTTGTGGCCCTGGATCAGGCTATGTAGTCTGAGTTAGAACTGTTGGTCCTGGATGACCTATAACACTAAATGAATAAAGATAACATTAAGAAAAGTCACAGAGCTCACATACCCACACTTCACACCACATTCAGACTCAGCCTCCAACCATGCACCTCATACACCCCACACTCACCTCCCTAACCACAGACACACATCCAATTAAATTAAACACACACACCACCCAGACATACTCTGCATAGATAATGTGCCCCTCCCCCCCAAAAAACAAAACACCCCACAAAGATAACATTGAACTTTGTCTAGCTGGAATTCCCAGAAGAAACAGTCTTTCACATCTGAGCAATTTCCTCTTAGCCTCAAAATGGCTGCTTACCGTGCCATAAAAGTCTTTGAAATAATAAAACCCAAGGGAAGACCTACTTTGACAATAATAGGTTCATACTTGGTGAAAGAAAAGGGATCACCCCTGAGAACCAGGATTAGAATTGTCTTTAAAAATGTTTATAAGAGCTTATTTGAGCCAAACTGATGACATATGCCAAGGAGCAAGATCTCAAATGCTCATCTAGAATTGTCTTTAACAAAACAGCCCTGAAAGATGGTGGACAAGCTGGCCTGCCTACGGAGAGGCTATAATCTTGAAATCTGGGCTTCCCACTTAACTCTGCACTTAGAATCAATTGCTGAAGCCACTTGTGAGATTTATTTCAACAGAAAAAAAAAAATGGAGCAAGCATTACGAGAGATTAAGACAACACAAAATAAAATAGCACGACTATCTTTTTCTTCAGTTATTAATTTAGCAAGATATTTTAAATGTCTTGAGTTGGCAGGGTGATGGAAGTATAAATTCCTACAACCTTTCTGCAGACCAATAAGGGGGTATATATATTAATAACCTTAAAAATATGTATGCATGTTAACCCCTTTTTCCATGATATTATAATTTTTAGCACAGCTGCTCAGAATAAAGATTATATTCCCAGCTTTCACTGTAGCTAGGAATGGGCACAGGAATAAGTGCTGGCCAATAGGATGAGAGCAGAAGTAATGTGTATAACCTCAGGGTTGAGCCCTGAAGGGGCAGAGGTGGTCTTTGTTTCCCCCTTTCCTTATCCTGCTGTCTGGAATAGAGATGTGCTTCTATTTTTTAAATTTTTTATTTATTTATTTTTTAAATCTTTATTGTTGAGATTATTACAGATGTCCCCTTTTCACCCCCTCCATTGCCTGCCTCCACCCGGTTCCCACCCAGTCCCAGTCCTTTGCCACCCTATTGTCTGTGTCCACAGGTAATGCATATATGCATATAAAATCTTTTTTATTTTTTGGATGGAGCAAGCTCCTATTCCATCTCCCTGCTCCAAAAATCCATTTAATATATTGTCCTCAGATAGAGGATGTATCAGATATTAAACTGATAAGAACAGATACTACACTTGATCTTAGCCAAAAGGCGAAAAGCGATTTTTGTTTAATCTCTTCCCATCCCCACTCCCCTGCTTCCCTCTGAGAATCATCAGTCTGTTCCATTTCCATGCCTTTGATTCTATTTTATTCACCAGTTTATTCTGTTCATTAGATTTCTTATTCATTTATTTTGATTTTTAGATTCAATCGTTGATAGGTATGTATTTGTTGCCGTTTTGTTGTTCATATTTTTTATCTTTTTCCTCTTCTTAAAGAATACCCTTCAGCATTTCATATAATACTGGTTGGGTGGTGTTGAACTCCTTTAGCTTTTTCTTGTCTGTGAAGCTCTTTATCTGACCTTCAATTCTATAGTAAATGATAGCTTTGCTGGGTAGAGTAATCTTGGTTATAGGTCCTTGCTATTCATCACTTTGACTATTTCTTGCCACTCTCTTCTGGCCTGCATAGTTTCTGTTGAGAAATCAGCTGACAGTTGTATGGGCATTCCCTTGTAGGTAACTAATTTCTTTTCTCTTGCTGCTTTTAAGATTCTCTCTTTGTTTTTAGCCCTTGGCATTTTAATTATGATGTGTCTTGGTGTGGTTCTCTTTGAGTTCCTATTGTTTGGGACTTTTTGTACTTCCTGCACTCATAAGTCTATTTCTTTCACCAGGTAGGGGAACTTTTCTGTCATTATTTCTTCAATATTTTGCTCTGTCTCTTCTTCTGGCACCCCCATAATGTGAATGTTGGTATGCTTGAAGTTGTCCCAGAGGCTCTTTACATTATCTTCATATTTTTGGATTCTTTTTTCTTTTTGCTCTTCTGGTTGGGTGTTTTTTGCTTCCCCGTATTTCAAATTGTTGATTTGATTCTCAGAATCCTCTACTCTACTGTTGAATCCCTGTATATTATTCTTTATTTCAGTCAGTGTATGTTTAATTTCTGACTGGTCCTTTTTTTTTTTTTTGGAGGTTTCTAGAAGATTCTTGAATAGCCTTATAACCGTGGTTTTGAACTCTATATCTAGTAGTTTGCTTTCTTCCATTTCTTTCATTTGTGACATGTTTCTTTGTCTCCACATTTTGGCTGCTTCCCTGTGTTTGTTTCTATTTATTGGGTAGAGCTGCTATATCTCCTTGAGTTGGTAGAGTGGCCTTGTGTGGTAGGTGTTCAATAGGGCCCAGTGGCTCAGCCTCCCTAGTCACTTGAGCTGGGAGCTCTAGGTGCACCCCTTTATGGGCTGTGTGCACAGTCTTGTTGTAGTTGAGACTTGACTGTTGTTGGTGTCACTGAGAAGAATTTACCTCCAGGCCAATTGGCTGTGAGAACCAGCTGTGACTACAGTGGGAGAGCTGTGTGCAGGGGACACCCCTATGGAGCAGGACTTGCTTCAGTGGGGCTTTGGTGCTCACTGAGTCTTTCCCTTGAGTGTGTCACTTATGGATGTGTAGAGTTGTAATCTGGTATGGTCTGACACTGACCACTGGGTTCACTGGCTCTTGGGTCTCCAGGGAGGTGCAAAGTCAGCCACTGCCTGGGGCCATCCAGCAGGAGCTACAGAGAGATCTGCAGAATCCTCCTCTTTGTATCAGGTTTGAAAGTGCCCAGATGAGTTAGCTATGAAGCAAGGCAGGCTGGTACTAGTGCCGGATCGTGGGCTTTTTATTGATAGGTTTGGGGCTCTCTGACCCAGCTGCAGCTTGTTTGAGAAATTTTAGCCTGAGCAAGAACTGGCCATTCATATGCAAAAGCTGCAGCACACAGCTTGGGTTGTAAATTGGATGAGATGGGGTCTTAGGGAATCTCCAGGACAGAACAAACAGAAATGGCTGCCAATCAGCCCTGTGACCTGGGAGGTCCCAGCAGAGGAACAATGATCCCTGTGAGCACATCTGTCTGGGAGAAAGCTGCCCCCAAGTTCCTGCCCCAATTCCAGACAATCCAGTTCCTCCTCATATGTGTCTGTGTTCCTCAGAGCATCACCCTGGTGCTGGAGCTCAGAGGAAGCGGGACCTTCTAAGTTCAGTTTGTGGTTCCAGCTTTTTAAGAGGAACAGCTAGGTTTTCAGAAGCCTCTGTGTCACTGAGTCCCAATCTGCACTGGTTTTTACAGCCCGTAGTTCTTACTGCTCATAGGGACTTCTTTTCCCAGCTCTGGGACCCTGGTCTGGGGGTCTGGTGTGGGGCTGGGACCCCTTGCTCCTCCAGGCAGCTTCTGCTGATATGATCTCCCTCCCAATTAAAAAAGCTGGACCAGCCCGATCTGCACCTCCACACCTCCTACCAGTCTCAGTGTGCTTTCTTCTTTACTTTTCTAGTTGTAGGACTTCCATTTAGCCAGCTTTTCAGTGGTTCTGGATGATGGTTGTTCTGTATTTTAATTGTAATTTTGATGTGGTCATGGGAGGAAGCGAGTACAGGCGTTTACTCATGCTGCCATCTTCAAATCTCAGCTGAGATGTTCTTTTAAAATGCATGAACAATAACATTATCTAGGGATGGCAGTCACATGATAGAAAGAATCTGAGTCTTTGATATCATGGAATAGAATCAACATACCAGGAGGAGGAACCAAGATGGCGGCAAAGGTAAACAACTAAACTGCCGCCTCGCACAACAATTTCAAAACAACAACTAAAAGACAAAACGTCTACCACCCAGAACCACAGGAAAGCTGGCTGAGTGGTAGATTTACAACTAAGAAGGAAAAATAAAGGAGCACAAACGCGGAAAAGCTGAGGTACGGAGGCGCGCGAATTGGGCTGGTGGCGGGCGACTGGGTGCGCGGCTTTTTTTCAACCCGAAGGGAGACAAGCTCCCGATCACTCTGAAATCCAGTTTCTGGGGACACGCGGGGGACCCAGACGCCTACGGGGAGAAGCTGGACTCTCGGCCATCGGATCGGAAAGTGAGAGTGACTTTTTTGCAGAGGTGTGCCCAGCAATCATTGTTTACTGCGCTGGAGCGCGGGACGCAGGGACTTGGAAACACGGAAAGGCAGAGATGGCTGACAGCAGCCATTGCCGTTTGCCACGCCCTAGCCTAGTGACACCCTGAGACCCCGCCCTGAGACCCCGCCCTGCACATTCTACAAACCTGCCCAGGCTCCACACAGTGGCTTTTGCATATAAATGGCCTGTTCTGTGGAAGCTTAACCAAATAAACTGCAACTCCAGTCAGACTGCTCCAAAACCGCCAAAGCCCAAGCAAAGAGGAGAAAACTGTAGTTTTTGCTGTAGCTCCTGCTGGGTGGCCTCAGACAGTAGCTGAACTGCACCCCATTGGAGATCCAGAAACTAGTGCATCTAGTGGTCAGTGTGAGATGACACCAGATTTCAACCACTCTCAATAAGGGACACATTCAAGAGGCAGACTCTGTGAGCACCAAAGCCCTACTGGAACAAGTCCTGCCCCATAAACGTGTCTCCAGCACAGCAATTCTTCCATTATAGACACAGCAGGTCCTCACAGCCAATTGACCTGGAGGTCAACTCCTCCCAGTGACACCAACAACAATCAAGGCTTAACTACAACAAGGCTGTACACACAGTCCACAAAGGGGTGCACTAAGAGTGTCCACCTCAGGTAACTGGGAGGCTGACCCGTTGAACTAATAGGACACCTAGTACACAAAGCAACCCAACCAACTCAGGGAAGCAGCGAAAATGAGGAGGCAAGGAAACAGATCACAAACGAAAGAAATGGAGGAAAACAAATGAATGGACATAGAGTTCAAAACCATGGTTATAAGGTTTTTCAAGAATTTCATGGAAAAGGCCGATAAATTTAATGAGACCCTCGAGGATATGAAAAAGGACCAACTAGAAATTAAACATACACTGACTGAAATAAAAAATATTATACAAAGACCCAACAGCAGACTAGAGGAACGCAAGAATCAAGTAAAAGATTTGGAATACAAAGAGGCAAAGAACACTCCTCCAGAGAAGCAAGAAGAGAAGAGAATTCAGAAAGTTGAAGGTAGTGTAAGAAGCCTCTGGGACAACTTCAAGCGTACCAATATCAGAATTATGGGGGTGCCAGAAGAAGAGAGAGAGCAAGACACTGAAAACCTATTTGAAGAAATAATGACCGAAAACTTCCCCCACCTGGTGAAACAAATAGACTTACAAGTCCAGGGAGCGCAGAGAACCCCAAACAAAAGGAATCCAAAGAGGACCACACCAAGACACATCATAATTAAAATGCCAAGGGCAAAAGACAAAAAGAGAATCTTACAAGCAGCAAGAGAAAAACAGTTAGTTACCTACAAGGAAGCACCCATACGATTATCAGCTGATTTCTCAACAGAAACTATGCGGGCCAGACGGGAGTGGCAAGAAATCTTCAAAGTGATGAATAGCAAGAACCTACAACCAAGACTACTCTACCCAGCAAATTTATCATTCAGAATTGAAGGGCAGATAAAGAGCTTCACAGATAAGAAAAAACTAAAGGAGTTCATCACCACCAAACCAGTATTATATGAAATGCTGAAAGGTATTCTTTAAAAAGAGGAAAAAGAAGAAAAAAGTAGATAAAAATTATAAACAACAAATACATATCTATCAACAAGTGAATCTAAAAGTCAAGTGAATTAAAAATCTGAGGAACAGAATAAACTGGTGAACATAATAGAATCAGGGGCATAGAATGGGAGTGGATTGATAATTCTCAGGAGGAAAGGGGTGTCTGTGTGGGGGGTATGGGAAGAGACTGGACAAAAATCATACACCTATGGATAAGGACAGCCGGGGGGAGGTAAGGGCAGAAGGGAGGGTGGGAACCGGGTAGAGGGGAGATATGGGGGGAAAGAAAGGAGAAACAATTGTAATAATCTGAACAATAAAGATTTATTAAATTAAAAAAAAAACCTTAAAAAAAAAAGAAGAATCAACATACCAGCTCTGACTTATCCCAAATATATTATACTAGAAGCCTGGTGCACGGAATTCATGCACGGGGGGGGGGGGGGAGGGGTCCCTCAGCCCAGCCTGCACCCTCTCCAATCTGGGACCCCTCGAGGGATGTCCGACTGCTCGTTTAGGCCTGATCCCAGTAGGATCGGGCCTAAACGGGAGTCGGACATCCCTCTCACAATCCAGGACTGCTGGCTCCCAACTGCTTGTCTGCCTGCCTTCCTGATTGCCTTTAACTGCTTCTACCTGCCAGCCTGATCATCCCCTAACCACTCCCCTGCCAGCCTGATTGATGCCTAACTGCTCCCCTGCCAGCCTGTTTGCTCCTAACTGCCCTCCCCTGCAGGCCTGGTCACCCCTAACTGCCCTCTCCTGCAGTCCTGGCCCCCCCCCCGCAACTGCCCTTCCCTGCAGGCCCAGTTGCCCCCAACTGCCCTCCCCTGCTGGCCTGATCGCCCATAACTGCCCTCCCTTGCAGGCCTGGTCCCTCCCAACTGCCCTCCCCTGCTGGCCATCTTGTGGTGGCCATCTTGTGTCCACATGGGGGCAGCCATCTTTGATCATATGGGGCAGCCATCTTGTGTTTTGGAGTGACAGTCAATTTGCATATTATTCTTTTATTAGGATAGAGGCCTGGTACACAGGTGGGGGCCAGCTGGTTTGCCCTGAAGGGTGTCCCGGATCAGGGTGGGGGTTCCCTTGGGGCATGGGGTGGCCTGGGCAAGGGTCCTGTGGTGGTTTGCAGGCTGGCCACACCCCCCGGTTACCCAAGTGGAGGCCCTGGTATTTGGGATTTATTTATCTTCTATAATTGAAACTTTGTAGCCCTGAGCGGAGCCAAGCCTCCTGTTTGCTCTGTGGCTGCAGCCATTTTTGTTGGGATTTATTTATCTTCTATAATTGCAACTTTGTAGCCTTGAGTGGAGGCCAAGGCAGGCCAGGGCTGTGGGAAGCTTAGCTTCCTCCATTGCCAGGGGCAACCCTAGCCTCCTGCTCTCTCCAGCTCCGTGGCTGCCGCCATTTTTGTTGGGATTTATTTATCTTCTATAATTGAAACTTTGTAGCCTTGAGTGGAGGCCTGGGCCAGCCAGGGTGTGCGGAAAGCTTGGCTTCCTCCATTGCCAGGGAAACCCAAGCCTCCTGCTCGCTCCGTGGCCGCAGCCATCTTGGTTGGGTTAATTTGCATACTTGCTCCTGATTGGCTGGTGGGCGTGGCTTGTGGGTTAGCAGATTGATGGTTAATTTGCATATTACTCTTTTATTAGATAGGATTATATTATATTAATTATATAATTATATTATTTAAGCCACTGCATGTTACATGTGGACAAAAATATCCTAACTAATGCACCAGAATCCCTACTTTGGGGGATTTATCCCAAGTCAATAATTGAGGATATGTGCAAAAACTTAGATAAAAATGAACATCACTCTTATGTGAAAGTTAAAAATAAACTAAATAATAGTTTGGTTAAAGAAATTATAATTCATCTATACAATAAAGTAATATGAAGTCATTAAAAATATTATATAGAAGAATATTTATTGATGTAGAAAAGCATTCATTTAAAAAAATGAACGTATAAGTCAAGAAAATATCCCCAGTGATTGAGCATCAACCTATGAACCAGGAGGTTATGGTTCAATTCCGAGTCAGGGCACATACTCAGGTTATGGGCTTGATCCTCAGTATGGGGTGTGCAGGAAGCAACCAATTAATGATTCTCTCTCATCATTGATGTTTCTATCTTGTTCTCTCTATCTTTCCTCTCTCTGAAATCAATACTGTATAAATATATATTTTTTAAAAAGACAAGGAATTGATTGCTAGTATATGCTATCTCAGCTTTCCCCTCTCTCCTCCTGAAAAGGAGAATTCGAACTCTGCCCAGTAGGTTTCTTTTTTTCCTCATTCTCTGTGAAAGGACCTGCCTTGTCATATGAAACCCTTTGAGCTGTTCTGATGAGAATTGAAAAGAAAGAAAAAGGGGGAGAAGTAGGGGAGGTACATTGTCTAGAGCTAGGAGCATATTTTCTGAAGGGTTTGAGAAGTGAGAGGTGAGCTGTTGTGTGTGGGACAGTGGGTAGGAGATGAAAAGGTTTTGGTGGTGTGTTTTTTTAGTATGCCTGTGGACCATATGCCTCTTCAAAATATCAGGGCTGAAATTATTTCAGGCTGCTACTATATGCAGGAATTGAACCATATGGACTCTCTATCTTGGACATAGAAATGGTTTCTGATGATACATATCAAATACCCAGGATTCTTACTGGCTTTTCCTCTGGCTGGGTAGAAAGCCATTATTTACTCTTTGGTTTTTGCTTGTCTCTCTCCATTTGTAATTAAAAAGAAACACTAAAATTTATTTTATCAATGGTTCCTGAGCCCAGTTAATAAAAGTGGAGGCATAAATTCATGCTAGCCTTGGCACACATAGAGGGAAGACCATGTGAAGACACAGTGAGAAGGTGATCATCTACAAGCCAGCAGAAAGTCCTCAGAAGGATCCAACCCTGCCGATACTTTGATCTTGACTTTCAGCCTCCAGAACTGTGAAAAAATAAATTTCTGTTGTTTAAGCCACCCAGATCGAGAATTGCAGCTAAAAAGAGATGGCACAACCACAGGGAATTAGTGAAGAGTGTAGGCAAGGATAAAACAAACCTACAAGAGACGGTGAAGCAGCCTGGGCTAAGAAAGAGCAAGATGTTTCTACTCCTAATAAGACAATAAAGCTACTCAGTGATGTGATCAACACAAATGAAGGAGTAGATCTAACAAAGACATGATACGGGAAGTGAGAAATCAGGGAATCCAACATAGAAGAGAGGCAAGGAATCCCAGAATTCTAGGGAATTCTAGGATGACAGCTGTGTACCAGCCACAGTAGGCAAGAAGTCCAAACAGGACAAAACAGTAACAATTTCTTCAAGAAGATAGATTAAAATGATGAACAATTGATTCGTCTGAACATATGAAGATAGTATTTATACATCTAGTAGAGTTTGGGGTTGAATTAGCAATACGTACATGAAAACCTATGCAAACAAAGTCAGTTATTAACTCAAGGAAATAAAAATGCAGTATAAGGGGGTTGGGTGAGAAAGGTGAAGGAATCAAGTAAAACAAACAACCAGCCAACCTCGTAGACACAGTCAACAGTATGGTGATTACCAGAGGGGGAGGGGGTGGAGGGAGGTAAGAGAGGGTAAAGGGGGGATAAATAGTGATGCAAGGAGACTTCACTTTGGTTGGTGAATATGCAATATGATATACAGATGATGTATTATAGAATTTTACACTTGAAACCTATATAATTTTATTAACCAGTCACACCAATAATTTCAATAAAAATTAATCTAGCCTTTTTCCTTAGCACTGGGAGAGGTGAAGAAAGAGGAGGTAAGTTCATGCCTTCACTGTTCTTAACTCACAGCAACACACCCCTGTCTGCAAGAAATAACCATCTGCCTCCCCCCAGGCCCTGAGCCAGTTAGAGTCAGGTCAGGTGGTGCATGTCAGCAGCTCCCCGCTGACTCGGGGAGAGGATGAGGGAGCTTGGTAACAGTCTGCTGCTTTATTTCTTGGGGAGACAGGGCCTCAGACATCCTATGGACATATATTGCATCTGTCTCTATCTAAAGGAACCCTCATTGTAGGTGGCCCATGCACCAACAGATCTATTGTTCCCATTCCTAGTGTTCATTCTTTAAAAAAATTTTTTTTTTATTATTTAAGGTATTACATGTGTCCTTATTCCCCCATCACCCTCCCAACCCCCCACCCATGCCCTCTGCGTCCATTGGCCAGGCCTATATGCATGCATACAAGTCCTTTGGTTGATCTCTGCCCCTTACCCCCATCCTCCCCTACCTTCCCTGAGGTTTGATGTTCTGATCGATGTTTCTCTGTCTCTGGATCTGTTTTTGTTCATCAGTTTATGTTGTTCATTATTTTCCATAAATGAGTGAGATTATGTTATATTTATCTTTCTCTGCCTGGCTTATTTCACTTAGCATAATGCTCTCCAGCTCCATCCATGTTGTTGCAAATGGTAAGAATTCCTTTTTTACTGCAGTGTAGTATTCCATTGTGTAAATATACCACAGTTTTTTAATCCACTCATCTACTGATGGGCATTTAGGCTGTTTCTAAATCTTAGCTATGGTGAATTGTGCTGCTATGAACATAGGGGTGCATATATCCTTTCTGATTCGTGTTTCTAGTTTCTTGGGATATATTCCTAGAAGTGGGATCACTGGGTCAAATGCGAGTTCCATTTTTAGTTTTTGGAGGAAACTCCATACTGTTCTCCACAGTGGCTGCACCAGTCTGCATTCCCTCCAGCAGTGCACGAGGGTTCCTTTTTCTCTGCATCCTCTCCAGCACTTGTCATTTGTTGATTCGTTGATGATAGCCATTCTGACGGGTGTGAGATGGTACCACATTGTTGTTTTGATTTGCATCTCTTGGATGATTAGTGACTTTGAGCAGGTTTTCATATGTCTCTTGGCCTTCCTTCTGTCTTCTTTTGAAAAGTATCTATTTAGGTCCATTGCTCATTTTTTGATTGGGTTGTTTATCTTCCTTTTGTTAAGTTGTATGAGTTCCCTGTAAATGTTGGAGATTAAACCCTTATCGGTGATATCATTTGCAAATATGTTCTCCCATGCAGTGGGCTTTCTTGTTGTTTTGTTGATGGTTTCCTTTGCTGTGCAAAAGTTTTTTATTTTGATGTAGTCCCATTTGTTTATTTTCCCTTTAGTTTCCATTGCCCTAGGACAGTGGTCGGCAAATTGCGGCTCACGAGCCACATGCGGCTCTTTGGCCCCTTGAGTTTTTAGCAAAGGCCAGCTTAGGAGTACCTTAATCCTATCTAATAAAAGAGTAATATGCAAATTAACACCACTCGGCTACACCCACAAGCCACACCCACCAGCCCACCAGCCAATCAGGAGCAAGTATGCAAATTAACCCAACCAAGATGGCTGTGGCCACAGAGAGAGCAGAAGGGAGGCTTGGGTTTCCCCGGGAATGGAGGAAGCCAAACTTTCTGCACACCCTGGCCGGCCCAGGCCTCCGCTTAAGGCTAAAGTTTCAATTATAGAAGATACATAAATCCCAACAGAAATGGCGGCAGCCACGGAGCTGGAGAGAGCAGGAGGCTAGGGTTGCCCCTGGCGATGGAGGAAGCCAAGCTTCTGCAGCCCTGGCCTGCTTTGACCTCTGCTTAAGGCTACAAAGTTTCAATTATAGAAGATAAATAAATCCCAGATACCAGGGCCTCCGCTTGGGGTCCCAGGGGTGTGGCCGGCCTGCAAACCACCACAGGCCCCTTGCCCAGGCCTCCCCATGCCCCAAGGGAACCCCCACCCTGATCCGGGACACCCTTCAGGGCAAACCAGTTGGCCCCCACCCATGCACCAGGCCTCTATCCTATCTAATAAAAGAGTAATATGCAGATTGCCCATCACTCCAACACACAAGATGGCTGCCCCCATATGGTCAAAGATCCTGCCCCCATGTGGACACAAGATGGCCACCACAAGATGGCCAGCAGGGGAGGGCAATTGGGAGGGACCAGGCCTGCAAGGGAGGGCAGTTGTGGGCGATCAGGCCAGCAGGGGAGGGCAGTTGGGGGTGATCAGGCCTGCAAGGGAGGGCAGTTGGGGGCGATCTAGCCTGCAGGGGAGGGCAGTTAGGGGTGACCAGGCTGGCAGAGGAGGGAAGTTGGGGGCAAACAGGCTGGCAGGGGAGCAGTTGGGCATCAATCAGGCTGGCAGGGGAGTGGTTAGGGGGTGATCAAGCTGGCAGGCAGAAGCATTTAGGGGCAATCAGGAAGGCAGGCAGATGAGCAGTTGGGAGCCAGCAGTCCTGGATTGTGAAAGGGATGTCCGACTGCCCATTTAGGCCTGATCCCACCAGGATCGGGCCTAAACGGTCAGTCGGACATCCCTCGAGGGGTCCCATATTGGAGAGGGTGCAGTCTGGGCTGAGGGACACCCTTCCCCCCGCCCCCCCGTGCATGAATTTTGTGCACTGGGCCTCTAGTTAAGTTAATAACAATGTACCTACCTATATAGTTTAAGTTTAAAAATTTTGGCTCTCAAAAGAAATTTCAATCATTGTACTGTAGATGTTTGGCTCTGTTGACTAATGAGTTTGCCGACCACTGCCCTAGGAGCAGTATCGGTGAAGAAATTGCTTCAGCATATGTCTGAGATTTCGCTGCCTGTGGATTCCTCTAGTATTTTTATGGTTTCCCATCTTATGTTTAAGTCCTTGATCCATTTTGAGTTTATTTTTGTGTATGGTGTAAGTTGGTGGTCTAGTTTCATTTTTTTGCATGAATCTGTCCAATTTTCCCAACACCATTTATTAAAGAGACTGTCTTGATTCCCTTGTATGTTCATGCCTCCATTGTCAAATATTAATTGAGCATAGTGGTCCTAGTGTTCATTCTTGATAGGACTGAAACTCAGCCTAGCTGGTTGGAGACCTGATCATCGCCATGCCTATATCTAGAAAGGGAATGAACTCTGGCTCAGGAATTTCTGATCTATAGTTATGGCACCTTTCTGATGGCTTGAGCATTCTGTTGACCCTTTGCCCCACCTCAAGGAGTATGTATGGGGAACAATGGGTGAAGTCCAAGGTTCTGGTAATCTCAACACAGAAAGGTAAAAGAGAATGGTGGTTTGTCCACATCAGTGAGAGTCGATGAGATCACTCACTTGATCATTTTTAGCTATCCATGTCTTCAGAGAGGCATCCTGAGGTTTTCTGAACAGCTGTTTTCTAACATAGAAAGAGTATGGCAACCAAGGTCATTTAATCTATAGAGGATCCCCTTTAATTGGCTGCACTTTTAAAGAGACTTCATACCAAGCCTTTGGCCCATTAAGTGTGTCCCAGAGACTGAGCTGGAGTTTTTGCTATAGGCACAATTGTAGTTTTGGGGTGAATGAGATGGATGGATGAGAGAATTCATAATTACTATGGAAGGAATATTTCAGCTGGTCATATGGAAAGTATTAGTCAGCTGTGGGCCACTAAGCTGCCCCATTATCTGGGTGATATGTTGTATAATTCTTGAGGAATTGATTCACAGGAATCTAGTCCATTTAATCATAGCATTGTAGGTGCTGGGCAAATGATACATGGGCTTGAGTGGTAGGTTTTAGCAAGACGCTCCCAGGAGTCTAACTAGATTTGTGATCATCTGGCCTAGGACCCCCATGGGGCTAGAAAATTTCCCAGCTGAAAAAGGCCACTGTCCTGGTGGCCATCTGAGGACATGTCTATATGATAATATATGCCATGTTGTTGTTTTTAAATCAGAGGAATATAGTGTCCTTAAGACAAAAATCTGTTGGTAATAAAAGTCTCTCATGTTCTTCCCAAAATTCTCAGAAGACTAGGTTAAATGCTATCTCTAACTTTATTCTAGTTAATCTTGGACATTTTAAAATCAAATTTTATTTCTACCAAATCTTACCAGTAGGGTTAATTGTATGAGTAAAGATGCTGCTAACTGTAAGTAACAGATACTTTGGTATACAGTGGCATACACAAACAAGAGCTTATTTATTTTTCTCACATCCCAAGAAGTCTGGAGATGGACAAAAGTGGATGTTGGCTCAGCAAATCAAGAATGTCAAGGTCAACATCATGCTTTCACCACATGGTCTTAAGATTTCCCTCCACTTCCACTCTGCTCAGTTCCTAGAATCAAGGCTGGAAGAAGAGAGAAAAGGTAATGTCAGTCATATCCACATCCCGGATGTAAAGTAAATCTCCCCAAAGCTAAATAGCATGAAAACAATCATTTTATTATTCTCACAGATTTTGTGGCATGTGGATTTGTATAGAGTGCAGTGGGGAAAAGGTTGTCTCTGCTCCCCAATGTCTGGGGTCTCAGATAGGAAGACTTGATGGCTGGGCATGATTCAGTGGTGGGAGCTGCAATATGTCCTTACTCAGATGTCTTATGGTTGATGCTGACTGTTGACTGGGACCTCCACTGTGCTATCCTGACCAGGATTAAACTGGAAACTTTGGTGTATGGGGACAGCACTCTAATCAACTGAGTCACCCGGCCAGGTCCGTGTGGTCTCTTGACATAGGCTAATTTGGGCTCCCTCACAGCATGGGTGCTGGCTTCTAGAAGTAAGTATCTCAAAAGAACAAAGTTGAAATGCATGGCAATTTTATGATCTAGCCTCAGATATCATGGTATCACGTCCACTCTCCTCTGTTGGCTAAGACAATCACAAAACTCACTCTAGGATCAAGGGAGAGAGGACATTGACCCTGTCTCTTAATGGGAGGAGATTTAAGAGCACATGGAGCAGGAGATACTGTTGTGGCCATCTTTGAAAAACACAATCTGTCATGACCCCTAGAAACCATCCAGCAAATTCACACATATCTTCTATTTTTTTTTTTAGTTGATTTTTTTTTTTTTTTTGAGAGAGAGAAAGGGATAGAAGAAGAGAAACATCAATTTGTTGTTTCACTTATTTGTGCATTCATTGGTTGATTCTTGTATGTGCTCTGACTGGGGATTGAACCCACAACCTTGGCATATTGAGATGTCACTCTAACCAACTGAGCTATCCGGCCTGAGCTATCCAGCCAGGGCTACACATATCTCATTGAACACCTCTATCTCATATGCATGCTTAGTTGCTAGGGAGGGTGAGAAAGGGAGTTTTTCACTTTTAAATCTATTTAGTGGGAGGTGATTTGGGGGAAGAGGAAAGGATGATAGTTAGGCAGGCAATCAACAAAGTTTGTCACACTCCTCGCCCACACTAGTCTCAACCACTCCCTCTTCTGTGCTGTGTCTTCTCCATGTATGCTTCTCTATGGCACCTATAAAATTTTATCACATGTATTTATTTGTTTCTTTTGGCTATATTCCAAGCCTTTTATAGGCAGGGACTCTGAATCATTTGCCTTAGCATCTCCAAGCTCTCCAAGGTGCCTGGCATAGAGGAACATTTAATAAAACACTTGTTGAATAAATGACTAGAATTTTCTGAGTAGAATAACTTTGGTTTTACATGTTTTGCATCCAAGATTATTAATAATTTTAATGAAAAGACAAAAAAGATCACCACCTTCAATACCCACAATAGCTAGGTTGCCTGATGGCCTACAGATAGCAAAGCACCCAAAGGTCTCAAAGACACTTTTGAATAGAGTCATGCCCACATGAAGACATTTCGGTTAGTGACCACATATATGACGGCAGTCCTCTAAGATTATAACGGAGCTGAAAATTATCATTATCTAGTGACATTGTAGCCAGTGTAACATCATAGTGCAACACATTTCTCATGTGTTTATGGTGATGCCTGTGTAAACAAACTTGCACTCCCAGTCGTATATGAGTATTGCACATTCAATTATGTACATTACATACTACTTGATAATGATCCTATATAATAAAAGGCCAGCGACTGTAATGGCATAATGATCGAAACGACTGATCGACCAGTTGCTATGAGGTGCATTGACCACCTCTTGGTCCCTCACCCCAGCCCGCAGGCTCCAATCGCTGGATGGCCAACGGGAAACCACGGGGAACCGGGGTGGGTGGCAGCGGGGTGGGACTGGGGACTGGCGAGTGGGTGGAACACCGTCCTCTTGGTCCCTCCCCCAGCCCACAGGCTCAGATCGATCGCCTGGCCAACAGGGAACCGGGGTGGGTGGAGGCGGCAGGGCGGGACTGGGGACTGGCGAGTGGGTGGAAGATGACCCTGATCACAGGGTAGCCTAGGGACCCTACCCACGCACAATTTCATGCGCTGGGCCTCTAGTAATAAATAACCATTAGTGGTTTATGTATTTACTATACTATACTGTCATCATTATTTTAGAGTGTATTCTTTATATTGATAAAAAGTAGTTTGCTATAAAACAGTATGCTATGTTACACTGACAGCAGCCTCATACATCTCATGTTTACTATGTCTCTTGATCTCAATATTTTCTCTTGTACTTGATTTAATCTCTATTTTATAGTAACATGCTGTATACTATTTGTATAGTAACACACTGTGCAGGCTTGTAGCCTAGGAGCAATAGGCTATACCTATCACTCAAATATGTAGAGGGCTGTAATATCTGGGTTTGTGTAAGTGCACTCTATGATGTTCCCCCAATGACAAAATCACCTAATGACGCCTTTCTCAGAATGTATCCTGTTGTATTCCCATTGTTAAGTGGCACATGACAGTTATAATAATCACAACCCCCTTGTTTTATATAAGGTGGTTTTATCAATATAATCCTACTTGTTCCTCATAACCATTTGAAAGTTCAGAAGGGCAGTTTTTATCACTCCCATTTTGTAAAAATAACTAAGGTTTAGGTTAAGTGATTTGCTTAAGCTAATATGTGGAGGAAAAGCATGGTAATCTCTTTCTAAATTAACCACACACACAGTTTAAATCTGGAAGTCTGTGTGACACAATCAAAGCACTTACTGCCTCATTGCAGTCTGCTCTAATTGTGGTGCAGTCTCTGAAAATAACCATGAAGTTAGAAATTACAAGTTTCCACACACACCATATATATGCTTCAGGACACACACACACACACACATCCTTGAATAACGCTGTTTTGTTCAATGTTGTTTCATATAACAATGTAGGAACCTAACTTGCTTATATCAATTAGCCTATGGTAAAATTGGTTTAGTTATGTCATTTCACTTAAAGTCACAGAACCTATGGACAATGTTAAGTGAGGACTTACTCTGTGTGCATTAGGAAACACACATACAATCAAGTACCATTTACCTTGGAGTTATATGACAGGATTATGTAAGACTAGAAGCCCAGTGCACGAAATTTGTGCACGGGGGTGGAGGTCCCCTAGCCCAGCCTGCACCCTCTCCAATCCGGGACATCCCTCTCACAATCCTGGACAACTGGCTCCTAATCGCTCACTTGCCTGCCGGCCTGATCTCCCCTCACTGCCTCTGTGTGCCAGCTTGGTTGCCCCTATCTGCCTCCCCTTCCAGCCTGGTCACCCCTCACGACCCTCCCCTGCTGGCCTGGTTGCCCCTCACAGCACCCCTGCCAGCCTGGTCACCCCACACAGCCTGCTTGTTCAGTCATTTGGTCGTCCCTCACTAACCCCTCTGCCTGCCTGGTTGTGGGCATGTGGGAGCCCCTTTCATGTCCCGCGTGTTTCAGGGTTCCCGTTCAGGTCCGGTTTCTGGAGAAGGCCGCAATCGAAATGAAGAGAAGCTAGAAAACAATCAATTTGGGTAAATGGGGGGCCAGGTGGGAGTCCACCTCTAGGGGGAGGACTACCACTGCTTTGGCCTTGCTATCCCTTTTATTGAGGTTCTGAGATACACCCAGATCCTTTAGGCAGGAAATTCCTATAATAGACAATCAGCAAAAATTTACATATGATTAACAGGTGAAAGTTGCTTTAACTACTAATGTCTCAACTAAACAATGAGTGAAGAGCTCCAACCATTCAGAGCGATTAAGGTTGACCAGCCATCTTGTGAGGGTGTGAGGGTCAATTTTCATATTACCTCTTTATTATATGGGATTACGCTTTGATTGGTTAAACGGACGACCAGTCAACCAGACACTTAGCATACCAGGCTTTTATTATATAGGATGATATCTTAGAGAAATAGCTAGGATTTCCTTGAACATAATTTTCTCTCAAAAGTTGGGGTTGAGTGTTATCTATTTGGAATTTGGTTTCATCTAGTTTTTGAATGCCTGGCTTAGAGCTTGGCGGTGGTGGAGACATGTAAGAATACTAGTCTCTCTCAAGAGGTAAGACTGGGAAGGATGTTAGCTCAGCACCACGTGGTCTTTGCTAAGATCCCAGGGATGGTCCTCTGGAGAGGAAAGTCACACATGTGAATGCTGACACTTAACAGTTGAAAGCTTTTGGGTAATGCAGTGCTGAACTACTGGAAATCAAGTCATCGGAACATGAAAAAGGAATTCTGCAACTAAAGAAACAAAAGCTACCCAAGGTCATCCTAAAAACATTGCTGTGTTTCCTTAGGAGATATACCACGGTCTTTTTGTGTAAGTTCAAACATGGCCCCAGAAGTGGAGGAACAAGAATGATGGTGACCAGAAGAACGTGTCTGGGTTCATTATGAAGGAAGTGACTGAAGGTACAGAATACACAGTGAGTCAGTATTCCTCCTCCTCTGTTTAAGGAACAAGTGCTTGACATTTTGTAGATAGAGTCATTACTATTTCAAACAAGTAATTTAGATCTTTATCATTCCAACCCAATAATTAATGGCAAACTTTGTGATCAAGTTGGTAGCTCTTTACATTTCTTTTATAGTATTTACCTTGGGTCTCTTGTGTTAAGAGTATATCTACATAAACCCTAACTTCCAAGACTGTGGCTTGCTAGATGACAGGGCCTATGTCTTATTTCTCTTTGTGTCTAGCAAAGGCCCAGCACAGGGCTTTGTACTTATTAGTAGCTTAGTAAACGCCGTTTGAATTGAATAGCTCTGTGTAGAGGCTGCTAAGGCAGATAACAGAGAGCAAATCCCTGACTTAATTAGGTTCAATCAATATATCATAAAATTCCCAGGGAAATTCAATTATAGGTCCAGGCTAGGAAGGTAAGAACAGTGTCTAAAACAGCTAGGATTATTATCTATCTCTTTTGGCATTCAGAACAAGTTGACCTCCATATCCTGATGACTACAGGGGGGTATAAAAAGGATCTGGCTGGGAATATAAGGGGGAACATTCTGCAGTACAGCCTGAAATGCATTTTTAAGAATGCTCCATTCCTTTGGCAGCTTTGTAGGCACAGCAATATCCAACAAAAAAAAAATATTTTTTATAGAGCTTCTAACCTGACCAGATCTTTGAGACGGCATAAAATAGAATTACCAGTACCCAGAAGTCAGATGCGTCACATGCAGAATACCTTCATGTCTCTGACTGGCGCTCATTATAATGTTGTGTGACAACAGTGATAAGAGTGCATGAACTTTGAACTGGCTGGCAAATGAAATATTACTTTCAGTTTCCTGAAATCTCTGGACAGATGACAATGTCTCAGACTCCTATCTTCTTCCTTATTTAATTATTATGATCCTTGACACCTGAATATTAGGTCAAAGTTCAAAAACCTAGTTAACTAGCACTACCGCCTAATATTGTGGAACAAGCTGATGACAGATCAAGCTGCCATCCTTTCAGTTGTCCTGTTTGTCATGGCTTCAGCTGCCATTAGTGGGCTATGAACTCCATCTCCAGTATGAACCTTTTGGGTGAGATCAATCTCAATTATTAATTCATTTCAAATTTATTTATTAAGAATCTAGTTAGTATAATTGGTGCTGGAGACATAATAAGACACAATGTCTTTCCTTAAGAAGTTCACTGACTGTTAGGGAGACAGAAAGCCAGTAATTATGATATAGGGTTATCAGGGCTAGGATAAAGGCACAACCAGAGCATTCTGGGAGCACCAGAGTTGGGGAAGGGGGTTTCCATAGGAGATGATCTTTCAAATGGTCATTTCCAATTACCTAAGACTCAACATCCTATATAATAATATGCAAATCGACCACACTGCCAAACGACTGGTCGCTATGACGCCCACTAACCACCTGGGGGCAGACGCTCAATGCAGGAGCTGCCCCCTGGTGGTCAGTGCACTCTCACAGAGGGAAAGCCGCTCAGTCAGAAGCCAGGCTCATGGCTGGCTAGTGTAGCAGGGGTGGTGGGAGCCTATCCCGCCTCCGCAGCTGCACTAAGGATGTCCAACTGCCCAGGTAGGATGTTCGATGCCAACTATGCCATCAGTGGAACATCTCCTGAGGGCTCCTGTACTGCGAGATGGTGCAGGCCTGGCTGAATGACACTCCCGCCCCTGCCCAGTGCACGAATCTCATGCACTGTGCCTCTAGTTTCCTTTCCCAAACTCTCATTGCTTCCTAATGTGTCCATTTCTGTAAATAGAATTATTATTTATTTTCCCCAGTGGTTCAGATTTAAAACTTGATGCTTCTATTTTCTTTAACCCTAGAACCAATCGTCCATTAAGTTTTGTCAGTTTTCCCTTATATTTCAGGTCCCCAAATCCCTGGGTACAATAATACCCAGAACCTTTGTTTTCTGCCTCCAGTCATCAATTCCTGGTATTGTGATGACTGGAGGCAGAAAACAAGGGCACCTAGTATTGTCGAAGTTAAAAAAGCAAAACAACCCCATTAACTCAAACCACTTGCTAGTCACCTCACTTATAGAGTCCTGAAGTAGCCTCCCAGCTAGCCAGGCCTGCTGAGTACCATCATTCCTGGCTACTGCTACCAAGAAGATATTTGCCTGGAGTCTCGCTGACTTGAGCACATGGCTTTAAGATGAAGAGAGCAAGAGGAAGAAAATGCTCACACAAATTTGTGAAACTGGTATACAATAAATCTGAGTGGGTATAACATCAAGAAGGGTAAGAGAACAGGAAATATCTGGCAAGTCACTAAGAAAGCCAACAGGGAAGCAACGATGACCTGAAGGGATGAGATGTCAAGGTCAAGAGCAAGGTAATTGCATTCATTTCCTGTGGCTGTTGTAACAAATTGCCACACATTTGGAGGGTTAAAGCAACAGAGATGTATTCCCGTACTGTTCTGGAGACCCAGACATCCTAAATCAGTACCACTGGGCCCACTTGATTGATACCACAATCAAGGTATCACCAGGGTCACACTCTGCAGAGGCTTTAGTGGAGAATCTGTTTTTTGCCTCTTCCAGCTTTGGGGGCTGCTGGTGTTCCTTGGGCTGCAGCTGCATCACTCTAATCTCTGCCTTTCCCTTCCCAGCGCTTCCCCGAGCTTCCCCCTGTTTCTCTCTTATAAAGACACATGTGATTACTAGTACATTTAGGATCCACCCAAATAATCAAGATCCTTAATTTAGTCATATCTAAAAAGTCCCTTTTTGCATAAAGTAACACCCCCAGATTCTAGAGAAAATTATGTGGATATCTTATGGGGGGTTGGTTAGGGGTGTGTGTGTTATTCAGCCTGCGACAGTAATAAACAAAGTATATTTGAAATCACGATCCAGGCCTATAAATCTGGTCTCATGGTCAACTTATAACTAGAGCTGGGTTTTAGGTGTGGATGAGGCATAGGGCATGTCTTTCCAGGGAAACAGCATGAGCAAAGGTCAAAGGGCAACTGTGAGGACACAAGGTAGAGAACAGGGACTAGGCCAATTGGACTGAAATGTCATATGTGATATTTTGTTGTAGTGTGAGATCAGCCTGGATACAGAATTAAAGAGGGACCAAATAACAGAGGAGATGGACAAATGGACTGCTCCTGACAGAAGGAGAATTCACATATAGCCGGGGTGGGGAACATCTGGCCCTCGGGCTATATAAGGCCGGAGAAATCATTTGGTCTGGCCCTGCCCAGGCATTAGGGGTGACTTAATTAATGTTTGAGCAAGTATAGCAGGCTAATTTTTAAGTTGATAATTTTGCATGGCCTGGGAATGATGTTATAAATATCCTAATGGCCTGTGGACGAAAGGGGCCACATGCTAACCTGACAAGCTCAGGGAAGGCCTGCATGGCAGTCTTGCAAACTCAGAGGCCTAAAGTAACCACAAAGGATGGTCTGAATTTAAACTTTAACTAAAAGCAGTTATGGTGGATAGTCATGTCCTAGCCAGGTATCTTCCCTGACAAAGTCAACCTTTACCTTAACTGAGCCTATCTGTCTTTTTGTATCTATAATAACATACCCTTGAAATTTCTGAGTAACCTGTAACTTCCCTTTTTCTGGACCCCTTGGGGCACAACCTAATGTGCCTGGGTGCCAGGAGAGATACCCCAAATTCCTTCATTGTTATCATGTTATGTGTCTATCATTTTACTTTTTATCCAATCCCAGGGGGGTCCCCACTTTGCTTTCTCCAGCCTCTCTAGTCTATCACCAATGGATTTCACGTAACCCACCTATGTCCTTTCCTTTGATTGCAATGTATAAATACAGATGTAACCCACCATTCTCCGGAGCATTATCTCAATTCATTGAGGTTCTGCTTCCCGGCAATTGTCGACAGATAGGCTCAAATAAACTCACGAAAATTCTTTACAGGTTTGAATGTTTTTATGTTAACAGGCCCTTGGCAGAAAAAAGGTTCCCCACCCCTACTGTATAGGGAACAGCATCTTGGAGGCCCTGCCATAGGAAGATCACTCCGTTCCTAACTAAGAAGCTTTATGCAGAAGCTTAAGTTCATGGTCTAGAAATCCAAATTCCATCTCTTGGACACCTTCTCAGATATTCCTCTCAATCTGCTACTAATATATCTAGCCTTAGACAAAATTGTGAATAAGAGCTAAATTCTACCCTTTATGACTTGTTCTCTGGATACCTCTTAAACATCATCTCCTGTCATTTTTCTCATTACTCTGGTCTCCTTTCAATTCTTTGAAGATGTCAAACTCATTCCTGCTTCAGAATCTTTGAATATGTTATTTTATTTTTTCTCTGAGAATAGTCTTTCCCCACCATTTGCAGGGCTGGTCCCATCTCCTTCTTTGAATCCCAAACTAAATGTAATTTTTTCAGAAGATCCCCTTTGACCTCACCCTATTTAAAGTAGGTTCTCTCTGCCCTGGCCAGTTGCTCAGTGGTTAGGGTGTCAGCCTGCACATACCTGGGTTGCAGGTTCAGTCCTCGGCCCCTGTTGGGGTGCGTTCAGGAGGCAACCAATCAATGTGTCTCTCTCACGTTGATGTTTCTCTCTCTCTTTCTCTCTCTCTCTCTCTGTCTCTGTCTCTCTCTTCCCTCCCTCTCTACCTTCCACTCTCTCTGAAAAAACAATGGAAAAAATATACTCAGGTGAGCGTTAAAAAACAAACAAAGTAGGTTTCCCCTCACTGCACCTGTTAGCTTCCTCACAGCACTCATTATATTTGTAATTATAAGTATTTATTCTTTTGCTTGTTTATTGTCTGCCTCTTATAATGATAATCTTCATGAAGGAAAACCATTTCTTTGCCTTCATATATTCAACAAATATTTATTGAGCACTTACAATGTGCCAAGGGCAGCACCAGATACTGGGAGACAGCAATGAACAAAAGGATGCACTCCCTGTTGTCAGAGAACTCACATTCTAATGTGAGGCAGGCAATCAGCAGGCAAGTGAATGAATATGCAAACTATCAGGTGATGATGAATGTCAGGAAGCAAAATTAAGCAGGATAAGAGGATAGAAAGGCCTAGTGCAGAGTGCTACTTTGTAAGAGGTCGTTAGGGAAGTCCTCCTGGAGAAGGAGACATCTGAGCAGAGACCTGAAGGAAGGAAGAAAGGAAGACATGCAGATATAGGAGAGAAGAATTTTCTAGTCAGAGGCAACAGCAAGTTAATTCAACACCTCTGAAGTGGGAGCTGGTTTGTTTGAGGAGAGCAAGGAGATCAGAGCAACTGAATTGGAGATAGCAATGGAGAGTATGGGAGGCCTGGTAGATGCAGTAAATACTGGGGATTTCACTTAGAGAGAGAGATGGAAGTTGTTGGAAGGCTCTGAGCAGGGGAATGACATACTAGAACTTATATATTTTTTTAGGATCACTCTGGCTTTTGACTTAAGAATGGCCTACAAAGGAAGAAAAGGATAAGAGAAAGGCCAATTAGGAACAATTGCAAATACTCAACAACAGTGGCTTAACCCAAGGGAGCAAACTTTGAGATGGAGAGAATGGTCAGGATGTGGATAGATTTTGAGTAGAGCTGATAGGATTTGATGACAGATTAGAAGTGGGATGTGAGAGAAAGAGGAGTTAAGGATGGTCCCAATATTTTTTTTTTCAAAATTAGTAAACTTTATTTAAATTTCAAAAAATAAAACAGAAAAGCAGCTTTAGCTTTGTTCTTGAAGATGTAATGACCCAAGAGCAGGAACTACCCCTGAGAAGTTAAAATACCCTTTACCCACAATCAAGCCACAGGCAAGGAGGGATCCTGAATTTGGGGACAGACCTGGGTGAGTGGGTTAGAAAGGAGAACTCCATAGTCAGGTGGGTGGGTTCTGAGACACCACAAGTAGAGAACTACACAAAAACACACCAGAAATAGGACCAAAATTTCAATGGGTAACCAAGACTTCCTTTTTACCTAAACAACCAGAAGAATGGATTCTCAATATACAGTATTGGAGCAGACTTTAGAGGAGAAACCAGCATTTAGCTTTGGTTACCTTTGAGATTCCTAGTAGACATGCAAGTGGAAATGTTGAAGAGGAAGCTGTGAGTCTGGGGTCCAAGAGTCTTGGGACCAGGCATTTGGTCATGGAGAAGATGAGGTGATGTCAGTGTACGAAGTATATTTATAGCCACTGGAACAGAGTGACAAGGTGGGGAGTTTGTGACGATAAAAAAGATGAGGCCTGAAGATGGAGGGAACACCAATATTCAAAGATTTGGAACTAGTTAAGGAGATGGAGGAGTGGACAGTGAAATAGGAAGAACTAAGATAAAGGGATGTCTAGGACTGCGGGAAGTAAGTTTTTCAAGAGGACAGAGTGATGGACTCATCAGATGCTGCTGGTAGAACCAGATGTCTGCTGTGCTATCTCTTTTTTTTTCAATGCTGAGCAGGTAGTAAATGTGACACAAATATGTGTTGAATGAATAAAGAAATGACGTGAAGTTTGTGTCCTTATTAACCTAACAAATGTTCTGGTTTCAGGGGTGGAGCTAGGGCAGTTTTTTGGATCTAGATAAGAGAGTACAAGCTGGCGAAGAAGAGAGTTCAGAGTTTCTATTTATCAACACCGGTATGAACCGTAAGGTGGTGATGGTGGTAAAGGGCTAGGAGAGAGTCTCAACTGCCTGATTGCCCTTTGGGTCTGAAAAGAACCAGGACAGCTCTTCCCTAACAGATCCCAATCGTAGGGACTAAGGGCATGTTCAGTTATCTTTGGCTTTGGCTGTCTGGAGTCACCACCCTCCCTCTCACCAAAGGAGTTAACCCCTCCGTGACCGGGCAGAGGTCAGGTCCCTACCAAATTGACAAATTACAGTGGGGATGCCCAGACCTTCAGGGGCTGGGTGGGGCTCCTTGGGCAAAATTAACTCATCAATTTGTTTAAAACAGTGCTGTCCAATAGGAATAGTATAATGCAAGTCACATATAGAGTTAAAATTTAGTTATCACTTTAAAAAGTGGAATTAATTTCAATGATATATTATATTTAACCCAACACATCCCAAGAATGATCATTTTGACATGTAATCAATGTACAAAATCATTAAAGAGACATTTTACATTCTTTTTTCTCTTTGTGAGGAGTCTTTGAAATCCAGTGTGTATTTTATACCTATAGCTCATTTCAGTTTGTACCAGCCACATTTTAAGGGCTGGGAAACACACGTGGCTTGGGCCACTGTGTATTACACAGCACAAGTCAAAAACTTAACCTTTGTAAGACAATCACATCACACACATACATTTCCAATGTAGCTTTGGTGCCTAAACTCAAAGCTGCCTCAGCCAGTTTAATGTCCATGGCTCATAGATATGAGCTTCTTCAGGGGAAGTCTGGAGACCAAAGGAAGAAGGTCCCATTAAGGGGTTTGGGCCCCACGGCAAGGAAACTGCACCTTTCTAGTCCATCTTCCCTAGGACCAGATGCCTGTAGTCCTCATGATGCTTAGGGCCCTCTGTTCCACAAAGAGAACTAAATGTGTAAACTACATCCCCTGAAATCCTGTTGTGAGCAGGAAGCAGAGAACACTGTGAGCATCCATCTTTATGCAACTTTCCCCCAGGTCTTCATAGATCTGAAGATGCTTCCTCTCCTCCTCTGGTGCTGGCTGCCCCATGTCTGGGGAGGGTCAATGACCACATGACTCCTCTGGGGGAGTTGCAGCATTCTCAGCAGCTCGAGGACTGGATACATGAACCATGAGTGACTCAATGTGTTCCACATCCTGTACTGCTTAATCTGGGACAATTATGCCTGGGGAGAAGAAGAGTTAGTGCAAATGAATGAACATATAAGGAATTTTAGGTACCATCAGTCCTGAATTAGGGAGTATGGGCATGGGGGTAGGACAGGGTACACTGGCTCTCAGTGTAATAAGCTGGTTGGTTGTCTAATCCCATGTCCCTTCCCTCTTTCTGCAAAGGTTGTTAGGACCCTTGTGCTGGAAACGGAAGCCAGTAAGTCAGTACCTCCCAGCTGGTCCTTCTCTGAATCGGAACTGCTGTTCTTAGAAAACAGGCCCTTGCTCTTTCCATAGGACTGAGCCCACACCTTCTCCCTGCCCATTCTGCACCATGGAGCTTCAAATTTCCAGGCTGGGTATCATCCATTTCCTGTGGTGATCTGGACCAGCCTGGCAGTGTAGTAAAAGCTCCATCTGCCTCCCTTCCAGTAGGTGTGGGTTGGATTTAGACTTAATGATAGTAATAGCTCTGTTTGTGGAGCTTCTATAATGGTGTGAGGCACCAAGCTTGGTGCGTCATCTACATTACATCACTTACTGTTCACAGTAACTGTGCCAAGTACATGTTGTTATCCCCATCTTAAAGATGAGGCAACAAACTCAGAGATGTTAATTAACTAGCTCACAGACTCACAGCCGGCAAATGGTGGAACCATTAAAACCCCAATTAGTCTGAGTCCAGACCATAGAGCAAGCTCCACCACCCCACAGTTTTGCTGCCCCTGGTCAATAGCTGGTAGGCCTGGGGCAGGTCTAACATGTTCCTGCTTCCCATCTCGCCTCATGCATGTGTGCCTTGTCTGTGTGATTGCACTTTTGTCCTGGATCCTGGCATCTACTCCTGGACTGAAGCCCCACCCTGGCCCCCAGTGTACTTTACCGAGGCCCTCACACCCTGCCTCGGGCCTTGACTATCTCCTGTCCTGGAGGGCTGCGCTGTTCCCTCCAGCTGCTAGATGGAGTCTTGTCTCAATTGTCTCAACTCTATCAGAATCATGAACCTCTCTCCTGCTTGACAACATGCATGATCTCTACCTCGAGATGGTTGTTGCCATGCGCCATCAGCTTTTCTCCCATGGCTCAAGCACATCTATGCCAGCCCATGGTGGGACTGCTATCTATAAGGCCACCATAGGGGTTTATATTTTGTCATGAAGTTGTTCTGGGAGATGTCCTGTGTGCCTTGACTCTCTACTCTTTACCTTTTTTTCTTTCTAGTTTCATGATCTCCCATTGGGCTCTTTAACTCAAAAGCTATTCTTAGTCAAAATCCTGTTTTATGACCCAGTTTTGGATTGGCTGTCTAAGATCTAATAGGATTCCCAATCTCTATCTTCATCCTCTATAACTATCGCCCTGGGGAGGACATGCCATGCCCAGTGACCTATCTTAACTCGTGGGATTTTCCCTAGTGGTTTTGCCTGGCTTCTGCCTACCAGGAGAGGCAGGGATTGGGCTCTTGCTGGCAGATTTGAACACTGGCACCAACCCATGCCAGATCCTAGTCTGTGGTTTGGACAGCTGGCTTCTCTCCCTGGGGCCATGCCCAAGACCAAATTAATCTCTCTTGCCTGGTCACTGCCAATTTTCAACTCATTCTTTGAGTGCTCACCCACCATTAGTATCCCAGCATGCCCTGTGACCAAGGCAACCCAAATTATTGCATCCAGTTTCTCCCAACTTTCAGAAGGTAGGTGCCTAAACCACTGTGCCCTATTCTTGTCTCAGGACATCCATTCTCCAGGGTTGGAGGCTGCATGGGTTGCCAGGACCCAAGGCCTGGCTTTCCCCCACCATGCTGTCCCCACTGCTGTTGGTCTATCCACATATGGACCTTGCTGACACCAACTGCCCACCTGGATCGCTGCCATTGCCTTATTCTGTGGAGCACTGTCAGCGGCTAGACATCTAACCAGGCCTGCACTCTGCCTCCCTGACACTCACCACCTTGTAACCCCTGTTGCTCCAATCACATGTTCCATGTGTTGGTCTGTCCAGTGTCTGGTCCTGGCCTTTCCTCATCTGGCCTCTGTCCCTGGCTCTTGTGTTCAGAATCTAATGTGCTGTGATGGGAATGCAGCCTGCAGTACAGAGAACATGGGGTCTATCTGTGTCCCCTCTTGTTTGTCTTTTAATTTACCCCCCTTCACCACACACCGGTCTGTACTGATTTCTAGAAGCTTCATATATGTAAGTCATCTCCTCAATTAGATTTTGAGCCTCTTTAGGTTAATAAACATGCCTTATTCTGAGTTAATTTAATATACATTGAGTCTTTAATATGGCCTTGGTCTTATGCTGGATCCTATGGTGGGGTTGAGAGGGTAGGGTGAAGCACAATTATAGCATCATGTAGCAAAAAGCAGCCTTATATCTAGGGAGGTCATATAATTGGTCATCCAACTTGGGAGACTTTTGAGAGTGCAGGGCCTTAAAATAGTTAAGTTAATGATTTACAGCACAAGTGAGCCAGGACTATCATGGGAGCCTGGGAAGCATGGTCAAATTCCTTATACACTGCCCCGTTCAGCCTTTGCAGGCCCAGCGTACCGAGTGGGCTCATGCCTAAGCTCTGGCTGGTGGCAGTGGCAGGCCCAGAACCCGCATCTCCTGGCTCCTAGACCTTGCTGTGTCTGTTGTCTTTCATTTGAACCTTTGTCCTTGAGGAATTTGTAATCTGGTTAGCAAATCCATAAGAATCAGGAAAAAAACATAAGACAATGATACCAATGAACTGCCAAGTAAATGATATAGGCAAGCATTTTTCAAATGGTGTTCTCCAGGAGCCCAGGGCTCCTCGGGTTCTCAATGGGAGGTGCCTAGGATACCCCATCTCCGCTTCTGCAGAGCCCCTCTGCTTACATCTGGTTTCCACTCGGCTTCTGCCAAAGCTTTGTCCTCAAGAAAGAGTTTCATGGCTTTAAAATGTATGAAACCTTTTGGTAGACCATAAATGGAGTGGAAGGTCAGGGGAGGGAGAGATTCCTCATGTTCTGGTAGGATTCTAGAAGTCATGGTACTTTAGTTAGGCCTTACAACATAGGTGGAATTTAGATACTTCTAATGTACTTCCAACCACAGCCAATTCAATATTGTGATCAAAGTTGTTGCTTAATAGACACTAGTTGACTTTTTTGTCCCTTATATATACACAAGTACATTTTTTGGTTTTAAGAAAGGCATAATAATAACAGCTAACCAACATTACCTCATGCTTATTTCTCTGCTTCCTGCTTTCTGACTCATTCCACATCCTCACTCTTCCCACCTTATCCCTAATGCTCACTTAGCATGGCTGTTCTCAGTAATGATGGTGTGAGGATCTTCCCCCAACGTGGAGGAGTCCTATTATTGATTTGCTTCCTGGTGGTGGTGGCCCTGTGATGGGGTGCCATGGTGCTGCTTGTCCACGGGCAGCCCAGCTGGTGGGGGTCCGTGGTTTACAGGTAGTTATTGGTCTGACTGGAGCTAACGGATTCCCATCACTAGAGCACCATGGCCTTGGCCCCATTCACACAGGAAATGGAAGCTCCACCCATGCTGTGAGCACCAACTATCTGATCAGCAGGGAATCCACAGGGCTCTACACACCTATAACAGCCCGAGGGAAAGAACTGGAGGTTCCCAATAAAGCCCTGCTCCTGGCAGTTCCTGGTCATCCCAGCAGCCTTGTCAGCTGTCAAGAAGTGCGATGGGCCACAGGGTTTCCCTGCACGTTTGTAAAATGCAGCAGACAGAAAAGGAGATGGAAGAGAAACTCACTTTGGGTTACATCCAAGTCCTGGTGGCTCAGCTGCCTTTCAGCCACAGTGGTGTCAAGGGACACATAATGGGCTCCAGTTCTAGTTCAGTTTTTGCCTTAACCTTGGAGCTTCAAATTAGAGCATTTTCAAAAACTGTTCAATTCTATCACACGTATAAAGATTTTGTATTTTAAACAAAGGTGACCAGCGCAGTTCTCCAGTCTTCCAGGATATACCTCTCTGTGACCCTGGAGGAAGTGGAAGGAACTCTGTCTCTCTCCTCTTTGTACAGACAGGAAATCAATTCTCATTTCTTATGGAAGCATAAAGCTCTACCGCAAGCAGGTCAGAGAACCGACTGTCTGTACTCATTCAAATTATAAACGGACACTTGGTGACTCGCCACCTGGCCTGATATAAACCAATGCATGTACAATGGACAGAAAAGGATGCAGGATTTGAGTTATCACTGATCATCAGGGACAAATCACTGATCATTACTGTGAACACTCTCAGACACACAAGGGCAGTTAAAAGACTTATTTATTTGTAAACATAACTTCAAATAATTGTTATCCATTGAGTATAATAAGCACTTTACACACATCATCTCATTTCAGCTTCACCTGGACGCTAGGAAGTGGGTATCACTAGGTTTTACAGGTGAGGAGACAGGAAATCAAGAGACTTTCCGAGGCAGCAGAGCTCAGCTCTGAGTCCACGTCTCTCTGAAGTCCATGCTGTTAATCAATATGATCCACCCTCCTACCAAAGGCCTAATCAAATATTGATTCTTTATTCTCTGTACTTAATTTTCAACAATACGTTTTCGATTAGGGAGTCGAGGCCTAGAAAACCCTGTACTCTAGAAGGCAATTCATGCTAAATAAACACTTCCCTCTCAGAAGCTGCAACCTGCGTGAGAGCAAATGGCATGATCAAGAAAGGGTTCAGTATTTAGCACAAACCATAGGAAGCATCCTGAACATTTTACCTATGTCAGAAGCATATTCAAAAGCCAAAGACTCAGTTTTCTGTCACCTAACCGTGATAGGCATTGCAAAGACCTTTCATTATAACCCCTAAGAGAAGTTATCCTCCTGGGAAGTTAGTCGTTATTTAAAACTGGTTGAAAAAATAAATTAATCATATTTAGACTTACATCAGGGAAGGGCAGACATATGTCTCCTGGAAATCAATGCTGAATAGCAAGCATCAAGCCTGCACACTGGGCGCCCTCCAACCTTGGTATTTTTATTTTGCCACATTTCGCGCTCCACTTAACAACTTGACTGCCTTTCAATGTATGTCACAAGGATTTTGGCTCATGTCTCTAGCTGGTAAAATAAATGCACTCATGAGCTTTAGGAACACAAACAGGAACTCCATTTATACTGAGAGAAAATAAGGATTATAAAATAATTTTCTGGTATCAGGAAGAGAATTGGCATCTGAGAAGAAATTAAGCTCAGGATTTCAAAAAGACAGAAAGAACAACAGTGTTAGGCTAAAGCTTAACAGCCAAGCTGGGTGGGTCTTAGCATCTAAAAATAGGAGTAGGTGAAGTTCTGGACTGACTGATAATTAAGAGTAGATTTGATTCCCAGTGTTATCTCTGATGTACGTGACTTTGAGAAACTCAATGATTCTGTGCCTCAATTTCTTTATCTGTAAAATGGAGTCATTGACTGCCTGCTCAAATCCCCTTGTGGTTATCAAGATTACCAAGATAAGGATGAAAAATGCTATGAAGCAATACACTGCACAGATGTGGTCTACAGCTCTTATTATAAGCTCTGCTATATTTTACTTTCAGTTTCCTCTGACTGAAGTGCACTCAAGTAATATTCCAAGAGAAATCCTCAGGCACTCATCAACAGTCCCTGTCCTGGATGACTAATTCCTCCTTCTCGTTCACAAGTTCTTATTTGGAACACGTAAGAAATCAAACGTCTATTAGTTACTCCAAGCTTCATATATGGTGCCTGAACTGGAATGCATAGCTACATTTAGTGTCTTAAATTTCAGGTTTATTTAAAAGATATGGGTGGTGAAAATAAGAAATTAAATTTTTATCTTTGGAGCATAATTTTATGATTAGCTTAATCATTATTATATACAATATAAATTTTTAAATGAGTATGTAGGTTAGAAAGAAATATAGGAAAAGGTAATTAATTATTGTAGGAAAACAAAGAGGATTGCTAGCATCCTGTTATGCTGACCACACATATCAATTTTATAATATAAGAAGACTGAGGGAAGTCTTTGGAAGAAATAGAAGACTGCTTCCAAAATCACAGCAACCCAGCCTAGCTTGTGTAAGTTAGTGGTTGAATGTCTACCCATGCATCAAAAGGTTGCTGGTTCGATTTCTGGTCAGGGCACATGTCCAGGTTCGGGGCTTAATCTCTGGTGGAGGCGTGCAGGGTTGGAACCTGTGCCTCAGGGCTGGCCAGTCACCCACTGAATCCTCCTAGTTAGTGATTGGTTCAGAGGGGGCTGAGTCACTCACCTTCCTCCAATCAGAATGAACCCAGGAGTTAAGAGGGAAGCACCAGGAAGATATCTTTCTCCTGGGATTGCTAACAGGAAGAATGAAGTGAGCCTGGCATTGCCAGGAGCGGCTACTAACCCACACACTGTGGGAGGCAGAGCTAAGATGAAGAAAAATGGAATCCTGAAGATATTATTAGAACCTCTGGATCCAGGCTAAATCAGTCTGGCACTGGCCCTGAGCATTCCAATTTTATGAGCCAACTAATTTCCTTTTTTAAAAACCTTCCTTGGCTTAAACTAGTTAAATTTGCTTTTATGTCTTTTGCCACCAACACTGAAACTTTTGAAAGAGACATTGATGAAAAGACATCATTCCTAATACCGAGGTGGCAGATGTACGGTAAGGGAAAATTTAGAGAGATCTTCTCAGTGTGATGGGGTAGAGCAGAGAGGGAGCCACTGATTCTGTCTGGGGGAGTAAGTTTCCTGAGCCTGGGGAGGGTAACAGTTGGTGGCGAGCCTACACTCCTACTGACCGTAAGACATGCAATCTCACTTCCTACATGCCCTAAGCTAATTAGTTCTAGGAGGATCTAGTGGTCTGGAAAAAATTTCTGGCAACTCCTTTCTTTCTCCAATTTCCCCTAGTCTCGCATCTGCATTAAGTGGTGGATATTGCTGAGGACCCTACAGTATTTTTTAAAAAAATGTTTTAATTAATTTTAGAGGGAGAGGAAGAAGAAGAGGAAGAAGAAGAAGAAGAAGAAGAAGAAGAAAGAGAGAGAGAGAGAGAGAGAGAAACATTGACAAAAGAGAAACATCCACCATTGGCTGCCTCCTGCACTGGGATCAAGCCTGCAACCCAGGCATGTGCCCTGACTGGAATTGAACCACACCAACCAGGGCTTTAATATATCTACACTAATAAAAGAGTAAGATTCAAATTGACCGTACCTTTGCGATGCCCACAGCCAATCAGGAATGTGTATGCAAATTAACCCAATAAAGATGGCGGGTTAATTTGCATACGCAGGCGCTGAGCAGCCAGGGGCAGGGAGACACTTGTGTCATTGCCATGGTGACGATGCAGGCATTCTGCACTGCCCTAGCCACTCTGGGCCTCTGGGCAGCGTGGGAAGGCAGAAAGGTGGCTCCGGGCATGAGTGAAAAGGCAGCTCTGGCTGGAGCGAAGGCGGTGCCAGCAACCAGGGGAAGGAAGGCCCATTCTTGCACAAATCTTCGTGCATCGGGCCTCTAGTATATATATATATTCCTATAGTCTTAGTTAAAGACTGAACAGGTGAAAAAGTCAAGAGAAATATTTTTTCTCTCTTTAGGGAATTAGTAATTGGCATTAATCCCCTTCTTAACAAGAATAGTTCATATAAATTACAAAAATATTTTTATGGATGGATATACTGAGGAGAAAAATACTGAAAAACATTAAAATCCTACATCCTAGGACTCCTGTGCTCTCTTTCAAGCTAGACAGCCTACTTCAGCCATGGGCAACAGTTCTTGTGGGATGACCGCTGTGGCTATGTTTTGAATTTGCAAGGTTTGCTTGATAAAGATTGATACTATTCTCTAGGTAAACTATTTTGAGTTGCAGGCTGGCATGGAAGAGGCAGAACAGTGAAGGGAAAGAGCGTGGCCTTAGAGTCAGATAGATCTACTTTGATTTCTTACTGCACCCCATCAAGATAATTAACTTCTCTGAACATTGATCTTTTTGTAAAATGACGATAATAGTACCCCACTTCCAGCATTTCTGGGAAAAGTAAGATCAAGTGCCTTGCACATTGCTGTTCACATTCCATGTTCAGTATAAAAAGAATGGTTATAGACAGTGTATATTTTAATTGTCTTCTGTCTCTAAAAAACCAAGGTTTTCTAAATATTTAGCCAGTTCTCTACTTCCCCTTCTCTAAGCTCAGTGTACCCCAGCTTACTCTCTTCCATTCCCAGAGCAGGAGGGCTGGAGTTCCTAACCCTAACTTGCAAACTATCAGGGAAACTGGTGAGCCATATGTCTAGCTAGGATCACAGTGGGGAGGGCAGATTAGAGAATGACAGCTGGCCTGAGAGGAGCACACCTAAAAGGATCAGCGGCTCCATTCCAGGCCGCAGAGCCTTCATGGCTGAGGGCAGGTGGCAGATTTCTTCTCCCTTTTTCACCTGCACAGTCACCGCCACGAGGCTGATTCTGTAACAGCTCAGCTTCTTTGCAGAGACCCCCCTGGAGTGCATGCTCCTTGAGGGCAGGGACCTGACCTTCCACTCACTGCTGGGCCTCAGTGCCTAGTCAGTGCCTGGCATGCAGTCTGGCTCTTTAGGAAGCACTGTCTGAGCAATGAGACCAGAGCACTGACCACCATTCTTTCCTCAGTCTCTCCTGAGGGCTCTGCCTGCATTTGTGAAAACGTGAAGGGGCTGATTTGAATGCCCTGCCGGATACTAGGGCTAGCCTTTACCCTCTGAGCCTTGACTACTCTGACAAGCATCCGGAGCCTTACACTGACTCTGAAGGTGAAGGCAGAGACTTCTGATGGTTCAAAGGAGATTAGATGGGGCAGGCGAAATGGCCAAGTTGGCCCCTTTCCCAAGGGCTAAGAAAAACATAAAAAAGTTAATTTCCAGCTGGATATTGTGTTACATTATATGATATCATTAAGGAACTGAAATCCCAAAATATCAGTAGCTTAAGCAAGACAATTTTGTTTTTGTCTCACATAAGAAGGCTGGAGGCAGGTAGTCAGGAATGCTGAGATGGCCCCACAGGGGCATCCATATCCAGCCTCCCCGGCTCTCTTCTGCGCCATGCTTAGCACATGGCTTCCACCGTCACCAGCAGCCACTGCTGCTGAAACATCCCATCCAAGTGGGAAGAGGAGGTCAGCTGAGCAGGCCCCTTAGCAAGCTTTCCCGAAGCCCTGTCCCAAGTCTTCCATGTCACCTCCGCAAGGGAAGATGGAAACAGCATATGCTTTTAGAGCCTGACATATTTACACCTCCCAAATATAGAAGTTCGCGAGGAAAAAACTGGGCAGGCAATTAGCAGGTTCCGACCAATTATCACATCACTCAAGATGAGTAAATGAAGATAACAGAATCCATCCTGTAAACTTATGGAGAAGTTGTTGGGAGGATGGAAGAGCAGACTTGATGAGGCTGGGCTGAAGGAGCGACCCCCAGACCCACACAGTAGGACCCGCCCGCTTCCAGGCCCCAGAACCACCTGCCTCTGCACCAACCAGGGTCGGTGACTAAGAGGAGCCTAAAGAGACATGACAACTAAATGTAAAGTACCTGGGTGAGATCCTGGAATAGAAAAGAACATTAGAGGAAAACCACAGAAGTCTGAATAAAGTATGATATCTATAATAATAAAAGTGTAATATGCTAATTGGACCTTCTGGACCAAGCTGGGGCTGCAAGGGCGGCGGCCACCACGTGGGTGAGGGCTGAGGTAGAGGAGGCAGCCGTCACAGCAGGCGGCGGTAGGGGCTAAGCCCCTTGCACGAATTTTGTGTATCGGGCCTCTAGTTAGTTAATAATAATGTATCAAGCCCTGGCTGGTGTGGCTCAGTTGGCTGGGCATCATCCCGTGCACCAAAAAGTTGCTGGTCAATTCCCGTCTGGACACAGGCCCGGGTTGGGTTCAATTTCCAGTAGGGGACATGCAGGAGGCAGTCGATCCATATTCTACCCTCACATTGATATTTCTCTTTGTCTCTAAAAATCACTAATAAAAAAATAATGTATCACATATGGTTCATTAAGTTACAAATGTACAATAGTAATGTAAGATGTCAAGAGGGAAACTGAGTGTGGGAGTAGGAAAATACTCAGTACTATCGTCATAATGTAAATCTCAAACTGTCCTAGAATTAAAAAGTTTATTAAAAACAAACAATGATGATCAAAAGTATTCAACATGTGTTAGCCACTTTATTCGTGACTGCACAACTTCATATGAATATTTTGTGGGAAAGATAAGAGAATAAACTGATGATAGAAAACAGACAGTGGATTAAGGGCCCAAGTTTTTTGTTTTTTTTTTTTGGGGGGGGGGATGTTTTTGTTGTTATTGTTGTTGCTGTTTTTAGCTTTATAGACTGACTAAATAGTAATTCCATTAATTTAGGTAGAACTTGAAGTATAGATTTACTTGTGAGAAATAATAAAATTCATGCTTAGAATCCTGAAAACAAAATAAAAACCAATAGTCGTGTCCAGGACCTTGCCAGACAAATTAAAACCTTATCACTAAGAGGGTCGGGCACTGACATTTTGGGAAAATTTTCCAGGTGATTTTAATGTGCATTTGGGACTGAGAACCAGTGCTTTGCATTTGGCAACCAATTCATATATTTTAAAAACACTGTGATGGTAACACAAAACATCTGTGGGGCCATATGCAGCCTGTCGCCACCAGTTTGGGGATTCTGTTCTACACTTTTAGGGCAATTATAGTACAGTTAGGGAGAAACATATATAATCAGATACAGGAGCAGTGACTGAAATTTGTCCAGCGCATAAGGAGTTTCAAAGGAGCAGTGGGGCTGCAGTGGGAGAAGGAAAGGTGGTGGCCGTCAGGGTGACTGATATTTATGGAGTACCTCCGACCGCTTTTCCCAATGCTCACCTCTTTTCTTTCCCTGTACCTTGGCTGCTATTATTGTCCCAGGGAAGTGGAGTGGGGGAAGCCAATAAAATTCAGTGAGAGAGACTGGATCAGCCTTATTTCTCAAAGGGGGTCATTGGTTGGCGGCACCCGGGAGCTTGTCAGAAATGCAGACTCTCAGGCCCCATTCCACAACGATTGAATTAGAGTCTGCATTTGAATAGCACCCCCAGGTGATTTATATCCACATCAACTTTGAGAAGCACTGATGTGAATTAGAAACCCCTTCCAGCACTAGGAGAAGGTGCTGAGGAGAGAGGAGGAGAAGGGCAAGAGTTTAGTCATGAGTATTGGACTCTCTTCAGGGTTGGAAAGGGTGTCGAAACAGCCAGGTAGTTTTGTAGCCACCAAGAATGTTGGGGCAGTTCCTTGTTTCTTTGGGTGTTATTCAGGATCAAGTCATCGCACCGTCACATCCAGCATGTCACCAGAACAGTAGATGAGCACTGGCTGAGGACGGGTCTAAACTGGTGAGTCTGAGACACTGTTCCAGGTGCCTGCAGCCTCACACAGCACAGGGTCCCCAGAAGCTCCATGTGCCTCAGAGCAGGCTGTTAAAGGGCTGAAAAACTAGGGGACTGGAAAGATCCCTGGGCTCAGCATGAGGAGGCTTCCTCATTGGGGATGATGCCAGAGGTCACACATGTTTGCAGCTGGTATCATCACAATGTCCAGAAACCAACTTGGACAAGCCATGTCTCAGCAGCCACCAGTTTAGTACCTTCAGAAACCTTATTAGGAAAATGGTATCTCAGCAAGTCCAGGGAGGAGACTGAGGTGTGTCACCTCACCTCAGTTGAAGATGTGTATTTCCCTGCATCCAGCTGCTCTCCTGGGAAATGGGGGCGGGGCAGGGGTGTGTGCATGAGTTCCTTTGCAAGGGAAGAAATGGTCTCATGAAGAGTTGGAATCTTCCCTATCTTCCTGAAAGCAACAGTTTTAAATCTAAAGAGACTGGATTGCCTTTAATTGGCAAGTAGGGGTGCTCCTACTCCACAGCTCCTATCGTTAGCAAGAATAATATAATATAGAGAAAATAAATACAGTAATATATTTTTGCATATCTGAGAGGAAGTGCATGCATTTTAACTCTGCTATATCTGGAAGGATTTATTAGGAAGTGAAGCTTGAGTTAGGTTACAAGATGAGGAGTGTTATAAGAGAGCAGGGGAGGACATTTTAGGCAAAGACATAGGGTTGTCAACACAATGACGGACTTGAGTTGAAAATTGTCCAGATGGTTAGAGAATAGCATGTGTGAGGGGTTGGGCTAGGAGGGTGGAAATAAGCTGGTAAGTAGGGTCAGGTCTTGGATGACAGGCTATTTGGATTTTATGTTTCTGGGCAATTGTGCAGAGACAGGTGGGCCTGATAGGATTTTAAGTAGATTCAAGTTTCAGAATTCGCACCCTGGCACCACTACAGAAAATGAGTAGCTCAGTTGGTTAAGAGCATCATCCCAATACGCTAACATTGCAGATTCCATCCCTGGCCAGGGCACATACAAGAATCAAAGAATGAATGCATAAATAAGTGGAACAACAAATCGATGTTTCTTTCTCTCAATCTCTCTCTCAAATCAATAAATTAAAAACAATGAGTTGGAAAACTAGGACATTGGAGGCTAAGACCATTTAAAAAGCTAACAGATGGGAGAAGGGCTGGAATGAGGTATAGAAGGAAAGCTTAGGTTTCTCTGTTGGGTTACCGTGTGGTGATGCTGTCATTCACTGAGAGAGGGCGTGAAAGGGAAAGAAGGTGCTTCACCGGACATTCACCATCATCTGCTTGAGCCACTCCTTACTGTAGAGAATTTGGGCTATGTGTAATATCTTGCCATTAAAGTGCTGCTGTTGAACATTTGTATATAAATTGACATTTTTAAAATTTGGAGTTTTGCCCTAGCTGGCTTGGCTCAAGGGATAGAGTGTCAGCCTGTGGACCAAAGGGTCCTGGGTTCGATTCTGGTCAAGGCACGTTCCTGGGTTGCAGGCTCCTCCCTGGTTGGGGCCCTGATCAGGGCTCATGCAGGAGGCAACCAATCGATGTGTTTCTCTCACATTGATATTCCTCTCTGTCTTTCCCTCCCTCCTCCACTCTCCCTAAAAATCAATAGAAAAATATCCTTGGGTGAAGATTAACAAAACAAGTAAATAAATAAAATTTGGAGTTTTGAGGGGAATGAGACTATATCTACAAAATAGTTAAGGCTATTTTGTCAACATGCAAACCAATTTAATAATGCTTTAAAATATTGTCAGATTGCTTTCTGGAAAGACATACTATTTCATAGCTTAACAATTATCGTTAGTGTGCCAATCTGTACACAGTCCCAGTGTATTGGATTTCTATTATATAAATCAATTTTACCTCATTTAAAAGGTGGACTGTAGAGTTATTTCCATTTTGATTTCTATAATGAATGGTTAGCCTGTGAATTGTGTATATGTTGTTTTGTTGTATTTTTTCATGCTTCTTTGTATCTTACCTTTGATGGACAGTAGTGGCCACCAATCATCCTTGGCTGTAATACTCTCAAAGCTTCACGTTTGTAAAACAGGCTTTGTATTTTATTGTACAAATAAAGTAATAATTCACATAATTCTTGATATTGATATCTTGTTATCCCAATAATATTCATTAAACAGTGACCCCTTTACTCATTTGTATTCTTTTGGGTTATTATTGTTTTCTTGTTTCTAGAACAAAGACCTACTACATCTGCCTCATTGGTTGTTTTTAAGATATGTCATTAATTTATGGCAATTCAGCTAAAATGTATGGATCTTCCTTATAACCTACTTCTTCGTGAAATTCATTAATATTTTATAAATAGTCACATTATTATTTCCTTTTTCTATGATTGCTTCTCTTTGATTTTAGTTAAAATGACAATGGACAACCTTTCTAGTATGATACTAGGTAGAATTAAAGACAAAGGGAAACTTGACATACGCCTATTTTTAAGTTGAACGTTTCTAATGTTCTTGGTAAGTGTGATAGTATCAGTTTTAAAATGCGCACTTTATCAAATCAAGAAAGAAAAATTCCTAGTTTTAACCAAGAAAATATTTTATATTCAATTAAATTATGTTTTCTACCTATTCATATAATTATATGATCTTTACTCTTTCTTGTTAATATGATGAATCATCTTGATAGTGTTTTATGTGTTATAATAACCTTGCATTCCTGGAATAAGCCTAACTCGTGGTCATTTGTATTTAGATGTTTGGAGTAATTTAATTTTTTCTTTCTTTCTGCCTTTGCTTCTTTACTTCCCACCTTTCCCCTCCCTCTCTTTTCTTTCCCTTTTTCTCCCTTTGCATCTATGCTGATAATTATAATGTACCGTTTTGATATTGGCCTTAGGATTGGGGGGGGGGGCGGGGAGAAATCCATGTTTAACTTATAAAATCAGTTCAGAAAACATATTGTCTTTTCCATTTTTTTGAAACAACATGTAACAGAATTATTTATTTGAAAGATCTGCCAACTCAGCAGGGCCAGGTGTCTTTTTTCCTCCTCCTCCGCCTCCTCCTTTCGTTTGATTATGTTGAAACAGCTTTCCTGTTTAGTTATGTTGGCTTTCCCCCCCTCTATTATAATAAGCCTATTAAAATAAACTATCTCCAGTAGTTAATTTTTTACTTGAGGGTAGAATAACAGAGGTAATTGGTGCCTGTAGATGACTTTTTAAAAAGTTCTCAGAAAACCTCCTAAGATGTTCTTCAGGAGGCTACACAGGGAATGAGGTCTTGTATTTCTGTTAGCTTTTATAGTTACATTTTTGAAAACTCATCCATTTCATTTGAGTTATCAAGTGCTTTAATATATAATTGAAGTGTGTATGTGATGTGACGCAGATAATAGGAGATTATTTTCTATAATGTTCAGATGAGAAGTAGATTTTGGTTTCAGTATTTCCATTTTTAAAACGTTTTTGCAAAGGAGTTCTGCTAATTAACACTTATTTGCTCTAGTTTATTAGTCCAATAGTGTTTGCCTGTGAATGTCTGTGGACAGTTATTGTAGCACTTTGGCAGTGCACTAAATATTTTCCGCTTTGAAATGTTTCTGTAGTGTGTGTGTTGGGTATACACACACACATATTTTTACAGTGGTTGTATTCATTTATTGAAGAAGAAAAATTAGTCATACTTTTGTAAATAAAAATAATATATATATATAATTGAAAATAACATTTCTCCATTTCAGTGAAATAAATTTTTTTAAATTTAAATTGTAGTAGTTTTAGTCTGTCACTGAATAAAGTATTTGTGTTTTCCTCTTATTTCAATGATTAACACTTTAAAAAATGTCAAAGAAGCTCTTGTTATTGAACCTACAACTTTTTCCTACTTTATTTTTTTTTTAAAGATATATATTTTTATTGATTTTTTTACAGAGAGGAAGAGAGAGGGATAGAGAGCTAGAAACATCAATGAGAGAGAAACATCGACCAGCTGCCTCCTGCACACCCCCTACTGGGGATGTGCCTGCAACCAAGGTACTTGCCCTTGACCGGAATCGAACCTGGGA